>NC_140995.1:204418196-205018196 GCF_052327205.1 Somniosus microcephalus | reverse complement strand
GTGCCCGTAGATTGGAAAATAGAAACATAGAAGATAGGAGCAGGAGCAGGCCATTCGGCCCCTCGAGCCTGCTCCGCCATTTAATGAGATCATGGCTGATCATCCAAATTCAGTACCCTGGCCCTGCTTTCTCCCCATATCCCTTGATCCCTTTAGCCTTAAGAAATATATCTAACTCCTTCTTGAATATAATTAATGAGTTGGCCTCAACTGCCTTGTGTGGTAGAGAATTCTACAGTTTCACCACTCTCTGGGTGAAGAAATTCCTCCTCATCTCAGTCCTAAATGGCATACCCCTTATCCTTAGACTGTGACCCCTGGTTCTGAACTCCCCCGCCATCGGGAACATCCTGCATCTAGTCTGTCTAGTCCTGTTAGAATGTTATAAGTTTCAATGAGATCCCCTCTCATTCTTCTAAACTCTAGCGAATATAAGCCCAGTCGGCCCAATCTCTCTTCATACGTCATTCCTGCCATCCCAGGTATCAGTTTGGTGACTCTTTGCTGCACTCTCTCCATGGCAAGAACATCCTTCCTCAGATAAGGCGACCAAAACTGCACACAATACTCAAGGTGTGGTCTCACCAAGGCCCTGTACAACTGCAGCAAAACATCCTTGCTCCTGTACTCGAATCCTCTCGCTATGAAGGCCAATACCATTTGCCTTCTTAACCGCCTGCTGCGCCTGTATGCTTACCTTCAGCGACTGGTGCACAAGGTAACCCAGGTCTCATTGCATTTCCCCTTCTCCCAATCTATTGCCATTCAGATAATAATCTGCCTTCCTGTTTTTGCCACCAAAGTGGATAACCTCGCATTTATCCACATTATACTGCATCTTCCATGCATCTGCCCAAACACTCAACCTGTCCAAATCATACTGGAGTTTCTCAGCATCCTCCTCACAGCACACACGCCCACCCAGCTTTGTGTCATCAGCAAACTTGGAGATATTACATCTAGTTCCCTCGTCTAGATCATTAATATATATTGTGACCAGCTAGGGTCCAAGGACCGATCCCTGCGGTACCTAACTAGTCACTACCTGCCACTCGGAAAAAGACCTGTTTATTCCAACTCTTTGCTTCCTGTCTGCCAACCAATTCTCTATCCAAGTCAGTACCTTACCCACAATCCCATGTGCTTTAACTTTACGTGCTAATCTCTTATGCGGGACCTTATCGAAAGCCTTCTGAAAGTCCAAATACACCACATCCACTGGTTCTCCCTTATCTATTCTACCAGTTACATCCTCAAAAAATTCCAGTAGATTAGTCAAGTACGATTTACCTTTTGTAAATCCATGTTGACTTTTACCGATCCTGTCACTGTTTTCCAAGTGCTCTGCTATTACACCTTTTATAATGCACACTAGCATTTCCCCCACTACCGATGTCAGGCTTACCGGTCCATAATTCCATGTTTTCTCTCTGCCACCTTTTTTAAATAGTGAGGTTACATTAGCTACCCTCCAATCCATGGGAACTGTGCCAGAGTCTATAGAATTTTGGAAGATGACCAGCAATCCATCTACTATTTCTAGGGCCACTTCCTTAAGTATCCTAGCATGTAGGTTATCAGGCCCTGGAGATTTATCGGCCTTCAATCCTGGCAATTTCCCTAACACAATTTCCCTACAAATACTGATTACATTCAGGTCCTCCCTCTCATTAGACGCTATGTTCCCCAACATCTCTGGGAGGTTATTTGTGTCCTCCTTTGTGAAGACAGAAGCAAAGTGTGTATTTAATTGGTCAGCCATTTCTTTGTTCCTCATTATAAATTCCCGTGATTCTGACTGCAAGGGACATACGCTTGACTTCACCAATCTTTTTCTCTTCACATATCTATAGAAGCTATTACAGTCAGTTTTTATGTTACCTGCAAGCTTACTCTCATATACTATTTCCCCCTCTTAATTAATCCTTTTGTCCTCCTTTGCTGAATCCTAAACTGCTCCCAATCCTCAGGTTTGCTGCTTTTTATGGCCAATTTATATGTCCTCTCCTTGGATCTTATGCTATCCCTAATTTCCCTTGTGAGCCACGGTTGCACCACCTTTTTTGTTTTATTTTTATGCCAGACAGAGATGAAGAAATTCTGTAGTTCATCCATGCGATCTTTAAATATTTGCCATTGCCTATCCACCATCAACCCTTTAAGTAACGTTCCCCAATCCATTCTAGCCAACTCGCGCCTCATACCATCGTAGTTTCCTTTATTTAAATTCAGGACCCTAGTCTCTCAGTCAACTACTTCACTCTTCATCTTAATGAAGAATTCTATCATATTATGATCGCTCCTCCCCAAGGGGCCTCGCACAACAAGATTGCTAATCAATCCTTTCTCATTACATAATACCCAGTCTAAGATGGCCTGATCTCTAGTTGGTTCCTCGACATATTGGTCCAGGAAACCATCCCGTATACACTCCAGGAATTCCTCCTCCACTGTATTGTTACTAATTTGGTTAGCCCAATCTATATGTAGATTAAAGTCACCCATGATAACTGCTGTGCCCTTATTGCATGCGTCTCTAATTCCCTGTTTAATGCCATCCCCAACCTCAGCATTACTGTTTGGGGGCCTGTTTACAACTCCCACTAACGTTTTCTGCCCCTTGGTATTTCTCAGCTCTACCCATACGGATTCCACATCATCAGAGCTGATATCCTTCCTTACTGTTGTGTTAATCTCCACTTTAACCTGCAATGCTACCCCACCTCCTTTTCCTTTTTTCCTGTCCTTCCTGAATATTGAATACCCCTGGATGTTGAATTCCCAGTCTTGGTCACCCTGGAGCCATATCTCCCTAATCCCAATTATATCATATCCATTTACATCTATTTGCGCAGCTAATTCATCCACCTTATTACAAATGCTCCTCGCATTAAGGCACAAAGCCTTCAGGCTTGATTTTTTAACACTCTTAGCCTTTTTGGAATTATTATTTACTGTGGCCCTGTTTGATTTATACCCTAGATTTCTCTGCCTTCCACTTTTGCTTTTCTTCTACCTGTCTTTTGTTTCTATCCGTGCTTCCCTTTCCTCTGTCTCCCGGCACAGGTTCCCAACCCCCTGCCATTTTAGTTTAAACTCTCCCCAACAGCACTAGCAAAGATGCCCCCTAGGACATCGGTTTCAAACCAGAAATTGGGAAAGAAAATCCCAGTGTTGGAGTTAACGTCGCTGAATAATTGTGAATGAAGAAGCTCCACCTCACAATGCAGCAGTGTGGGTGGGAGACAAAAACTGGCAACTGCCAGTAGAGGGCAGTATTTATAAACAGGGTCACCATGCACAGGGCTCTGGAGATTGGTCCTGGTGGGAATCATTCAAAATCCCAACACTGCCACATGCATAGGGTTAAATCCAATATGTCATTGGTGGCAGGTCAAAGCAGTTTAGTACAGAGAGTTAAGTACATCTCACTGTTTGATGTCTATAACGGGAACAGAACCTTTCAGAAAAGTTTCATTCATCTTTCTTTAACAAGGCAACTAACCCACGTAAGCTGGAAAAATAGATGTAACAGGAACTCTTATCGATTGTCTTGCTCCAAGACCTTAATGAATTCTGCCACGAGTCCTTCGTGAAAATGACCAATGTTTTTGAAATCCCTGCAACAGAATTAAGAATGAAGAATTTTTATTGCTCCTGACAAAACCTGTCGGAAACCAAGCAGATTGAAAGGAAGATAGGAACAGGAGTCGGCCATTCCGCCCCTCGAGCCTCCAATGCCATTCAATTAGATCACTGCTGATCTGTGCCTCAAGTCTATTTACCCACCTTTGCCCCATGTCCCTTGTTAGTCTTTCCCAACTAAAATCTATCAATCTCAGCCTTAAAAGCTCCACTTGTCCTAGAATCCAGAGCCCTTTGGGGCGAGAATCCAGATTTCTAATACCTTGTGTGAAAAGGTACTTCATGACTTTCATCCTAAATGGACAAATTTTAAAATTACAATTCTTCCTAATTGTAATCCAGACATCTTAAGATAAAGGCCAAATTTCCATTGGCCTTATTTATTACTTTTTGTACCTGTCGACTAGTTTTAAATGATTTGTGGAGTTAGACTCCCAAATCTCTTTGCTCCTCTACAGTTCCTAGTTTCTCACCATTTGGAAAATGTAGTTTTCTTTGGTCCAAAGTGGACGACCTCACACTTGTCCATCTGTCATAGTTTTGCAACTTCCTGCTCCCACACTACTTACTGTGTCTCTGACTTTAGTGTCATCTGGAAACTTGGATATACAGCTCTATTCCTTGATCCAAGTGACTAATAAATATGGGAAAAAGTTGTGGCTCCAGAATAGATCCACTTGTCACATTCTGCCAATCTGAGTACAAACCCTTTGGCCTAGAAATTCAGTGCCCTTAGCGCCGATTTTGCGGTGCTAGAGGGCCTAGCGCTGCAATTGGCGCCGGCGCCGAAATTGCCTGGGGCCCTTCCGCCGCGGTAGACCGGTAGCGCTGCGCCGGCACCGATGACATCATCGGTGTGCGCAGCGTCCCGGTTGCCATGCCGACGGGCCCCAGCGCCGAAATTCAGTTGCGGCCGCCTCGCCCGTGGCAGCCGCAACTAAGACTCTGGCAACAGAGTCTTACATGACTTTGCGCCGGCGCATTAAAGGCCCCGCGGCGGCCGGCCGCTTTCCCGCCGGCTGCCTGGCCGCAGCTCCCTCCCCGGACTTCCCCCCCCCCCCCCCCGGAACAGAAGCAAGCCCGGCACTTGTCCGAGGTGCCGGGCTCATTTTTAAAAAGATTTTCGCGGGCCGCGGCCGGGTGCAGGCAGCTCCTCCTTAAGGGAAGGAGGAGGCCTGCACTTCCCGAACCTGCCGCACCGCAGCGGGCGCCGCAGCACCGGAATAGCGCCGAAATTCAGCGCGTTGCGCCAGTTTTCAGGCGCAAACAGCTCTCAGCAGCGCCGGCAGCCGTTTGGGCGCAGAACTATTGAATTTTGGGCCCGACCAGCGCGACTTAGCTCCGGCACTAACTTCCGGCGCTAAAGCCCTGGCTGCGCCAAAACTCAATTTCTAGGCCTTTATCCCCAATCACTGTCTCCTACCTCCCAACCAACTTCCAACCCAAGTCTTGCCATGCTGGCTCTCTCTGATCAGCTCATTTTTGGACAAGTGCTCAGTCACTCTATCCCTAATGAGAGATTCTAGTAGCGTCCCCACAATTGAGTTTAAATTCACAGGCCTGTGGTTACCTGGTTTCTCTCTCCCACCCTTCTTAAATAATGGACTGACATTTGCAATTTTTGAGTTTAACAGCATAGTTCCCAAATCAAGAGTTTGAATGATTATAGCTAATGCTTCTGCAATTTCCCCACTTCTTTTAATACCCTGGGATGGAAACCATCAGGTCCTGGTGATTTATCTATCCTGTTCCCATTATTTTCTCCATTACCATTTTATTACTAATATTGAATTCAATAAGTGCATTCCCTTGATTTATTTTAGTTTCCCTCCAATTAATGGTACCTTCCACAAATCCATGCTGGCTCTCTCTGATCAGCTGAAAATTTTCGAGGTGTTCTGTCACCCTATCCTTAATTATAGACCCTAGTAATTTCCCGACAACAGATATTAGACTAACTGGTTTATAATTCACTGGTTTCCCTCTCTTGCCATTCTTAAATGCAGAGTAACATGCGCAATTTTCCAAACGAAAGGACGGTTCCTGAATCTAGAGAACATTGGAAGATTATAATTAGGGCATCTGCAATGTGCTCCTAGTTCCTTTAAAACCCTGGGATGGAAACCATCTGGTCCTGGGGATCTGTCACTCTTTCGTACCATTATTTTCTTCATTACTGTTATTTTACTTACGTTAGTTTTATTGAGTCCCTTTCCCCAATTCAATATTAGTTTCTTTAGGATTTCCGGCATGGTGTCCTCTTCCTCTACTGTAAATACTGACGCAAAGTAATTATTCAACATGTCTGCCATTTCCCCATTGTCATTGACAATATCACCACTTTATTTTTAAGGGGCCAACATTGCTCCTGACCACCCTCTTTTTCCTAATGTAACTGTAAAAAAATTTCACATTGATTTTGATATCTCTTGCAAGTTTCTTTTCATACTCCCTTTTTGTAACTCTTACTAACTGTTGTGTGACCCTTTGCTGTTCTTTGTATCTTTCCCATTCGCCAGGATCTGTGCTATTTTGTGTATTTTTGTATACCCTTTCCTTTATAGTTTGATGCTGGCCTTTACCTCTTTAGTGGTTCATGGCTGGGTTTTATTGGTAAGTAGAGCTCTTGCCCCTCAGGGGTATAAACTGGTTCTGTATCACATTCAATTCTTTTTTAAACATCTCCCACTGATCTTCTGTCGTTTTACCCATTAACAGATTTGCCCAGTTTACTGTGGACATCCCGTTGGTCAGCCTTACCTAAATCTAGAATCTTAGTAGCTGGTTTGCGTTTTTCCCTTTCAAACACTACGTTGAACTCGATCATGTTATGATCGCTATTGGATAAATGTTCATGCACAGTTAGACTGTTAACTAAATCTGGCTCATTACTCATCACTAAATCTAATATGACATGCCCCCTTGTTGCCTCTAGGACATATTGTTGTAGAAAACTATCCCAGACACACAAGAAATTCACTACCTTTCTGACAGGTGCTAGTCTGCTTTTCCCAATCTATGTGAAAGTTAAAATCCCCCATTAAAAACACTCTGCCTTTGCTACACGCTTGTCTAATCTCTTCATTTATACAATGTAGCACTTCAGAGCTGCTATAGGAGGCCTATACACAACTACCCATACAGTCTTAGATCATTTATTTCTTCATTCATCCCTTAAAGTCACCATTGCCTGCTTACCTCTCTTTAAATCCTCTCTTATCATTGAAGTGATTTCATCCTTAATCACTAAGGCTACTCCTCCCCCCCTGCCATTTTCCCTATCTTCCCTGTAGACCTTATAACCTGGTATACTTAGTTCCCAGTCCTGACCGTCTTGCAGCCATGTCTCAGTAATGGCTACAATGTCATACCCTCCAATTTGAATTCGCGCCTGCAGTTCATTCAATTTATTCCTTATACTCCGTGTGTTTGTGTAAAGAACCCTTATTTGGGCCACACACCCTAGCCTGTCCTTCAGCTCTAATGTTTTACTCATCTTTTTTACACCCTCTTCAGTGCCTCGAATTCCTTTTTATGAAATGGTGTCCAGAATTGTACGCAGTACTCCAAGTGTGGTCCAACCAAGGTTCGATACAAGTTTAGCATAACTTCACTACTTTTCAATTCAATCCCTCCAGAAATAAACCCCGGTGCTTGCGTTTTTTATGGCCTTGTTAACCTGTGTCACTACTTTCAGTGATTTTTGTGTTTGTACTCCGAGATCCCTTTGATCTTCTACCCCATTTAGATTCGTTATTTCCAAGTAATATGTGACCTCCCTATTTTTCTTACCAAAATGTAATACCTCACATTTATCTGTGTTGATAAATATCGACTATTTACATGAGTTGATGAGATGAAAGTATGAAATGAAAACATTGACCAACAAGTAGGTAAATACAATTTTTTAATTGTTACATGAAACAGGTTTTTACACTGAAGTATTTCTCAAAGTCAACAATCTGTACATGAAGTATGAAATGTAACACCGAACGATGTTTAAAATCCCACGTTGTTGTTTTTTCATGGAGTGGGAAATACAGTGAACGTCCTCATATTTTAACATCTGTAATAAGACAGCATCTAAAATGGGGAGAGGGAGGGGGAGGAGGGAAGACAGGAGGAGGAAGAGACCTTGGGTTCACCGTTCCTTTGAACTCCGTGCCCTCTGGGAGCTGCCTGGGTCACATGGCATCGCCTCCCCTCCCATACAGGTCTCACTCTGAAAGTGTCTCTAGCTCTTTGTCTCCAATCAGCAGCAGTCTGTTCCGTTAGCCTCAGGGGAGAATTAATTGGTGGCATTTTGTTCGTCCATGAACAAAATATGTAAACGGTTAGTGTTATATTTGGTCCATTTTTGTAAATGATTAAAGTCAGCTCTAGCTTTTGTATTGTGTTTTCTCCCTCCTCATCTTTCGCAACCACCTTCAGGCAGAAAATAAGAAATAGGAGCAGGAGTTGACCATATGGCCCCTCGAACCTGCTCTGCCATTCAATAACATCATGGCTGATCATCGACCTCAGCTCCACTTTCCCGCCCGACCTCCATATACCTTGATTCCCCTAGAGTCCAAAAATCTATCGATCTCAGCCTTGAATATACGCAAAGACTCAACATCCACAGCCCTCTGGGGCCAGAGAATTCCAAAGATTCACAACCCTCTGAGTGAAGAAATTCCTCCTCATCTCAGTCGCCCCTTATCCTGAGACTATGCCCCCTAGTTCGAGACACTCCGGCCAGGGGAAACAACCTCTCCGCATCTACCCTGTCAATCCCCTTCAGAATCTTGTATGTTTCAATGAGATCACCTCTCATTCTTCTAAACTCCAGAGAGTATCCGCCCATTCTACACAATCTCTCATCACAGGACAGCCCTCTCATCCCAGGAATCAATCTAGTGAACCTTCGTTGCACCGCCTCCAAGGCAAGTGTACTCCTCCTTAGATAAGGAGACCAAAACTGTGCACAGTACTCCAGGTCGGGTCTCACCAAGGCCCTGTACAAGTGACAAGTGGATCCATCGCGGCCTCCTCCTGAGCTCCCCACCCTCATAGATGCCAGTCCTGAGCCAATTCAATTCACTCCACTTGATATCAAAAAATGTCAGAGCCCACTGGATACAGCAAAGGCTGTGGGCCCCAACAACATCACAGCTGTAGAGCTAAAGACCTGCACTCCAGAACTAGCCGTACCACTAGCCAAGCTGTTCCTGTACTGGCATCTACCTGACAAAGTGGAAAATTGGGCAGGTATGTCCTTTCTGCAAAAGGCAGGAAAATTCCAATCCGGCCAATTACTGCCCCATCAGTCTACTCTCAATCATCAGCAAAGTAACTAGCCAGGCCACGTAAATACTGTGGCTATAAGAGCAGGTCAGAGGCTGGGTATTCTCCGGCAAGTGACTCACCTCCTGACTCCCCAAAGCCATTCGAGCACCTACAAGGCACAAGTCAGGATTGTGATTGAATATTCTCCACTTGCCTGGATGGTTGCAGATCGAACAACACTCAAGAAGCGCGACACAATCCAGCAGAAAGCAGTCCGCTTAATCCACCATCATAAACATTTACTCCCTCCTCATCCGGCACACTGTGGCTGCTAGGGCATCACCGAGAGTGGCTCGGTAGTACCACTATTCACTGAGCTGGCTAAGTCCTCAAGGAGATAGCTGCCAGACTGGACTCACTGCAGGTGGAGAGAGAGCAAACACGAGGAAAAAACCGATTTGATCTCGTCCTCAACAATCTACCTGTCGCAGATCATCTGTCCATGACAGTATTGGTCACAGTGACCACTGCACAGTGCTTGTGGGGATGAAGTCCAGTATTCACACTGAGCACACCCCTTCATCGTGTTTTGTGGCACTACCACCGTACTAAATGGGATAGAATCAGCACATATCTAGCAGCTCAAAACTGGGCACCAAGGAGGTGCAGTGGGCCATCAGCAGCAACGGAATTGTATTCCACCACACTCTGTAACCTCATGGAGTGATATATCCCTCCCTCTACCATTACCATCAAACCAACCCTGGTTCAATGAGGAGTGTTGAAAAGCATGCCAGGGGTATGTAAAAATCAGATACCAACTTGGTGAAGCTACAACACAGGACTATATGCATGCTAAACAGCAGCAACATTGCTATAGACAGAGCTAAGTGATCCCACACCCAATGGATCAGATCAAAGCTCTGCAGTCCTGTCACATCCAGTCATGAATGGTGATGGACAATTAAACAACTAATGGGAGGAGGAGGCTCCTTGAACATCCCCATCCTAATCGATGGCGGAGCACAGCACGTTAGTGCAAAAGACAAGGCTGAAGCCTTCGCAATCATCTTCAGTCTCATTACAGCCTTGGTCCAAACATGGACAAAAGAGCTGAAATACAGAGGTGAGGTGGGAGTGACTGTCCTCGACATCAAGGCAGCATTTGACCAAGTGTGGCACCAAGGAGCCCTCTTAAAACTGAAGTCAGTGGGGATCGGGGGAAAACTCTCCACTGGACGGTGTCATATCTAGCACAAGAAAGCTGGCTGTGGTTATTGGAGGCCAATGATCTTAGCCCCAGGTCATCGCTGCAGCAGTTAATCAGGACAGTGTCCTAGGCCCAACATCTTCAACTGCTTTATTAATGACCTTCAGAAGTGGGGATGTTTGCTGCTGATTGTACAGTGTCAAGTAAATTTGCAATTCGTCAGATATGAGGCAGTCTGTGTCCACATGCAGCAAGATGTGGACAACATTCAGGTTGGGGATAATAAGTGGCAAGTAACATTTGTGCCACACAAGTACCAGACAATGACCATCTCCAACAAGAGAGAGTCTAACCAGCTCCCCATGACACGCAATGGCATTACCATAATTGAATTCCCCACCATCTACATTCTGGGGGTCACCATTGACCAGAAACTTAACTAGATCAGCCAAATAATTACTGAGTCTACAAGTGCTAGTGAGAGGCTGGGTATTCTGCGCAAGTGACTCACAACCTCCTGACTCCCCAAAGCCTTTCCACCCCCTACAAGGCACAAGTCAGGAGTGCGATGGAATATTCTCCACTTGCCTGGACGGTTGCAGCTCCAAGTTTCACGAAGCTCGACACAATCCAGGGGAAAGCAGGCCGCTTAATCAGCCCCCCATACACCATCTTAAACATTTACTCCCTCCTCATCTGACGCACTGTGTCAGCAAGGGCACAGAATGTCCTCTGGATGGGGGACTTCAATGTCCATCACCAAGTGTGGCACAGTAGTGGGCTCATGTTTGTTCTCTCACCACCTGCCGTGAGCCAGTCTGGCTGTTATATCCTTCAGGACTCAAGCAGCATGCTATAGACAGAGCTAAGCGATCCCACACCCAATCGATCAGATCAAAGTACTGCAGTCCTGCCACACCCAGTCGGGAATGGTGATGGACAATTAACAACTAATGGGAGGAGGAGGCTCCTTGAACATCCCCATCCTCAACGATGACGGAGCACAGCATGTGAGTGCAAAAGAGAAGGCTGAAGCCTTCGCAACCATCTTCAGTCACAAGTGCCAAGTGGATGATGCATGAGACGGCCGGCTCCTGAGGTACCCACCATCACTGAAGCCAGTCTTCAGCCAATTCACTTCACTCCACATGATATCAAGAACGGTGGAGCGCACTGGATACAGCAAAGGCTAAGGGCCCCAACACCATCCCGGCTGCAGAGCTGAAGACCTGTGCTCCAGATCTAGCTGCACCTCTAGCCAAACTGTTCCAGTACTGGCATCTACCCGACAAAGTGGTAAATTGGCCAGGTATGTCCAGTACACAAAAAGCTGGAGTAATCCAACAGCCAGTTACCACCCCATCAGCCACCTCTCCATCACCAGCAAAATGAAGGAAGCTGTCATTGACAATGCTATCAAGCGACACTAAGAAAGCACAAATAACTTGCTCACTGAAGCCCAGTTTGGTTTCCACCAGGACCACTTGGCTCCTGACCTCATTACAGCCTTGGTCCAAACATGGACAAAAGAGCTGAATTCCAGAGGCGAGGTGGGAGTGACTGTCCTCGACATCAAGGCAGCATTTGACCGAGTGTGGTACCAAGGAGCCCTAGTAAAACTGAAGTCAATGGGAATCGGGGGAAAACTCTCCACTGGATGGTGTCATATCTAGCACAAAGGAAGATGCCTATGGTTATTGGAGGCCAATCATCTCAGACCCAGGTCATCGCTGCAGCAGTTACTCAGGACAGTGTCCAAGGCCCAACATCTTCAACTGCTTTGTTAATGACCTTCAGAAGTGGGGATGTTCGCTGCTGATTGCACATTGTCAAGTTCCATTCGCAATTTGTCAGATAATGAGGCAGTCTGTGTCCACATGCAGCAAGACCTGGACAACATTCAGGTTGGGGATGATAAGTTACAAGTAACATTTGTGCCACACAAATGCCAGACAATGACCATCTCCAAAAAGCGAGAGTCTAACCACCTCCCCATGATGTTCAATGGCATTACCATCTTTGAATTCCCCAACATCAACATCCTGGGGGTCACCATTGACCAGACACTTAACTAGATCAGCCAAATAAATATTGTGGCTACAGGAGCTAGTCAGACAATGGTATTCTGCGCAAGTGCTTCACCTCCTCCTGACTCTCCAAAGCCTTTCCACCCCCTACAAAATATAAGTCAGGAGTGTGATGGAATATTCTCCACTTGCCTGGACGGTTGCAGCTCCAACAACACTCACGAAGCTCGACACAATCCAGGGGAAGCAGGCCGCTTAATCAGCTCCCCATCCACCATCTTAAACATTTACTCCCTCCTCATCCGGCGCACTGTGGCTGCGGGCACAGAATGTCCTCTGGGTGGGGGACTTCAATGTCCATCACCAAGTGTGCCTCGGTAGTACCACTATTCACCGAGCTGGCCAAGTCCTCAAGGAGATAACTGCCAGACTGGACTCATACCAGGTGGTGAGAGAACAAACACGAGGAAAAAACCTACTTGATCTCGTCCTCACCAAACTACATACACAGAACACACAGAATCCCCACAGTGCAGATGGAGGCCATTCGGCCCATCGAGCCTGCACCGACACATATCCCACCCTATCCCCGTAACCCCACGTATTTAATCCCCTAACACTAAGGGTCAATTTATCATAGCCAAATCAACCTAACCCGCACATCTTTGGACTGTGGGAGGAAACCGGAGCACCCAGAGGAAACCCACACAGACACAGGGAGAATGTGCAAACTCTACACAGACAGTCGCCCGAGGCCAGATTTGAACCCGGGTCCCTGGCGCTGTGAGGCAACAGTGCTAACCACTATGCCACCGTGCCCCCGTGCCACATGTCGCAGAGCATCTGTCCATGACAGTATTGGTTGCAGTGACCACCGCACACTCCTTGTGGAGATGAAGGCCCGTCTTCACACTGAGGACAACCCTTCATCATGTTGTGTGGCACTACCACCTTACTAAATGGGATAGAATCAGAACAGATCTAGCGGCTAAAAACTGGGCACCAAGAAGGCGCTGTGGGCCATCAGCAGCAACGGAATTGTATTCCACCACACTCTGTAACCTCATGGGCTGATATATCCCTCCCTCTACCATTCCCATCAAACCAACCCTGGTTCAATGAGGAGTGTTGAAGAGCATGCCAGGTGTACCTGAAAATCAGATACCAACTTGGTGAAGCTACAACAGAGGACAATATGCATGCTAACCAGTGGAAGCAGCATGCTATAGACAGAGCTAAGCGATCCCACACCGAATGGATCAGATCAAAGCTTTACAGGCCTGCCACATCCAGTCGTGCATGGTGATGGACAATTAACAACTAACAGGGGGAGGAGGCTCCCTGAACATCCTCATCTTCAACGATGTCAGAGCACAGCACGTGAGTGCAAAAGGCAAGGCTGAAGCCTTCGCAACCATCTTCAGTCACAAGTGCCAAGTGGTGATGCATCTCGGCCTCCTCCTGAGCTTCCACCATCACAGAAGCCAGTCTTCAGCCAATTCGCTTCACTCCACGTGATATCAAGAATGGTAGAGCGCACTGAATGTACCCGACAAAGTGGTAAATTGGCCATGTATGTTCAGTGCGCAAAAAGCTGGACTAATCCAACAGCCGGTTACCACCCAATCAGCCATCTCTCCATCATCGGCAAAGTGATGGAAGCTGTCATTGACAATGCTATCAAGCGACACTTACGCACAAATAACCTGCTCACCGATGCCGAGTTTGGTTTCCGCCAGGACCACTTGGCTCCTGACCTCATTACAGCCTTGGTCCAAACATGAACATGAAGTATATTCCAGAGGTGAGGTGAGAGTGGCTGTCCTCGACATCAAAGCAGCATTTGACCGAGTGTGGCACCAAGGAGCCCTAGTAAAACTGAAGTCAATGGTAATCGGAGGAAAACTCTCCACTGGAGGGTGTCATATCTAGCACAAGGAAGATGGCTGTGGTTATTGGAGGCCAATCATCTCAGCCCCAGGTCATCGCTGCAGCAGTTACTGAGGACAGTGTCCTAGACCCAACATCTTCAACTGCTTTATTAAAGACCATCAGAAGTGGGGATGTTCGCTGCTGATTGCACAGTGTCAAGTTACATTCGCAATTCATCAGATAATGAGGCAGTCTGTGTCCACATGCAGCAAGACCTGGACAACATTCAGGTTGGGGATGATAAGTGGCAAGTAACATTTGTACCACACAAGTGCCAGACAATGACCATCTCCAACAAGAGAGAGCCTAACCACCTCCCCATGACATTCAATGGCATTACCATTGTTGAATTCCCCACCAACAGCCTGGGGGTCACCATTGACCAGAAACTTAACTAGATCGGCGAAATAAATACTGTAGCTACAGGAGCTAGTCAGACGCTGGGTATTCTGTGACAAGTGACTAATCACCTCCTGACCCCCAAAGCCTTTCCACCCCCTACAAGGCACAAGTCAGGAGTGCGATGGAATATACTCCACTTGCCTGGACAGTTGCAGCTCCATCAAAACTCACGAAGCTCGACACAATCCAGGGGAAAGCAGGCCGCTTAATCAGCATCCCATCCACCATCTTAAACATTTACTCCCTCCTCATCCGGCTCATTGTGGCAGCGGGTACAGAATGTCCTCTGGATGGGGGACTTCAATGTCCATCACCAAGTGTGGCTCAGTAGTGGCTCGTGTTTGTTCTCTCACCACCTGCCGTGTGCCAGTCTGGCTGCTATGTCCTTCAGGACTCAGCCAGCTTGGTCATTCATGGTACTACCGAGCCACTGAGGACACCCCTTCTTTGCGTCCTGTGGCCCTACCACCGTGCTAAATGGGATATATTCAGAACACATCTAGCAGCTCAAAACTGGGCATCCATGAGGCGCTGGGCCCATCAGCAGCAACAGAATTGTATTCCACCATAATCTGTAATCTCATGGCCCGGCATATCCCTCATTATACCCTTAGCATCAAATCAGCCCTGGTTCAATAATTAGTGTTGAAGAGCATGCCCGGAGCTGCACCAAGTGTATCTGAAAATCAGACACCAACTTGGTGAAGCTACATCACAGGACTACATGCATGCTAACCAGCGGAAGCAGCATGCTATAGACAGAGCTAAGCGATCCCACACCTAATCGAAGCACAGCACAGCACGTGAGGGCAAAAGACAAGGCTGACGCCTTCGCAACCATCTTCAGTCACAAGTGCCAAGTGGATGATGCATGAGACGGCTGGCTCCTGAGGTCCCCACCATCACTGAAGCCAGTCTTCAGCCAATTCACTTCACTCCATGTGATATCAAGATTGGTAGAGTGCATTGGATACAGCAAAGGCTCTGGGCCCCGACAACATCCCGGCTGCAGAGCTGAAGATCTGTGCTCCAGAGCTAGCTGCACCTCTAGCCAAGCTGTTCCAGTCCTGGCATCTACCCGACAAAGTGGTAAATTGCCCAGGTATGTCCAGTCCACATAAAGCTGGACTAATCCAACAGCCAGTTACCACCTCATCAGCCACCTCTCCATCATCAGCAAAGTGATGGAAGCTGTCATCGACAATGCGATCAAGCGGCACTAACTCAGAAATAACCTCCTCACCGATGCCCAGTTTGGTTTCCGCCAGGACCTCTTGGCTCCTGACTTCATTACAACCTTGGTCCAAACATGGACAAAAGAGCTGAATTCCAGAGGTGAGGTGAGAGTGACTGTCCTCGACATCAAGGCAGCATTTGTCCGAGTGTGGCACCAAGGAGCCCTAATAAAACAGAAATCAATGGGGATCAGGGGAAAACTCTCCACTGGATGGTGTCATATCTAGCACAAGGAAGATGGTTGTGGTTATTGGAGGCCAATCATCTCAGCCCCAGGTCATCGCTGCAGCGGTTACTCAGGACAGTGTCCTAGGCCCAACATCTTCAGCTGCTTTATTAATGTCCTTCAGAATTGGGGACGTTCGATGCTGATTACACAGTGTTACGTTACATTTGCTATTCATCAGATAACGAGGCAGTCTGTGCCCAGCACGACCTGGACAACATTGAGGTTGGGGATGATAAGTGGCAAGTAACATTTGTGACACACAAGTGCCAGACAATGAGCATCTCCAACAAGAGAGAGTCTAACCACCACCCCATGACAATCAATGGCATTACCATCATTGAATCCCCCACCATCAACATCCTGGGGGTCACCATTGACCAAAAACTTAACTAGATTAGCCAAATAAATACTGTGGCTACAAGTGCTAGTGAGAGGCTGGGTATTCTGCGCAAGTGACTCATCTCCTCCTGATTCCCCAAAGCCTTTCCACCCCCTACAAGACAAGTCAGGAGTGCGATGGAATATTCTCCACTTGCCTGGACGGTTGCAGCTCCAACAACACTCACGAAGCTCGACACCATCCAGGAGAAAGCAGGCCACTTAATCAGCTCCCCATCCACCATCTTAAACATTTACTCCCTCCTCATCCAGCGCACTGTGGCTGCGGGCACAGAATGTCCTCTGGGTGGGGGACTTCAATGTCCATCACCATGTGTGGCTCGGTAGTACCACTATTCACCGAGCTGGATAAGTCCTCAAGGCGATAGCTGCCAGACTGGACTCATACCAGGTGGTGAGAGAACAAACACGAGGAAAAAACCTACTTGATCTCGTACTCACCAAACTACATGTCGCAGATCATCTGTCCATGACAGTATTGGTTGCAGTGACCACCGCACACTCCTTGTGGAGATGAAGGCCCGTCTTCACACTGAGGACAACCCTTCATCATGTTGTGTGGCACTACCACCGTACTAAATGGGATAGAATCAGAACAGATCTAGCGGCTAAAAACTGGGCACCAAGGAGGCGCTGTGGGCCATCAGCAGCAACGGAATTGTATTCCACCACACTCTGTAACCTCATGGGCTGATATATCCCTCCCTCTACCATTCCCAGCAAACCAACCCTGGTTCAATGAGGAGTGTTGAAGAGCATGCCAGGTGTACCTGAAAATCAGATACCAACTTGGTGAAGCTACAACACAGGACTATATGCATGCTAACTAGCGGAAGCAGCATGCTATAGACAGAGCTAAGCGATCCCACACCCAATGGATCAGATCAAAGCTCTGCAGTCCTGCCACATCCAGTCGTGCATGGTGATGGACAATTAACAACTAACAGGGGGAGAAGGCTCCTTGAACATCCCCATCCTCAATGATGGCAGAGACCACCTCATGAGTGCAAAAGACAATGCCTTCGCAACCATCTTCAGTCACAAGTGCCAATTGGATGATGCATCTCGGCCTGCTCCTGAGCTTCCACCATCACAGAAGCCAGTCTTCAGCCAATTCGCTTCACTCCACGTGATATCAAGAACGATAGAGCGCACTGAATGTACTCGACAAAGTGGTAAGTTGGCCAGGTATGTCCAGTGCACAAAAAGCTGGACTATTCCAACAGCCGGTTACCACCCCATCAGCCATCACTCCATCATCAGCAAAGTGATGGAAGCTGTCATTGACAATGCTATCAAGCGACACTTACGCACAAATAACCTGCTCACCGATGCCGAGTTTGGTTTCCGCCTGACCTCGTTACAGCCTTGGTCCAAACATGGACATGAGCTCTATTCCAGAGGTGAGGTGAGAGTGACTGTCCTCGACATCAAAGCAGCATTTGACCGAGTGTGGCAGCAAGGAGCCCTAGTAAAACTGAAGTCAATGGTAATCGGAGGAAAACTCTCCACTGGAGGGTGTGATATCTAGCACAAGGAAGATGGCTGTGGTTATTGGAGTCCAATCATCTCAGACCCAGGTCATCGCTGCAGCAGCTACTGAGGACAGTGTCCTAGACCCAACATCTTCAACTGCTTTATTAATGACCTTCAGAAGTGGGGATGGTCGCTGCTGATTGCACAGTGTCAAGTTACATTCGCAATTCATCAGATAATGAGGCAGTTTGTGTCCACATGTAGCAAGACCTGGACAACATTCAGGTTGGGGATGATAAGTGGCAAGTAACATTTGTACCACACAAGTGCAAGACAATGACCATCTCTAACAAGAGAGAGTCTAACCACCACCCCAAGACATTCAAAGGCATTACCATTGTTGAATTCCCCACCATTAACTAGATCAGCCAAATAAATATTGTGGCTACAAGAGCTAGTCAGACACTGGGTAGTCTGCGTAAGTGACTCACCACCTCCTGACTCCCCGAAGCCTTTTCACTCCCTACAAGGCACAAGTCAGGAGTGCGGTGGAATATTCTCCACTTGCCTGGACAGTTGCAGCTCCATCAATACTCACGAAGCTCGACAGAATCCAGGGGAAAGCAAGCCGCTTAATCAGCCACCCATCCACCATCTTAAACATTTACTCCCTCCTCATCCATAGAAACATAGAAGATAGCAGCAGGAGTAGGCCATTCGGCCCTTCGAGTCTGCTCCACCATTTAATGAGATCATGGCTGATCATCCAAATTCAGTACCCTGTCCCTGCTTTCTCCCCATATCCCTTGATCCCTTTAGCCTTAAGAAATATATCTAACTCCTTCTTGAATATATTTAATGAATTGGCCTCAGCTGCCTTCTGTGGTAGAGAATTCCACAGGTTCACCACTCTCTGGGTGATGAAATTCCTCCTCATCTCCGTCCTAACTGGCTTACCCCTTATCTTTAGACTGTAACCCCTGGTTCTGGACTCCCCCGCCATTGGGAACATCCTTCCTGCATCTAGTCTGACTAGCCCTGTTAGAATTTTATAAGTTTCAATGAGATCCCCTCTCACTCTTCTAAACTCCAGCCCAATCAACCCAATCTCTCCTCATACATCATTCCTGCCATCCCAGGTATCAATCTGGTGAATCTTCGCTGCACTCCCTCCATGGCAAGAACATCCTTCCTCAGATAAGGCGACCAAAATTGCACACAATACTCAAGGTGTGGTCTCACCAAGGCCCTGTACAACTGCAGCAAGACATCCTTGCTCCTGTACTCGAATCCTCTCGCTATGAAGGCCAACAAACCATTTGCCTTCGTAACCGCCTCCTGCGCCTGCATGCTTACCTTCAGCGACTGCTGCATAAGGACACCCAGGTCTCGTTGCACTTCCCCTTCTCCCAATCTATTGCTGTTCAGATAATAATCTGCCTTCCTGTTTTTGCCCCCAAAGTGGATAACCTCACATTTATCCACGTTATATTGCATCTGCCATGCGTCTGCCCAAACACCCAACCTGTCCAAATCATACTGGAGTTTCTCGGCATCCTCCTCACAGCACACACGCCCACCCAGCTTTGTGTCATCTGCAAACTTGGAGATATTGCATCTAGTTCCCTTGTCTAGATCATTAATATATATTGTGAACAGCTGGGGTCCTAGCACCGATCCCTGCGGTACCCAACTAGTCACTACCTGCCACTCGGAAAAAGACCCGTTTATTCCAACTCTTTGCTTCCTGTCTGCCAACCAGTTTTCTATCCAAGTCAGTACCTTACCCCCAATCCCATGTGCTTTAACTTTACGCACTAATCGAAAGCCTTCTGAAAGTCCAAATACACCACATCCACTGGTTCTCCCTTACCTATTCTAACAGTTACATTCTCAAAAAATTCCAGTAGATTAGTCAAGCACGATTTACCTTTTGTAAATCCATGTTGACTTTGTCCGATCCTGTCACTGTTTTCCAAGTGCTCTGCTATTACACCTTTTATAATGGATACTAGCATTTCCCCCAGTACCGATGTCAGGCTTACCGGTCTATAATTCCACGTTTTCTCTCTACCACCTTTTTTAAATAGTGGGGTTACATTAGCTACCCTCCAATCCATGGGAACTGTGCCAGAGTCTATAGAATTTTGGAAGATGACCAGCAATGCGTCTACTATTTCTAGGGCCACTTCCTTAAGTACCCTAGCATGTAGATTATCAGGCCCTGGGTATTTATTGGCCTTCAATCCTGTCAATTTCCCTAACATATTTTCCCTACAAATACTGATTTCATTCAGTTCCTCCCTCTCATTAGACGCTATGGCCTAGAAATTCAGTTGGTTGCGCCAGCCGGTGGCGCCTTAGGAGGAGTAGATGTCGGGTGCTAGGCGGCTAGCGGCCGGGCGCAGCGCGATCTGCGCCTCTCCCCAACTTCACTCACGATTTAGCGGCGGCGCAAAGTCTTTGCGCGCGCTCAGCTGCGCGCGCAGATCATGACGTCATTTCCTCGTGCAACGCCCTTTGTGCGCCCCCAACCGGAAATTCAGTCGCGACGCCCCATTGTGCGCCTGGCGCCCCTAGCGACTGGTAGAGTGGAACGGTGCTCAGTCGATGCGGGGCGCGGGGGGCGCAAATTAAAGGGCACTCCTCCTGCACTATAAAAGGCTGCCATTTCGCAGCACTCCTTCTTGAGAGATGGATCTTTGCAGAGAGACCAAGGTAGAGAGCTTTCTGCTTTGGCTCAACACTCGGACAGGTACTTGTGGCTTCAGGCCACAGCTTTCCACTTGTCTTTGCCTTCATTGACATATCATTGTTTGCCAGCATATTATGGGGGCTGCAATGGGTGCAAACGCTGGCTTTCACCATTGCATCCAAAGGGCTCACAGACGCCGTGAGAGAGTGGCAGCTCTGGCTAGACGGAGAGGGGGCAACAGGCGTCGGGAAAGGAGGCCTTACCCACCCAGGGTATACCGCCAGCAGTTCTCCTATCTCAACATGTCTGACGAGCAGTGTGTTCGGAGGCTTCGATTCCGAAGGGAGGTGGCCACAGAGATCTGCCACCTGCTTGGCGGTGATCTGCAGCCACAGCTGAGGAGCAGGACGTCTCTGTTGGTGGCAGTGAAGGTGACGGTGGCTCTCAACTTCTATGCCACCGGCTCCTTCCAATCTGCTACTGGGGACATTTCCAACATCCCCCAGTTCGCCGTGCATTGCTGCATCCGCCAGGTGACCAATGCCCTTTTCCAAAGGAGACGTCAGTTCATCTCCTTCTCCATGGCCCTTGCCAAGCAGCAACAGCGTGCAATGGGCTTTGCAGCATTCGCGGGCTTCCCCATGGTGCAGGGCGCCATTGACTGCACGCATGTGGCTTTGCGGGCACCTCTGGAGAATGCCGAGGATTACCGCAACCGGAAGGGCTACCATTCCCTCAACGTTCAGCTGGTGTGTGACCACAGGCAGCTCATCCTAGCTGTCAATGCCCGCTTTCCAGGCAGCAGCCACGATGCCTTCATTCTGCGACAGACTTCTGTGGCAGACATGTTCCAGGCCCAGCCTCACCCACGAGGATGGCTTATCGGGGACAAAGGCTATCCTTTGTGTACCTGACTGATGACCCCGCTCCATGCGCCCAGCACCCCTGCTGCAGAGGGATACAACGATAGCCATCAAGCGACCAGGAACATCATCGAACAAACAATCGGCGTCCTGAAGCAACGGTTCCGCTGTCTGGATCGTTCCGGTGGAGCCCTACAATATTCGCCGGAGCGAGTCTCCCATTTCGTGGTCGTTTGCTGCATGCTGCACAACCTGGCTATCCGCAGGACTCAGCCACTGCCACCAGAGATTGGAGGACCACCTGAGGAGGAGGAGGAGGAGGACCAGCACAGGAGGGAGGCAGAAAGTGCAAGGGCTGCCTGTCGCCGGCTTATTGAACGTCGGTTCTAGGCCCCCTCTCAGGGAATGGCTTGTGCCAATGTCAGCAGATGAATGTAGCCGCTCCACAAGCCCTCAGCCGAGCAGGGCAACCAGGACTTTACAAAAAAAACATGCACAGTACAATTTAAGAACAATAATTTATTGCAAACCTCTGCCCTTCCCACATTACAACCTCATGTGGAGAAGCCCCCTCCAAAAACACAAAACTACCAGTCTCGGCCTTACAAAAAGAAAGAAAGACACCAGTCTCGGCCTTACAAAAACACAACTACACCAGTCTCGGCCTTACAAAAAGAAAGAAAGACACCAGTCTCGGCCTTACAAAAACACAACTACACCAATCTCGGCCTTACAAAAAGCACCAGGCATTTGTGCAGACCTTCTACTTTTTGGCCTGCGAGGGTGATGCCTTTCGCATCCTTGCCTGGCCCCTGCCCGCCCTGCAGCTCCTCCTCAATGGGGCCCCAGTGGCTGCAGCAAGGCTGGGGGAAGGCTGCTGAGGGTCAAATGGCGAGACGGCAGATGCCCTTGGGGGTCGGCCTGCACCAGCTCTGGCCTTGGAGTGGCCGGCTGCTGAGTGCTCCAACTCTGCCTGGGCAGCAGCAGTCTGTCCAGCGGCTCGTGGCAGCTGCAATGGCGGAGTGGCAGTGTCGGCTGCAGGAATGGTGCCAACCTGGCAGATCGCAGGTGCTCGCTGGTCGCCTGAGACATTGGCACTCGCACGGGCCAGCACTGCAGCATGCGCAGCAAACAGCTGAAGAACAGACTGCTGGGCTGCTGCTGCGCGGCGAGTGCCCTGGCGATGCCTGGCTGATCCAGCGAGGGTGGCAGCAGTTAGTGCCCGTGTGGCCCTGGTCTGTGTCCGCATGACAACAGCCAGTGAATGGACGGCACGACTGAGCACTTGGCTCGAAGCCGCCTGTGCTGCCGCGAAGTCCTGTAGACTCCTGGCCTGTGCTGCTCCAAATTGCTGCACACTCCTTGACAAAGACTCAATGGAGGCAGGCATCCTTGCCACTGCAGCCATGAGCTCATCGTGCCTGCGCTCAGCCTGGACGGCCATTTCCTCCAGGAGCCGCACCTCCTCTGCGCTCACCGTCGCAGGACTGGAGGCCGCACTCACCCTCTGGGGAGAAGTCCGCCGAGCTTCCCCACCCCTCCCGCATTGCTGCAGGCCGCTGGGCCCCGGAGCTTCACTCTCCTCCGACCCTTCCCCCCGGCTCCCCTCCAGGGAAGACGTGTCCCCTTCATCGCCATGGGCTGGCGCGGCTGAGGGTGGCACTGATGGTCCGGCTTCCTCTTCCTCCTCCTCGAATTCCGAAGCGCTGACAGTGGCAGCTTGAGGGCCCGCCTCCTCACCTGGCAATTCACCAGCTGAAAGCAGGAAGGCACAAGAGTAGCTTTAGAGTAAGGACAGGGCGGCAGCGAGGGAGGCATGAGTGCTGCCATGCACTGCATTGGTCGGACAATGGCAAAGGATGCTGATCTGAGGCGCAAGTGTAACGAGAGAGGTCAAAAAGGTGATGCCCTTACCATTGGTGCCCAGAACAGGGTCGGCATCTCCACTGGCGACGGGGCCAATCAGCCGGCCTGCCATAATGCGCTCCACACGCTGGTCGAGATCGGAGAGCTCTTTGACGTCAGGACGGCCTCCCCAGTCTCAGTTCGTTTCCGCCGGTTGTGCGCCACCTTGGCCTGCAAGAGAAAGGACGGCCTCTAAGTACAGTGTGAAGCCCTGATCCTGTCTGCAATGCCTCCCATGGTCGAATAGCTTGTACAGTGTGAAGCCCTGATCTTGTCTGCAATGCCTCCCGTGGTCGAATAGCTTGTACAGTGTGTAAAGTGCAGAATGTGCAAGTGATTTTCATGACAGTCCCATAGCTGCTGGATAAGGGCTGGCCATTAGGGCTTTCAGGTCCCTTTGCCCATAAAGTGAGGTGCACATGCAGGGATGAGGAGGACACAGGAAAGGGTACTCACCCTGACAACCCGAGTGAGGTCGTTGAACTTCTTCCGGCATTGCACAGGAGTCCTGGCAACCACGCTGTTGGAAGACACCCTGTTTGAGACCTCCCTCCAGGCTTTCCGGTAGGCGCTGGGCAGCGGCCTCTTGCCACCTTCTGGCAACAGAACATGGCGCCTGCGCTCCACTCCGCCAACCAGCAGCCTCAGGTCACCGTCGCTAAAGCGCTGTGCTCTCTCCCTGGTCTTCTCCATAGCCCTGGGCGTTGTGCAGGTGATGCTGAAGTGGTCAGGCCTAGGTTGAGGGCTGCAGTGTGCAGGGCATGGCAGGCAAACAAATCCACCCTCCCCCTTTAAGAGCTGACCGGCGCCAGAGTGTCTGCCGTCAATCAACAACTCGCCGCACCGGCGCTGCGCCCGGCCTCGGGGGTATCGCTCAGCACCGCCGGCTTTGCACCTAAAGATAGTCGTGCATCGCCTGTTTTAGCGCAGCAGCAACCTCTTGGGGCGATGCGACTGAATATCGGCGAAGGTGGCGCGAATTTGCGCCGGGCGCAAACTTTAGCAGCCGCCCGACTTTACCGCCCCAAAAGTAGCTAAACTGAATTTCTAGGCCTATGTTCCCCAACATCTCTGGGAGGTTATTTGTGTCCTCCTTTGGGAAGACAGAACCAAAATATGTATTTAATTGGTCAGCCATTTCTTTGTTCCCCATTATAAATTCCCCTGATTCTGACTGCAAGGGACCTACGCTTGACTTCACCAATCTTTTTCTCTTCACATATCTATAGAAGCTATTATAGTCAGTTTTTATGTTACCTCAAGCTTACTCTCATACTCTATTTTCCCCCTCTTAATTAATCCTTCTGGCCTCCTTTGCTGAATCCTAAACTGCTCCCAATCCTTAGGTTTGCTGCTTTTTATGGCCAATTTATATGGCCTCTCCTTGGATCTTATGCTATCCCTAATTTCCCTTGTTAGCCACGGTTGCACCACCTTTTTTGTTTTATTTTTATGCCAGACAGGGATGAACAAATTCTGTAGTTCATCCATGCGATCTTTAAATGCTTGTCATTGCCTATCCACCGTCAACCCTTTAAGTAACGTTCCCCAATCCATCCTAGCCAACTCATGCCTCATCCCATCGTAGTTTCCTTTATTTAAATTCAGGGCCCTAGTCTCTGAGTCAACTACTTCACTCTCCATCTTAATGAAGAATTCTATCATATTATGATCGCTCCTCCCCAAGGGGCCTCGCACAACAAGATTGCTAATCAATCCTTTCTCATTACATAATACCCAGTCTAAGATGGCCTGATCTCTAGTTGGTTCCTTGACATATTGGTCCAGGAAACCATCCCGTATACACTCTAGGAATTCCTCCTCTGCAGTATTGTTACTAATTTGATTAGCCCAATCTATATGTAGATTAAAGCCACCCATGATAACTGCTGTGCCCTTATTGCACGCATCTCCAATTTCCTGTTTAATGCCATCCCCAACCTTAGCATTACTGTTTGGGGTCTGTTTACAACTCCCACTAATGTTTTCTGCACCGTTGTATTTTTCAGCTCGACCCATACAGATTCCACATCATCAGAGCTAATATCCTTCCTTAATATTGTGTTAATCTCCGCTTTAACCAGCAATGCTACCCCACCTTCTTTTCCTTTTTTCCTGTCCTTCCTGAATATTGAATACCCCTGGATGTTGAATTCCCAGTCTTGGTCACCCTGGAGCCATATCTCCGTAATCCCAATGATATCATATCCGTTTACATCTATTTGCGCAGCTAATTCATCCACCTTATTACGAATGCTCCTCACATTAAGGCACAAAGCCTTCAGGCTTGATATTTTAACACTCTTAGCCTTTTTGGAATTATTATTTACTGCGGCCCTGTTTGATTTACACCCTTGATTTCTCTGCCTTCCACTTTTGCTTTTCTCCTTCCTGTCTTTTGTTTCTATCCTTGCTTCCCTTTCCTCTGTCTCCCGGCACAGGTTCCCAACCCCCTGCCATTTTAGTTTAAGCCCTCCCCAACAGCACTAGCAAAGATGCCCCCTAGGACATCGGTTTCAAACCAGAAATTGTGAAAGAAAATCTCCGTGTTGGAGTTAACGTCACTGAATAATTGTGAATGAAAAAGCTCCATCTCACAATGCAGCAGTGTGGGTGGGAGACAAAAACTGGCAACTGCCAGTAGAGGGCAGTATTTATAAACAGGGTCACCATGCACAGGGCTCTGGAGATGGGGCCTGGGGGGAATCATTCAAAATCCCAACACTGCCACATGCCTAGGGTTAAATCCAATATGTCGTTGGTGGCAGGTCAAAGCAGTTTAGTACAGAGAGTTAAGTACATCTCACTGTTTGATGTCTATAACGGGAACAGAACCTTTCAGAAAAGTTTCATTCATCTTTCTTTAACAAGGCAACTAACCCACGTAAGCTGGAAAAATAGATGTAAAAGGAACTCTTATCGATTGTCTTGCTCCAAGATCTTAATGAATTCTGCCACGAGTCCTTCATGAAAATGACCATTGTTTTTGAAATCCCTGCAACAGAATTAAGAATGAAGAATTTTTATTGCTCCTGACAAAACCTGTCGGAAACCAAGCAGATTGAAAGGAAGATAGGAACAGGAGTCGGCCATTCAGCCCCTCGAGCCTCCAATGCCATTCAATTAGATCACTGCTGATCTGTGCCTCAAGTCTATTTACCCACCTTTGCTCCATGTCCCTTGTTAGTCTTTCCCAACTAAAATCTATCAATCTCAGTCTTAAAAGCTCCACTTGTCCTAGAATCCACAGCCCTTTGGGGAGAGAATCCAGATTTCTAATACCTTGTGTGAAAAGGCACTTCATGACTTTCATCCTAAATGGCCAAATTTTAAAATTACAATTCTTCCTATTTGTAATCCAGACATCTTAAGATAAAGGCCAAATTTCCATTGGCCTCATTTATTACTTTTTGTACCTGTCGACTAGTTTTAAATGATTTGTGGAGTTAGACTCCCAAATCTCTTTGCTCCTCTACAGTTCCTAGTTTCTCACCATTTGGAAAATGTAGTTTTCTTTGGTCCAAAGTGGACGACCTCACACTTGTCCATCTGTCATAGTTTTGCAACTTCCTGCTCCCACACTACTTACTGTGTCTCTGACTTTAGTGTCATCTGGAAACTTGGATATACAGCTCTATTCCTTGATCCAATTGATTAATAAATATGGGAAAAAGTTGCGGCTCCAGAACAGATCCACTTGTCACATTCTGCCAATCTGAGTACAAACCCTTTATCCCCAATCACTGTCTCCTACCTCCCAACCAACTTCCAACCCAAGTCTTGCCATACTGGCTCTCTCTGTTCAGCTCATTGTTGGACAAGTGCTCAGTCACTCTATCCCTAATGGGAGATTCTAGTAGCATCCCCACAATTGAGTTTAAATTCACAGGCCTGTGGTTACCTGGTTTCTCTCTCCCACCCTTCTTAAATAATGGACTGACATTTGCAATTTTTGAGTTTAACAGCATAGTTCCCAAATCAAGAGTTTGAATGATTATAGCTAATGCTTCTGCAATTTCCCCACTTCTTTTAATACCCTGGGATGGAAACCATCAGGTCCTGGTGATTTATCTATCCTGGTCCCATTATTTTCTCCATTACCATTTTATTACTAATATTGAATTCAATAAGTGCATTCCCTTGATTTATTTTAGTTTCCCTCCAATTAATGGTACCTGTAGGGGGTTTCTCTTGCTCGTTCTGGTCTCCTGCCAGGCTTTGTGCAATAATTACCCTTGAGTGGTTCGACCCACTTTCCCCTATGGTTCTAGACCTTGGACTTAGATGCAGAGAACTGTAGTGCAGAGAAAGGACTCAATAGACCAGGTTGAATAGCATGAAATGGATGCTTTTATTTTTAAACAGTTTGAAGCATTACAAAATACATGTCATAGGCACAGATTAAAGTAACTACAATCATGCACAAATTTATGAACTTGACTCTATGGAAATGGGGAACACACGGCACGTCGTAAAAGGGGAAACACATTGCGATTTAACCTTACTCCCTCCCCTAAATACCTAAACTAAGTTTCGATTTGAGGAACTCGGGATCATGCTCACCACTATCAGAATCGCAAAAAGGGGTTCGCAATCTTTTAGCACAGCTTTCCGTCGTCACGTGGATCTGGAAACTTCTGGCGCAGTCGATATTCTCTCTCTCTCTCTCTCGAGGCGGCGGGGTAGACACAGCCTCGATGAGCGCTCGTCAAGGTTGAGATCCACTAGTTTCGATTTGGGTTCATGGAGCAGTCCCTGCCACCAATGTGATATTGAAGAAATGGATGCACGTGTCGAGGCCTTGCCTGGCTAGGCTCGGAATGTCCTTTTTATCCGACCTGGATCGTCGGTTTTTCCCGAGGGTGTCTTCTCCTTCAGCCTGGGTCGTCGATGATCTCCCGACAACAGCACCCGGGCCACCCTCGTCGTCTGCCCGTCGTGGCCGAGCCTTGTCTGGCTGAACACCGATCGTGTCCCGAAATCGAAGTGCTGCCTTGCACTGAAAAGTCCGTCCGAAGCGTCCTCGAAAAGAAGAAACGTCTTGGTCGAATTCCGAAGAAGTGAAACGTGAACTTGATCCTGGATCTGTGTAACCGTAACCGTTTTTTTTGATGGACTTTCAATCCATAGTTATACCCTTTTGGGACAGTCTTATCTCCCGCCAAATCATAGTCCTGTCTTTGTATTAATTTTGGCGGGCAGAAATCTCTGCAGGGGCGCTTTGTCTTGTAACGGGAGCCGGTGATAACTCAACTGGCCTTCCTGGCCGATAATGTCCCTTAATGTCTTTTACATTGTCACCGTGACTCGGTTCGCATATTGATCGGTCTGGAGATTTCCCTTGATGGCTGTTAAACGGTTTCTCCTTTGTACATTAAATGGGTATAAGTGTTCATGCATTGTCCGCCCATATCTTGATGGGCCCCATCCTGTTTGCCTGAAACCGTCCTGTACTTAGAATCCATTGAATATGTATGCTGTTTCCCTGAGTTTCGGTTTCCCGATACTGGCTTTCGCAGGCTCACTGTTTTCAATCCACAAGCCTGTCTGGCTTGCAGTAACAGAAATCAAATGGTCCAGAAACTGATCACGAGGCCCGGCGGCCATTTTGTATGCCCTTTTATCAAAGGTTTTTCTGTGCAAGCTTACTTTGGTCAATAAACTGTCTTATTTTATCCTGTTTTCTTGCGTGATTATTGCTGAAAATTTCGAATCTTACAGTACCTTCCACAAATCCATGCTGGCTCTCTCTGATCAGCTGAAAATTTTCAAGGTGTTCTGTCACCCTATCCTTAATTATAGACCCTAGTAATTTCCCGACAACAGATATTAGACTAACTGGTTTATAATTCACTGGTTTCCCTCTCTTGCCATTCTTAAATGCAGAGTAACATGCGCAATTTTCCAAACGAAAGGACGGTTCCTGAATCTAGAGAACATTGGAAGATTATAATTAGGGCATCTGCAATGTGCTCCTAGTTCCTTTAAAACCCTGGGATGGAAACCATCTGGTCCTGGGGATCTGTCACTCTTTCGTGCCATTATTTTCTTCATTACTGTTATTTTACTTACGTTAGTTTTATTGAGTCCCTTTCCCTGATTCAATATTAGTTTCTTTAGGATTTCCGGCATGGTGTCCTCTTCCTCTACTGTAAATACTGACGCAAAGTAATTATTTAACATGTCTGCCATTTCCCCATTGTCATTGACAATATCACCACTTTATTTTTAAGGGGCCAACATTGCTCCTGACCACCCTCTTTTTCCTAATGTAACTGTAAAAAAATTTCGCATTGATTTTGATATCTCTTGCAAGTTTCTTTTCATACTCCCTTTTTGTAACTCTTACTAACTGTTGTGTGACCCTTTGCTGTTCTTTGTATCTTTCCCATTCGCCAGGATCTGTGCTATTTTGTGTATTTTTGTATACCCTTTCCTTTATAGTTTGATGCTGGCCTTTACCTCTTTAGTGGTTCATGGCTGGGTTTTATTGGTAAGTAGAGCTCTTGCCCCTCAGGGGTATAAACTGGTTCTGTATCACATTCAATTCTTTTTTAAACATCTCCCACTGATCTTCTGTCGTTTTACCCATTAACAGATTTGCCCAGTTTACTGTGGACATCCCGTTGGTCAGCCTTACCTAAATCTAGAATCTTAGTAGCTGATTTGCGTTTTTCCCTTTCAAACACTACGTTGAACTCGATCATGTTATGATCGCTATTGGATAAATGTTCATGCACAGTTAGACTGTTAACTAAATCTGGCTCATTACTCATCACTAAATCTAATATGACATGCCCCCTTGTTGCCTCTAGGACATATTGGCCCAGAAATTTCGGTCTCCACGGGTGAGTACGCACGGGGTACTCACTCGTAAGCCCAATGGAAGTGACGGTTTCCAGCATGCACTGCGCATGCGCGGGAAACCGGCACTTCCGTTCCCCTGAAAGCAGGGGTTCAGAGGTCGAACACGTGCGCAGGAGAGGCTGCGCGTGCGCATCGAACTTCATTTTTTTTTTACAGGTTTTCCCGGGAGGGTAAGTCTCCAGAAGTTAGACATTTAAAAAGCAGGCGTAAGGCCTGCTTTTTACAAGGTAAGTGGTGAATTAATTTAAATTAAAACATTTTTCCCACAGGTTTATTATTTTTAAATACTTTAAAGCAAGGTAAGTTTATTCTTAGCCCCGTTGGAAAATAACATTATTTATTTCAAAAATTTAAATTATTGTTTAAAATAGTTATTTCATGTAATTTATAGTTTATTTAAAAAATGTGATTAAAAAAAAAAATTATTTGAAGATTTAGTGCTGTTTTGGGGCCGTAGTATTTATAAGTCTTGACAGCTCTTCCTGTCAGACTTATGAATGGAGCATTCCCTGCTCCGATTGGCTCCCCATGGCCCACGTAATCCCAGGGGACGCATCGAACTAACTGCGCCCCTGGGATACGCAAGCACTGCGCGCCGGCAGCTGGACCAGGCCCCGGATCGGAATTCCACGGGGCCCTACAGCTCAACGGCCGGCGCGCAAGGTAAGTGCAGGTCGGATGCTTACACCCGCGGGAAGCCCCCGACCCGAATTTCTGGGCCATTGTTGTAGAAAACTATCCCGGACACACTCAAGAAATTCACTACCTTACTGACAGGTGCTAGTCTGCTTTTCCCAATCTATGTGAAAGTTAAAATCCCCCATTAAAAACACTCTGCCTTTGCTACATGCTTGTCTAATCTCTTCATTTATACAATGTAGCACTTCAGAGCTGCTATAGGAGGCCTATACACAACTCCCAATACAGTCTTAGATCATTTATTTCTTAATTCAACCCATAAAGTCTCCATTGCCTGCTTACCTCTCTTTAAATCCTCTCTTATCATTGAAGTGATTTCATCCTTAATCACTAAGGCTACTCCTCCCCCCCTGCCATTTTCCCTATCTTCCCTGTAGACCTTATAACTTGGTATATTTAGTTCCCAGTCCTGACCGTCTTGCAGCCATGTCTCAGTAATGGCTACAATGTCATACCCTCCAATTTGAATTCATGCCTGCAGTTCATTCAATTTATTCCTTATACTCCGTGTGTTTGTGTAAAGAACCCTTATTTGGGCCACACACCCTAGCCTGTCCTTCAGCTCTAATGTTTTACTCATCTTTTTTGCACCCTCTTCAGTGCCTCGAATTCCTTTTTATGAAATGGTGTCCAGAATTGTACGCAGTACTCCAAGTGTGGTCCAACCAAGGTTCGATACAAGTTTAGCATAACTTCACTACTTTTCAATTCAATCCCTCCAGAAATAAACCCCAGTGCTTGCGTTTTTTATGGCCTTGTTAACCTGTGTCACTACTTTCAGTGATTTTTGTGTTTCTACTCCGAGATCCCTTTGATCTTCTACCCCATTTAGATTCGTTATTTCCAAGTAATATGTGACCTCCCTATTTTTCTTACCAAAATGTAATACCTCACATTTATCTGTGTTGATAAATATCGACTATTTACATGAGTTGATGAGATGAAAGTATGAAATGAAAACATTGACCAACAAGTAGGTAAATACAATTTTTTAATTGTTACATGAAACAGGTTTTTACACTGAAGTATTTCTCAAGGTCAACAATCTGTACATGAAGTATGAAATGTAACGCCGAACAATGTTTAAAATCCCACGTTGTTGTTTTTTTCATGGAGTGGGAAATACAGTGAACGTCCTCATATTTTAACATCTGTAATAAGACAGCATCTAAAATGGGGAGAGGGAGGGGGAGGGGGGAAGACAGGAGGAGGAAGAGACCTTGGGTTCACCGTTCCTTTGAACTCCGTGCCCTCCAGGAGCTGCCTGGGTCACATGGCATCGCCTCCCCTCCCATACAGGTCTCACTCTGAAAGTGTCTCTAGCTCTTTGTCTCCAATCAGCAGCAGTCTGTTCCGTTAGCCTCAGGGGAGAATTAATTGGTGGCATTTTGTTCGTCCATGAACAAAATATGTAAATGGTTAGTGTTATATTTGGTCCATTTTTGTAAATGATTAAAGTCAGCTCTAGCTTTTGTATTGTGTTTTCTCTCTCCTCATCTTTCGCAACCACCTTCAGGCAGAAAATAAGAAATAAGAAATAGGAGCAGGAGTTGACCATACGGCCCCTCGAACCTGCTCCGCCATTCAATAACATCATGGCTGATCATCGACCTCAGCTCCACTTTCCCGCCCGATCTCCATATCCCTTGATTCCCCTAGAGTCCAAAAATCTATCGATCTCAGCCTTGAATATACTCAAAGACTCAGCATTTACAGCCCTCTGGGGCAGAGAATTCCAAAGATTCACAACCCTCTGAGTGAAGAAATTCCTCCTCAACTCAGTCTTAAATGGCCGCCCCTTATCCTGAGACTATGCCCCCTAGTTCTAGACACTCCGGCCAGGGGAAACAACCTCTCCCATCTACCCTGTCAATCCCCTTCAGAATCTTGTATGTTTCAATGAGATCACCTCTCATTCTTCTAAACTCCAGAGAGTATCGGCCCATTCTACACAATCTCTCATCACAGGACAGCCCTCTCATCCCAGGAATCAATCTAGTGAACCTTCGTTGCACCACCTCCAAGGCAAGTGTACTCCTCCTTAGATAAGGAGACCAAAACTGTGCACAGTACTCCAGGTCGGGTCTCACCAAGGCCCTGTACAAGTGACAAGTGGATCCATCGCGGCCTCCTCCTGAGCTCCCCACCCTCATAGATGCCAGTCCTGAGCCAATTCAATTCACTCCACTTGATATCAAAAAATGTCAGAGCACACTGGATACAGCAAAGGCTGTGGGCCCCAACAACATCACAGCTGTAGAGCTAAAGACCTGCACTCCAGAACTAGCCGTACCACTAGCCAAGCTGTTCCTGTACTGGCATCTACCTGACAAAGTGGAAAATTGGGCAGGTATGTCCTTTCTGCAAAAGGCAGGAAAACTCCAATCCGGCCAATTACTGCCCCATCAGTCTACTCTCAATCATCAGCAAAGTAACTAGCCAGGCCACGTAAATACTGTGGCTATAAGAGCAGGTCAGAGGCTGGGTATTCTCCGGCAAGTGACTCACCTCCTGACTCCCCAAAACCATTCGAGCACCTACAAGGCACAAGTCAGGATTGTGATTGAATATTCTCCACTTGCCTGGATGGTTGCAGATCGAACAACACTCAAGAAGCGCGACACAATCCAGCAGAAAGCAGTCCGCTTAATCCACCATCATAAACATTTACACCCTCCTCATCCGGCACACTGTGGCTGCTAGGGCATCACCGAGAGTGGCTCGGTAGTACCACGATTCACTGAGCTGGCTAAGTCCTCAAGGAGATAGCTGCCAGACTGGACTCACTGCAGGTGGAGAGAGAGCAAACACGAGGAAAAAACCGATTTGATCTCGTCCTCAACAATCTACCTGTCGCAGATCATCTGTCCATGACAGTATTGGTCACAGTGACCACTGCACAGTCCTTGTGGGGATGAAGTCCAGTATTCACACTGAGCACACCCCTTCATCGTGTTTTGTGGCACTACCACCGTACTAAATGGGATAGAATCAGAACATATCTAGCAGCTCAAAACTGGGCACCAAGGAGGTGCAGTGGGCCATCAGCAGCAACGGAATTGTATTCCACCACACTCTGTAACCTCATGGAGTGATATATCCCTCCCTCTACCATTACCATCAAACCAACCCTGGTTCAATGAGGAGTGTTGAAAAGCATGCCAGGGGTATGTAAAAATCAGATACCAACTTGGTGAAGCTACAACACAGGACTATATGCATGCTAAACAGCAGCAACATTGCTATAGACAGAGCTAAGTGATCCCACACCCAATGGATCAGATCAAAGCTCTGCAGTCCTGCCACATCCAGTCATGAATGGTGATGGACAATTAAACAACTAATGGGAGGAGGAGGCTCCTTGAACATCCCCATCCTAATCGATGGCGGAGCACAGCACGTTAGTGCAAAAGACAAGGCTGAAGCCTTCGCAATCATCTTCAGTCTCATTACAGCCTTGGTCCAAACATGGGCAAAAGAGCTGAAATACAGAGGTGAGGTGGGAGTGACTGTACTCGACATCAAGGCAGCATTTGACCAAGTGTGGCACCAAGGAGCCCTCTTAAAACTGAAGTCAGTGGGGATCGGGGGAAAACTCTCCACTGGACGGTGTCATATCTAGCACAAGAAAGCTGGCTGTGGTTATTGGAGGCCAATGATCTTAGCCCCAGGTCACCGCTGCAGCAGTTAATCAGGACAGTGTCCTAGGCCCAACATCTTCAACTGCTTTATTAATGACCTTCAGAAGTGGGGATGTTTGCTGCTGATTGTACAGTGTTAAGTAAATTTGCAATTCGTCAGATATGAGGCAGTCTGTGTCCACATGCAGCAAGATGTGGACAACATTCAGGTTGGGGATGATAAGTGGCAAGTAACATTTGTGCCACACAAGTACCAGACAATGATCATCTCCAACAAGAGAGAGTCGAACCAGCTCCCCATGACATGCAATGGCATTACCATAATTGAATTCCCCACCATCTACATTCTGGGGGTCACCATTGACCAGAAACTTAACTAGATCAGCCAAATAATTACTGTGTCCACAAGTGCGAGTGAGAGGCTGGGTACTCTGTGCAAGTGAATCACCACCTCCTGACTCCCCAAAGCCTTTCCACCCCCTACAAGGCACAAGTCAGGAGTGCGATGGAATATTCTCCACTTGCCTGGACGGTTGCAGCTCCAAGTTTCACGAAGCGCGACACAATCCAGGGGAAAGCAGGCCGCTTAATCAGCCGCCCCATACACCATCTTAAACATTTACTCCCTCCTCATATGACGCACTGTGTCAGCAAGGGCACAGAATGTCCTCTGGATGGGGGACTTCAATGTCCATCACCAAGTGTGGCACGGTAGTGGGCTCATGTTTGTTCTCTCACCACCTGCCGTGAGCCAGTCTGGCTGCTATGTCCTTCAGGACTCAGGCAGCTCGGTCAATCATGGTACTATTGAGTCACTGAGGACACCCCTTCATCGTGTCCTGTGCCCCTACCACCGTGCTAAATGGGATAGATTAATAACACATCTAGCAGCTCAAAACTGGGCATCCATGAGGCGCTGGGCCCATCAGCAGCAACAAAATTGTATTCCACCATAATCTGTAACCTCATGGCCCGGCATATCCCTCATTTCACCAGAAGCATCAAACCAGCCCTGGTTCAATAATTAGTGTTCAAGAGCATGCCAGGAGCTGCACCAAGTGTATCTGAAAATCAGAAACTAATTTGGTGAAGCTACAACACAGGACTATATGCATGCTGACCAGCGGAAGCAGCGTGCTATAGACAGAGCTAAGCGATCCCACACCCAATCGATCAGATCAAAGTTCTGCAGTCCTGCCACATCCAGTCGTAAATGGTGATAGACAATTAACAACTAATGGGAGGAGGAGGCTCCTTGAACATCCCCATCCTCAATGATGGCAGAGCACAGCACGTGAGTGCAAAAGACAAGGCTGAAGCCTTCGCAACCATCTTCAGTCACAAGTGCCAAGTGGATGATGCATCTCGGCTGGCTCCTGAGGTCCCCACCATCACTGAAGCCAGCCTTCAGCCAATTCACTTCACTCCACGTGATATCAAGATTGGTAGAGCGCACTGCATACAGCAAAGGCTATGGGCCCCAACACCATCCCGGCTGCAGAACTGAAGACCTGTGCTCCAGAACTAGCTGCACCTCTAGCCAAGCTGTTCCAGTACTCGCATCTACCCGACAAAGTGGTAAATTGCCCAGGTCTGTCCAGTCCACATAAAGCTGGACTAATCCAACAGCCAGTTACCACCCCATTAACCACCTCTCCATCATCAGCAAAGTGATGGAAGCTGTCATCGACAATGCTATCAAGCGGCACTAACTCACAAATAACCTCCTCACCGATGCCCAGTTTGGTTTCCGCCAGGACCTCTTGGCTCCTGACCTCATTACAACCTTGGTCCAAACATGGACAAAAGAGCTGAAATCCAGAGGTGAGGTGAGAGTGACTGTCCTCGACATCAAGGCAGCATTTGTCTGAGTGTGGCACCAAGGAGCCCAAATAAAACTGAAGTCAATGGGGATCAGGGGAAAACTCTCCACTGGATGGTGTCATATCTAGCACAAAGGAAGATGGTTGTGGTTATTGGAGGCCAATCATCTCAGACCCAGGTCATCGCTGCAGCAGTTACTCAGGACAGTGTCCTAGGCCCAACATCTTAGCTGCTTTGTTAATGACCTTCAGAAGTGGGGATGTTCGCTACTGATTGCACAGTGTCAAGTTACATTCGCAATTCATCAGATAATGAGGCATTCTGTGTCCAGCACGACCTGGACAACATTCAGGTTGGGGATGATAAGTGGCAAGTAACATTTGTGCCACACAAGTGCCAGACAATGACCATCTCCAACAAGAGAGAGTCTAACCACCACCCCATGACAGTCAATGGCATTACCATTGTTGAATTCCCCACCATCAACATCCTGGGGGTCACCATTGACCAGGAACTTAACTCGACCAGCCAAATAAATATTGTGGCTACAAGAGCTAGTCAGACACTGGGTAGTCTGCGTAAGTGACTCACCAGCTCCTGACTCCCCAAAGCCTTTTCACTCCCTACAAGGCACAAGTCAGGAGTGCGATGGAATGTTCTCCACTTGCTTGGACAGTTGCAGCTCCATCAATACTCACGAAGCTCGTCAGAATCCAGGGGAAAGCCGGCCGCTTAACCAGCCACCCATCCACCATCTTAAACATTTACTCCCTCCTCATCCATAGAAACATAGAAGATAGCAGCAGGAGTAGGCCAATCGGCCCCTCGAGTCTGATCCGCCATTTAATGAGATCATGACTGATCATGTAAATTCAGTACCCTGTCCCTGCTTTTTCCCCATATCCCTTGATCCCTTTAGCCTTAAGAAATATATCTAACTCCTTCTTGAATATATTTAATGAATTGGCCACAACTGCCTTCTGTGGTAGAGAATTCCACAGGTTCACCACTCTCTGGGTGAAGAAATTCCTCCTCATCTCCGTCCTAAATGGCTTACCCTTTATCTTTAGACTGTAACCCCTGGTTCTGGACTCCCCCGCCATCGGGAACATCATTCCTGCATCTAGTCTGTCTAGCCCTGTTAGAATTTTATAAGTTTCAATGAGATCCCCTCTCATTCTTCTAAACTCCAGCCCAATCGACATCATTCCTGCCATCCCAGGTATCAACCTGGTGAATCTTCGCTGCACTCCCTCCATGGCAAGAACACCCTTCCTCAGATAAGGTGACCAAAATTGCACACAATACTCAAGGTGTGGTCTCACCAAGGCCCTGTACAACTGCAGCAAGATATCCTTGCTCCTGTACTCAAATCCTTTTGCTATGAAGGACAACGTAGCATTTGCCTTCTTAAGTGCCTGCTGCACCTGCATGCTTACATTTAGCAACTGGTGCACAAGGACACCCAGGTCTCGTTGCACTTCCCCTTCTCCCAATCTATTGCTGTTCAGACAATAATCTGCCTTCCTGTTTTTGCCACCAAAGTGGATAGCCTCGCATTTATCCACATTATATTGCATCTGCCATGCATCTGCCCAATCAGCCAACCTGTCAAATCATACTGGAGTTTCTCGGCATCCTCCTCACAGCACACACGCCCACCCAGCTTTGTGTCATCTGCAAACTTGGAGATATTACATCTAGTTCCCTCGTCTAGATCATTAATATATATTGTGAATAGCTGGGGTCCTAGCACCGATCCCTGCGGTACCCCACTAGTCACTGCCTGCCACTCGGAAAAAGAGCCGTTTATTCCAACTCTTTGCTTCCTGTCTGCCAACCAGTTCTCTATCCAAGTCAGTACCGTAGCCCCCAATCCCATGTGCTTTAACTTTACACGCTAATCTCTTATCCAGCGCACTGTGGCATCATGGCACAGAATGTCCTCTGGGCGGGGGACTTCAATGTCCATCACCAAGTGTGGCTCGGTAGTGGCTCGTGTTTATTCTCTCACTGCCGTGAGCCAGTCTGGCTGCTATGTCCTTCAGGACTCAGGCAGCTCGGTCAATCATGGAACTATTGAGTCACTGAGGACACCCCTTCATCGTGTCCTGTGCCCCTACCACTGTGCTAAATGGGATAGATTAAGAACACATCTAGCAGCTCAAAACTGGGCATCCATGAGGCGCTGGGCACATCAGCAGCAACAGAATTTTATTCCACCATAATCTGTAACCTCATGGCCCGGCATATCCCTCATTCTACCATTACCATCAAACCAGCCCTGGTTCAATAAGGAGTGTTGAAGAGCATGCCAGGAGCTGCACCAAGTGTATCTGAAAACACAGGACTATATGCATGCTAAATAGCGAAAGCAGCATTTTATAGACAGAGCTAAGCGATCCGCACCCAATGGATCAGATCAAAGCTCTGCAGTCCTGCCACATCCAGTCGTGAATGGTGATGGACAATTAACAACTAACGGGAGGAGGAGGCTCCTTGAACATCCCCATCCTCAACGATGGCAGAGCACAGTACGTGAGTGCAAAAGACAAGGCTGAAGCCTTCGCAACCATCTTTAGCCACGCGTGCCAAGTGGATGATGCATTACAGCTCCTGAGGTCCCACCATCACAGAAGCCAGTCTTCAACCAATTTGCTTCACTGACATGATATCAAGAACGGTAGAGTGCACTGGATACAGCAAAGGCTCTGGGACCCGACAACATCCCCGATACAGAGCTGAAGACCTCTGCTCCAGAAATAGCTGCACCTCTAGCCCAGCTGTTCCAGTACTGGCTTCTACCCGACAAAGTGGTAAATTGCCCAGGTATGTCCAGTCCACATAAAGCTGGACTAATCCAACAGCCAGTTACCACCCCATTAACCACCTCTCCATCATCAGCAAAGTGATGGAAGCTGTCGTCGACAATGCTATCAAGCGGCAGTAACTCACAAACAACCTCCTCACCGATGCCCAGTTTGGTTTCCGCCAGGGCCTCTTGGCTCCTGACCTCATTACAACCTTGGTCCAAACATGGACAAAAGAGCTGAGTTCCAGAGGTGAGGTGAGAGTGACTGTCCTCGACATCAAGGCAGCATTTGTCCGAGTGTGGCACCAAGGAGCCCTAATAAAACTGAAATCAATGGGGATCAGGGGAAAACTCTCCACTGGATGGTGTCATATCTAGCACAAAGGAAGATGGTTGTGGTTATTGGAGGCCAATCATCTCAGACCCAGGTCATTGCTGCAGCAGTTACTCAGGACAGTGTCCTAGGCCCAACATCTTAGCTGCTTTGTTAATGACCTTCAGAAGTGGGGATGTTCGATACTGATTGCACAGTGTCAAGTTACATTCGCAATTCATCAGATAATGAGGCAGTCTGTGTCCAGCACGACCTGGACAACATTCAGGCTGGGGATGATAAGTGGCAAGTAACATTTGTGCCACACAAGTGCCAGACAATGACCATCTCCAACAAGAGAGAGTCTAACCACCACCCCATGACAGTCAATGGCATTACCATTGTTGAATTCCCCACCATCAACATCCTGGGGGTCACCATTGACCAGGAACTTAACTAGACCAGCCAAATAAATATTGTGGCTACAAGAGCTAGTCAGACGCTGGGTAGTCTGCGTAAGTGACTCACCACCTCCTGACTCCTCAAAGCCTTTTCACTCCCTACAAGGCACAAGTCAGGAGTGCGATGGAATATTCTCCACTTGCCTGGACAGTTGCAGCTCCATCAATACTCACGAAGCTCGACAGAATCCAGGGGAAAGCCGGCCACTTAACCAGCCACCCATCCACCATCTTAAACATTTACTCCCTCCTCATCCATAGAAACATAGAAGATAGCAGCAGGAGCAGGCCATTCGGCCCCTCGAGTCTGCTCCGCCATTTAATGAGATCATGACTGATCATGTAAATTCAGTACCCTGTCCCTGCTTTTTCCCCATATCCCTAGATCACTTTAGCCTTAAGAAATATATCTAACTCCTTCTTGAATATATTTAATGAATTGGCCACAACTGCCTTCTGTGGTAGAGAATTCCACAGGTTCACCACTCTCTGGGTGAAGAAATTCCTCCTCATCTCCGTCCTAAATGGCTTACCCCTTATCTTTAGACTGTAACCCCTGGTTCTGGACTCCCCGCCATCGGGAACATCATTCCTGCATCTAGTCTGTCTAGCCCTGTTAGAATTTTATAAGTTTCAATGAGATCCCCTCTCATTCTTCTAAACTCCAGCCCAATCGACATCATTCCTGCCAACCCAGGTATCAACCTGGTGAATCTTTGCTGCACTCCCTCCATGGCAAGAACATCCTTCCTCAGATAAGGTGACCAAAATTGCACACAATACTCAAGGTGTGGTCTCACCAAGGCCCTGTACAACTGCAGCAAGATATCCTTGCTCCTGTACTCAAATCCTTTTGCTATGAAGGACAACGTAGCATTTGCCTTCTTAAGTGCCTGCTGCACCTGCATGCTTACCTTTAGCAACTGGTGCACAAGGACACCCAGGTCTCGTTGCACTTCCCCTTCTCCCAATCTATTGCTGTTCAGATAATAATCTGCCTTCCTGTTTTTGCCACCAAAGTGGATAGCCTCGCATTTATCCACATTATATTGCATCTGCCATGCATCTGCCCAATCAGCCAACCTGTCAAATCATACTGGAGTTTCTCGGCATCCTCCTCACAGCACACACGCCCACCCAGCTTTGTGTCGTCTGCAAACTTGGAGATATTACATCTAGTTCCCTCGTCTAGATCATTAATATATATTGTGAATAGCTGGGGTCCTAGCACCGATCCCTGCGGTACCCCACTAGTCACTGCCTGCCACTCGGAAAAAGAGCCGTTTATTCCAACTCTTTGCTTCCTGTCTGCCAACCAGTTCTCTATCCAAGTCAGTACCGTACCCCCCAATCCCACGTGCTTTAACTTTACACGCTAATCTCTTATCCAGCGCACTGTGGCGTCATGGCACAGAATGTCCTCTGGGCGGGGGACTTCAATGTCCATCACCAAGTGTGGCTCGGTTGTGGCTCGTGTTTATTCTCTCACTGCCGTGAGCCAGTCTGGCTGCTATGTCCTTCAGGACTCAGGCAGCTCGGTCAATCATGGTACTATTGAGTCACTGAGGACACCCCTTCATCGTGTCCTGTGCCCCTACCACCGTGCTAAATGGGATAGATTAAGAACACATCTAGCAGCTCAAAACTGGGCATCCATGAGGCGCTGGGCCCATCAGCAGCAACAGAATTTTATTCCACCATAATCTGTAACCTCATGGCCCGGCATATCCCTCATTCTACCATTACCATCAAACCAGCCCTGGTTCAATAAGGAGTGTTGAAGCGCATGCCAGGAGCTGCACCAAGTGTATCTGAAAACACAGGACTATATGCATGCTAAATAGCGAAAGCAGCATTTTATAGACAGAGCTAAGCGATCCGCACCCAATGGATCAGATCAAAGCTCTGCAGTCCTGCCACATCCAGTCGTGAATGGTGATGGACAATTAACAACTAACGGGAGGAGGAGGCTCCTTGAACATCCCCATCCTCAACGATGGCAGAGCACAGTACGTGAGTGCAAAAGACAAGGCTGAAGCCTTCGCAACCATCTTTAGCCACGAGTGCCAAGTGGATGATGCATTACAGCTCCTGAGGTCCCACCATCACAGAAGCCAGTCTTCAACCAATTTGCTTCACTGACATGATATCAAGAACGGTAGAGTGCACTGGATACAGCAAAGGCTCTGGGACCCGACAACATCCCCGATACAGAGCTGAAGACCTCTGCTCCAGAAATAGCTGCACCTCTAGCCCAGCTGTTCCAGTACTGGCTTCTACCCGACAAAGTGGTAAATTGCCCAGGTATGTCCAGTCCACATAAAGCTGGACTAATCCAACAGCCAGTTACCACCCCATTAACCACCTCTCCATCATCAGCAAAGTGATGGAAGCTGTCGTCGACAATGCTATCAAGCGGCACTAACTCACAAACAACCTCCTCACCGATGCCCAGTTTGGTTTCCGCCAGGGCCTCTTGGCTCCTGACCTCATTACAACCTTGGTCCAAACATGGACAAAAGAGCTGAGTTCCAGAGGTGAGGTGAGAGTGACTGTCCTCGACATCAAGGCAGCATTTGTCCGAGTGTGGCACCAAGGAGCCCTAATAAAACTGAAATCAATGGGGATCAGGGGAAAACTCTCCACTGGATGGTGTCATATCTAGCACAAAGGAAGATGGTTGTGGTTATTGGAGGCCAATCATCTCAGACCCAGGTCATCGCTGCAGCAGTTACTCAGGACAGTGTCCTAGGCCCAACATCTTAGCTGCTTTGTTAATGACCTTCAGAAGTGGGGATGTTCGATACTGATTGCACAGTGTCAAGTTACATTCGCAATTCATCAGATAATGAGGCAGTCTGTGTCCAGCACGACCTGGACAACATTCAGGTTGGGGATGATAAGTGGCAAGTAACATTTGTGCCACACAAGTGCCAGACAATGACCATCTCCAACAAGAGAGAGTCTAACCACCGCCCCATGACAATCAATGGCATTACCATTGTTGAATTCCTCACCATCAACATCCTGGGGGTCACCATTGACCAGGAACTTAACTAGACCAGCCAAATAAATATTGTGGCTACAAGAGCTAGTCAGACACTGGGTAGTCTGCGTAAGTGACTCACCACCTCCTGACTCCCCAAAGCCTTTTCAGTCCCTACAAGGCACAAGTCAGGAGTGCGATGGAATATTCTCCACTTGCCTGGACAGTTGCAGCTCCATCAATACTCACGAAGCTCGACAGAATCCAGGGGAAAGCAGGCCGCTTAATCAGCCACCCATCCACCATCTTAAACATTTACTCCCTCCTCATCCATAGAAACATAGAAGATAGCAGCAGGAGTAGGCCAATCGGCCCCTCGAGTCTGATCCGCCATTTAATGAGATCATGACTGATCATGTAAATTCAGTACCCTGTCCCTGCTTTTTCCCCATATCCCTAGATCACTTTAGCCTTAAGAAATATGTCTAACTCCTTCTTGAATATATTTAATGAATTGGCCACAACTGCCTTCTGTGGTAGAGAATTCCACAGGTTCACCACTCTCTGGGTGAAGAAATTCCTCCTCATCTCCGTCCTAAATGGCTTACCCCTTATCTTTAGACTGTAACCCCTGGTTCTGGACTCCCCCGCCATCAGGAACATCATTCCTGCATCTAGTCTGTCTAGCCCTGTTAGAATTTTATAAGTTTCAATGAGATCCCCTCTCATTCTTCTAAACTCCAGCCCAATCGACATCATTCCTGCCAACCCAGGTATCAACCTGGTGAATCTTCGCTGCACTCCCTCCATGGAAAGAACATCCTTCCTCAGATAAGGTGACCAAAATTGCACACAATACTCAAGGTGTGGTCTCACCAAGGCCCTGTACAACTGCAGCAAGATATCCTTGTTCCTGTACTCAAATCCTTTTGCTATGAAGGACAACGTAGCATTTGCCTTCTTAAGTGCCTGCTGCACCTGCATGCTTACCTTTAGCAACTGGTGCACAAGGACACCCAGGTCTCGTTGCACTTCCCCTTCTCCCAATCTATTGCTGTTCAGATAATAATCTGCCTTCCTGTTTTTGCCACCAAAGTGGATAGCCTCGCATTTATCCACATTATATTGCATCTGCCATGCATCTGCCCAATCAGCCAACCTGTCAAATCATACTGGAGTTTCTCGGCATCCTCCTCACAGCACACACGCCCACCCAGCTTTGTGTCGTCTGCAAACTTGGAGATATTACATCTAGTTCCCTCGTCTAGATCATTAATATATATTGTGAATAGCTGGGGTCCTAGCACCGATCCCTGCGGTACCCCACTAGTCACTGCCTGCCACTCGGAAAAAGAGCCGTTTATTCCAACTCTTTGCTTCCTGTCTGCCAACCAGTTCTCTATCCAAGTCAGTACCGTACCCCCCAATCCCACGTGCTTTAACTTTACACGCTAATCTCTTATCCAGCGCACTGTGGCGTCATGGCACAGAATGTCCTCTGGGCGGGGGACTTCAATGTCCATCACCAAGTGTGGCTCGGTTGTGGCTCGTGTTTATTCTCTCACTGCCGTGAGCCAGTCTGGCTGCTATGTCCTTCAGGACTCAGGCAGCTCGGTCAATCATGGTACTATTGAGTCACTGAGGACACCCCTTCATCGTGTCCTGTGCCCCTACCACCGTGCTAAATGGGATAGATTAAGAACACATCTAGCAGCTCAAAACTGGGCATCCATGAGGCGCTGGGCCCATCAGCAGCAACAGAATTTTATTCCGCCATAATCTGTAACCTCATGACCTGGCATATCCCTCATTCTACCATTACCATCAAACCAGCCCTGGTTCAATAAGGAGTGTTGAAGAGCATGCCAGGAGCTGCACCAAGTGTATCTGAAAACACAGGACTATATGCATGCTAAATAGCGAAAGCAGCATTTTATAGACAGAGCTAAGCGATCCGCACCCAATGGATCAGATCAAAGCTCTGCAGTCCTGCCACATCCAGTCGTGAATGGTGATGGACAATTAACAACTAACGGGAGGATGTGGTAAACCACTTTTATCGTTCACTATCGTTACACTATGGTTATCACTGTTTATATCGTTACACTATGGTTATCACTGTTTACACTGTTGTGTCACTGCACAAGGTCACCTCTTGTCACGCTGTTATACCTGGGCTGACCACAGCTGACTCCGCCCATCGCTCCGCCTGCTTGCCCAGGTATAAAGGTGGTCGACTGGCTGGTATTCCTCCTTGTTGGACCCGATCGCCCACGAGGGTGGGCTCTGTTATTTAGCCAATAAAAGCCTATAGTTACTATCTTAACTCGTCGCTTTTCATTGGATGAATTGATAGGTATATCAATTTTATTGGCTAAATTTTGAAATGAGTGGATCGGAGCAGCAAAACGACCAGCCAAACAGCCAGCTACAACAGCCACAGCAGCCGGCCTGGCTGCGAGCCTTCCGACCGCCGTACCTGGATCTAAACCCACAGGCAGCGAACTCAGCCCTCGACTTCAAACACTGGCTGAGCTGTTTCGAATCCTACCTGGGAGAATCCGGCGTGCCTCCGGGATCCAAACTAAGAGTTCTGACCGCCCAAGTGAGCCCTAAAGTATTTGCATTCATCCAGGACCTTACTACATACGAGGACGCCCTCAACCTGCTGAAAGAGCAGTACCGGAGCCCGGTAAACTCTATGTATGCCAGACATCTCCTAAGATCCCGCTCGCAACAGCCAGGAGAGTCTGTAGATGAATTTTTACGGGCGCTACAAACACTCGGCAGGGACTGTGACTTTAAAGCTGTAACGGCTGCAGAAAATACTGAAGGGAATATCCGCGATGCCTTCGTGAAAGGCCTTCGGTCCGACTACTCACGGCAAAGACTGCTCGAATCAAAGGACCTCGACCTGAATACAACTGCAGCCCTCGCTCACTCTCTGGAAGTGGCCCATCGGGACCTCGAGGCGTACTCCAGGTACTGTGCTGCGCGACCCTGTGACTCCGGCCCGACCCCGGCCGCAATACCCCTTGCACCGCCGCCTCTGGGACCTACCTCAGCGTCGGCGTCCCAGAACCGATCGGGACCGCCACCCCCGGTACCGGCTGCGACATTGGAGCCCCGCGATCGGGCCGCCGGCTGCTTCTTCTGTGGCCAGGCGAAACACCCGAGGACGCGCTGCCCTGCAAGAAACGCGACTTGCTCTGATTGCCACAAGAAAGGCCACTTCGCGAAGGCCTGCAGGGGGAGAGCCACAGACGCCAGCAGTGCCTCATGCGAGTTGTGGGGGCGGCCATCTTTCATCAAGGCCACAGATGCCAGTATCCCCTCGTGTGAGTCGTGGGGGCGGCCATCTTTGATCAAGGCCACCGACGCCAGCAATGCCTCATGTGAATTGTGGGGGCAGCCATCTTCTCCGCCATTTTATTCAACGTCGTGGGCGCCGCCATTTTGCCCACCACACTCGACCGCCACCTTGTCTCCAGACCCGACCACCGCCTCACCTGCAGACTACAGCAGCTCGCTCAGCCATACACTAGCCTCCGTCACACTGGACCAAGCTCGCCCGCATCACCTGTCCAAGTCCATGATGGACATCAAAGTAAACGGCCACGCCACGACCTGCCTGTTCGACAGCGGAAGCACGGAGAGTTTCATCCATCCAGACACGGTGAGCCACTACTCCCTCACTGTCCGGCCAACGCGCAACCGGATCTCGATGGCGTCGAGGTCCCATTCTAGAGACATCAGCGGCTACTGTGCTGTGACCCTGTTGGTTAGGGGCACGGAGTATAAAAATTTTAAACTCCTCGTCCTGCCCCAGCTCTGCGCTGCCGTCCTACTAGGGCTGGACTTCCAATCCCACCTTCAAAGTGTCACTTTGGCATACGGTGGACCCCTCCCTCCACTCACAGTCGACAACCATCAGCCTTTAAACCGCCCACCGCGTACCACCTGCGGCCTATCCACCCTCAAGGTCCCGCCCCCCTCCCTGTTCGCTAACCTCACCCGCGACTGTAAACCCGTCGCCACCAAGAGCAGGCGGTACAACGCCGGGGACAGGGCTTTTATTAGCTCTGAGGTGCAGCGTCTCCTGAAGGAGGGCATCATCGAGAGGAGCAACAGCCCCTGGCGTGCCCAGGTCGTAGTCATTAAGACCGGCAATAAAAACCGCCTGGTCATCGACTACAGCCAAACCATAAACCGGTACACCCAGCTGGACGCATACCCCCTTCCCCGCATAGCTGATATGGTCAATCAGATTGCACAGTACCGGGTATTCTCCACCATCGACCTTAAGTCGGCCTATCACCAACTCCCTATCCGCCCAGAGGACTGCCAGTATACCGCCTTCGAGGCGAATGGCCGCCTCTACCACTTCCTTAGGGTTTCCTTCGGCGTCACCAACGGGGTTTCGGTCTTCCAAAGGGAGATGGACCGGATGGTTGACCAGAACGGGCTGCAGGCCACGTTCCCTTATCTAGATAACGTCACCATCTGCGGCCGCGACCGGCAGGACCACGATGTTAATCTGGAGAAATTCCTCCGTACGGCCGAACGGCTGAACCTCACTTACAATAAGGAGAAATGCGTGTTTAACACCTCGCGTCTCGCCATCCTCGGCTGCGTAGTAGAGAACGGAGTCGTCGGCCCTGACCCCGAAAGAATGCACCCCGTCTTGGAGCTTCCCCTCCCCCACTGTCCAAAGGCGCTGAAGAGAACCCTGTGGCTCTTCGCCTACTATGCCCAATGGGTGCCGAATTATGCGGACAAAGCCAGACCCCTCATGAAGTCAACCTCCTTCCCCCTGACGGCAGAAGCGTGCGCAGCCTTCTCCCTCATAAAGGGAGACATTACTAAGGCCACAATGCACGCGGTGGATGAGTCCATCCCTTTCCAAGTGGAGAGCGATGCATCCGACTTCGCCCTAGCAGCAACCCTTAACCAGGCGGGGAGAACTGTGGCCTTCTTCTCAAGGACCCTCCAGGGCCCTGAGATCCGACACTCTTCGGTCGAGAAGGAGGCCCAGGCGATCGTGGAGGCAGTAAGACGCTGGAGGCATTACCTGGCAGGCAAACGATTTACCCTCCTCACCGACCAGCGTTCGGTCGCTTTTATGTTTAATAACAAGCTGAGGGGCAAAATCAAGAACGACAAGACCTTGAGGTGGAGAATCGAGCTCTCCACCTATGATTATGATATCTTGTAACGGCCGGGTAAACTGAACGAACCCCCAGATGCTCTATCACGAAGTACATGCGCCAACGCGCAAATTGATAGACTGCAGACCCTCCACAACGACCTCTGCCACCCCGGGGTCACCAGACTTTACCACTTCATTAAGGCCCGCAACCTGCCCTACTCCATCGAGGAGGTCAGGACCATGACCAGGAACTGCCAAACCTGTGCCGAGTGCAAACCGCATTTCTTTAGGCCGGACAGAGCAAGCCTGATCAAGGCCACCCGCCCCTTCGAGCGCTTGAGCATCGATTTTAAGGGGCCCCTCCCGTCCTCTGACCGTAATGTGTACTTCCTCAACATCATTGATGAGTACTCCCGTTTCCCCTTTGTCTTCCCCTGCCCAGACATGACCAGTACCACGGTCATCAAATGCCTGAACGACCTCTTCGCCTTGTTCGGGTTCCCGAACTATATACATAGCGACCGGGGCTCATCCTTCATGAGCGAGGAACTTCGCCAGTTCCTACTAGCGAGAGGCATTGCTGCAAGCAGGACCACCAGCTACAACCCCCGAGGGAACGGCCAGGTGGAAAGAGAGAACGCGACTGTCTGGAAGGCCGTTCTCTTAGCCTTAAAGTCTAAGGGCCTGCCAACCTCTCGCTGGCAGGAAGTCCTCCCGGCAGCGCTGCATTCCATCCGGTCACTGCTTTGCACGGCCATTAACGCCACCCCCCATGAACGAATGTTTGTTTTCCCCAGGAAGTCGACTACGGGAACCTCGCTACCAACATGGCTGACTTCTCCGGGGCCCGTCTTGCTGCGAAAGCACGTGAGGGCCCATAAAACGGACCCCCTGGTCGAGAGGGTGGACCTCCTGCACGCCAACCCCCAGTACGCCTATGTGGCATACCCAGACGGGCGGGAGGACATAGTCTCCTTACGAGACCTTGCACCCTCGGGCACCCCTGAGACACCACCGTTACCCCCCACCCCCCCAAATCCAGCCCAGGTAGACGGCATGCCGGAACCCCACGAGCCTTCGCCGACCACGCGGACACCAGCATTAACATCGGATACTGCATCACCGCCGCCGCTGCTGCGCCGATCAGAAAGACTTACGAGGCCTCCGGACAGACTGACATACCCGAACTGGTAGTACACTTCACCCCGCCGGACTCAAATCTAAACAAGGGGTGAATGTGGTAAACCACTTTTATCGTTCAATATCGTTACACTATGGTTATCACTGTTTATATCGTTACACTATGGTTATCACTGTTTACACTGTTGTGTCACTACACAAGGTCACCTCTTCTCACGCTGTTATACCTGGGCTGACCACAGCTGACTCCGCCCATGGCTCCGCCTGCTTGCCCAGGTATAAAGGTGGTCGACTGGCTGGTATTCCTCCTTGTTGGACCCGATCGCCCACGAGGGTGGGCTCTGTTATTTAGCCAATAAAAACCTATAGTTACTATCTTAACTCGTCGCTTTTCATTGGATGAATTGATAGGTATATCAGAGGAGGAGGCTCCTTGAACATCCCCATCCTCAACGATGGCAGAGCACAGTACGTGAGTGCAAAAGACAAGGCTGAAGCCTTCGCAACCATCTTTAGCCACGAGTGCCAAGTGGATGATGCATTACAGCTCCCGAGGTCCCACCATCACAGAAGCCAGTCTTCAACCAATTCGCTTCACTGACATGATATCAAGAACGGTAGAGCTCACTGGATACAGCAAAGGCTCTGGGACCCGACAACATCCCCGGTACAGAGCTGAAGACCTCTGCTTCAGAAATAGCTGCACCTCTAGTCCAGCTGTTCCAGTACTGGCTTCTACCCGACAAAGTGGTAAATTGCCCAGGTATGTCCAGTCCACATAAAGCTGGACTAATCCAACAGCCAGTTACCACCCCATTAACCTCCTCTCCATCATCAGCAAAGTGATGGAAGCTGTCATCGACAATGCTATCAAGCGGCACTAACTCACAAATAACCTCCTCACCGATGCCCAGTTTGGTTTCCGCCAGGACCTCTTGGCTCCTGACCTCATTACAACCTTGGTCCAAACATGGACAAAAGAGCTGAATTCCAGAGGTGAGGTGAGAGTGACTGTCCTCGACATCAAGGCAGCATTTGTCCGAGTGTGGCACCAAGGAGCCCTAATAAAACTGAAATCAATGGGGATCAGGGGAAAACTCTCCACTGGATGGTGTCATATCTAGCACAAAGGAAGATGGTTGTGGTTATTGGAGGCCAATCATCTCAGACCCAGGTCATCGCTGCAGCAGTTACTCAGGACAGTGTCCTAGGCTCAACATCTTAGCTGCTTTGTTAATGACCTTCAGAAGTGGGGATGTTCGCTACTGATTGCACAGTGTCAAGTTACATTCGCAATTCATCAGATAATGAGGCAGTCTGTGTCCAGCACGACCTGGACAACATTCAGGTTGGGGATGATAAGTGGCAAGTAACATTTGTGCCACACAAGTGCCAGACAATGACCATCTCCAACAAGAGAGAGTCTAACCACCACCCCATGACAATCAATGGCATTACCATTGTTGAATTCCCCACCATCAACATCCTGGGGGTCACCATTGACCAGGAACTTAACTAGATCAGCCAAATAAATATTGTGGCTACAAGAGCTAGTCAGACACTGGGTAGTCTGCGTAAGTGACTCACCACCTCCTGACTCCCCAAAGCCTTTTCACTCCCTACAAGGCACAAGTCAGGAGTGCGATGGAATATTCTCCACTTGCCTGGACAGTTGCAGCTCCATCAATACTCACGAAGCTCGACAGAATCCAGGGGAAAGCAGGCCGCTTAATCAGCCACCCATCCACCATCTTAAACATTTACTCCCTCCTCATCCATAGAAATATAGAAGATAGCAGCAGGAGTAGGCCATTCGGTCCCACGAGTCTGCTCCGCCATTTAATGAGATCATGGCTGATCATCCAAATTCAGTACCCTGTCCCTGCTTTTTCCCCATATCCCTTGATCCCTTTAGCCTTAAGAAATATATCTAACTCCTTCTTGAATATATTTAATGAATTGGCCTCAACTGCCTTCTGTGGTAGAGAATTCCACAGGTTCACCACTCTCTGGGTGAAGAAATTCCTCCTCATCTCAGTACTAAATGGCTTACCCCTTATCTTTAGACTGTAACCCCTGGTTCTGGACTCCCCCGCCATCGGGAACATCCTTCCTGCATCTAGTCTGTCTAGCCCTGTTAGAATTTTATAAGTTTCAATGAGATCCCCTCTCATTCTTCTAAACTCCAGCCCAATCGACATCATTCCTGCTATCCCAGGTATCAATCTGGTGAATCTTCGCTGCACTCCCTCCATGGCAAGAACATCCTTCCTCAGATAAGGTGACCAAAATTGCACACAATACTCAAGGTGTGGTCTCACCAAGGCCCTGTACAACTGCAGCAAGACATTCTTGCTCCTGTACTCAAATCCTTTTGCTATGAAGGCCAACGTAGCATTTGCCTTTTTAAGTGCCTGCTGCACCTGCATGCTTACCTTTAGCAACTGGTGCACAAGGACACCCAGGTCTCGTTGCACTTCCCCTTCTCCCAATCTATTGCTGTTCAGATAATAATCTGCCTTCCTGTTTTTGCCATCAAAGTGGATAACCTCGCACTTATCCACATTATATTGCATCTGCCATGCATCTGCCCAATCAGCCAACCTGTCAAATCATACTGGAGTTTCTCGGCATCCTCCTCACAGCGCACACACCCACCCAGCTTTGTGTCATCTGCAAACTTGGAGATATTACATTTAGTTCCCTCGTCTAGATCATTAACATATATTGTGAATAGCTGGGGTCCTAGCACCGATCCCTGCGGTACCCCACTAGTCACTGCCTGCCACTCGGAAAAAGAGCCGTTTATTCCAACTCTTTGCCTCCTGTCTGCCAACCAGTTCTCTATCCAAGTCAGTACCTTACCCCCAATCCCATGTGCTTTAACTTTACACGCTAATCTCTTATCCAGCGCACTGTGGCGTCATGGCACAGAATGTCCTCTGGGCGGGGGACTTCAATGTCCATCACCAAGTGTGGCTCGGTAGTGGCTCATGTTTATTCTCTCACTACCTGCCGTGAGCCAGTCTGGCTGCTATGTCCTTCAGGACTCAGGCAGCTCGGTCAATCATGGTACTATTGAGTCACTGAGGACACCCCTTCATCGTGTCCTGTGGCCCTACCACTGTGCTAAATGGGATAGATTAAGAACACGTCTAGCAGCTCAAAACTGGGCATCCATGAGGCGCTGGGCCCATCAGCAGCAATAGAATTTTATTCCACCATAATCTGTAACCTCATGGCCTGGCATATCCCTCATTCTACCATTACCATCAAACCAGCCCTGGTTGAATAAGGAGTGTTGAAGAGCATGCCAGGAGCTGCACCAGGTGTACCTGAAAATCAGAAACCAACTTGGTGAAGTTACAACACAGGACTATATGCATGTTGAACAGCAGAAGCAGCATGCTATAGACAGAGCTAAGCGATCCCACACCCAATCAATCAGATCAAAGCTCTGCAGTCCTGCCACATCCAGTCGTGAATGGTGATGGACAATTAACAACTAACGGGAGGAGGAGGCTCCTTGAACATCCCCATCCTCAACAATGGCGGAGCACAGCACGTGAGTGCAAAAGACAAGGCTGAAGCCTTCGCAACCATCTTCAGTCACAACTGCCAAGTGGATAATGCATCTCGGCCTGCTCCTGAGGTCCCCACCTTCACTGAAGCCAGTCTTCAGCCAATTCACTTCACTCCACATGATATCAAGAACAGTAGAGCGCACTGGAGACAGCAAAGACTGTGGGCCCCGGCAACATCCCAGCTGCAGAGCTGAAGACCTGTGCTCCAGAACTAGCTGCACCTCTAGCCAAGCTGATCCAGTACTGGCATCTACCCGACAACTTTACAATTCATCAGAAAATAAAGCAGTCATGCAGCAAGACCTGGGCAATGTTCAGGTCGGGGATGATATGTGGCAAGTAACATTTGTACCACACAAGCACCAGACAATGATCATCGCCAACAAGAGAGAGTCTAACCAGCTCCCCGTGACGTTCAATGGCATTACCATCGTTGAATCCCCCACCATCAAATCCTGGGGTTCACCATTTACCAGACACTTAACTAGACCAGCCACTTAAATACTGTGGCTGCAAGAACTAGGCAGATGCTGGGTATTTAGCGGTGAGTGTCTCACCTCCTGACTTCCCAAACCTTTCCACCACCTACAAAGCACAAGTCAGGAGTGTGATGGAATACTCTCCATGTCCTTGGATGAGTGCAGCTCCAACAACACTCAAAAACCTCAACACCATCCAGGACAAAGCAGCCTGCTTGATTGGCATCCCATCCACCACCTTAAGCATTTACTGCCTCCTCCACCGGCACACTGTGGCTGCAGTGTGTTCAATCTACAAGATGCACTGCAGCAACTCAGCAAGGCTTCCACGACAGCACCTCCCAAACCTGCGGCCTCTATCACCTCAAAGGACAAGGGCAGCAGGTGCATGGGAACACCACCACCTCCAAGTTCCCCTCCAAGTCTCACAGAATTCTGGAACTCCCTACCTAACAGCACTATGGGAGAACCTTCACAACACGGATTGCAGCGGTTCAAGAAGGCGGCTCACCACCACCTTCTCAAGGGTAACTAGGGATGGGCAATAAATGCTGGCCTTGCGAGTGATGCCCACATCCCGAGAATGAATAAATTAGAATTAAAAACGTGTCTTTTATATATTGTGTTTCTTGTTTTTCTTAATTGTAACTTAATTTTGCTTTAACCTTTTCCCGTTCTCGTGTCCTCTTTTTCTATTTACTTTTTTAGCCTCCACAGTCATTCTATTCTTAAGTCCCGGAGATTTGTTCCAACAAATTTGCCTTCGGCCTCAATCACGCTCTGCTTCTACTGGGTCTGGGCCCTCCACCTGGGTTCACAATTACAAAAAATAAACAGCAGAAAAGTCTGTAAACTAAGGGAAGGAATCAAAGGAAGACCAGTCAGGTCAACCCGAGTTTTTGATACAGGAGATGGTAAAGGGATGTTCTGCTGCTGATGGGAGAAAAAGACCCAAGGGCAGTGCTGGTGACATTAGAGCAGATCCTCCTCCCACTCATGAAGTGCCAGAGACTGGATTCTACATCAGTCGAATGAAGCTTTCCATGGCTATGGAAATGTCATCTAAGTACTTCAGAGGGACAGGGCCTTGTGTCCCCAATCTGGCCCAGCATTAACAGGAATGGTGACTAACAGAGCCAGAAGTTACCACTTGTGTCTCCAAAGAGTTATGGGTGAGGTAAAAGAGGAGAAAATGTTCTCTATAAATTTCCCCACTGATTCAGCGTTGGCCAGTGTCTGTACATTGGTCAGCTCTGTACCATCAGCCTCTGGAGAGGAAACATAACAATAAACTGAACTTAAACAAATTGGATGTTAGAAACAAATGGCGCGATTCACTGTAAGCCCAGCTAATGGGGCCAACCCACTCCATAATCAGCAGTGGGAAAGTGAAAGTGGGAAATGTTGATACTCCTATTCAGTCCATGGCACAGCACATTCGTGCTTGTGTCCCGGTTATTACAGATTAGTATCTTCCTTCCTTCATTTTTTCCTTCCTTCCTGCAGGATCAAATTTAACCTGTCTATAATTCAGATCTTCCCATTAATCAATAGTTCAGTGCTATTTGTCTTTGTCCTGTTTGGTTTCCAATACCTTTGTAACAGGCCTCAATATGTGTTAATCTGGAATTGACTGTTACTCCTCTGGAGCTGGAGGCACTCAGGGTTAATTGTGGACACAAACATTTCTGACACATGTATCTGGTATGAATACACCATGATCTGAGGAACCTCATTTTGTTCAGAATCCAGCTCCTCAAAGCTTTACATTTTCTGATTCTTTCCTTCACCATCTCTTGTGTCGAGTGACTGACTGTCTTTTGCAGCAGAGCTGCCGTTGCCTCCCTCCACAGGGGAACTCCAGCATTTCTCGATCTTTCACAGCACAGCAACAGGTGTGGGCAAGATGGATGTTGATGAGTGTGGCTGCACATGTCCTACCTCTTTGGTGTCACTCTCTTGTCACATGTCTAGTGCTGGAAATGCGCTGTCAGGAAATGCGTGACATCTGAAGGACAGCCCTGGTTTTCAAAGCTGAGCTGAAATTAAAAAATTGAAGAGGTCAAAGGTGGGAAATTCCTTAGGCTTGCCGTCACACACCCGCAATATTCCAACTGCAACCACAAGAAAATGATAAAGTAGGATGGGTGCGGACAGGGGTTCATCTCTAGAGGTTGTTAATGTACCTGCAGAGTTAGTGTCGCACCATCCCAGGGTCAGCTCCTGTGTTTGGGATGTTTTGTGCTCTCGTGCTGATCTCTGTGAGTATGCAGAAAGTATCTGAGTTCAGGCCAGTGCTGGGTATATGAAAGAAATAGTCAATGAAAGTATCAGTCAATCTCAGTTAATGCAGAGTAAAGCTCCCCCTACACTGTCTCATCAAACACTCACAGGGAAGGTACAGCACGGGTTAGATACAGAGTAAAGTTCCTTCTACAGTGTCCCATCAAACACTCCCAGGCCTGGTATAGCACTGGTTAGATACAGAGTAAGGCCTCCCACTTTACATTACCATCTAACACTCCCAGGCCAGGTACAGTACAACTTAGATGAAGTGTAAAGCTCTCTCTAAATTGGTTGATCACACACAGCCAACTCAGATCCAGCATGTTTTAAATTCAGCGTACAGCTCCTCTGACACTACCCAATGAAGCACACCAGCTCAGGTACAGCATGGGATGAACTTAGAATAAAAATCCCTTTACATGTAAGTGTCAGGCAGTCCCAGGTATGATTAGGCACTTTACAGCCTTCCGTACTCAATATCGAGTTCAACAATTTCAGATCATAACCTCGGCCCCCATTGCATTTTTACTTATATTTTTTATCCACACCTTTGTTTTGGCACCCCCCTTTTTTTTCTCTCCCACATGGCAGCTGTCTCCCATTCTGCCAACGCATTTCACACCTAATCTAGAGCCGTCTTTTGTCTCCACTAGTCCTATCACCATCTCATCTCGTTTTGAATACCTCTTTGGGTTGAGGCGCCAAACTGGCGCCAAGTTCGCCTGGGCGCTGGTTTTTGCGCAGCGTTCGAAGCTGTAGCGATCGTCAGAAATTCAGTTGAAGTGCCCCTAGAGGGAGACGGGGCGAGGCTCGAGGCTCTCCGCGTCCCTCTTAGGGCGCTGAAACTGAATATCGCAGCGCAACGTGCCGCAGCGCCATAGGCTGCGACATGGCATGCTGTGGTACTGCAGGCCTTCCTCCCACTGTTAAGGGGGAGGGGCCTGCAACAGCGCGAACCCCAATCGCGAGTGCCGGCAAAAGAGCCCGGCACCAAGGAGAAGTGCCGGGCTCTCGGGAAACAGCCGGCAATGCCGCAGGGGGGGGGAACAGGAGGCCGGGGACGGAGGTGCTGGCAGGCGGCCGCCGAAAAAGCGGCCGCCCCGCACCTCCACCTTAACTTGCGCCTCTGCCGGCGCAAGAAGGCCCCGTGAACCGGGCGCGGGTAGAGAACAGCGCTACAGCGGCGTTCGCTACCAAATATCGTGTTCGGGGCGCGAATGGGATGCTGCGCACACCGATGACGTCATCGGTGGTGGCGCAGCGCAAATGGCTAACGCCACCATTAGCGCCCCTGCTGAATATCGCGGGAGGCGCAGCCAGTGGCGCTACAGCCACTGACTGCCTCTTTAGGCGCTAACAGGTGGTGCTACTCACCCAATTTTTCCCCCAATGTCTCTTCACTTCTCTTTTGTTCTCTCCCAGCCCCCAAACTGGCCTTTTAATTTGTTTCATTTCCTGTGCTTTTTCAGTCTTGACAAAGGGTTTCGACCTGAAACGTTGACTCTATTTCTCTCTCCACGGATGTTGCCTGGCCTGCTGAGTTTTTCCAGCATTTTCTGTTGTTGTTCCAGGTATGGGCTAGCTTTACATACAAGTTGAGCTCAATTGTACTTGTCGTATCAAAGGCAGTCCCTTATGGCATTTGTCGAAGAAGCACCCAGTAGATGGTTAGACTCTCACCTTGGCAAAATCCTGGACTGATGGGATCCTCAGTAAAGTTCCTCACCTTTACAATCATTGTTGGGGCTTCTTGTTTCATCCCGTCTTTGACATTGAGGGTCTTGGTCCCACCAGACCTGCTCTGTGAATCCAGCGACATTTCTCCAGTCCCAGTAAGTGTGATGATGATTTGGCTCCACTCTCTCCACCCTCCTGAGATACTCTTCACTACATGAAACATTTAATATAAAAATTAATATTAATTCTAGAATCTGTAATTGGAATACATTCGGTCTATTTTTGTTACTATGATTATATTTAATTTGAATATGTTTGTAATGAATGACATTTGGTTGAATTACTTACCTTAATATTAAATTGTTCTTTCCATTTCCCTATTTATAAGGACTAAACTCACTGGCAGTGTCAGCTGCCAAGTCCAGCTCATCCCACAGTGACCCACTGATGCTGTGTAACCAGGGGTGTAAACCTGTCTCCAGGTGACATCACAAAGGAGCCAGGAAACATGTCACAAAGCAGCCCAAGCCCCTCCCACTCAAGGTATTACAGGGTCACATGACCAGTCTCTGCTCCTGGTGTGCAGTCTCACTGGGCATGAAAGCAGGTTGTACAATCAGTCCCTTCTCCAACCCTGGATATTACAGCCTCCTTTGTGCCTTGAAACAAGCCTATTCCCTGTAACAGGAAGGGTGCCACAGGCAATAAGTGGAGGGATCTTCATGGGTATCAAGTGGTGGGATCATCGAAGGATTAATTTGAGGGTGCATCATGGACAATAATGGGGTAAAGCTCCCTCTGTACTATCCCATAAGACACTCCCAGGCCAGGTACAGCACAGCTTAGGTACAGAGTATAGCTCCCTCTACACTGTCCCATTAAACACTCCTTGGGCAGGCAGAGCACGGGATAGGTACAGAGTAAAGCTTGATCTACACGATCCCATCAAACACTCCCAGAGGCAGGTGCAGCATGGGTTAGATACAGAAGAAAGCTCCATCTACAATAGCCCATCAAACATGGCCAGGCTGTGCTCCTGCTGTGCCGTCTCACTGGGCATGAACACAGGTTGTACATTCAGCTCCGTCTCCAACCCTGCTCCCATGTACTGAGACTCCAGTCAGGGAGCACAGACTCCCAAAATTACCACTGATAAATTATCCCTCTAATCCACGAAATGTGAGGTTCCACTATTCAATGGCCCCCATGTCTACCTCTTGCTTTATACACCAGAAAGTCTCCCCTCTCTTTATATCAGCCAGTGTGTCTCCCTTCTGCTTTGGCAGAGAGAGGCAGTTTGTGGGAATGGTGTTTGGGATGAGGCAACGATATTACATCCTCCTTTGTGCTCTGAAATAAGTCTATTCCCTGTAACAAGAAGGGTGTCATAGGCAATAAGTGGAGGGATCTTCAGGGTATCAAGTGGTGGGATCATCGAAGCATTAATTGGAGGGTGCATCATGGACAATAATGGGGTAAAGCTCCCTCTATACTATCCCATAACACACTCCCAGGCCAGGTACAGCACAGCTTAGGTACAGAGTATAGCTCCCTCTACACTGTCCCATCAAACACTCCCTGGGCAGGCAGAGCACAGGTTAGATACAGAGTAAAGCTTGATCTACACTATCCCATCAAACACTCCCAGGGCAGGCACAGTATGGGGTTAGATAGTGAGTAATGCTCCATCTACACTTTCCCATGAAACACTCCCAGCCAGGGCAGGCCGAGCACGGGTTAGATACAGAGTGAAGCTCTCTCTAAATTGGCTGACCAAGCACAGCCAACTCAGATCCAGCATGTGTTAAATGCAGCGTGCAGCTCCTCTGAAACTATCCAATGAAGCACACCAGCTCAGGTACTGCATTGTAAGAACACAGAATAAAACTTCATCTACATGTAAGTGTCAAGCTCTCCCAGCTGAGGTATTGGCGAGCTTCACACACGGGTTAAGCTCAGGTCAACTTGTCACAGCAAAGGCTGAGCCTTATGGCAACTGTCAGACAGCTCCCAGTAGTAGCTGGTTAGATTCTCACCTCTGGCGTTCTTGGTCCCACCAGGTCTGCTCTGTGAATCCAGCGACCATTTCCAGTCCCAGTTAGTGTGATGATGATTCGACTCCTCTCTTTCCACCTTCCAGAGATTCTCTTCACTCCAAGAATCTTTTAAAATATAAGTGATTAATATTTATTCTAGAATCTGTATTTGGAATACAGTGCGACTATTTTTGTGACTATGATTATATTTAATGTGAATATAATTGCAATTGATGACATTTGGTTGAATTACTTACTTTCATATTACATTGTACTTTCCCTTCCCCCTATTTATATGGACTAAACTCACTCGCAGTGTCAGCTGCCAAGTTCAGCTCCTCCAACAGTGACTCCCACTGATCCTGTGTAATCAGGGGCGTAAACCTGTCTCCAGGTGACATCACAAAGGAGCCAGGAACTGTTGTATCCATGTGTTAATGGAGACACGGAATGCAGGAGTTGGTTTCACAGGTGTTTACTGAACAAAGTCTGGAGGTGAACTAACAGATACAAGACACTATACAGGCTTATATAGCCCGAGTGGCCATTACCGGCATTACAGTACACAGGGGGCTCTTAAAGGCACATACACCACAATTCCTCCCCTTTTAGACAACCAGTACAGAACATTTTAAGTAATCATTAATTAACATGTTACAAGAACAATAATCTGCACATTTGCTGTAGTTAATCAATTATAAGTCAGTCTCTCTGGAGGCTTCCTGACTCGGTCCGGATAACGTCTTGGTGGTGTAGTAGTTTCTGGTGGTGTAGTAGGTTCTTTTGGCAAGGTCGATTCGGCTTGAATGCCAGTGTCGGGTTCATCTGGTTCCAGTATCACCGGATCGGAGGTAGATGCTATGGGTATCTCTGCTTCATCATTAGGCGTATAGAGTTGTGGTGTAGGTTGTCCGTTTTTGGATGACTCTATGATCTGGTCAGCATGGCGCCTTATTATGCTTTCTCCAATGCCCACGGTATACATGTGCTGGCCATCCCTTCACCGTTAAATCGTAGACTCGTGAGAGAGTCGGGTCATTTCTCGTTTCCTTTTCAATGGCAGAATTTGTTACTGGTAGACATTCCACTATGGTTGAGTGGAACATCTCCACTGGGTCCACTGTAGGTGCCCCTTCTACCGTTGGCAACGGTAGGCGCGATAAGCCGTCAGCATTCCCATGCTGTTTTGATCCTTTGTATTCTATGTCATATTGGTGTGCCCCTAGGAAAAGGGACCACCTCTGTAGCCTTTGCGCTGTCATAATGGGAACACCCTTTTTAGGGTTAAATATGGAGACGAGGGGTTGATGGTCACTCAACAGGGTAAATTTTTGTCCGTGTAGGTAATGGTTGAATTTCTTAACTCCCCATACCAGGCTGAGTGCTTCCCTGTCGATCTGGGCATAGTTACGCTCAGCTGAGTTCAATGAGCGTGACGCAAAAGCTATCGGCCGCTCCGAGCCATCAGGGAATCTATGCGATAATACCGCTCCTACGCCGTAAGGGGATGCATCGCACGCCAGTCTGATTGGCAGTGATGGGTTGTAATGAGCCAAAACTTCCTTGGACGTGATCAAGCCTTTGCATTTATGGAAGGCACGTTTACAGTCTTCGCTCCATTTCCAAATTACTCCCGTTTGTAGCAGTTCGTTAAGAGGGTGCAGAACAGTTGACAAGTTCGGTAAAAATTTATGATAGTAATTTATCAATCCCAGGAACGACCTTAATTGTGAGACATTTTCAGGTGCTGGGGCTTTTATGACCGCTTCAATTTTTTCAGGTGACTTATGCAACCCTTCCTCGTTAATTATGTGGCCACAATATGATATTTGTTTCTGGAAAAATTCGCACTTGGGGCGATTTGCTCGTAGGCCCCGTTCTCTCAGCCTAGTGAGCACCTGCTCCAAATTGGCAAGGTGCTCATTGTCGTTTTCTCCTGTTATAAGGATGTCGTCTAGGTAGCATTGAGTCCCCGGAATCCCTTGGAGGACTTGCTCCATAGCACTTTGCCAGATAGCTGAAGCTGATGCTACTCCGAAAACCAGTCGATTGTACTGGTACAGGCCTTTGTGTGTATTAATCGTGAGATACTTTTTAGAGGCCTCTTCAACCTCCATCTGTAGATATGCTTGTGCCAAGTCAATTTTGGTGAAACGTTTCCCTCCGGATAGTGAGGCGAAAATATCTTCTATCCTCGGAAGAGGATACTGTACCGTGTGAAGGACCGGGTTTACAGTCACCTTGAAGTCCCCACAGATGCGAATTTTTCTCTGTTCTTCAGATTTATCATTATTTAACATTTTCTTCATGACCGGGACGATGGGTGTTGCGCACTCGCTCCAATCTATCTTGGATAATACGCCTGCCTTTTCCAAATTCTCCCGCTCTGCCTCGACTGCTGGACGAATTGCGTATGGCACCGGCCTTGCCTTAAAAAACTTGGGAATTGCCGCATCTTCCACTTTTATTGAGGCGGTGACGCCTTTCAAGGTTGCTAGTTCCTGTTGAAACACTTCCTTGGCGTTGGCCAAGATGTCTTTTAATCGTTCAGGTATGACGTCATCATCATTTTTTGTCTTACTGGTCACTGTCAGTGCCTGAATGGAGTGCCAGTCTAAACGTATCTTCCTGATCCATTCACGTCTCAACAGCGGTGGACCACCATCTTGCAGAACGTATAAATACAACTTCTGTATTTCCTTGCCGTTGTATACAACAGGCACCCTTATTTTCCCTTTTGGGTATACTTTCTGCCCCGTATATGTTTTCAAGATAATGGATGTGTCTTTCAGAGGTATATGCGGAAATAGCCGCTCGTAATCCCGTCGACTTATGACGGTCAGAGCTGATCCTGTATCTAGCTCCATTTTAACTGGGGACCCCGCTATCCTGAGGGTAACCCAAATGGTCTGGTAATCTTCTTTGGCAATTACATTATGTAATTTGAGACAGCTTAGTCTCTTGTTTCCGGAGTCGCTATCGCTCTTCTGGTATTCGGAGCTACTGTCCGTCATCATTTGTACCTTTCTGTACTTTTCCTTATTGATTTTTTTCCTGTCCGTGGATTTTTTTTTTCCAGATCGGCATACACGTGCAATGTGTCCAATCTTTCCACATTGCCTGCATGCTTTGTCCTTGAACCAGCAGTCCCTCTGGTCATGGGTGGATCTGCCGCAGCGATAACATCTCTCGAAACCCTGTGTCATTTCATGGGTGCTGAAGTCCTGTGGCTTTTGCTGTATCTCTGCAGCTCCTCTTGCGGCTGCTTCGTATGATACAGCCACACTGAAAGCCTTGTCCAGAAAGTAGCCTTTTCTGTGTTCCTTCACTTAGGAGACCGCAGACGAATTTGTCTCGAAGAGAATCTGCCAGTCCTGCTCCGAATTGGCAGTGCTTTGACAGCTTCCTTAATTCGGTGAGGTAATCAGCGTTACTTTCATTCTTGTGCTGATTCCTCCTGAAGAATTTGAATCGTTCCGCTATCAGCAGCGGTGTTGGGTTTAAGTGCTCCTGTAGGGTATCAACAATCTCCTTAAAATTCTTGTCCCTCAGTTTGGCTGGAGTGATTAAGTTTCGTAACAGCCCGTATGTCCTTGCGCCCATTAGATTTAGAAGTACTGATGCCTTTTTATCATCCTCTATTTCATTTGCTGTGCAATATACCTCCACTCTTTCCACATATGTGGTCCAATCCTCTATATCGCTATCGAAAGCAGTAATATTGCCAGTCTTAGGCATCCTGAAAAAAAAATGGCGCCTCCCGCGCTTTCCTTTCTTCCCCGCAGAAAAAAATGGTGCCTCCCGCGCTTTGCCGCCGCTGCCGCTGCTGACAACGCTGTTCTCCGTGGTTTTTATTTACACAGGTATTTTTTTTAATAGGTGGAGGCTCGTTCCCGCCGGACTCTCTGGGACTTTTCCCTCCCCCTGCTTGGTCCGAACGCCGACCTGCGTTGCAGCGCCGGCCGTCTCCCGAGTGCTCCACCCTCTGTCTCTGTTTGCCTCCGCCTTTGCTGCTCGGCCCCGCTGCAGAGCCAACCGATGGAGCCCCAGCCCGCCGCCCAGGAAGGATTATTGCAGTACCTGCCACTAGCTCGGTTAGCTGGTGAAACCAGAGTTTGTTTTTTTCTTTCTTGTTTTTCTTCGACTTTCGTCTGAGGAATCGATCTCCTTGAGGTGCTGCCGAATTGCAGGTAAGTCCTTTTCCAATTCGTCGCCACTGTTGTATCCGTGAGTTAATGGAGACACGGAATGCAGGAGTTGGTTTCACAGGTGTTTACTGAACAAAGTCTGGAGGTGAACTAACAGATACAAGACACTATACAGGCTTATATAGCCCAAATGGCCATTACCGGCATTACAGTACACAGGGGGCTCTTAAAGGCACATACACCACAGGAACCATGTCACAAATCAGCCCAGGCCCCTCCCACTCAAGGTATAACAGGGTCACATGACCAGGCTCTGCTCCTGGTCTGCAGTCTCACTGGGCATGAACACAGGTTTTACAATCAGTCCCATCTCCAACCTTGCTCCCAGGTACTGAGACTCCGAATAGGGAGAACAGACTCCCAAAATTACCACTGATAAATTATAACTCCCAATCTTCAAATGTGAGGTCCCACTATTCAATGGCTCTTGCTTTATACATCAGAAAGTCTCCCCTCTCTTTATATCAGCCATTGTGTCTCCCTCCTGCTTTGGCAGAGAGAGGCAGTTTGTGAAAATGGTGTTTGGGATGAAGCAAGGATATCACAACCTCCTCTGTGCTCTGAAACAAGTCTATTCCCTATTAGAGGAATAGTGTCAGAAGCAATAAGTGGAGGGACCTTCAGGGTATCAAAGAGAGGGACCATCGGAGCATTAATTGGAGGATGCATCATGGGCAATAATGGGGTAAAGCATCCTCTGTACTAACCCATCAAACACTCCCAGGCAGGATATCATGTTTAATCAGTTGGTCACACCGCAGGTAAAGGCTGCACAGGCAGGAAGGGAATGGGTGACCGCCAGGCAGAGTATTAGGCACAGGCAGGTAGTGCAGGGGTCCCCTGTGGCCATCCCCCTCTCAAACAGATATACCACTTTGGATATTGTTGAGGGAGATGAATGAGAGGCGATCTTATTGAAACATATAAGATTGTGAAGGGGCTTGATCGGGTGGATGCGGTGAGGATGTTCCCAATGATGGGTGAAACTAGAACTAGGGGGCATAATCTTAGAATAAGGGGCTGCTCTTTCAAAACTGAGATGAGGAGAAACTTCTTCACTCAGAGGGTAGTAGGTCTGTGGAATTTGCTGCCCCAGAAAGCTGTGGAAGCTACATTATTAAATACATTTAAAACAGAAATAGACAGTTTCCTAGAAGTAAAGGGAATTAGGGGTTACAGGGAGCGGGCAGGAAATTGGACATGAGTCTAGGTTCGGAATGGTCATGGCCCTGTGGGTAGCGGAGCGGGCCCAGGGGCCGTGTAGCCTGGTTCTGCTCCTACTTCTTGTGTTCTAATTCTGTGTTAGATTTCAGGAGATGTTCTATTCCTGTTCCTGGCTGGGGTGGAGATCACCTTTTACAGAAGGTAAGTACTGTAGAAAATATAGGGACAGAGTGATCTCCTGGACGAGTTTCGATCACCTAGATGGGTCGGAGAGGAATTTCCCAGATTTTTTCTCCCAAATTGGCCATTGGGTTTTTTATCTGTTTTTTCGCCTCTCCCAGGAGATCACATGGGTTCGGGTGGGCTGTAGAGTGATAGTAGATTTGAGGTTAGGATCAGATCAGCCATGATCTTATTGAATGGTGGAGCAGGCTCGAGGGGCCGATTGGCCTACTCCTGCTCCTATTTCTTATGTTCTTATGTTCTTATGGCTTATCGGGAGAAGGCAGCAGCAGCCAATGTCCTGGCACCATGGGTGGTTCTGCTGCACAGGACGGGAGGAAAAAGAGCGGGAGAGCTATAGTGATAGGGGATTCTATTGTAAGGGGAATAGATAGGAGTTTCTGTGGCCGCAAACGAGACTCCAGGATGGTATGTTGCCTCCCTGGTGCAAGGGTCAAGGATGTCTTGGAGTGGCTGCAGGGCATTCTGAAGGGGGAGGGTGAAAAGCCAGTTGTCGTGGTGCATATAGGTACCAATGATATAGGTAAAAACCGGGCTGAGGTCCTAAAAGCAGAATATAGGGAGTTAGGAGGTGAATTAAAAAATAGGACCTCAAAGGTAGTAATCTCAGGATTGCTACCTGTGCCACCTGCTAGTCATAGTAGAAATAGAAGGATATTTCAGATGAATACATGGCTAGAGGAATGGTGGAAGGGGGAGGGATTCAAATTCCTGGGACATTGGAACCGGTTCTGGGGGAGGTGGGACCAGTACAAACTGGACGGTTTGCACCTGGGCAGGACCGGGACCGATGTCCTAGGGGGAGTGTTTGCTAGTGCTGTTGGGGAAGGTTTAAACTAAAATGGCAGGGGGATGGGAACCTGTGCAGGGAGACAGAGGAAAGGGAAGCGAGGATAGAAGCAAAAGACAGGAAGGAGAAAAGCAAAACTGGCAGTCAGAGAAATCAAAGGTGTAAATCAAACATGGCCACAGTAAATAATAATTCTAAAAGGTCTAAGAGTGTTAAAAAAACAAGCCTGAAGGCTTTGTGTCTTAATGCGAGGAGCATTCGTAATAAGGTGGATGAATTAGCTGCGCAAATAGATGGAAAAGGATATGATATAATTGGGATTACGGAGACATGGCTCCAGGGTGACCAAGGCTGGGAATTCAACATCCAGGGGTATTCAATATTCTGGAAAGACAGGCAAAAAGGAAAAGGAGGTGGGGTAGCATTGCTGGTTAAAGAGGAGATTAACATAATAGTAAGGAAGGATATTAGCTCTGATGATGTGGAATCCGTATGGGTAGAGCTGAGAAATGCCAAGGGGCAGAAAATATTAGTGGGAGTTGTATATAAACCCCCAAACAGTAATGCTGAGGTTGGGGATGGCATTAAATGGGAAATTAGAGATGCATGCAATAAGAACACAGCAGTTATCATGGGTGACTTTAATCTACATATAGATTGGGCTAACCAAATTAGTAACAATACTATGGAGGAGGAATTCCTAGTGTGTATACGGGATGGTTTCTTGGACCAATATGTCGAGGAACCAACTAGAGATCAGGCCATCTTAGACTGGGTATTATGTAATGAGAAAGGATTAATTAGCAATCTTGTTGTGCGAGGCCCCTTGGGGCGGAGCGATCATAATATGATCGAATTCTTCATTAAGATGGAGAGTGAAGTAGTTGACTCAGAGACTGGGGTCCTGAATTTAAATAAAGGAAACTACGATGGTATGAGGCGCGGGTTGGCTAGGATGGATTGGGGAATGTTACTTAAAGGATTAACGGTGGATAGGCAATGGCAAACATTTAAAGATCGCATGGATGAACTACAGAATTTGTTCAGCCCTGTTTGGCATAAAAATAAAACAAAAAAGGTGACTCAACCGTGGCTAACAAGGGAAATTAGGGATAGCATAAGATCCAAGGAGAGGACATATAAATTGGCCAGAAAAAGCAGCAAACCTGAGGATTGGGAGCAGTTTAGGATTCAGCAAAGGAGGACAAAGGGATTAATTAAGAGGGGGAAAGTAGAGTATGAGAGTAAGCTTTCAGGGAACATAAAAACTGACTGTAAAAGCTTCTATACATATGTGAAGAGAAAAAGATTGGTGAAGTCAAGCGTAGGTCCCTTGTAGTCAGAATCAGGGGAATTTATAATGGGGAACAAAGAAATGGCTGACCACTTAAATACATACTTTGGTTCTGTCTTCACAAAGGAGGACACAAATAACCTCCCAGAGATGTCAGGGAACATAGGATCTAATGGGAGGGAGGAACTGAAAGAAATCAGTATTTGTATGGAAATGGTGTTAGGGAAATTGACGGGATTGAAGGCCGATAAATCCCCAGGGCCTGATAATCTACATCCTAGGGTACTTAAGGAAGTGGCCCTAGAAATAGTAGATGCATTGCTGGTCATCTTCCAAAATTCTTTCGATTCTGGAACAGTTCCCATGGATTGTAGGGTAGCTAATGTAACCCCACTATTTAAAAAAGCTGGTAGAGAGAAAACGGGGAATTATAGACCGGTAAGCCTGACATCGGTCGTGGGGAAAATGTTAGAGTCCATTATAAAAGATGTAATAGCAGAGCACTTGGAAAACAGTGACAGGATCGGACAAAGTCAACATGGATTTGCAAAAGGTAAATCGTGCTTGACTAATCTGCTGGAATTTTTTGAGGATGTAACTGGTAGAATAGATAAGGGAGAACCACTGCATGTGGTGTATTTGGACTTTCAGAAGGCTTTTAATAAGGTCGTGCATAAGAGATTAGCGTGCAAAGTTAAAGCACATGGGACTGGGGGTAAGGTACTGACTTGGGTAGAGAACTGGTTGGCAGACAGGAAGCAAAGAGTTGGAATAAACGGGTCTTTTTCCAAGTGGCAGGCAGTGACTAGTGGGGTACCGCAGGGATCGGTGCTAGGACCCCAGTTATTCACAATATATATTAGTGATCTAGACGAGGGAACTAGATGTAATATCTCCAAGTTTGCAGACGACACAAAGCTGGGTGGGCGTGTGTGCTGTGAGGAGGATGCCAAGAAACTCCAGTATGATTTGGACAGGTTGGGTGATTGGGCAGATGCATGACAGATGCAGTATAATGTGGATAAATGAGAGGTTATCCACTTTGGTGGCAAAAACAGAAAGGCAGATTATTATCTGAACGGCAATAGATTGGGAAAAGGGGAAGTGCAATGAGACCTGGGTGTCCTTGTGCACCAGTCGCTGAAGGTAAGCATGCAGGTGCAGCAGGTGGTTAAGAAGGCAAATGGCCTTCGTAGCAAGAGGGTTCGAGTACAGTAACAAGGATGTCTTGCTGCAGTTGTACAGGGCCTTGGTGAGACCACACCTTGAGTATTGTGTGCAGTTTTGGTCGCCTTATCTGAGGAAGGATGTTCTTGCCATGGAGGGAGTGCAGCAAAGATTCACAAGGCTGATACCTGGAATGGCAGGAATGACAATGATGTAATAAAACTCACTACGCACTTGGTTTGAGCATAAAGCAAGGCCTTAATCAACTTATTTCAGAACATGGAGGTCTAGTTGTATCCACTAGCTCCCTTGTCTTTACAAAACGTCCCTGGCAAGCTGGGGCCAACGCCCGAGTATTTATACTCCTTGGACGGCGCCATCAGCTGGCCGTCCAGTGTTATTTCATAGTTAGTTTCTCGATGATGAGATTTATGACAGACGTATGAAGAGGGATTGGGTCGATTGGGCTTGTACTCGCTGGAGTTTAGAAGAATCACAGAATCACAGAAACCCCACAGTGCAGATAGAGGCCATTTCGGCCCATCGAGCCTGCACCGACACATATCCCACCCGATCCCCGTAACCCCCACACCAACACATATCCCACCCTATCCCTGTAACCCCATGTATTTAATCCCCCTAACACTAAGGGTCAATTTATCATAGCCAATCAAGCTAACCCGCACATCTTTGGACTGTGGGAGGAAACCAGAGCACCCGGAGAAAACCCACGCAAACACGGGGAGAATGTGCAAACTCCACACAGACAGTCGCCCGAGGTCGGATTCGAACCCGGGTCTCTGGCGCTGTGAGGCAACAGTGCTAACCACTATGCCACCGTGAGAGGGGATCTCATTGAAACTTATAAAATTCTAACAGGACTAGACAGACTAGATGCAGGAAGGATGTTCCCGATGGCGGGGGAGTCCAGAACCAGGGGTCACAGTCTAAGGATAAGGGGTAAGCCATTTAGGACTGAGATGAGGAGGAATTTCTTCACCCAGAGAGTGGTGAACCTGTGGAATTCTCTACCACACAAGGCAGTTGAGGCCAATTCATTAATTATATTCAAGAAGGAGTTAGATATATTTCTTAAGGCTGAAGGGATCAAGGGATATGGGGAAAAAGCAGGGACAGGGTACTGAGTTTGGATGATCAGCCATGATCTCATTAATTGGCAGAATAGGCTCGAGGGGCCTACTCCTGCTCCTATCTTCTATGTTTCTATGTAACACAAGTTAGATACAGAGTAAAGCTCCCTCTACACTATCTCATCAAACACTCCCAAGGCAGGTACAGCATGAGTGAGATACAAAGTGTTGGCGTATGGAACTCGGTTAATTCAGCTTCTGAAAGGTGTTCATGTTTAGTTCATTGAATATAGGGAAAAAAGGTGGACGGCATCATTAGAGAGAGAGAGAGATAGAGTGAGAGAGAGAGATACAGATTTCACTTAGCAACTGCTGGTGTTCGCAACCAACCAGCCTTGGATATGTTTATTTATGGTAAGAATGTCTAGAAACTAGAAGGGTTAGGCTTACCACAGCAAGGCCATGGTATTTTTGTATGCATCATGTTGAAGAAAATGTAGCCTTGAATCTCTGGACTATGCTGTAGCCAGAGACTCACATATTATGCAATGCCAGTTCCAGTTTGATAAGAAAACAATGTATAAATATAAACTTTTTCATTTGTTCAAGCAGCTCGAGACAGGACCCATGCCCAAGTTCGTACACTCTATCTGTGACAATACTCAGGTTGTAAATTGCTTTTAATAATGAAGTTAAAGAATAAAATGATTATAACCAGATGACTGAATTTGTTACTACTCAAGTGCACAACAAAATGTGTTTTATAACAATATTTACTTTGACATTTGTGCTTTCAGTGTTCTACAGCATTGAGGTGCTGCAAACACTGACAATCACTGCACAGAGGTGCACGGCTGCACCCAGGCTCTCCCATGACTCTCTCCATATGCTTATGGAGGGAGTCACAGCACACCGGGAGGTTCTCTTCCCTTCCAAAGTCGGAAGAGACCTCCCCAGGAGATCAACACAGCCTAGTTGCACATTGCATAGGAGGACACAAGCAGGAGCGTCATCAGGAGGACCAGGCTGCAGTGGCGCAAACCTTTCAATGATGTCAGTAGATCACAAAACGTTACTGCAAAGGCACACTCAACCTCATCCTGTTGTGCCACTCATTACATCCCCATCACTCTGCCTTCCCTACCCTACTGCTGCACATCATTACTCACACCAACTTACCTTGCACCTCCACCCATCCCTCTCTATCTATATTATCACATCCCCATCTCACTAGTCACCCCTCACACTCACCCTCATCCTAGTCCAATCATACTAACTAACAACACACAAGGGTAGACACTTGTGTGTTTTAGCCAATGTTCATTTTAAGTTTCTGTTAATGTGCCGTCAAACATTGAAATCTTTATTTTCAACACTTTGCATTCTTGGACAGATTTGTGTGCATCTTTGGAAGTGGCTTAGTGTGTTGCAGTGAATGGTGAGACATAACGGTACCCCCTCCCCACAATGGTGATGAGTGTGAAAGAAATAAGAACATAAGAACATCAGAAACAGGAGCAGGAGTAAGCAATTCGGCCCTTTCAGCTTGCTCCGCCATTCAATAAGATCATGGCTGATCTTCTACCTCATCTCCACTTTCCTGCACTATCCCCATATCCCTTGATTCCCTTAATATTCAAAAATCTATCAATCTCTGTCTTGAATATACTCAATGACTGAACCTCCACAGCCCTCTGGGGTAGAGAATTCCAAAGATTCACCACCCTCTGAGTGAAGAAATTTCTCCTCATCTCAGTCCTAAATGGCCGACACACACTCTGAGACTGTGACTCCTGGTTCTAAACTCCCCAGCCAGCGGAAACATCCTCCCTGCAACTAACCTGTCAAGCCCTGTAAGTATTTTGTATGTTTCAATGAGATCGCCTCTCAGTCTTCTAAACCCTAGAGAATATAGGCCTAGTCTACTCAATCTCTCCTCATAGGACAATCCCCCCATCCCAGAACCAGTCTGGTGAACCTTCGTTGCACTCCCTCTATGGCAAGTATATCCTTCCTTAGGTAATGAGATCAAAACTGTACACAATACTCCAGGTTGGGTCTCACCAGGGCCCTATATAATTGCAGTAAGACGTCTTTACTCTTATACTCAAATCCTCTTGTAATAAAGGCCAACATACCATTTGCTTTCCTAATTACTTGCTGTACCTGCATGTTAACTTTCAATGATTCATGTACAAGGACACCCAGGTCCCTCTGAATACCAATATTTCCCAATCTCTCAACATTCAAAAAACACTCTGCTTTTCTATGGCTTGGGCATTGTAGGGATGCATTATGTTGTTGGTGTGGGATGGTGCCAACTTGGCACATCATGTGGCAGCCAGGGTGTGCAGCGTCAAGTGAAGTAAATGTGGCATTGTTGAGGCCATCCCTGGCGTCCCGGGCAGAAATCTGGTCGGGTGCTGATGCCCTCTGTTCTGTGCAGCATCAGGTGATTGCGGAGAAGGCTGGTGTGATTGTTGGTGCTGCTGGTGTGCCTGGTGATGCTGGTGTTGGGGCTGATCGCGGTCAGATTCTGAGGACCAAGGTGAGACAATATAAAGTACACCCATGCTGAAAGAATAGATGGCAGGTGAAACAGAGATGACAGAAGCGATCTGTCAATGGTGAGAGAGGTAATGAAGTCAGACTGGATGGAGACTTGTGAATCTGTAGTGGAAATGCAGTTTAGAGAAGCTAGTGGTTAAGGGAACATTTCTCAATCAGCGGGGAGCTTTGACTTGACATCTGAAGCTGTCAACTCCACATCTGATTCAATGGCCAATGACCTCCTGCCTCAGCTTCAAAGACAAGGTCTAGGCACTGCAGGAAACTGGTGGGCAACCTGTCAAATTCAAAAAGCTGGGGGAAAAAGCATTGTTAATGATTTGAATTGGGTCCCCCGCCGCTGCCTGTTGGGACGGCTCAGCGCTGGCAAACCTGACATCAGGAAATGCAGGTGGGCATGTTTTGACAGCAGGTTCCCGACCGTGAACTCTGTTTCTCGCTCCACGGATATTGCCTGACCTACTGAGTATTTGCAGCATTTTTTGTCTTCTCAGAGGCCTTCCTTTACTACCCGAGGCCTTGCAAACATTCAGCACCACTCCCTACACACTTAAAAAAACTTTTATCATCTATTGCAACAAGCCACTACTTCAGCAAAAATTTTTAAAAAACAGTCCAAAAGCTTAAATGCAAACTTACATGAACGATGTGTGTGTCCCTTTAACAGACAGCACCTCTGTGAGTCTGTATGCACACTGGGTTTACCTGGTGAGCTTAGGACCCAGCACTGAACTCAGCACTAGGGTCGAAGTTCGCCATGGTGATACTTCTTAATGGCAGTGCTACCAGGCCTAGAAAAAATTCTGAGGGACAGAATTAGTCTCCACTTGGAGAGACAAGGATTAATCAAGGATAGTCAGCATGGCTTTGTCAGGGGGAGATCATGTCTAACCAATTTGATTGAATTTTTCGAGGGGGTGACTAGGTGTGTGGATGAGGGTAATGCAGTTGATGTAGTCTACATGGACGTCAGTAAGGCTTTAGACAAAGTCCCGCATGGGAGACTGGTCAAGAAGGTAAGAGCCCATGGGATCCACGGCAATTTGGCACATTAGATCCAAAATTGGCTTAGTGGCAGGAGGCAGAAGGTGATGGTCGAAGGTTGTTTTTATGACTGGAAGCCTGTGTCCAGTGGTGTACCGCAGGGATCGGTGTTGGGTCCCTTGCTGTTTGTAGTGTACATTAATAATTTAGATATGAATGTAGGAGGTATGATCAGTAAGTTTGCAGATGACACGAAAATTGGTAGAGTGGTAAATAGTGAGGAGGGAAGCCTCAGGCTACAGGACAATATAGAGGGGTTGGTCAGATAGGCAGAACAGTGGCAAATGGAATTTAACCCTGAAAAGTGTGAGGTGATGCATTTTGGGAGGACTAACAAGGCAAGGGAATACACAATGAATGGTAGGACCCTAGGAAGGACAGAGGATCAGAGGGACCTTGGTGTGCATTTACATAGACCCCTGAAGGCAGCAGGACAGGTAGATAAGGTAGTTAAGAAGGCATATGGGATACTTGCCTTCATTAGCCGAGGCATAGAATATAAGAGCAGGGAGGTTATGATGGAGCTGTACAAAACGCTAGTTAGGCCACAGCTGGAATACTGTGTGCAGTTCTGGTCGCCACACTATAGGAAGGATGTGATTGCATTGGAGAGGGTGCAGAGGAGATTCACCAGGGTGTTACCTGGGCTGGAGCGTTTCAGCTATGAAGAGAGACTGGACAGGCTGGGGTTGTTTTCCTTAGAGCAGAGAAGGCTGAGGGGGGAATCTGATTGAGGTGTACAAAATTATGAGGGGCATAGATAGGGTAGATAGAAAAGGACTATTCCCCTTAGTAGAGGGGTTAATAACCAGGGGGCATAGTTTCAAGGTAAGGGGCAGGAGGTTTAGAGGGGATTTGAGGAAAACCTTTTTCACCCAGAGAGTGGTTGGAATCTGGAACTCACTGCCTGAAAGGGTGGTAGAGGCAGGAACCCTCACAACATTCAAGAAGCATTTAGATGAGCACTTGAAATGCTATAGCATACAAGGCTACAGACTAAGTGCTGGAAAATGGGATTAGAATAGATAGGCACTGTGATCCTCCCTCTGAAAAAGCTCTCCCCTTGTCCAATTGTCCCCGTGCCTTCTCTGAAACTCCCGACATTGCCCCAGTGCCAACATTGAGGGAGATCTGCACAGTCGGAGCGGCCGTACTGAGGGAGCGCTGCACTGTGGGAGGATCAGTACTGAGGGAGCGCCGCACTGTTGGAGGGGTAATACTGATGGTGCACTGCACTGTCGGAGGGGCGGTACTGAGGGAGCGCCGCACTGTTGGAGGGGTAGTACTGATGGTGCGCTGCACTGTGGGAGGGTCAGTACTGATGGTGCGCTGCCCTGTGGGAGGGGCGGTACTGAGGGAGTGCTGCACTGTTGGGGGGGCAGTACTGAGGGAGCGCTGCACTGTTGGAAGGGCGGTACTGATGGTGCGCTGCACTGTTGGAGGGGTGGTACTGATGGTGCGCTGCACAGTCGGAGGGGCAGTACTGAGGGGGGGTCAGTACTGTTGGAGGGGCGGTACTGATGGTGCGCTGCACTGTGGGAGGGGCGGTACTGAGGGAGCGCTGCACTGTCAGAGGGGCAGTACTGAGGGAGCACCGCACTGTCGGCGGGGCAGTACTGAGGGAGCACCGCACTGTCGGCGGGGCAGTACTGAGGGAGCGCCGCACTGTCGGAGGGGCAGTACTGAGGGAGCGCCGCACTGTTGGAGGGGCAGTACTGAGGGAGCGCCGCACTGTTGGAGGGGCAGTACTGAGGGAGCGCCGCACTGTTGGAGGGGCAGTACTGAGGGAGCGCTGCACTGTCGGAGGGGCGGTACTGAGAGAGTGCTGCACTGCCAGAGGCGCCCTCTTTCAGATGAGACATTAAACCGAGGTCCCTTCTGCCCTCTGAGGTGGACGTAAAAGATCCCACGCCCAGTTTTGGAAGAAGAGCAGGAGAGTTCTCCCCGGTGTCCTGTGGCCAATATTAATCCTTCAACACACATCACTAAAAAAATCACTAAAAATCCGTTGATCTGGTCATCTCACATTCCTGTTTGTGGGAGCTTGCTGTGCGCATATTGACTGCCAAGTTTCCTACATTACTTGCTGTGCGCATATTGACTGCCAAGTTTGCTACATTACAACAGTGACTACACTTCATTAGTTGTAAAGCGCTTTGGGACGTCCTGAGGTGGTGAAAGACACGATATAAATGCAAGTCTATATTTCAGTAATAAACTGTTCCAGTAAAGGCACACGGACACACATGTTATTAGGAGCAAGAACCCAGTGTGTGCTGATGCAGTGTCAAAAAGATGAACTCACTTGTGGTTTAAAGAGTCTTTTGGAGTGATTCGGGAACTGTTCTCAGAGTTTATACTGAGTCATTCAAAACAGCAATCAAACTATCCTGACAGCTGGCAACATAATCCCGTCTGAACAACTTGTATCAACTTGTTCAGGGCGCAGGATGTGGGAAATTCCCATCCTGGCACAAGCAGAAAAGCCTCGAGTTACTTTGTTATTAAGCGGGAGCTCGGCACTATATCTAACGAGTGCTGTGCCTGCCCTGGGAGCGCTCGATGCTGACACTGACATTTGCAGAGCAAAGCCACATATTTTACAGTAAATCTGCCTCAATGGCACAGTCATGGAATTATAGAATCTGATAGGACAGAAGGAAGCCATTCGGCCCATCATGTCCATGCCGGCTCTTTGAAGAGCTGTCCAATTTAGTCTCACACCCCAACTTTTCCGCCATAACTCTGCAAATTAGTCACCTTCACGTACATGTCTAATTGCCTTTTGAAAATTCTTATGGAATCTGATTCCCTTTCAGGTAACGCGTTCAGACCTTAACAGGCCTTCTCTGTGTGAAGAAAGTTCTCATTTCCCCTCTGGTTCTTTTACCAATTATTTGAAATCTATGACCTCTGGTTGCCTACCCACTTGCCAGAGGAAACAGTTTCTCCCTACTTGATCTATCAGAACACCTCAATTTGGAATACCTCTATTCGCTCTCACCTCAACCTTCTCAGCTCTAAGGAGAACAACCCCAGCTTCTTCAATCTCTCCACATAACTGAAGTCCTTCATCCCTGGTATCATCCTGATAAACCTCGTCTCTACCCTCTCCAAGGCCTTGACATCCTTCCTAAAGTGCGGTGCCCAGAATTGGACACAATATTCTAGCTGAGGCCTAACCAATGATTTGTAAAGGTTTAGCATGACTTCCTTGTTTTTGTATTCAATAGCCCTATTTACAAAGCCATGTATCTCATACACTTTCTTAACTGTCTTATCAACTTGCCCTGCCACCTTCAAAGATTTGTGAATATGTACCCCCAGGTCCCTCTGTTCTTGCACCCCCTTAATATAGTATCATTTAGATTATACTGCCTCTCCATGTTGTTCCTTCCAAAGTTCATCACTTCACACTTATCTGCAGTAAATTGCAGCTGCCATGTGTCTGCCCATTTCACCAGTCTGTCTATGTCCTCCTGAAATCTGCTACTACCCTGCTCACTATTTACTACGTTGCCAAGTTTTGTATAGTCAGCAAACTTCGAAATTGTGCTCCCTATACTCAAGCCCAGGTCATTTATATATAACAAAAAAGCAATAGTCCTAATACTGACCCCTTGAGACCCCCACTGCACACTTCCCTCCAGTCAGAAAAACATTGGTTCACCACTACTCTCTGCCTCCTATCCCTTAGCCAATAATGTATCAAGTTACCACTGTCCCTTTGATACCATATCCTTCTATTTTCTGAATAAGTCTATTATGTGATACTTCATCAAATGCCTTTTGAAAGTCCATGGGGGAAAAGTTCGTTAGCAACCAACATCGTCTGGGCGCTAAATTTAGTGCCCGGCGCAAAAATAGCGCCGGCGATTGCTAACTTCAGTTTTAGCGCCCCAAGAGGGAGGTGGAGCGCTAATTCAAACACTCCACTTCCTTCTTAGAGCACTAACCCCGAATATCAGGGCAGTGTGTTCTGCAGCGCTTTGCACTGGGCCACGTCGTGCTGTGTATTGGAAGGGCTGTTCCCCTCATTAAAGGGGAGGGCCCAAGCCCACAACTCTGTGGGGCCCTACCTGGACCACCGGGGAGCGGGGTGCCGTGCCAGCAGCCCGGCACACAAGTGAAGTGCTGGGCTGCCAGATCGTGGCACGGACCCCGCGCTCAAAGACGCAACGAGCCACAACAAGCAAGTCGGCCGATTTTATTTTCCCCCCCTCGCCACCTCCCCTTTACTAACCGCCCCACGCGCCTCCTGTTGTCCGTTCCTGCCCCTTAAATCGGTTGCTGTCATCGCCCAGCACAGATTCAGGGGACGTGCGGCCAATTTTGCAGGTGGGGTGAAAACTGGGCGCTGCGCACGGTGATTCGCCTGTGCAGCGGAGTGGGGCGGTACCGGTTACCGCCGCCGCTAAAGTCGCACTGAATTTAGCATGTCTCAGTAATCCCTACTATGTCTGGTTCCTCGCAAAGCATGATTGCCTCCAGCTCCCCTGTTTTATTATGGACACTGTGTGCATTGTTGTACAGACAGTTTAACTCATTTTTAATAGTAGTTTCTGTTAAGTCCGTGAATGATTGAGACACGGACTAGCAGGAGAGAAAACAAAACGATCTTTACTGGTGGAAGGCATAAACGAATCTAACCAACAGAGGCTCTCTAGCGCCTTTTATACAGGGGTGGTCACTGCCAGTACTGCAGTCTGAGACCAGTTATTCTCTTAAAGGTACATACACAACAATTCCTCCCCTTTTAGATAAACAGTACATAACATTCATTTAACAACTAATGATAATGAATTACAATCACAATTACTGTTGCTAGATACATTGGTTAAGTTTAAGCAATTATAAGTTCAGTCTTTGAGGAGGCTTCCTGATTCTGTCTGGATAACGCCTCTTTGGAGTATCAGGTTCTTCTGGCAATGTTGAGTCGGAATCAATGTCATTGTTTGGTTCATCTGCTTCCAATATTACCGGTTCTGCGGTAGCTGCAATTGGAACGTCGATTTCATTACCAGGTGTATCAGATCGTGGTGTGGAGTTGACGTTTTCCAGTGACTCTAGAATCTGGTCAGCATGGCGTCTTACAATGCTCTCCCCAACGTCCATGGTATACATGAGAGGTCCTTGTCGTGTACAAATCGTTCCTGGCTGCCATTTCTCAGTGCGGTAGTCCCGGGCCAAAACTGGTTGACCTATCTTAAAACTCCTGGTTGGCCTTTCATTCATATTCTGAAACTGCCTGTTCTCCACATCTCTTCGGACGTTTGGCTTAACCAAATCCAAGCGGCATCGTAGTCTTCGATTGAAGAACATCATGGCTGGAGTTTGGTTGGTAACCGCATGTGTTGCATTCCGGTAGGCAAACAAAAAGTTGTCCACCTTGTGTTGTAGGGGTATATCTTCATTACACATTGCCTTGATAGCCTTCTTGAATGTTTGGACAAACCTCTCGGCCAATCCATTAGTGGCTGGATGATATGGGGCAGATGTGTAATGCTTAACACCATTGTTCTTTAAGAACCTCCGGAACTCTTCAGACACAAACTGTGGTCCATTGTCAGAGCAAATCTGTTCAGGCAGCCCATTCCTGGCGAATATGGTTCGAAAACTGTGATAGTTTTTTCCGCGGTGGTTGAGGACATTTTTATTACCTCTGGCCACTTTGAATGTGCATCCACCACAATTAAAAACATCGAGTCCATGAAGGGACCAGCAAAATCAATGTGCACCCTTTGCCATGGAGATGAGGGCCACTCCCATGGATGCAGAGGAGCTTGTGGTGAGGCGTTTTGGACCTTCTGGCATCCTGCACAGCTCTTGGTCATCTCTTCGATTTCTCTATCGATTCCCGGCCACCACACAAACGCTCTGGCTAAGCTCTTCATTTTTACCCCACCCAGATTGTAGTGTATGTATCTGTCTACCCTTAAGAAAACCATTGTATGTAACCGTTCACCTTTAAGAGAACTATTTTAGGTGTGGCACTACTTTGTTGGCTTCTGTATACTGTAATACCGACGGTGACCACACCGGTATATAAGTGCTGTGTCAGGATTTATTTGGCAGATTCGCCCTGACCTTCGAATAGTAAAGTCCTGTTTTAATTTACTCTGGTAGTCTGTGTATTAATTAACTAAACAACCCACAGACTTTACAGTGGCGACGAGTCCGATCGTACCCTGCGGCAACAATACTTCCGAAGCAGTTAACGAGCGTCGAGAAGAGGCAACCGCCCTCGTCATTCTGCTGGGAGAAAACTCGAGTCTGGAGAGCTGGAAAGGAGGAAGAATTCAGAGACAAAGACTTCCATCAGCAACAGGCACTGACTGTCCCTTCTGCCACGGTGAGGAGTGAGCCGATCAGCACGAGAAGCAAGCCGGCCACGGTGACTGTGAGTAAGGGAAAAGTAAAAAGAATAACCGGAGGATAAGGGCGGTGCACTCGACCACGGTCGAGGGGGAAAGGAGCCGGACAGAAGTCGGGCCCAGAGGCGCTGAGACTGGGGCAGCGTGGAGCAAGGAAGCCGCGGTACAGACAGGCTGGGGACGCAACGGCGTCGTGAGACAGCTAGACCGCGACCGCCGAAAAAGGCCGGGCAGCGACCGAAGCCACGAAGCGCTGCGACCGGGAGCGTAGGCGCGGGAAGATATAAAAACTCAGCCGCAGCCAGGGAGGGAAGCACCGGACTGCGAGAGGGCTGGGAGGCGCGATTGGGAGCCGAGCGAGCGAGAGAAGCAGAGCCGACCAAGGGAGACTGAGCGAGAGCCAGTCCAGCGGCTGAAACTGTTCGCCGTCAACGGGGTGTACCCAGCGCCGGTAGAGCCGAGCGAGCGGGAGAGAGCCAGAGCCCGAGCAAGGGGAACTGAGCAAGAGCCAGCCCAGCGGCTGAAACTGCTCGCCGTCAACGGGGTGTACCCAGCGCCGGTTGCCCTGCTGAGAAAAGGGAAAGCACTGAAGCCGACGCGCAGGCTGTGAACCTGAAAGCCAGCGGCCGTCGGCCGTGGGGAAAGTGTACCCCTCCCGCTAGGGAAGAAACGCGGGAAGCCGCCATTAGGCGGGGAAGAAGACAGAAGCGGGAAACCGCCATTGAAGTGGGCGGGGAGAGAAGATAAGCGCGGGAAACCGCCATTTTCGCGGGAACCGCCATCCTGGAAAAAAAATAATAAAAGAAAATTTAAAGAAATAATTCGTGGTGTTAGCAGGAAGAGAGGAAGATGCCTAAGCGTGGTAACATCAACGATTTTAATTCCGAGGTAGAAGACTGGGCCACGTATGTGGAACGCATTGAGATCTATTGTGAGGCCAATAAAATAGAAGAAGATGACAAAGCTATAACCTTGCTAAACTCGATGGGCGCGAAGACACACGGGCTCTTGAAGCATCTACTAGCACCAGCTAAACCGGCGGATCAGACTTTCGATGATATTGTGACTGTTCTGAAGGATCACTTGAACCCCACAACGTTGATGTTGGCGGAACGATTCAAATTCTATGCAAGAACGCAAAGGAAAGACGAAAGCAACGCAGAATACTTGGTCGAACTGCGTAGACTAGCGAAACACTGCCAGTTTGGAGGGAATCTGACAGAGGCATTGCGAGACAAGTTCGTGTGCGGGTTGTCAAAGGAAGGAACGCAAAAGCAACTACTCGAAGAGAACGACCTTACACTTGACAGGGCTGTCCTTATTGCAGCATCGCACGAAGCCGCAGCGAAGGGAACTGCGGAAATGTAGCTAAAGGCAGCGGCACTCAGTGTGGATCAAATTACCTCGAGTACAACAAAATGCTATCGTTGTGGGAAGACAACACACGACCAGAACCAATGCTGGTTTAAGAACCAGGAATGTAGGAAATGTGGCAAACTGGGTCACATAGCTAAGGTATGCCGGTCAGGGAAGAAGACCAACAACCAAAGGAAGCCATCACAGGAAAAGTACAACAAGGTACACAAGGTGGCTGAGAAGAGTTCAGACGAACAGAATTCAGACTCAGGCCCAAACGGCCAGGAGCTGGGCAGTCTGAGAATTCACAATGTGAGTAAGGAAGCTGACCTACAAACTATCTGGGTCATGCTAAAAATAGCTGGAGTCCAAGTGAAAATGGAGTTGGACACTGGATCAGCTCTATCAGTCATAAATCGAAGGGATTACCACCGGCTATTCTCACATATACCCTTAAGAGATACCAAGTTCGTATTGCAGACATACACGGGGCATAAAGTATACCCCATGGGGAAGATAAGAGTCAAGGTGAGAGATGGGGGTAAAGAACACCCAAGAATGAACTTATACGTACCACCTGAGGGAGGACCACCACTTCTGGGACGGGAGTGGATCAAGAAAATAGACATGGAATGGCACTATCTAAAAGCCATAACGAGTGAGGACTCGGTGCAGACAATCAGCTCAGATTCTGAAACGGATGACGATAAGACCAACCCAAATATGAAAGACAAGGCTAAAATGGACTTGCCGACTAAGGTTGGAAGAACGAAGGCATGCATAAAGGCTTATGCTCCAGAGAAGAACAAAGTTTCAGAACAGAACTCCACCGAACAACGACAACATAGTTTGACAGAGAATTCTGAGTCTGTTCAGTTTACGGACATATCCATGACTGACGAACACCGAGCTCGGACTCAGCTTTATTTCAAATTACGACAGCAAGTAGAACAAGTGAGTTACCGTCTCGAACAAGAGATGAAAACAATGAAAAAGTTCTATGACACCGAATGGGAGAATCTGGAAAGACAACAGAAGCAGCTAGCTCAAGCAGAGAGCGACCATAGAGCCATTGTGACCAATTACCGATCACATCTCCCTTATGCTGTTCAGGAGTTAGAATATTTGCAGGAAGGAGCAAATGAAGAGGAATCTTCAGGAAGCCAGGATTTTATTCCCGTTCTTCTCTACGACTCCTTACAAGCAGAGTTTGAGAAGTTGAAGGAACAGTATGAACAGGCCCAGGCTACAATCCTGGAGGGGATTAACTCGGCAACCTCCGAAAAGCTAGTTTCAGTAGAAGCATATGAGCAACTAAAGGTTGAACATGAGCAAGAAGTCCAAAGGCTGCAGGAAATTCTTGATGAGCTCAAGGCCAAGACAGACTCATCGGTAGAAGTTCCATCCATAGATGAGAAATTAGAGGTGAAAGACATGGCAGAACATGAAAGACAAGATGTCCAAGAACTCATAAAAATATTGAAGGAAACCCAAGACAAATATGAGGCGGCAATGACCGAGGTTCAACAACTTGAAGAACAGATTCAACTGGGAATCCTTTCAGTGGAAGAAAAGGAAACTGTAAGAAACACAGAGACTGTAAGAATGGCCCCTGAACATGAGCTAGAGAGCATCAAGGCGCAACTTCTCCGAGCGCTGAAAGCCAAAGTACAAGAGGAAAAGAAGGTGAAAGCATTGGAGGAAAAGGTGGATGAAATGGAGAAGACTCTGATCCACAGTGTTCCCGTGGAAGAGTTAACGGTCAGCCAACTCCTTCATATGCTGAGGGACAAGACTCTGCAATGGGAACAATCTGAACACGAGCTTCAATCTTCAAAGGGAAGGAGTTCGGAGCTCTCAAAAGTTATGGAAATAGCTGAGGTTGCAACACAGATTTTACTGGGATGCCAAAAGTACGCTGAATCACGTCTATGTGAACAACAGAATGTTGAAACAGCTGCTCCAGTAGAAGGATTGAATAGCCCGATCAATCAATCCCCGATGGAAGGGGAAGTATTGAAATCACAAATGAGGTCATTAGTGAAGGATTTGCAGGAAACCCAGGAAGAGCGGGATGAATATGAACGCATGAAGAAGTCTCTTCAGGAAAGATGTCTAGGGAGGGAACAACAGTCGGCTAACGTCCAGTTGGGTAAGGAAGAAGTAGCAGGCCCTCTCGCTAGACTAGTTCAGGACGATACCGAATATTACCATGACCTGTTGAGTGACACGGAATATTACGAGGACTTGGTCTGCCCAGCTTGTGATGAAAACTCCCAAAGTGCAGAAATCAGGATGAAGCACTTAAAGTCTAAGGAACATAGGGAGATGGTGGCGCTACAGCTGGCAGCTGATAAGGGAGCCCCGAGAGTCTCCAAGAAGCAGAAAAGAAAAAGACGAAGCAGAAGGTGATAACCATCTAAATCATTAGCACTTCTACCAGATCATGTACGTGGGCCCCACGAAGGGAGCCAAATCAGTTGGCAAGTAGGAAAAATTACCAAGGCAGTCCAGCTGTTTGTAAAAGTCAGCACTGCTGGTTCAGCAGGACGGAAGTTCAAGCTGTTAAGTCAAGGGAAAGACTATTGGATGAGTCACGCTAGCAATGTGAACCGGCTACACCACAGAGATGTTGTTCGGACTGAGTCAAGACCAGAGACTGAATCTGTGAACTGTTCCCGCAGAGACTGAATTTGTAAACTGTTTCCCGCATAGATTATACCTGTGAATTGTTTTACATGAAGTTGAATATATGTTATGTTTAATGGGGGACTAAGTATGTTGTAAGCTAAAAAGGGAGGATTGTAGTGTATGTATCTGTCTACCCTTAAGAAAACCATTGTATGTAACCGTTCACCTTTAAGAGAACTATTTTAGGTGTGGCACTACTTTGTTGGCTTCTGTATACTGTAATACCGACGGTGACCACACCGGTATATAAGTGCTGTGTCAGGATTTATTTGGCAGATTCGCCCTGACCTTCGAATAGTAAAGTCCTGTTTTAAGTTACTCTGGTAGTCTGTGTATTAATTAACTAAACAACCCACAGACTTTACACAGATGACCCTCATGAAGCTCATTGAGCACTCTATCCGTCAACTTAGGTGGAATTACTACTCTGGATCCACACATCAAGGTTCCTCTGCACACTGACAGCTGTTCTCTTCTTGGCGAAAATGCTGGCAGCAGTGGTTCGCCATGTGCTGGCCATCCCTTCACCGTTAAATCATAGACCCGTGATAGTGTCGGGTCATTCCGTGTTTCCTTTTCTATGTTTGCATTCGTCACAGGGAGACATTCGACTGTGGTCGAGTGGAATAACTCCATTGGATCCACTGCAAGGTCTTCTTCTTCCACCGTCGGCAACGGTAGACGTGACAATCCATCAGCATTTCCATGCTGTTTAGTTCCCCTGTACTCGATGTCATATTGGTGTGCCCCTAGGAAAAGGGACCATCTCTGCAGCCGTTGTGCTGTCTTTATCGGTACGCCCTTCTGAGGGTTGAAAATGGAGACAAGAGGTTGATGATCGGTTAGTAGAGTACATTTTTGACCGTGCAGATAGTGATTGAACTTCTTCACCCCCCACACTAGGCTGAGGGCCTCTCTGTCAATCTGGGCGTAGTTACGCTCGGCAGAAGTTAACGAGCGTGACGCAAAAGCTATCGGCCTCTCCAAACCATCAAGGAATTTATGTGACAGTACCGCCCCAATGCCGTAGGGAGACGCATCACACGCCAGCCTGATTGGGAGTGCTGGGTTGTAGTGAGCCAATACTTCCTTTGAAGTGATCAAGTCCTTACTCTTCTGAAAAGCACGTTTACAATCATCGCTCCATTTCCATGCTACCCCCGTTCGTAGCAGGGCGTTCAGCGGGTGCAGAATTGTCGACAAATTCAGCCAAAACTTATGATAGTAATTCACCAACCCGAGGAATTCAATTTTGTCAGGGGACTTATGTAACCCCTCTTCATCAATCACGTGGCCACAATACGATATCTGTTTCTTAAAAAATTCGCACTTGGGGCGGTTGGCTCGCAGCCCATGTTCCCGTAGTCTAGTGAGCACCTGTTCTAGGTTGTTAAGGTGTTCACTGTCATCTTCACCTGTTACAAGGATGTCGTCCAAGTAACACTGAGTCCCCGAAATCCCTTGCAGGACGTGTTCCATCGCTCTTTGCCATATCGCCGGAGCCGATGCTACTCCGAATACCAATCGATGATACTGGTAAAGACCTTTGTGAGTGTTTATCGTGAGATACTTCCTAGAGGACTCTTCAACCTCCATCTGCAAATATGCTTGTGCTAGGTCAATTTTTGTAAAACGCTTCCCTCCAGACAGCGAGGCGAAGATGTCTTCTATCCTTGGAAGAGGATATTGTACTGTGTGAAGGACAGGGTTCGCCGTCACCTTGAAATCCCCACAGATGCGAATCTTCCTTGGCTCTCCGGACTTATTGCTTAACGTTTTCTTCATGACAGGAACGATGGGTGTCGCCCACTCGCTCCAGTCGACCTTAGACAACACGCCCGCCTTCTCCAGATTCTCCAGCTCTGCCTCGACGGCTGGGCGAATTGCATATGGTACCGGTCTCGCTTTGAAAAACTTGGGAACTGCATTCTCTTCTATTTTTAACGAGGCGGTTACGCCTTTAAGCGTGCCCAGTTCTTGTTGAAATACCTCTTTGGCGTTAGCTAAGATTGTTGACAATCGTCCAGGAGTGACGTCTTCATCTTTTTTACCATCCACCGTCATTGCATGAATGGAATGCCAATCTAAGTTTATCTTCCTGATCCATTCCCGTCCCAATAACTGTGGTCCACCATTTGGCAGTATGTAGAGATACAATTTCCGTATTTTCTTGCCATTGTATTCGACAGGCACCCTTATTTTTCCTCTGGGGTATACTTTTTGCCCCGTATACGTCGTCAAGACGATGGATGTCTCTCTCAAGGGTATGTGTGAAAATAGCCGCTCGTAGTCTCGTCGATTCATGACGGTTAGCGCTGATCCTGTATCCAATTCCATTTTAACTTGGGACCCTGCTATCGTGAGGGTGACCCAAATGGTTCGGTGATCCTCTTTTGCGATTACATTGTGAAGTTTGAGACAGCTTAATCTCCTGTTCTCGGATTCACTATCACTCATCTGGTCTTTGGAACTACTGTCCGTCATCTTTTGTACTTTCTTGTACAGCTCCTTAGTAGCCTTTTTGTTGTCGCTGGTCTTCTTCCCAGACCTACAAACTCGTGCAATGTGTCCAATCTTCCCGCATTGTCTGCATATTTTGTCTTTGGACCAGCAGTCCTTCTGGTCATGGTTAGTTCTGCCGCAGCGATAACATTTTGCAAATCCCCGTGTCATTTCGTGGGTGCTGTATTCCTGTGGTTTTTGTTGAATTTCTGCAGCTCCCCTGGCTGCTGCTTCATACGATACTGCCACGCTGAAAGCCTTATCTAGCGTCAGCTCTTTTTCTGCGAGTAACTTCTTCTGTGTTCCTTCACTCAGGAGTCCACAGACAAATTTGTCCCATAGGGTATCTGCCAGTCCTGCTCCGAACTGGCAGTGCTTTGATAGCTTGCGTAGTTCCGTAAGATACTCAGCATTGCTCTCATCTTTGTGCTGAGTTCTCCTGTGGAATTTAAATCTTTCTGCTATCAACAGCGGTGCAGGGTTTAAGTGCTCCTGTAGAACAGCAACAATTTCGTTAAAACTCTTCGCCTTCGGTTTGGCTGGAGTAATCAGATCCCGCAATAGGCCGTACGTTCTAGCGCCCATTAAGTTTAGCAATATTGATGCCTTTTTCCCCTCCGCTATTTCATTTGCCTCGAAATATACCTCGACTCTTTCCACATACGTGGTCCAGTCCTCTAATGTATTATCAAAAGCAGTGATACAGCCAGTCTTCGGCATCTTGCAAATCTAAAATGGCGCCTCCCGCGCTTTGCCTTCTTCCCCGATTTAACAAAATGGCGCCTCCCGCACTTTTCCTTCTTCCCCGCTGTTGTTAGCGCTGCTTTCCACGGTTTCTTGCGCGTATTCTTTTTCTTTTATTATTTTCCCGTCGTGGAGCGGACCCTCTGGGACACTTCCCTCCCTCTTCTGAGGTCCGAACACTGCCCAGCTTCGAAACACCGGCCGCGCCCGGTATGCTCCACCCTCTCTCTCTCTCCTCGCTGCCCGGCCCCGTTGAAAGGCCACCCAATCGAGCTTCAGCCCGCCGCAGCCCAGGAAGGATCAGAGCACTACCTGCCACCAGCCCGATTAGCTGGGAAACCACGGACCGAGGAACCCAGCCTGGCTCTGGACAGTCTCTCCTGCAAAGCCTTGAACCCGATGATTGACGGTCGACGCCCGTTCCTCGAGTTTCAATGGACTCTATTTTTTTTTTTTTTCTTCCGACCTTCAACAATGTTGTCGGAGCTGCTGCCGAGTTGCAGGTAAGTACGTTTCTTACTCGTCGCCAGTGTTAAGTCCGTGAATGATTGAGACACGGACTAGCAGGAGAGAAAACAAAACGATCTTTACTGGTGGAAGGCATAAACGAATCTAACCAACAGAGGCTCTCTAGCGTCTTTTATACAGGGGTGGTCACTGCCGGTACTGCAGTCTGAGACCAGTTATTCTCTTAAAGGTACATACACAACAGTTCCTCTCACTTTATTTTTAACCATCTTTTTAAACTCCTGTTTTTTAACTCTATTTATTCCCTAGCCACCAATGTCCTCCCTTACTTTACTCTTTCCTATGCTCTCCTTTCCTTGTTTATATTTAGGCTGGTTTCATTTCTTGTCGATCCCTCCCCCCTTCTTACTAGTTTAAAGCCTTTGTCACCTCCCTATTTCCCATTTCCGCTAGGACACGGTCCCCATCCCGGTTCAGGTGGAGCCCGTCCCATCGGTACAGCTCCTTCCTGTCCCATGAAAAGGAACCCCTCTTTCCCACACCAGCCCTTTAGCCATGTGTTAATTCTCCTGATCTGTCTGCTTCTATGCCAATTTGCACGTGGCTCGGGCAGTAATCCTGAGATTATTACCCTCGAGGTCCTGCTTTTTAATTTCGCTCCTAACTCCTGATACTCCCTCAGCAGGACCTCCTCCCTGTTCCTACCTATGTCGTTTGTTCAGTCATGGACCACAACAACTGGATTTATTTCCTCCCTTTCCAAGTTGCTCTCCAGCCGCTGTGAGATATCCCCTACCCTAGCACTGGGTAGGCAACACACCCTTCGGGATTCTCGTTCTTGGCTGCAGAGGAGGCTATCTATCCCCCTTATTATAGAATCCACTATCACTACCACATTTCTATTCTGCTCTTCCCCCCCTTGGACAGCCTTCTGAGCCACGGTGCCTCGGTCTGCATTGTGGCTGTCCTCCCCGCAGTCTTTCTCCTTGTCCTCACAGGTAGCGAGTACATTGTACCTGTTGGACAGGACCAATGTCTGCGGGACCTCCTTCTGAACCTCTCCTAAGTCCGCACTACCCGTCTCCCAAACAGTCACACCCTCCCCTTCCTGAACCTGTGCTTCCCTCTGAGGTGTGACTGTATTCAGGATAAAACTGTCCAGAAATTCCTCCCCCTCCCTTATGTTGCGGAGTGTCTCTAACGCGCACTCCAGCTCAATGACTCTGAGCCGGAGTGACTGAAGGCAGAGACATTTCCTGCCGATGTGGGAATCCGGGACAGTCTCGCCGTCCACAAACTCCCACATACTACAGTCCCAACACTTAGTCCCTGCCATCTCTAGACTTTATTTTATTTATTGCTTATTTAATTAGTTAAAGTTTTAATCAAATGATTATTTATAGTTATATTAATTAATTAGTTTATCTAGTTAAGTTATTTATTAACGTAATAGTTATAGTTCCCCAGCTCTTAATTTAAACCACTGCACTAGCTTTGAGAACGAAACAACACTGTGAGACTCACCAACCAATCACCTACCTGCTATCCTGTGATGTCACTCCTAGATTATTTTTTGCTCTCGTTCTCCCTCCCCCCACCCCACTCTCCCCCCCACTCTCCCCCGCTCTACCCCCCGCTCACCCCCTGCTCTCCGCCCCCCGCTCTGCCCCCCGCTCTCCCTGCCCACTCTCACTCTCTCCCCTGCTCTCCCCGCCCACTCTCACTCTCCCCCCCCGCTCTGCCCCCTGCCCCACTCTCCCCCCGCCCCACTGTCACCCCGCTCTCCCTGCCCCCCGCTCTGCACCCCGCCCCACCTCTCCCCCCGCCCCACTGTCCCCCCGCTCTCCCCGCCCCTCTCTCTGCCCCCCGCCCCACTGTCCCCCCGCTCTCCCCGCCCCCCGCTCTGCCCCCCGCTCTCCCCGCCCCCTGCTCTGCCCCCCGCTCTCCCCCCCGCGCTCCCCCCCGCGCTCCCCCCCACTCTCACTCTCCCCCCCGCTCTCCCCCCTGCCCCACTCTCCCCCCGCTCTGCCCCCTGCCCCACTCTCCCCCCGCTCCACTCTCCCCCTGCTCCCGCTCCCGTCACCGGTCCCGCTCTCCCCGCCCCCTCTCTCCCCACTGGTCTCGCTCTCACCGCCGGTCCCACCCTCGCTGTGCTCTTGGGCCGCCGCTCTATATATCCCCGCCCCTCTTCCCGCTGCTCTCACTCTCGCCGCTGGTCCAGCTCTCGGCACTGCTCTCGGGCTCGGGCTCCACTCCTTTTATTTCCTCTCTCCTGCCTATGGTCCCGCTCTCGTCGGTGGTCTCAGGCCTCAGCGCAGCACTCCCTCAGTACTGCCCCTCCGACAGTGCAGCGCTCCCTCAGTACTGCCCCTCCGACAGTGCAGCGCTCCCTCAGTACTGCCCCTCCGACAGTGCAGCACTCCCTCAGTACTGCCCCTCCGACAGTGCAGCGCTCCCTCAGTACTGCCCCTCCGACAGTGCAGCTCTCCCTCAGTACTGCCCCTCCGACAGTGCAGCACTCCCTCAGTACTGCCCCTCCGACAGTGCAGCGCTCCCTCAGTACTGACCCTCCGACAATGCAGCGTTCCCTCAATACTGCCCCTCCGACAGTGCAGCGCTCCCTCAGTACTGCCCCTCCGACAGTGCAGCGCTCCCTCAGTGCTGACCCTCCGACAGTGCAGCGCTCCCTCAGTACTGCCCCTCCGACAATGCAGCGTTCCCTCAGTACTGCCCCTCCGACAGTGCAGCACTCCCTCAGTACTGCCCCTCCGACAGTGTGGCACTCCCTCAGCACTGCCCCGCCGACTGTGCAGCGCTCCCTCAGTACTGCCCCTCCAACAGTGCAGCGTTCCCTCAGTACTGCCCCTCCAACAGTGCAGCGCTCCCTCCGTACTGCCCCGCCGACAGTGCGGCGCTCCCTCAGTACTGCCCCTCCAACAGTGCAGCGCTCCCGCAGTACTGCCCCGTCGACAGTGCGGCGTTCCCTGTGCACTGCCCCTCCGACAGTGCAGCACTCCCTCAGTACTGCCCTCCAACAGTGCAGCACTCCCTCAGTACTGCCCCTCCAACAGTGCAGCGCTCATCAGTACTGACCCTCCGACAGTGCAGCACACCATCCAGTCCTGCCCCTCCGACAGTGCAGCAATCCCTCAGTACTACCCCTCTGACAGTGCAGCACTCCCTCAGTACTGACCCTCCAAAAGTGCAGCACACCCTCCGTACTGCCCCACCGACAGTGCAGCACTCCCTCAGTACTGCCCCTCCGACAGTGCAGCGCTCATCAGTACTGACCCTCCGACAGTGCAGCACACCCTCCAGTACTGCCCCTCCGACAGTGCAGCAATCCCTCAGTACTGCCCCTCTGATAGTGCAGCACTCCCTCAGTACTGCCCCTCCGACAGTGCAGCGCTCCCGCAGTACTGCCCCTCCAACAGTGCAGCGCTCCCTCAGTACTGCCCCTCTAACAGTGCAGCACACCCTCAGTACTGCCCCTCCGACAGTGCAGCTCTCCCTCAGTATTGCCCCTCTCGAATGTTTGACAGTGGAGGCTCAGGGAGCAGGTAGAACCCTCATGACATTTCAAGTGTCGGTTAAGAAATGCCAAGATTCTGATTCCGTTGATCACTTGTAAACGTCAATGCAATGATCATTGCCAGCACTGGCGCTGGTGAGAGGCACATGCGCTTTGGAAAGAGGGAGAGAGTGAAAGAGAGATTGAAAGAGATAGAAGGAAAATTATGAATTTATAAGATCCCAGAGAGACCCTGGTGTTAGATCCGTGATTCTGAGAGTATGATGTTTTTCAATAACCACACGGAGGCTGTAACTTAACAATCAACAGGTATTTACTGGAGTAGGGTAGTCTCAAGACTGGGGTACAGAGGCATGCTCAAGGCTTATATACAGGTGTGGTCACTGCCGGTACTACAGTATACAGGAGCTGTAAAAGTAGTTCTCTCTTAAAGGTACATACACTACAATTCCTCCCCTTTTAGATTAGCAGTACCCATAATATTCAAATAACATTTAACACTTTAACATGTACATTAAACAACAATAGTCCATTTATAGATTCAGTCTTTGGGGCGGCTTCCTGATCGTTTCGGGATAGCACCTTTCCTGAGGTTCTTGTTCTTGGTGCGGAGGCGATTCTGGCCCCTTTTCGTCGGTTATTTCATCCGTTTCCACTGCTACTGTTTCTGAGGTAGATGCTACCGGTATGTCGGGTTCATCCCCAGGGACACGAGACATGGGGTTGACTCGTTCCTGTGACGCTAAGATCTGATCGACGTGGCGTCTCACAATGTTCTCCCCGACATCCACTGTGTACATTAATGGCCCCTGCCTTGTGCATATCGTTCCGGGTTGCCATTTCTCTGTTCGGTAGTCACGGGCCAAGACTGGTTGTCCTACGTTGAAGCTCCTTGTCGGCTTCTCATTGATGTGCTGGAATTGTTTATCTTCAACATTTCTTCGCACATTTGGTCTGAGCAAGTCCAGACGAGATCTCAACCTTCGGTTAAAGAACATCATGGCCGGGGTCTGGTTGGTAACTGCATGTGTCGCGTTTCAGTAGGCTAATAAGAAATTGTCCACCTTATGCTGTAGTGGAATTTCATCGTCGCACATGGCCTTTATCGCCTTCTTAAAGGTTTGTACGAACCTCTCAGCCAATCCATTGGTGGCTGGATGATACGGGGCGGATGTGTAATGCCTTACCCCATTCCTTCTCATAAATTTTCGAAACTCTTCGGACACAAACTGTGGTCCATTATCAGAGCAAATCTGCTCTGGCAAGCCGTTCCTGGCAAATATGGTCCGTAGGACTGCAATCGTCTTCTCTGTAGTGGTTGAGGACATTTTTATCACCTCAGGCCATTTCGAATGAGCATCCACTGTTATTAAGAACATTGAGTCCATGAATGGACCAGCTAAATCAATATGCACCCGTTGCCATGGAGAGGTGGGCCACTCCCATGGGTGTAAAGGGGCATGTGGTGGTGCATTTTAGACCTTCTGGCATCCTGAGCAGCTCTTGGTTAGGTCTTCGATTTGTTGATCGATTCCCGGCCACCACACATAAGCCCTAGCAAGGCTTTTCATTTTCACTCCCCCCAGATGACCTTCATGAAGCTTATTTAGCACTCTCTCCCTTAACTTGGGTGGAATCACCACTCTGGATCCACACATCACTGTCCCCTGGCATACTGACAGCTGTTCTCTTCTGGATGAGAATGCTGGCAACAGTGAGTCGCCATGTGTTGGCCATCCCCTCACCGTCAAATCATATACCCGAGACAGCGTCAGATCATTGCGGGTCTCCTTCTCTATATCCGCGTTCGTTACTGGCAATCGTTCAATTATTGACGAATAAAATATCTCGATAGGGTCCACTGCTGGTGCTTCCTCCACAGTAGGCAGTGGCAGGCGCGATAGCCCATCAGCGTTTCCATGCTGTTTCGTGCCTTTATATTCTATTTCATATTGATTCGCCCCTAGAAACAGGGACCATCTTTGTAACCGTTGTGCAGTCATCACTGGAACGCCCTTCTTAGGATTAAAGATGGAGACAAGTGGTTGGTGGTCAGTTAGCAAGGTGAACTTCTGCCCATGCAGATAGTGGTTGAATTTTTTTACTCCCCATACTAGGCTGAGGGCCTCCCTGTCAATCTGGGCGTAGTTGCGCTCGGCTGAGGTTAGTGACCGAGACGCAAAGACTACTGGCCTCTCCAACCCATCTGGGAATTTGTGCGACAGCACCGCTCCAATACCATAGGGTGATGCATCACATGCCAAACGAATTGGTAGTGCTGGGTTGAAATGGGCCAACACTTCTTTTGATGTGATCAATTCTTTACACTTCTGGAAAGCTCGTCTACATTCGTCATTCCACTTCCATGGTACCCCTGTTTGCAGTAGGGTGTTCAGTGGGTGTAATACCATGGACAAATTTGGTAAGAACTTATGGTAGTAGTTTACCAGCCCGAGGAACGACCTCAGTTGTGACACATTTTCCGGTGCTGGAGCCTTGACTACTGCCTCAATCTTGTCAGGGGACTTATGTAACCCCTCTTCATCGATGACGTGGCCACAATACGAGATCTGCTTCTGGAAAAACTCGCACTTGTGGCGATTAGCTCGTAGCCCATATTCCTTTAATCTGGCGAGCACCTTCTCCAAGTTGGCGAGGTGATCACTGTCATTTTCGCCCGTGACCAGGATGTCGTCCAAATAACACTGGGTCCCTGGAATCCCTTGCAGGACTTGATCCATTGCCCTTTGCCAAATAGCCGGAGCCGATGCTACCCCGAACACCAGCCGGTTGTATTGATAGAGACCTTTATGAGTGTTAATCGTAAGGTATTGTTTCGAGGCTTCTTCTACCTCCATTTGCAAGTACGCCTGGGCTAGATCAATTTTGGTGAAGCGTTTACCTCCAGATAGCGAGGCGAAAATATCCTCAATTCGTGGAAGCGGATATTGTACCGTGTGAAGGACTGGGTTCACTGTCACCTTAAAATCCCCACAGATGCGGACCTTCTTTGGTTCCCCAAGCGTATTACTCAACGGCCTCTTCATTACAGGAACGCTGGGTGTAGCCCACTCACTCCAGTCTACTTTGGACAGTACTCCTGAACGTTCCAACCCTTCCAGCTCTGCTTCGACAGCTGGTCTGATCGCATAAGGCACTGGTCTGGCCTTAAGAAACTTTGGGCTTGCATTTTCCTCTCTTTTAATCATTGCTGTTATGCCTTTTAGTGTTCCCAGTCCCTCCTGGAACACTTCTTTTGCGTCAGTTAGCATTTTTGACAGTCGTCCAGGTGTGACGTCATCATCCTTTTTGGCCTCAACCTTCAGTGCCTATATGGAATGCCAATCTAATTGTATCTTCCGGATCCATTCACGTCCTAGTAGTGGTGGTCCTCCATCTGGCAATACATATATGTCAATTTTAGGTATTTCCTGGCCTTTATATGTCACTTTCACCCTTATTTTTCCTTTGTGGCAGACTTTTTGCCCCGTGTACATCTTCAAGACAATCTCTGTAGCTTTCAAGGGTATATGTGAAAATAGCCGCTTGTAGTCCCTTTGGTTTATGACTGTTAGGGCTGATCCTGTGTCCAATTCCATTTTCACTTGGACTCCGTCTATCTTGAGTGTAACCCAGATAGTCTGGTGATCCTCCATTTTGGTTACCTTATGTAGTTTCAGACAACCCAGCTCCTTGCTTCCGGAGTCTGTGTCACTTTTCTGTTCATTTGAACTACTGTCCATCACCTTGTGTACCTTTTTGTACTTCTCCTGTGGAGATTTCTTACTGTTGGTTTTCTTCCCAGACCTGCAGACTCTTGCTATGTGTCCTGCTTTTCCACACTGTCTGCACACTTGGTCCTTGAACCAACAATCCTTCTGGCCATGTGTTGTTCTGCCGCAGCGATAGCACTTCCCTGTTCCATAGGACATTTCATTGGTGCCATATTCTTGCGGTCTCCATTGTATCTCTGCAGCGCCCCTTGCGGCTGCTTCGTGTGATACTGCCATACTGAAAGCCTTGTCCAGCGTAATATCCTTTTCTGATAGAAGCCGTTTCTGGGTTCCTTCACTTTGCAGCCCACACACAAATTTGTCCCTTAACGTATCTGCTAGTCCCGCTCCAAACTGGCAGTGTTTCGATAGCTTGCGCAGTTCCGTTAAGTACTCAGCATTGCTTTCGTCTTTGTGTTGGTTCATTTTATGGAACTTAAATCGTTCTGCTATCAGCAGCGGTGTGGGGTTTAAGTGGTCCTGTAGGATTTCTACTATGCTTTCTAAATTCTTGTTCACAAGCTTCTCTGGGGTTATTAGGTTTCGCAGTAACCCATAAGTTTTTGCACCCATGGAATTTAACAAAACCAGTGCTTTCCTAGCATCTGGCACTTCATTCGCCCTGCAGTACACCTCAATACGTTCCACATATGTCGCCCAATCTTCGACTTCATTGTCGAACGTAGAGATACTGCCACTCTTCGGCATCCCTGGGTGTGATTTAACTGTCAAAAATGGCGTCTCCCGTGCTTCCCCTTCTTCTCCGCTGGCACAAAATGGCATCTCCCGTGCTTTCCTTCCTTCCCGCGCTCGCCCTTCTTCTCCGCTGCGGCTTCTAAAAATGGCGTCTCCCGTGCTCTTCCTTCTTCTCCGCGGCTCAATGGCGTCTCCCGCGCTCTCCCTTCTTCTCCCCGCGGACACTGTTCAGCCCTTGAGCCCTGGCTGTGCTCTGCGCGTTCTTTTTTTTTGTGCGCCTTTCCCGTTTCCGCCGCTCGGTCCTGAACCCGGCTGCTGCTTTACCCTCTCTCTCTCCGTTTTGTTTTTCCTCAGCGCCGCTCGGTTTTCAACCCCCGGCTGCGCCCTGTGCGCTTCACCCTCTGTCTTACCCCGTCGACGCTGCTCAGCTTTCTCTCCGCCGTCGGTCGGCTCCAGCCGCCGCTGTCCGGGAAGGGTCTGCGCTGTACTTGTCGTCAGTCTATTGCTGCTCGTCGTGGCTGGGGAACCAAGCCCGGCTCTCCACAGCCTCCCCTGCGATGTTCACTCTCTGCTGGACGACTGGGCGGTTGCTCGTGGTCGACGCCCGTGTTTCTGGCCTCGACTTTCTTCCACCGCCCTCCTGGAGCGAATCCTCGAAGGGAAATGCAGAGTTGCAGGTAGATTCAAATCGACACTCGTCGCCACTGTTAGATCCGTGATTCTGAGAGTATGATGTTTTTCAATAACCACACGGATGCTGTAACTTAACAATCAACAGGTATTTACTGGAGTAGGGTAGTCTCAAGACTGGGGTACAGAGGCATGCTCAAGGCTTATATACAGGTGTGGTCACTGTTAGATCCGTGGTTCAGTGGATAAATAATTACACGGATGCTGTACATAAACAAATAACAGGTCTTTACTGGAGGAGGGTAATCTCTAGACTGGGGTACAGAGGCATGCGCACAGCTTATATACCGGTGTGGTCACTGCCAGTACTACAGTATACAGGAGCTGTAAAAAGTAGTTCTGACTTAAAGCACATACACTACAGTCACTGCCGGTACTACAGTATACAGGAGCTGTAAAAGTCGTTCTCTCTTAAAGGTACATACACTACACCTGGTTCCAAATGATTCAAGCTTGACCCGTATTGGTGACCGTGATAAAACTTTATTCGGCACAAGCAAGGCTTAATACATTACAGTATTCGAGCAGCAGTTTACAGAGTATAATTGAGACTTGTATTACCCCGTTATACACTGGGTAGAAGCAGCAGCCGTGAGTGAGCTGCACCCTGTGTCTCTTGTCTCTCATCTCTCCTCGCCTCCCAGGTGTCTCCTTGATCCTTCCTGAAATCTTCTACTCCTGAAATCTTCTAGAATTTGTGGCTGTTAAGACACCCACGCGCCCCCCCCGACCCCCTCTTATACCCGTACTCTCATTCAAAACCTATGGAGTCCTCCTGAACCGATCACTGGCTGACACCCAAACCCAAAATCCAATCATAAAGATGCCCGTCTGCAGCACCTGGGCTTACACAGGTTCTAGTCCTATGACCCCATTACATCATCTGTTTTTAACCATCAAGACTCATATCTGGGGTAGTTATGGCAACACAATCGGAACATGTCTCCACAGGTTGAGACACGGCCCCTGCTGATGGCCTTTGTTTTTAATTCACTGCGGATGTTATAACATTCCAACGCAATGGCAACTGCAGCTGACCTTGGTTCCCAGGCTAACTGCAGTCTATTCAAGCGTGGCAATCTCTTGCTCACCCCAGGTTGTCTGGTGAAAGCCTGCTCACAGACTTTTAAGCATAAGAAAAAGGGTTATATGTTATACATAATTCAGGTTATCATTGTATGCAGTTAATGATTATAAACTTCTACATTTAATCCTTACACATGATTATAGATCTCTGACAGTGCAGCGGAGCTCCCTCAGTACTGCCCCTCCGACAGTGCAGTGCTCCCTCAGTTCTGCCCCTCCGACAGTGCAGCGCTCCCTCAGTACTGCCCCTCTGACAGTGCAGCGCTCCCTCAGTACTGCCCCTCCGACAGTGCAGCGCTCCCTCAGCACTGACCCTCCGACAGTGCAGCGCTCCCTCAATACTGCCCCTCTGACAGTGCAGCGCTCCCTCAGTACTGCCCCTCCGACAGTGCAGTGCTCCCTCAGTACTGCCCCCCCGACAGTGCAGCGCTCCCTGTGAACTGCTTCTCCGACAGTGCAGCGCTCCCTCAGTACTGCCCCTCCGAAAGTGCAGCGCTCCCTCAGTACTGCCCCTCCGACAGTGCAGCGCTCCCTCGGTACTTCCCCTCCGACAGTGCAGCGCTCCCTGTGTACTGCTTCTCCGACAGTGCAGCGCTCCTTCAGTATTGCCCCTCCGACAGTGCAGCGCTCCCTGTGTACTGCATCTCCGATTGTGCGGCGCTCCCTCAGTACTGCCCCTCCAACAGTGCAGCGCTCCCTCAGTACTGCCCCTCCGACAGTGCAGCGCTCCCTCGGTACTGCCCCTCCGACAGTGTAGCGCTCCCTCGGTACTGCCCCTCCGACAGTGCAGCGCTCTCTCGGTACTGCCCCTCCGACAGTGCAGCGCTCCCTGTGTACTGCTTCTCCGACAGTGCAGCGCTCCTTCAGTATTGCCCCTCCAACAGTGCAGCGCTCCCTGTGTACTGCATCTCCAATTGTGCGGCGCTCCCTCAGTACTGCCCCTCCGACAGTGCAGCGCTCCCTCAGTACTGCCCCTCCGACAGTGCAACGCTCCCTCGGTACTGCCCCTCCGACAGTGCAGCGCTCCCTGTGTACTGCTTCTCCGACAGTGCAGCGCTCCCTCAGTGCTGCCCCTCCGACAGTGCAACGCTCCCTCGGTACTGCCCCTCCGACAGTGCAGCGCTCCCTGTGTACTGCTTCTCCGACAGTGCAGCGCTCCCTCAGTGCTGCCCCTCCGCCAGTGCAGCAATGAACGGGCATGGGTTGGGATGACAATAACACTTTTTTAGGGGAGGGAATTTACTTGAGGGAGATTGAGGGATAAAGATAGAAAGAGAGGGAGAGAGAAAGTTTGTGAGTACTGAAGGGCAATCTTTGTTGCGATGGTAACCACAGGGAAATCCGCTGACACTTCTTTACCCAGAGAGTGGTAAGAATGTGGAACTCGCTACCACAGGGAGTAGTTGAGGCGAATAGCATAGATACATTTAAGGGGAAGCTAGATAAGCACATGAGGGAGAAAGGAATAGAAGGATATGTTGATGGGGTGAGATGAAGAGGGGTGGGAGGTGTTAGATCCGTGTATCTTGATGTGGTGTGTCCTTCAATAATTAGACAAGAGACTGCAGGGAACAATCAACAGGTGTTTACTGGATGAGGGTTACTCTAAAAACTAACTGTACAGATCCCTACTCGGGGTTTATATACAGGTGTGGTCACTGCCGGTACTACAGTATACAGGAGCTGTAAAAAGTAGTTCTCCCCTTAAAGGTACATACACTACAATTCCTCCCCTTTTAGATTAACAGTACCATAACATTCATTTAACAATTAAATATCAACTAATTACAATTAACACTTTTAACATGCAACATTAACTGAAAATAGTCTATTTATAAATTCAGTCTTTGGGGCGGCTTCCTGATCCTTTCTGGATAGCGTCTTTCCTGAGTGTCTTGCTCTTGGTGCGGAGGCGATTCTGGCCCCCTGTCGTCGGTTGGTTCATCAGCTTCCGATGCTACTGTTTCTGGGGTAGATGCTACCTGTATGTCGGGTTCATCACCAGGTACGCGAGACATGGGGTTGACTCGTTCCTGTGACTCTAGGATCTGGTCAACATGGCGTCTCACAATGTTCTCCCCAACATCCACTGTGTACATTAGTGGCCCCTGCCGTGTGCATATCGTCCCTGGTTGCCATTTCTCTGTAAGGTAGTCACGGGCCAAGACTGGTTGCCCTACATTGAAGCTCCTTGTCGGCTTCTCATTGATGTGCTGGAATTGCTTATTCTCAACATCTCTTCGTACATTTGGTCTGAACAAATTCAGACGAGATCTCAACCTTCGGTTAAAGAACATCATGGCCGGGGTCTGGTTGGTGACTGCATGTGTCGCATTTCTGTAAGCTAACAGGAAATTGTCCACCTTATGCTGCAGTGGAATGTCGTCATCGCACATGGCCCTTACTGCTTTTTTAAAGGTTTGTACGAACCTCTCAGCCAATCCATTTGTGGCTGGATGATACGGGGCGGATGTATAATGCCTTACCCCATTCCTTTTCATAAATCTTCGAAACTCTTCGGACACAAACTGTGGTCCGTTATCAGAGCAAATCTGCTCTGGCAAGTCGTTCCTGGCAAATATGGTCCGTAGGACTGCAATAGTTTTCTCCGTGGTGGTGGAGGACATTTTGATCACCTCAGGCCATTTCGAGTGCGCATCCACGACTATTAAAAACATTGAGTCCATGAATGGACCAGCAAAATCAATATGCACCCGTTGCCATGGAGATGAGGGCCACTCCCATGGGTGTAGAGGGGCTTGTGCTGGTGCATTTTGGACCTTCTGGCATCCTGAGCAGCTCTTTGTCAGGTCCTCGATTTGCTGATCGATCCCCGGCCACCACACATAAGCCCTAGCAAGGCTTTTCATTTTCACCCCTCCCAGATGGCCTTCGTGAAGCTCATTGAGCACTCTCTCCCTTAACTTGGGTGGAATTACCACCCGGGATCCACACATCAAGGTCCCCTGGCATACTGACAGCTGTTCTCTTCTGGATGAGAATGCTGGCAACAGTGAGTCGCCATGTGTTGGCCATCCCTTCACCGTCAAGTCATACACCTGAGACAGTGTCGGGTCATTTCGACTCTCCTTCTCTATATCAGCGTTAGTTACTGGCAAGCGTTCAATTATAGTCGAATAAAATATTTCGACAGGGTCCACTGCTGGTGCTTCCTCCGCAGTAGGCAGTGGCAGGCGTGATAGCCCATCAGCGTTCCCATGCTGTTTCGTGCCCTTATACTCGATTTCATATTGGTTCGCCCCTAGAAAAAGGGACCATCTTTGTAGCCGTTGCGCAGTCATCACCGGAACGCCCTTCTTTGGATTAAAGATGGAGACAAGTGGTTGGTGGTCAGTCAGCAAGGTGAACTTCTGCCCGTGCAGATAGTGGTTGAACTTTTTCACTCCCCACACTAGGCTGAAGGCCTCCCTGTCAATCTGGGCGTAGTTACGCTCGGCTGAGGTTAGTGACTGAGACGCAAAGGCTACTGGCCTCTCCGAGCCGTCCAGGAATTTGTGCGACAGCACCGCTCCATTGCCATAGGGTGATGCATCACACGCCAACCGAATTGGTAGTGCTGGGTTGAAATGAGCCAACACCTCTTTTGATGTGATCAATTCTTTGCCCTTCTGGAAAGCTCGTTTACATTCGTCATTCCACTTCCATGGTACCCCCATTTGCAGTAGGGTGTTCAGTGGGTGTAGTACTGTAGACAAATTCGGCAAGAACTTATGGTAGTAGTTCACCAGCCCAAGGAACGACCTCAGTTGTGACACATTTTCCGGTGCTGGAGCCTTGACTACTGCCTCAATCTTTTCAGGGGACTTATGTAACCTCTCTTCATCAATAACGTGGCCACAATACGAGATCTGCTTCTGGAAAAACTTGCATTTGTGGCGATTAGCTCGGAGCCCATATTCCTTCAATCTCGTGAGCACCTGCTGCAGGTTGGCAAGGTGATCACTGTCATTTTCGCCCGTGACCAGGATGTCGTCCAAATAACACTGGGTCCCTGGAATCCCTTGCAGGACTTGATCCATTGCCCTTTGCCAAATGGCCGGAGCTGATGCTACCCCAAACACCAGCCGGTTGTATAGGTAGAGACCTTTATTAGTGTTGATCGTGAGGTACTGTTTCGAGGCTTCTTCTACCTCCATTTGCAGGTACGCCTGGGCCAGATCAATCTTAGTGAAGCGTTTCCCTCCAGATAGCGAGGCGAAAATATCTTCAATCCGCGGAAGCGGATATTGTACAGTGTGAAGGACTGGGTTCACTGTCACCTTAAAGTCCCCACAGATGCGAACGTTCTTTGGTTCCCCAGGCGTATTACTCAATGACCTCTTCATTACAGGAACGATGGGTGTAGCCCACTCGCTCCAGTCCACTTTGAACAGTACTCCTGAACGTTCCAAACCTTCCAGCTCTGCTTCGACGGCTGGGCGGATTGCATAAGGTACCGGTCTGGCCTTAAAAAACTTTGGGCTTGCATTTTCCTCTATTTTGATCATCGCTGTTATGCCTTTTAGTGTTCCGAGTCCCTCCTGGAACACTTCTTGTGCGTCAGTTAGCATTTTTGACAGTCGTCCAGGTGTGACGTCGTCATCTTTTTTGGCATCTACAGTCAGTGCTTGTATGGAATGCCAATCTAGCTGTACCTTCCGGATCCATTCACGTCCTAGTAGTGGTGGTCCTCCATCTGGCAATACATATAGGCCCATTTTTGGTGTTTCCTTGCCGTTATATATAACGTTCACCCTTATTTTTCCTTTGGGGTAGACTTTTTGCCCCGTGTACGTCTTCAAGAAAACCTCTGTATCTCTCAAGGGTATCTGTGAGAATAGCCGCTTGTAGTCCCTTCGGTTTATGACTGTTAGGGCTGATCCTGTGTCCAATTCCATTTTCACTTGGACTCCGGCTATCTTGAGCGTGACCCAGATAGTTTGGTGATCCTCCGTTTTGATCACATTTATGTAGTTTCAGACAACCCAGCTCCTTGCTTCCAGAGTCTGTATCACTTTTCTGTTCGTCTGCACTACTCTCCGTCACCTTATGTACTTTCTTGTACTTCTCCTGTGGGGATTTCTTGCTGCTGCTTTTCTTTTCCAACCTGCAGACTCTTGCTATGTGTCCTACTTTTCCACACTGTCTGCACACTTGGCCCTTGAACCAGCAATCATTATGGTCATGTGTTTTTCTGCCGCAGCGATAGCACTTCACTGTTCCGTATGACATTTCTTTTGTGCCATATTCTTGCGGTCTCCCTTGTATCTCTTCCGCACCCCGTGCTGCTACTTCGTGTGATACTGCCATGCTGAAAGCCTTGTCCAGCGTAAGATCCTTTTCTGATAGAAGCCGTTGTTGGGTTCCTTCACTTTGAAGCCCACACACAAACCTGTCTGTTAAAGTATCTGCTAGTCCCGTTCCAAACTGGCAGTGTTTCGATAGCTAGCGCAGTTCCGTTAAAAACTCAGCATTACTTTCATCTTTATGCTGGTTCCTTTTGTGAAACTTAAATCTTTCCGCTATCAGCAGCGGTGTGGGGTCTAAGTGGTCCTGTAGGATTGACACTATGTTTTCAAAATCCTTTTCCACTGGCTTCTCTGGGGTTACTAGGTTTCGCAGTAAGCCATATGTTTTTGCACCCATTGAATTCAACAATACCAGTGCTTTCCTGTCATCTGGCACTTCATTCGCCTTGCAGTACACTTCTATGCGTTCAACATATGTCATCCAATCTTCGACTTCATTGTCGAATGCTGTGACACTGCCACTCTTCGGCATCCCTGGGTGTGGTTAGACTGGCTCAAAATGGCGTCTCCCGCGCTCTCCCTTCTTCTCCGCTGCGGCTCAAAATGGCGTCTCCCGCGCTTTCCTTTCTTCCCCGCTGACGCTGCTCGGCCCTTGAACACCGGCTGTGCTCTGTGCGTTTTCCTGCGCTCCTCTCTCTCTCGTTGACGCTGCTCGGCCCTTGAACACCGGCTACGCTCTGCTCTCTCTTGTTGACGCCGCTCGGTCCTGAACACCGGCTGCGTCCTGTGCGCTCTACCCTCTCTCTTCTCCCGTCGACGCCGCTCGGTCCTGAACACCGGCTGCGCCCTGTGCGCGCTACCCTCTCTCTTCTCCCGTCGACGCTGCTCGGCCTTTTTCTGTGCCGTCGGTCGGCTCTAGCCGCCGCTGTCCAGGAAGGGTCTGCGCCGTACCTGTTGCCAGCCCGTTTCGCTGGACCACCGTGACTGGAGAACCAAGCCCAGCTCTCAACAGCCTCCCCTGCGATGCTCAAGTCTCCGCTGGATGGTCGACGCCTGTGCTTCTGGACTCGGCCTTCTTCTTTCACTGTTCTCCAGGAGCGAATCCCTGGGAGGTGATGCAGAGTTGCAGGTAGGTTTGAATCTTCTCGTCGCCAATGTTAGATCCGTGTATCTTGATGTTGTGTGTCCTTCAGTAATTAGACAAGAGACTGCAGGGAACAATCAACAGGCGTTTACTGGATGAGGGTTACTCTAAAAACTAACTGTACAGATCCCTACTCAGGGTTTATATACAGGTGTGGTCACTGCCGGTACTACAGTATACAGGAGCTGCAAAAAGTAGTTCTCCCCTTAAAGGTACATACACTACAGGAGGAGGCTCGTGTGGAGCATACACACCGCCATGGAGCTGACGGGCCGAATGGCTTGTTTCTGTGCTGTAAATACTTTGTAATTCTTTCAGAAAACTCTTCCTCATTAATCTCCATCTTGTTGCCTACTTCTGTAAAACCTGAAATGCAAAATATACAGCACTTAAAAATCAAAGCAAAGAAAAATGTGCTGAGACAATAAGGAAGTTATGATAGATAAGAAACTACGCAGAAGAATGCAATATCACTTAGTGATGTACCAAGAAAGTTCATCTGAAAATACCAGCAGGTCTCCTGCTGGAAAGTATTCCGTGACCTAGATTGCACTTTCTAAAAATGATCATACGCCCATGGGAGGGTAATCGTGGCAACTGTACTGCCCTTCAATACTGTCTCTCATTCTCTCTCCCTCTCTTTCTCTCTTTCTCTCTTTCTCTCTCTCTTGCTGTTTCTCTTTAGTTGAAATACAGAAAATGTGATGGAGTTATAGAACACATGACTGAGACAGGGTAAAAATGTAACACAGCTCATTGATACAAGCCCTCGCAGATATAATGGCCCAGAAATTCGGGCCGGAGGCTTCCCGCGGGTGCAAGCCCCCGACCTGCACTTACCTTGTGCGCTGGCCGTTGTGATGTGGGCCCGCGTGGGATTCCGATCCTGGGCCTCCTCCAACTGCCGGCGCGCAGTGCTTGCGTATCCCAGGGGCGCAGTTAGTTCGATGCGCCCCCTGGGATCACGTGGGCCATGGAGAGCCAATGGTAGCAGGGAAATGCCCATTCATAAAATTGACAGGAAGAGCTGTCAAAACTATAAATACTATAAGCCCCAAAACATCACTAAAACTTCAAATAAATTTTTTAAAAATCACATTTTTAAAATAACTATAAATTACATAAAATAACTATTTTAAACAATAATTTAAATTTTTGAAAAAATTAATTACATTTTCTAACAGGGCTAAAAATAAACTTACCTTTCTTTAAAGTATTTAAAAATAATAAACCTGTGGAAAAAATGTTTTAATTTGAATTAATTCACCACTTACCTTGTTAAAAGCAGGCCTTGCGCCTGCTTTTTAAAAGTGTAACTGCTGGAGACTTACCCTCCCAGAGAAACCTGCAAAAAAAACGTAAGTTCCATGCGCACGCGCTGCCTCTCTGGCGTACGCGTTCGACCTCTGAACCCCTTCCTTTAAGGGAACGGAAGTTCTGGTTTCCCGCGCATGCGCAATGCATGCATGAAACCGGCACTTCCATTGGGCCTACGGGTGAGTACCCCATGCGTACTCACCCGTGGAGGCCCGATTTTCTGGGCCAATATGTCTTATTATCTTTGCAAAATGTGCTTAAGGTGCAAGTAAGTTCCCTTCCCTCAAAAAGTGTTACTGTAACCCCAACCTACCACATTAGTTCAAATTTAACCCTTATCCGTTCATTGCTGCACTGTCGGAGGGGCAGTACTGGAGGGTGTGCTGCACTGTCGGAGGGGCAGTACTGAGGGATCGCTGCACTGTTGGAGGGCCAGTACTGAGGGAGCGCCGCACTGCCGGAGGGGCAGTACTGAGGGAGTGCAGCACTGTCAGAGGGGCAGTACTGAGGGAGCGCCACACTGGCGGAGGGGCAGTATTGAGGGAGCGCCGCACTGGCGGAGGGGCAGTACTGAGGGAGCGCCACACTGGCGGAGGGGCCAGTACTGAGGGAGCGCTGCATTGTCGGAGGGGCAGTACTGGAGGGTGTGCTGCACTGTCGGAGGGGCAGTACTGGGGGGTGTCCTGCACTGTCGGAGGGGTAGTACTGAGGGAGTGCTGCACTGTCGATAACGAGTACTGAGGTGGGCTGCACTTTTGCAAGGGCAGTACTGAGGGAGAACTGCACTGTCGAAGGGGCATTACTGAGGGAGCGCCGCACTGTTGCAGGGCCAGTACCGAGAGAGTGCTGCACTGTTGCTGGGCCAGTACTGAGGGAGCGCTGCACTGTCGGAGGGGCAGTACTGAGAGAGCGCTGCACTGTCGGAGGGGCAGTACTGAGAGAGCGCTGCACTGTCAGAGGGGCGGAACGGAGGGAGCGCTACACTGTCAGAGGGGAGGTACTGAGGGAGCACTGCACTGTCGGAGGGGCATTACTGAGGGAGTGCTGCACTGTCGATAATGAGTACTGAGGGAATGCCGCACTGTTGGAGGGGAGGTACTGAGGGAGCGCCACACTGTCGGAGGGGCATTACTGAGGGAGCGCTGCACTGTCGGAGGGGCATTACTGAGAGAGCGCTGCACTGTTGCAGGGCCAGTACTGAGGGAGCGCTGCACTGTTGCAGGGCCAGTACTGAGGGAGCACTGCACTGTCAGAGGGGCAGTACTGAGGGAAAGGTGCATGGTCGGAGGGGCAGTACTGAGGGAGAGCTGCACTGTCGGAGGGGCAGTACTGCAGGAATGGTGAACTGTCGGGGGGGCAGTACTGTGGGAGCACTGCACTGTCGGCAGGGCAGTACTGAGGCAGCGCTGCACTGTCCGAGGGGCAGTACTGGAGGGAGTGCAGCACTGTCAGAGGGGTAGTACTGGAGGCAGCGCACCGTCAGAGGGGCAGTACAGAGGGAGCACTGCACTGTCGGAGGGGCAGTACTGAGGGAGCACTGCGCTGTCGGAGGGGCAGTACTGGAGGGAGTGCAGCGCTGTCAGAGGGTCAGTACTGAGGCAGTGCTGCACTGTCAGAAGGGCATTACTGAGGGAGCGCTGCACTTTCGGAGGGGCAGTACTGGAGGGGGCGCTGCACTGTCGGAGGGGCAGTGCTGAGGGAGCGCTGCACTGTCGATGGGGCAGTGCTGAGGGAGCGCTGCACTGTCGGAGGGGCAGTGCTGTGGGAGTGCTGCACTGTCGGAGGGGCAGTGCTGAGGGAGCGCTGCACTGTCGGAGGGGCAGTGCTGTGGGAGCGCTGCACTGTCGGAGGGGCAGTGCTGAGGGAGCGCTGCACTTTCGGAGGGGCAGTGCACGGATTGCCAGCTCTGTGTGGTGGGCCGGGGGGGGGGGGGGCGGACAGCGCAGCCTGTGGAGGAGCAGGGAATGACAGACCGCAACCTCTGGATTTCTGCATTCGGCTAAATCATGAAGTTCAGTCAGTTTCAAAGGCAAAATGATGGCAAACACTGCCAGTTCGCCGTCATCGTGGACCGTAAATTCGGGGCCATTACAAAGACACTGGTGTGGATTTATTTTGACCCGAATTTATAATGTACCGCTGTTGAAATTCACGAAAAGATTTTTTAAAGAGGATAAAAAGGCAGCTTTGGAGAATTACAAAGTTACAATTTGATCTTTTTCAAAGCAGTTTTATTATTGACTTAAACAGCACGTCTGAAACTGCCACTGTGCTGGCTGACTCCTCCCCACCCCCAAGGGCTTTTCACAGTGAACAAGTAATTAACCCCTTACTTCTATTTGCCACCTTGAATTGCTGAATGTAAAGACAAGTTGTATTAGGTTTTTAAGTTTCAGCTCGAAGCGATACCACCAGGCTCACTACTGCGAAAGTTCTTGTGGAACAAGTTCTTTTGAAGTCGGGAGTTGGAGGCGATCGCTGGTGATAATGGACAATGCTTTGTGGGCTGGGTCATGAAAGAAATGTGCACAATGTTCGGGATAGAACAGAATTTCCATATCCCATAACACCCGCAAGAACAAATCAAACAGTTAAAACTGAGATCTTAAAATACCCCTGAGTTTGATGGCAATTGGAGGAAGTGTGTTTGAAAGTATTGATGTCACACAAATTTTCCTACTCTGTTAAATTTTTCTTGGTACCTTTGCTTTCCGATTGATGTAAGCGTATGATTGTAGAATTTCATCATCCAGTGCTAAGAGAAATGGTACACGATTTTACTAAGTGCAATCCGGGAAGAAAATCAGGTGAATTGACATAAGGAGAATGTGGGAACATGATAAACCATGTACAAGCAATGAAAGGGACTGTTTAAAGGAATAAATAGGCAGACAGGAGATGTTGTATCAGAACAACAAAGACTATAAGAAACAATTGGTCACAAAGGCAATTATGTGTACTTTTTGGTTTTGGTTTAATTAATTAGATCAAAAGGGGTTAAATGATTGGTTCCCAAATTTTATATCAGGCAAACAAATGAAAATCTAGAAATCAAATGGGAATATGTTTTGGTGTAAGGAGTAAAGATTCGGATTGGTGTATTATGTCAGGAAGCAAAGAGACATTATTTTGGAGGCAATAAAACTTCAATTTCCTGATACACATCACTAATTATGGGAATTATTGATGAGATAATTTAATGATGGGACTGTATCAAGCCTCTCATTGAATGGACAAGCAGGAATGTTTTTATCAATTAGATGAAAGATCCCTTTTGGAACAGAAGGTAGATTTTAACATAATTTCTTAAAGCAGGTTTCTCCCCCTCGGTAAAACATGACTTAAATGTTTCCACAAGACACAAAATCAAGCACTGACAAAATGTCTTTCTGTCTCTCAGTGACAAAAGTAAAATGAGCTGGCACAAACATGGCAGCAAACAGTGGGCTCCTGATTATACTGACTTTGAATGAAATGGTCCCTAAGGGCTCAAGGCAGTAAACTTCATGGCAGAAATCAGCCATCTCTTGATCTGCTCCTGTTGCCACAATTACAAGCCCGAGTAGGACAGACACAGTTAAGCAGAGTCTCAGCCTCTTGGTGTCCACTCTGATCACTATTGAACGCGCTGAATGACTCTGCACCTTCAGGTGGATCTGGTGTTTGAGCAGCGAGTTCAGATCTTTTTATGCTGTATTCTGAAGATATTTTTGAATACTTTAGGCAGAAATATTAAATGCTGAAGACAAAAAGCAGCTAATTGATTCTGGAATTGTTTCTTCGTTCCAACATTGTGATGGATTTAGACATTATTAACTCCCTGAGTGTCGGCTCCAGGGAAGTCTGAACACCTGGGGCAGCCATTTTATAAATGATTCCAGCGCTCAGACTGTGAGGCTGATAAATTCCCCAGTAATACAGTAATAACATTGGTGACGTGTCAGGAGTGGCTTGTTCTGTATGTTACAATTCAGCCTCACTCCCAAAACTCTTTCCTTGTTCTCACTGTAAAAGGCAGCTTCCATTAGCAGGCCCACACCTCGGGGTAAATTTGACTTTGGCCGATATCAGATCAGCCGCCCGTTATACATCTCTCCAATAGAAATGAAAATCAGGAGAGATGTATAACGAGCGGCTGATCGGATATCGCCCGTTTTATACTACCCGCCAAAGTCAAAATTACTCCCCTTGTTTAAAAATATGTCTGAAAATCCACGGTTGTCTCAGTTGGTAAGTTCTCCTGTGTTGTGGAACTGAACCATACAGACCAGGAAGGACCCAATGGGTGAAATTTGTCTTGGACGGCAGCACAAGTCGTGCGACAGCGGATCAGCTGCCTGTTTTACACTCCGCCCGGTTCCATTGGAGTCAATAGTGAAGAAAATCGAGCTCCCGCCCAGAATGAGTTTCAGCCCCTGGTTTAATCTGCAGTCTGTGCTGAGTTATCGGATCTCAGACAGGTGAAACGGGCGGCCGATGCACATTTTTCGCTACCATCCAAGATGAGGGGTCTAGACAGAGTAGATAGAGAGAAACTGTTCCCATTGGCGGAAGGGTCGTGAACCAGAGGACACAGATTTAAGGTGACTGGTAGAAGATCCAAAGGCGACATGAGGAAAAACTTTTTTACGCAGCGAGTGGTTAGGATCTGGAATGCACTGCCTGAAAGGGTGGTGGAGGCAGATTCAGTCGTGGCTTTCAAAAGGGAATTGGATAAGTATCTGAAGGAAAGACATTTGCAAGGCAATGGGGAAACGGCGGGGGAGTGGGACTAGCTGAAGTGCTCTTGCAGAGAGCCAGCACGTGCTCGACGGACCGAATGGCCACATTCTGTGCTGTAACCATTCTATGATTCTATGATGCTAAGATCTGGACCAAGTGATTGTTCTACTTTGAGGTCTGCCAACTTTTTAAGTAGCTCCTATTTTTATCTATTTTTATCCTATCCAATATTGCTACGACCTCCTCCTCTACTGCTACATTGGCAGCATCCTCTTCTCTAGTGAAGACAATTGCAAAGTACTCATTTAGAACCTCAGCCAAGCCCTCTGCCTCCCCAAGATCATCTCCCTTTTGGTTCCTAATCAGTCCCACCCTTCCTTTGACTACCTTTTTACTATTTATATGTTTATAAAAGACTTTTGGTTTCTCTTTTATGTTAGCTGCTAATCTATTCTCATACACTCTATTTGGCCCTTTTATTCCTTTGTTTTTAGATATTATAGACTCGAGTGGTTTACTAATAACTGAAATAAGACTAACTAGACTATAATTTTCTGCCTTGTCCTCATCTCCTGTTTTGAATAGGATGGCATATTTTGGCACAATTTTCTCTTCTACTGAATTTTGGAAAATTATAGTCAAAGCCTCTGCTCTTCCTCCCTAGCTTCCCTAATGATTCATAGCTGTAAACCATGCGGTCCTGATGAGTTGCCTACCTTAAGGTTGAGCAGCTTCTTTAATACTATTTACATAATAAGTTCCCCTCCACCCATCTACCTCTGATGGTTCTACATCTCAATATCCACCTCCTCTTTGAAACCAACATACTCATTTAGTATCACTCTATTCCCTGACTCTCAAATACAAGTTTGCTTCCTTGTCACTGGGTGGTTCTGCATCTACCTGGCTTTTCCTATTAAGAATAATATACCTATACAAAGATGGCTAGTTGTTGCCTCTTTTGTTCTTTTTGCTCATTTTCGTACATACATCCTCCTAGCTTTTCTAGTCTTCCTTGTTGTAGTTTTCCTATCTATGCTCTATATTTGTCCTGGCTTTCATTTTTATTATCTGCGTCGGTTCTTTTTTCAGTTTCAAATTTGATCTACTTCCCCTTATTCATCTTTAGGACCCCAACCTTCGGTGTACTGCCATTGTCCTTACTGGAATGTGCCTGATTTGCACCTTTCCCATTACTGATCTGAGATTCTATTTGCCAGCTTTTCCTTCCATTTTGTTTGGGCAATGTCTCTTATTAACTCGTTACAATTTGCTTTTTCCAGTCAAGTACCCCTGGCCCTCAGCTTTTCATTTTCCTTTTCCAACTCTTACACTGAACTTAATTATATTGTGATCATTGCCCTACTTCTGGGTTGTCTACTCGCTCTGCTTAATTATACAGAACCAGGGTCAAGCAATGCTGCCTTCCTTGTTGGAATAGCAATATACCGACTGAGAAAACAATCCTGAACACACTGCAAAAAAACTCAATTTCCTTTCCACAAACATTTCTCCTATCCCAGCCTAACTTTTGATAGTTAAAATCTCCTAAAATTATAACTCTTATCATAACACATGCCCCTCTGCAAATTTCACCTACAACTTCCTTTCCTTTGTCTGGCAGTCTATCATATATCCTCATTAATGTGACTTTCCTGCTCCTTCCAGCCCCACAGAAATCTCTTCAAAAAACTTGTACTTAATTTTTTCTGAGCAGTATGCAGCAGTTCCTTTAAGGACCACTGGTGAGGCTGCTGTATGCCTGGTTCCAATGGGTGTAGTGTGCATGGTCCCATCTCCGCCCAATGTACCTCAAAATCACATTGGGATCCTATGTACGTCACAGGACCCTGATTAGTATACAATCCCTATCACTTAAATGCACACGTTTAAATTGGGTAAATAACACTAGCCAATTTGTCATTACCATTATTGTAAATGACCAAGTTGGCGCTAACAGCGTCGGTTATTTCGGGCAGAAACAGGTGTTCAGTGAGTAGTTCGCACCTTGTTAAGGTGCAATTACCTGTTATGTTTCTCTGTGTGGAGCCAGACGAGGAATTCAGGTGAAGAGAAGCTGGGCGAAGTTGACGGATCTCTGCGGACAGCATCAGTCTGGAAGCGCCAGTGAGAAGTTTGTGGTTGTTTGCCATGTCCTGTCAGTGTGAGAATCATGCAAAAATTTTACAGAATGATTAGTGTGCCTGGCACCAGAGAATAGCGTGAGTGGGTTGGAATTATAGAGCGCTGGGTTCCAGCAGTGCCTCCCGTGTTCCTGATTAATACAGGAGAGTTAATCAGCGATGGGGGAGATTAACGGGCTTTTAATGGAACCATTAACCATCCACCGTGTATAGAGGGGAAATCGCGTTAACACTGATGCGCCAATGTAAGCAGCGGGGACTGTACTAAAAGTGGGTTCCCGCCTGAAACAGGTGAAAGGCCCTGGCGAGAACAGCAGTGGCCAGACTGGGACTGGGAAGAGGGCAGCAGGTGGTACACTGCCATTATCATCCTGTTCCTGCTGAGCAGGAGGCCGTGAAAATCAACTCCATATACAAGGAGTCAATTTCCTCTGAGCACACATTCCTTTACAAAGTTTTCAAGGTTTTGCTCGAACTAGCAATTTCAGGAAATCTTCTCACTATGTTTGCAACGTCACTAATGTGACCAGATTGGTTATCTCTATTACTACGGTGGGGTTATTGTAAACAACAACAACTTGTATTTATATAGCACCTTTAACATAGTAAAACATCCCAAGGCGCTTCACAGGAGTATTAAAAGACAAAGAAATTTGACACCGAGCCACATAAAGAGAAATTAGTGCATGTGACCAAAAGCTTGGTCAAAGAGGTAGATTTTAAGGAGTGACTTAAAGGAGGAAAGGGAGGTAGCGAGGCGGAGAGGTTTAGGGAGGGAATTCCAGAGCTTAGGGCCTAAGCAACAGAAGTGTCTCTGCTTCCACCACTTCTGTCGGCAGCGAGTTCCAGGTCCTCACCACTCACTGCATAAAAACGTTTTCCCTCACGTCCCCCCTGTATCTCTTGCCCAAAACCTTAAATCTGTGTCCCCTAGTCCATGTACCATCAACTAGTGGGAACAGCCTTTCTCCGTCTAGCCTATCCAAACACGTCATAATCTTGTACACCTCTATCAAATCACCCCTCAACCTCCTTTGCTCTAAAGAACACAAATCCAGCTTCTCCAACCTGTCCTTGTAGCTAAGATCCCCCAATCCCTGGAACCATTCTGGTAAATCTCCTCTGCACCCTCTCAAGGGCCTTCACATCCTTCCTAAAGTGTGGTGACCAGAACTGGATACAATACTCCAGTTGTGGCCTAACCAGCACTTTATAAAGATTCAGCATAACTTTTCCACTTTTGTACTCAATACCTCTATTTATGAAACCCAAGATCGCAGATGCTTTGCTAACCACTCTCTCAATACGTCCTGCCACCTTCAGGGACCTATGCACATTAACTCCCAGGTCCCTTTGTCGCTGCACACTCTTTAAAACTGTGCCATTAAGTGAATATTGTCCCTGTTCCTTCTGCCAAAATGCATCACCTCACACTTCTCTATATTAAATTCCATCTGCCACTTTTCTGAAAGGAACCAGGCGAGTGCAGTCCCACCCAGCTGGATGACGGTGGAGAGGCGTTGGAGAAGGATGGAGTGGTCAACCATGTCAAAGACTGCAGACAGGACAAGAAGGACAAGGAGGGATAGTTTACACCTTTGTCACAGTCACAAAGAATGTCATTTGTGACTTTGATGAGAGCCGTTTTGGTACTGTGGCAAGGGCGGAAACCTGATTGGAGGGATTCAAACATGGAGTTGCGGGAAAGATGGGCATGGATTTGGGAGGCGACAACATGTTCCAGGATTTCGGAGAGGAAAGGGAGGTTGAAGATGGGGTGGTAGTTTACAAGGACGGAGGGGTCAAGGGTTGTTTTTTTGAGGAGAGGGGTGATGACGGCAGATTTGAGGGAGAGGGGGACAATACCAGTTTCATCCACACAAGACCGTGTGAAGAATTAAGAATAAATACAGGACACCAACAATTTATTAAAAAAAGGTAAAGATTTCATTAAATCAAAACTGCTAAATAGTAGACAATTTGTTTCTTAAAGATATAAGTTGCATTAGCCATGTGGAACCGTCAGTCCTCTGGTGCATTCATTTTTACTGGATAAAAATTAGAACAATTTTCTTTTTCTTCCCACTCCTCTTAAAGGCATTGGCTTTAGTTCTTTGAATGCTGGTCCCTCCCTGGTACCTGACCCATTAATCATGTGTGAGCTTTGACAGTTAGTGTTGGTAGGCTATTTGATCACAAGGGGCATCAGCCAATCATCTGCTTTCATAACATCTACACAGATCCGCTTCCAGCAGAGTTTGCCGGATAGCAATCAGCAGTGGGGAACCCTGGCTGATTTCCCATTTCCAATCCCAGAGGTACTGTAGCCCTGTTACCGCTGTCCAGTTGGACGCCAGCTAACTCCGCACAGTCAGAGATCAGGCCTGGGCCTGTCCCAGTTGGCATAGCCTCACTGGGCCACTGGGGATGTGGAACCAATTTTACTTGGTTCTGATCAAGGATCTTGCATATAAATTGTCAGGTGTTGGTAGTCTATTAGCTGTGTATTCCCGTGCTACATCAAGTAAGCAAGTGAGTCAAAAGCCAAATACTGCGGATGCTGGAAATCAGAAATAAAAACAGAAAATGCTGGAAACACTCAGCAGGTCAGGCAGCATCTTTAGGGGTAATTCTAACCCCGCAAAACGGGTGGGTTTCGGGTGGGATGTGAAAATTAAAAAATTGTCAAACCCGCCTCGGGCTAGCCCATTTCCAGTGTTAACGGTGGTGGGATGGGGGACAGGCAACCAGCCCGCTCCCAGGAGGCAGGTTGCTGATTTAAATATTTGAATGAGGATGTGTGCCTCAGATTTTCTCTCTTGTCCAGCTTTAACGCTGGCTGGCCGGGTTTCCCCGGGTGCTAAAGAGAGGACTGGTGCATGGAACAGGAACAGGCTGGAAGTGCCTTTCGAGCTTGTGGGCCAGGAGCAGCAAGTGTGCTTCCCCCCGGCCCCCAAGCTAACCTGCTTCATTCCCCGGGATCGGAGCCCCCATGCAATCGGACCCCCCCACAATCAGATCCCCCCATGATCGGACCTCCCCCCGCGCCCCCCCCCCCCCAGCCCCCACCACGATCACTGATCCCCCGGTGATCACCGACCTTCCCGATGCCCTCATCTCTGCCCCAATCTCTCGCCAACACCCCGACCCTCGAAGCCACACTGTATCCCCTCCCCCCACCCTTGCGATCTCTAACCCACGTTCCTGGGCTGCGGCCTTTTCAGCAGCCTTCCCCCCCCCCCCCCCACTGTCGATCAGGATGGCTTCCGGGTGGGGATGATGTTGAAAAAACCCACTCCCGACCAGAACTCCTCTCTCCTGCTTTGAAATCTCACCCCAGTAAAGATCGGGGGCCAATGTTTCAGGTTGATGAGCAACTGAGCTCTCGATCTCTGCAATCCTGATTCCAGCACTAACCTTTTCTTCAGTTCCTCCATTCTTCTGTGTACCATCCATTAGGCCGTCCATTTCTCGGGCTGGAGAAACCTCCAACCTGAAGAATTTCAGTTCGACAAACACATCAGTACAATCTGGAGCTACAATCACTGGGGAACCAATCGACCCTCTCTCTAAACACCTCTGTTGCTTTTTGAAATATGTTGCTGATTCCCATTAGCTTAGCTGTTCACGAAAGAAACAGTGTAGGATCTCACCACAGAACAGTTTTGAATCTGTCATAGAAACATAAGCATAGAAGATAGGAGCAGGAGTAGGCCATTCGGCCCCTCGAGCCTGCTCCGCCATTCAATGAGATCATGGCTGATCATCCAAATTCAGTACCCTGTCCCTGCCTTCTCCCCATATCCCTTGATCCCGTTAGCCTTAAGAAATATATCCAACTCCTTCTTGAATATATTTAATGAATTGGCCTCCACTGCCTTCTGTGGTAGAGAATTCCACAGGTTCACCACTCTCTGGGTGAAGAAATTCCTCCTCATCTCAGTCCTAAATGGCTTACCCCTTATCCTTAGACTATGACCCCTAGTTCTGGACTCCCCAGCCATCAGGAACATCCTTCCTGCATCTAGTCTGTCCAGGCCTGACAGAATTTTATAGGTTTCGATGAGATCCCCTCTCATTCTTCTAAACTCTAGTGAGTACAAGCCCAATCGACCCAATCTCTCCTCATACGTCATTCCTGCCATCCCAGGTATCAGCCTGGTGAATCTTTGCTGCACTCCTTCCATGGCAAGAACGTCCTTCCTCAGATAAGGTGACCAAAACTGCACATAATACTCAAGGTGCGGTCTCACCAAGGCCCTGTACAACTGCAGCAAGACATCCTTGTTCCTGTACTCGAACCCTCTTGCTACGAAGGCCAACATACCATTTGCTGCCTTAACCGCCTGCTGCACCTGCATGCTTACCTTCAGCGACTGGTGCACAGGAACACCCAGGTCTCTTTGCACCTCCCCTTCTCCCAATCTATTGCCATTCAAATAATAATCTGCCTTCCTGTTTTTGCCACCAGAGTGGATAACCTTACATTTATCCACATTATAGTGCATTTGCCATGTTTCTGCCCAATCACCCAACCTGTCCAAATCGTACTGGAGTTTCACGACATCCTCCTCACAGCATACCCTCCCACCCAGCTTTGTGTCGTCTACAAATTTGGAGATACTACATCCAATTCCCTCGTCCATGTCATTAATATATATTGTGAACAGCTGGGGTCCTAGGACCGATCCTTGCGGTACCCCACTAGTCACTGCCTGCCACTCGGAAAACGACCCGTTTATTCCAACTCTTTGCTTTCTATCTGCCAACCAGTTCTCTATCCAAGTCAATACCTTGCCCCCAATCCCATGTGCCTTAATTTTACACACTAATCTCTTATGCGGGACCTTATCGAAAGCCTTCTGAAAGTCCAAATACACCACATCCACTGGTTCTCCCTTATCTATTTTACCAGTTACATCCTCAAAAAATTCCAGTAGATTAGTCAAGGACGATTTACCTTTTGTAAATCCATGTTGACTTTGTCCGATCCTGTCACTGCTTTCCAAGTGCTCTGCTATGACATCTTTTATAATGGACTCTAGCATTTTCCCCACTACCAATGTCAGGCTTCTGTACATGCCTGCCCCTTTAAGCCACAACCTTGTCGCCACTTCTTCCTCTTGTCCGGCAGAGGAAGCTCACCAGCTGTGTTTCTGAAGTCGATTATTTATTGTGGAGTCCTTCCAGATAGCAACCAGCAGAGGGCACTGCTAGCTATCACATTTGGCTCGTCTGCAACCCAGCCTTCAAACTAACCCTCCCCTTTGTGTCCAATTAGCCCTGGATCACCCACCTTCTCTCAGTGTCTGGACAGTCACTCCATCCACTGGGACTCACGATGAGCCATTAATGGGTAGCCTAACTTCTATCAATCTGGACCTTAGCTGGGTCCTGCTTTATGTGGACAATGAGGTAGCCCCACCACCATCGTCTCAATCCACATACGTACAGCACTAGGGTAATCAGTTTTACAAAGCATTTTAGGGGTACCTTTTAGCAAAAAAAAGATTGTGGGGCTGGATTTCCTCCATCCAGCTTCGCCGCTGTTATGAATGGTGATCCACTCCTGAAGTGATCTCCCTGCTCTCCGGATAGGCATTAAAAGAGATGTCCATCCTGCCTTTTGCGTGAATGTTAAAAGCTCCCGTATTGTAAGAGAAGAAGGGAGCTATTCCGGTGACCTGGCCAGTATTCCTCCCTCAACCAACACCGCCACAACCTGATTAACTGGTCATTCATCTCACTGTTGTTTTTGGGATCTTCCTGCCAAAGTAATCCATTGTTTGTGAAGTGTTGAGGTATTTCTGAGAGGCGTGATAAGGTGCGATATAAATGGAGGATATGAAAAAACCCTTGGCATTTTTTCAGCTATTATACTAGTCGACCACCGGTGGCATTGCACATGGGGAGTCAAGATTAAGCGTAGTCTTCAAGTGAAGTGAGGTTAGAGAGCAGGTGATAACTGGACCACAGTGTGCAGACATCATCCTCGTTTTAAAGTCATGCATTCTGTTCTTAATTGTTTCTAATATTTTGATTTTTAAACAGCAAAAGCAGTGGTAGTTTGGGAAGGAGTGAAGTACAATTGCCTGGGACATAGGAGTTTGGCTGAGGAGCAGGGAGCTGGAAAACTGAGACTCTACAGCACCACCATTGTCAGGAGGGTGTCATTACACTGTGACATGTTTACATAGGCAAATGTGGGCATAGTAATTATAATGGGGACAAGTTGACATAAAAGTATGACAAAAATGTCACAATAGGAAGTAAGGTTTTACAAACAGAAATCACATATAAATGTATGCTTTTTAATATCTTCTTCTTCTTGGGCAGTCCCTCGGAACCGAGGATGATTTGCTTCCACATTAAAAATGAGTTCTCAGGTGACTGATGAGTCCAATGCGGGACCTACAGTCTGTCACAGGTGGGGCAGACGGTGGTTGAAACGTCTGAGCTCCTGGGCAACGATAGCAGTACGGCGTTCCAGTCTGTCACTTTTGGGGTTGTCCATGATGTTCCAGGTCTCGAACTTCATTTTAAAGGGTGGAAGATGCCTGTGCGTGAATTCTTTTAACATGGGGTGGCCGTTGCACACCAGCTACCACACGGGCTTGACAGAGCAAGGTCTTGGTCCAATGGCAAGGGGATCCAAGGCGATTGGAGACCAGGCTCTGCTACAATGACCTAGCACACACACTCAAACATACTCCTACTGTCCTCCTCCCTCCTTCCCGCAGGTCCTCTCTGCCTGGGTTTCGTAGGATGCATTGTGGTCCTCCCAACCTTGCCTTTGGCCCATGCTGCACCTTCCCTGGGCCCCGACCCCCCGACCCCGCTGCTGGTCAACGCTGCGCCACTCCTGGGCCTTGACCTCGCTGCTGGGCTCGTCCTCGCTCCTGGGTCCTGGCCTCGAACATAAAACCACACCTCGCACCGTAACAGTAATATACCCCACACCCCTCACTATAACAGAGATATACCCCACACTCCTCATTGTAACTCTAATATATCCCACATGCTGCACAGTAACAGAGATATACCCCACAGCCCTCACTGTAACAGTGATATAACCCACACCCCGCACTGCAACAGTGATACACCCCACACCCCTCACTGTAACAGTGATATAACCCACACTCCTCACTGTAACTCCGATATACACCACACCCCTCACTGTAACAGTGATATACCCCACACCCCTCACTGTAAAAGTGATACACCCCACACCCCTCACTGTAACAGTGATACACCCCACACTCCTCACTGTAACTCCGATATACACCACACCCCTCACTGTAACAGTGATATAACCCACAGCCCTCACTGTAACAGTGATACACCACACACTCCTCACTGTAACTCCGATATACACCACACCCCTCACTGTAACAGTGATATACCCCACACCCCTCACTGTAACAGTGATATAACCTACACACCGCACTGCAACTCCGATATACACCACACCCCTCACTGTAACAGTGATATAACCCACAGCCCTCACTGTAACAGTGATATAACCCACACTCCTCACTGTAACTCCGATATACACCACACCCCTCACTGTAACAGTGATATACCCCACACCCCTCACTGTAACAGTGATACACCCCACACTCCTCACTGTAACTCCGATATACACCACACCCCTCACTGTAACAGTGATATAACCCACAGCCCTCACTGTAACAGTGATACACCACACACCCCTCACTGTAACAGTGATATAACCTACACACCGCACTGCAACTCCGATATACACCACACCCCTCACTGTAACAGTGATATAACCCACAGCCCTCACTGTAACAGTGATATAACCCACACTCCTCACTGTAACTCCGATATACACCACACCCCTCACTGTAACAGTGATATACCCCACACCCCTCACTGTAACAGTGATACACCCCACACTCCTCACTGTAACTCCGATATACACCACACCCCTCACTGTAACAGTGATATAACCCACAGCCCTCACTGTAACAGTGATACACCACACACCCCTCACTGTAACAGTGATATAACCCACACTCCTCACTGTAACTCCGATATACACCACACCCCTCACTGTAACAGTGATATACCCCACACCCCTCACTGTAACAGTGATATACCCCACACCCCTCACTGTAACAGTGATATATATCATAGATGGGTGTCAATTCAAGTGTGCATTCCTGGAAAATGTAAATATCACCTGTATTTTATTAATTAAAGCAGTGATATTAGATTACTGCCTATCAGCTTTCTAGTGTGAGTATCTGCTCTCTCTATATCCAGCCCTTTCTGGGCTGTTAAACTAGCAGCAGCCGCATTCCTCTCCTTCTGAGAAAGCTGATAGACAGTAATCTAATATCACTGCTTTAATCAATATAATACAGGTGATATGTTCATGGACACGAGGGACAATTGAATCACACGCATCTTGCAATGTTGATTCAGGAGTCCTGGCAGAACGGTTTCAAACGAAGGGGAAATGTGATTTCATTATGTATCCATATGCCCAATAGGTACTTAAAAACACACACACACTACATTTAAGGCTTTGTAACAGGGCAGTAGTCGGAAACACGAAACCACCCGCCCAGCACCCCACCCATCCCCTAATCCTTACTTGAAAAGAGCCGGGAATTCTCCCACTGTCCTAACCTTTTCCCCTCGACCAAAGACACCAAAAGCAGCTTACAGGTTCATTTCATCTCATTTGATGTGTGAAACTGCACTTGAAAAGTGTTGCATTGGTCGTCAAACGCTTTGCATGTGATAAGGTGCTGTATCATTACATATATTTTGCTACATCATTTTATTATTTATTATAAGTGCATAGTAATTGGAATTTAAAAGCTAAGCAGGGAAATGATGCCATTTGACAGGATTCACATCAAAATATTTTTCTAATCCCTGTTGACGCTAAAAAGATACCTTATCACTGACCATTTTGATAGTGTTTTAAAAGCACGAATGCAGTTGATGTAAACTTTTATTGTTAACATTCTCAGTCTGTGGGGCTCAATTTTGAAATCTGAAAGCAACATAAATCGTTCGATGTATAAATCCACAGTGTACATAGAACCCTTACAATATTCTGTTTTCACATTTACATGTATGTGTGCGCATATAAACCAATTGTAAATCAGTCCTTATTTGACAACATACTTATTATGATGTAGCCCTTGTCACTAACGTGTATCATCAAGGAAGGTAATTGTTTAAAGCGCGATTTGCTACCTTAAGATAATAATAGCTGCAAAGTTGAAGCAATTTTTTTTGTCTCAATTCCACCAGCCCTCCAGCTCCTTAAAGGGGCGGGACAATATCATTCTGACAGGAACCTGAGACCAAAGCAATCCTTCACCCTGAGCACACAGTCCAGTGGAGATCAACTCCCGTCCCGCAGCAAGGGAACAAACCTGAGTATGTGAATTCAGTCGAGTCTGGAAAAGAAGCTCCCTTGAAAGACTTTGCTGAACTCCCACTTACCGTCATCCTGTCCAGGGAGTGAAACCGACTGACTCCACAATGAGCCCAATGTGAATGCACCTGCCAGTGAAAACTAGGAGTTTTCCCGGTGTAGGGGGGAGAAAAAACCCACACACGTGCAGATCTTGAAGGCATTCCCTAAGAGTAAAGGAGCAGAGGCGATATGGTTCCTGGGATTCAGTACAGCCTTTTTCTGTACCTGGTACTCTCCTGCCTTTACCCGTCACAGGCTTCGCAGGCAAGTAGCAACCTCTGTTTTTACTGCTGTGCTGCAGATTGCTGTGAGAGAAAAGGAAAAATAGTTTATCGGTAAGAAACGTGAGTAAATTGTAGAATCAATAATCTGCAGGGGGACAGGGATGGAGGGGCTCCCAGGTCTCTGATGTCGCTGAAAGTTGTTCTCCGAGAAAATCTCATTGATGCGATGTTTGCGCTAAAGTGCGTTTGAACAAATCTAAAAAGTACAACATTTCATGCAGAATGCACTGCAGACATTAAAATCTGTTCGTTTAATGACTTTGAAGGACATGCGGTGTTTCTTCCAGCTGTTACTGTATAATGACCAATGTAGAGCGGTTCAAAGGCCTCGGATATAAACACTGCTGGTCCTGTTAGCTCTGCAATAATCCGATTTATAGGAATGCTTGTGAGCTTCAGAGAAGAGCTGGCTGTTGCAACTAAACCTCAAATGCTGAAGATGCCAATGTGAGTTAGTTTTTAATGTGTGTGTGTGTATATATAGTACACAGCTACAATAGGGGTACGGTAGCATAGCGGTTATCTGGTCATTCTCACACTGCTGTTTGTGGGAGCTTGCTGTGCGCAATTGGCTGCCACGTTTCCCACATTGGCTGTAAAGCACTTTGGGACATCCTGGGGTCGTGAAAGGCGCTATAGAAATGCAAGTCTTTCCTTTTTATGTTGCTGGACTAGTAATCCCGAGGCCTGGACTAATGATCCGGAGACATGAGTTCAAATCCCACCACGGCAACTGGGGAATTTAAATTCAGTTAATTCAATAAATCTGGAATAAAAAGCTCGTATCAGTAATGGTGACCATGAAACTACCGGATTGTCATAACAACCCATCTGGTTCACTAATGCCCTTTAGGGAAGGAAATCTGCCGTCCTTACCTGGTCTGGCCTATAAGTGACTCCAGACCCACAGCAATGTGGTTGACTCTTAACTGCCCTCTGAAATGACCTAGCAAGCCATTCAGTTATACCAAACCCCGACAAAGAAGTATATTAATAATAAAACCGGACGGACCACCCGGCATCGACCTAGGCACCGGACACGACAAAGGCGCACCCAGCCTAGTCGACTCGGCAAAGTCCTCCTCACTAACATCTGGGGACTTGTGTCAAAATTGGGAGAGCTGTCCCACAGGCTAGTCAAGAAACAGCCTGACATAGTCATACTCACAGAATCATACCTTCCAGACTCTTCCATCTCCATCCCTGGGTATGTCCTGTCCCACCAGTAGGACAGACTCAATAGAGGTGCTGACACAGTGGGGAGTGGCCCTGGGAGTTCTCAACATTGACTCTGGACCCCATGAAGTCTCATGGCATGAGGTCAAACATGGACAAGGAAACCTCCTGCTGATTACCACCTACCGCCCTCCCTCAGCTGATGAATCAGTACTCCTCCATGTTGAACACCACTTGGAAGAAGCACTGAGGGTAGGAAGGGCACAGAATGTACTCTGGGTGGAGGACTTCAATGTCCATCACCAAGAGTGGCTCGGTAACACCACTACTGGCCGAGTTGGCCGATTCCTGAAGGACAAAGCTGCCAGACTAGGCCTGTGACAGGTGGTGAGAGAACCAACATGAGGGAAAAACCTACTTGACTAATCCTCAGCAGTCTACCTGTCGCAGATGTATCTGTCCATGGAGTGACCACTGCACAGTCCTTGTGGAGACGAAGTCCCATCTTCACACTGAGAACACCCTCCATCGTGTTGTGTGGCACAACCACGGTGCTAAATGGGATAGATTCAGAACAGATCTAGCTGCTCAAACTGGGCATCCATGAAGGTGCTGTGGGCCATCAGCAGCAGCAGAATTGTATTCCACCACAATCTGTGACCTCATGCCCTGGCATATCCCTCACTCTACCATTACCATCAAGCCAGGGGACCAACCCTGGTTCAATGAGGAATGTAGAAGAGCATGCCAGGAGCAGCACCAGGTGTACCTAAAAATGAGGTGCCAACCTGGTTAAGCTGCAACACAGGATACATGCATGCTAAAAAGTAGAAGCAGCATACTATAGACAGGGCTAAGTGATCTCACAACCAATGGATCAGATCAAAGCTCTGCAGTCCTACCACATTCAGTCATGAATGGTGGTGGACCATTAAACAACTAATGGGAGGAGGAGGCTCCATGAACATCTCCATCCTCAATGATGGTGGAGCCCAGCATGTGAGTTCAAAAGACAAGGCAGAAGCATTTGCAACCATCTTCAGCCAGATGTGCCGAGTGGATGATCCATATCAGCCTCCCCCTGAAGTCACCACCATCACAGACGTCAGTCTTCAGCCAATTCAATTCACTCCATGTGATATCAAGAAACCGCTGAGCACATTAGATACAACAAATGCTATGGGCCCCAACAACATCCCAGCTGTCATGCTGAAGACTTGTGCTCCAGAACAAACCATGCCTCTAGCCAAGCTGTTCCCGTACAGCTACAGCACTGGCATCTATTCAACAAAGTGGAAAATTGCCCAGGTATGTCTTGTCCACAAAATGCAGGACAAATCCAATCCGGCCAATTACTGCCCCATCAGTCTACGCTCAATCATCAGCAAAGTGATAGAAGGTGTCATCGACAGTGCTATCAAACGGCACTTACTCACCAATAACTGCTCACCGATGCTTAGTTTGTGTTCTGCCAGGACCACTCGGCTTCAGACCTCATTACAGCCTTGGTCCAAACATGGACAAAAGAGCTGAATTCCAGAAGTGAGTTGACTGCCCTTGACATCAAGGCAGCATTTGTCTGAGTGTGGCATCAAGAAGCCCGAGTAAAATTGAAGTCAATGGAAACTGGGGGGGGGAGGGGTGGGGTGGGGGGGGGGAAGGGTCCACTGGCTGGAGTCGTACCTAGTACAAAGGAAGATGGCTGTGGTTGTTGGAGGCCAATCATCTCAGCCCCAGGACATCACTGCAGGTGTTCCTCAGAGCAGTGTCCTAAGCCCAAACATTTTCAGTTACTTCATCAATGACCTTCCCTCCATCATAAAGTCAGAAGTGGGGATGTTCGCTGATGATTGCACAGTGTTCAGCTCCAACTACTCAGATACTGAAACAGTCTGTGCCCGCATGCAGCAAGACCTGGACAACATTCAGGCTTGGGCTGATAAGTGGCAAGTAACATTCGCGCCACACAAGTGCCAGGCAATGACTGTCTCCAATAAGCGAGAGTCTAACCACCGCCCCTTGACTTTCAACAGCTTTACCATCATCGAATCCCCCACCATCAACATCCTGGGGGTCACCATTGACCAGAAATTTAACTGGACCAGACACATAAATACTGTGGCTACAAGAGCAGGTCAGAGGTTGGATATTCTGCGGCGAGTGACTCACCACCTGTCTCCCCAAAACCTTTCCACCATCTACAAGGCACAAATCAGGAGTGTGATGGAATACTCTCCACTTACCTGGATGAGTGCAGCTCCAACAACACTCAAGAAGCTCGACACTATTGAGGACAAAGCAGCCCGCTTCATTGGCACCTCATCCACCACCTTAAACATTCACTCCTTCCACTAATGGCGTACCATGGTTGCAGTGTGTACCATCTACAGGATGCACTACAGCAACTCGCCAAGGCTTCTTCGACAGCACCTCCCAAACACACGACCTCTACCACCTAGAAGGACAAGGGCAGCAGGCGCATGGGAACACCAACACCTTCAAGTTCCCTTCCAAGTCACACACCATCCTGACTTGGACATATGTCATTGTTCCTTCATCATTACTCGGTCAAATTCCTGGAACTCTCTACCTAACAGCACTGTGGGAGAACTTTCACCACATGGACTGCAACGGTTCAAGAAGAAGGCTCACCACCACCCTTTCAAAGGCAACTAGGGATGGGCAATAAATGCCGGTCTTTCCTGGAGGTGGTGGTGTTCCCATGCGCCTGCTGCCCATGTCCTCCTAGGTGGTGGAGGTCGCAGGTTTGGGAGGTGCTGTCGAAGAAGCCTTGGCGACTTTCTGCAGTGCATCCTGTAGATGGTTGCACACTGCAGCCACAGTGTGCTGGAGGTAGAGGGAGTGGATGTTTAAGACAGTGGCTGAGGACACCTCAGTTTGCACTTTTGCTGGAAATATTCTTTCCTCATCTTCCACAGGCCGGCTGTAATTCTTTTTTTTCTGTTCCTTTGACAGGTTCTTCCTGACTCAGATCGCCTGACCTCTTTTCTATCAGCAGGTTTCTTCCTGTTCTCTCTTTCTCTTCTAGGAACATAGGAACAGGAGTAGGCCATTCAGCCCCTCGAACCTGTTCCTCCATTCAATGAGATCATGGCTGATCTGTGACCTAGCTCTTCATACCCGCCTTTGCCCCATATCCCTTAATACCCTGGTTATCAGAAATCTATCAATCTCAGATTTTAAATTAATAATTGACCCAGCATCAACTGTCATTTGTGGAGGAGAGTTCCAAACTGCTACCATTCTTTGTTTGTAGAAGTGTTTCCTAACTTCACTCCTGAAAGATCTTGTTCTAATTTTTAGGCTCTATCCCCTAGTCCTAGATTCCCCAACCAGTGGAAATAGTTTCTCTCTATCTACCCTATCAGTTCCTCTTAATATCTTGAAAACTATGATCAAATTGTCGTTTAATCTTCTAATTTTTAGGAAATACAACCCTAATTTGTGTAATCTCTCCTCGTAACATAAGCCCTTGGAGTCCTGGTATCATTCTGGTAAATCTACACTGCACTCCCTCCAAGGCCAATATATCCTTCCTAAAGTGTGGTAGAGTCATAGAGTCATAGAGTTATACAGCACAGAAAGAGGCCCTTCGGCCCATCGTGTCTGCGCCGTCCATCAAGCCCTGTCCAATCTAATCCCATTTTCCAGCATTTGGTCCATAGCCTTGTGTGCAATGGCATTTCAAGTGCTCATCCAAATGCTTCTTGAATGTTGTGAGGGTTCCTGCCTCTACCACCCTTTCAGGCAGTGAGTTCCAGACTCCAACCACCCTCTGGGTGAAAAAGTTCCTCCTCAAATCCCCTCTAAACCTCCTGCCCCTTACCTTGAATCTATGCCCCCTTGTTATTGACCCCCCTACTAAGGGGAAAAGTTCCTCTTTATCTACCCTATCTATGCCCCTCATCATTTTGTACACCTCAATCAGGTCCCCCCTCAGCCTTCTTTGCTCCAAGGAAAACAACCCCAGCCTGTTTAGTCTTTCTTCATAGCTGAGGCGCTCCATCCCAGGTAACATCCTGGTGAATCTTCTCTGCACCCTCTCCAAAGCAATCACATCCTTCCTATAGTGAGGCGACCAGAACTGCACACAGTACTCCAGCTGTGGCCTTACCAGCGTTTTGTACAGCTCCATCATAACCTCCCTGCTCTTATATTCTATGCCTCGGCTAATGAAGGCAAGTATCCCATATGCCTTTTTAACCACCTTATCTCCCTGTTCCGCTGCCTTCAGGGATCTATGTACATGTACACCAAGGTCCCTCTGACCCTCTGTACTTCCTAGTGTCCTACCACTCATTGTGTATTCCCTTGCCTTATTTGTCCGTCCAAAATGCATCACCTCGCACTTTTCAGGGTTAAATTCCATTTGCCACTTTTCCGCCCATCTGACCAACCCGTTTATATCGTCCTGTAGCCTGAGGCTTTCCTCCTCGCAATTTACCACCCCACCAATTTTCGTGTCATCTGCGAACTTACTGATCATACCTTTTACATTCTCATCCAAATCATTTATGTAGATCACAAACAGCAAGGGACCCAGCACCGATCCCTGAGGTACCCCACTGGACACAGGCTTCCAGTCACAAAAGCAACCTTCGACCATCACCCTCTGCCTCCTGCCACTCAGCCAGTTTAGGATCCAACGTGCCAAGGCACCCTGGATCCCATGGGCTCTTACCTTCTTGACCAGTCTCCTATGCGGGACTTTGTCAAAAGCCTTACTGAAGTCCATGTATACCACATCCACAGCATTTCCCTCATCCACACACCTAGTCACCCCCTCGAAAAATTTAATCAGATTGGTCAGACATGATTTAACCTTGACAAAGCCATGCTGACTATCCCCGATTAACCCTTGCCTCTCCAAGTGGAGACTAATTTTGTCTCTCAGAATTTTTTCCAATAATTTCCCTACCACAGATGTTAGGCTCACTGGCCTGTAATTCCCTGGTTTATCCCTGCTACCCTTCTTGAATAATGGTACTACGTTAGCTGTTCTCCAGTCCTCTGGTACATCCCCTGTGGCCAGAGAGGTTCTGAAAATTTGTGTCAGAGCCCCTGCAATCTCCTCCGTTGCCTCCCACAGCAGCCTGGGATACATCTCATCCAGGCCTGGGGATTTATCCACTTTTTGGCCTGCTAAAACCGCTAGTACCTCCTCCCTCTCGATGCTAATATGTTCAAGTATATCACAGTCCCCTTGCCCGATTTCTATGTCTACATCGTCTTTCTCCATAGTGAACACAGATGCAAAAAATTCATTTAAAACCCCGCCTACATCATCTGGCTCTACACACAGATTGCCACTTTGGTCCCTAATGGGCCCTACCCTTTCCCTGGTTATCCTCTTGCCCTTAATATACTTATAAAACATCTTAGGATTTTCCTTTATTTTGCTCGCCAGTGTTATTTCATGGCCCCTCCTCGCTCTCCTAATTTCTTTTTTAAGTATGCCCCTGCACTTTTTATACTCCTCTAGGGCTTCCTCCGTCTTTAGTCTTTTGTAACTGCCAAAAGCCCCCCTTTTTTTCCTAATGCATTTTTGTATATCCAAGGTTCCCTTTGCTTGTTGGTCCCACCCTTGACCTTTACGGGAACATGTTGGCATTGTACTCTCTCTATTTCCCTTCTGAAAGTCTCCCACTGCTTTGATGTGGATTTTCCTATAAGTAGCTGCTCCCAGTCCACTTTGGCCAGATCCTGCCTTATCATATTAAAATCGGCCTTTCCCCAATTTAGAACCCTTACTTCTGGGCCGTCTTTGTCTTTTTCCATGACCACCTTAAATCTCACCGAATTATGGTCACTGTCGCCAAAATGCTCTCCTACTGACACTTCCACCACTTGCCCGGCTACATTCCCTAGAATTAGGTCCCGTACCGCCCCCTCTCTTGTAGGACTTTCTACATGTTGGCTCAAAAAGCTCTCCTGGATGCACTTTAAGAATTCTGCACCCTCTAAGCCTTTCACACTCTGACTATCCCAATTAATATTGGGGAAGTTGAAATCCCCCACTATTATTACCCTATTATTTTCGCACTTCTCTGAGATTTGCCTACATATCTGTTCCTCTATCTCCCCCTGACTGTTTGGGGGCCTATAGTACACTCCCAGCAAAGTGCTTGCCCCCTTTTTGTTTTTAAGTTCTACCCATATGGCCTCATTAGAGGAACCCGCTAATATATCATCCCTCCTTACAGCAGTAATTGACTCCTTAATTAATATTGCAACACCCCCTCCCCTTTTACACCCCCCTCTGTCTCGCCTGAAGATTCTATACCCCGGAATATTGAGCTGCCAGTCCTGACCCTCCCTCAACCATGTCTCCGTGATAGCAACAATATCGTACTCCCATGTGTTCAACAACAACTTCAGTTCATCCACCTTATTTGCAAGACTCCTTGCATTAAAATAAATGCCTTCCAGCCTTGCCATATTCCCTTTTGCCTTCACATATTTGCTCTGCCTTCCCAGCTGACTTGTTTTTTCCTCCATATTTGGCTGTAAATCACCCCCTACTATAGCTCCACTCTGTATCCCATCCCCCTGCCAAGTTACCCAGAACTGAACATAGTGCTCCAGGGCTTTGTATAGCTGTGGCATGACTTCTAACCCCTTGTTTTCCAGTCCTCTAGATAGAAAGACCAGCATTCCATTAGCCTTTTTGATTATTTTTTGTACCTGTCCATGACCTGTTGATGATCTACATACATGGACCCCCAAGTCTCTTTGACCGCCACTGCTTCTAGCCTTTCACCATTTAGAAAGTACTCTAATCTATACTTTTTAGGTCCAAAGTGGATGACCTTACACTTGCCTATATTGAAATCCATTTACCACAGTTTTGCCCATTCACTTAATCGGTTAATATCACTTTGTAATTTTATGCTTCTTTTTACTTTACTTCTCTCTGTTTTCCATATTCCACCCCCAATTTCTCCCCCCCTCTGCTGACGATGTTAGCTCATGAGGGAATACCTTATCGACTATTGTCCTTTAAGTCGCCCAAGTACAAGCCTGGGCAGTGTGTAACAGCAGGCTATTTTACTGTGCGGGACAACACATGCAAGCTCGATCCTGTCTTCGAGCAACATACACACATGCGCACTTCCTAGCCGGGACAAGTGGAAAGCATTGAAGTGGGGGAAACCTGGCTGTATTTCCTCTCCTCAGTCTGGTGGTACTGAGACCAACCTGGCTGAAATCCGTTAACTCAGCACAGACCAGGTACTGAACCTGGGTGCTTCCTAGTCCATATGACTGAAGACCATATGCGTTGAGGACACCCATTTTTCCACCTTCTGACCAGTCTCAGAATGTCCACCCCTTGTGTGGTAACCTTTCTGTTCTCTTTTGTCCCCTTCTCCTGCTCCCTCTGTTGCTCGTCGTGTTCCCCATTCCTCAAGGTCCCACCGTTTCCACCTGCTGGTCGCACGCAATCATTTTGTATCTTTGTATCATTCCATTACTGTCCATTCTTATAGGGATGCTGTTTTGCCGCCTGTCTCCTTTCAAATGCATCTGATTACACCCCTATCAGCGAGCTCTCAACATCATCACTTCAGCGGACGTCAAACAAAAGGAACCCAACACTGCCTTACTGTTCCTGAATGTAAACATTAACAATTTGCTTACTTTCTTATTTTCAATTGCCAATTTATAATTCGCAAGTCCTCCACCATATTCCTTCACCACTTAAAAGGATCCGTATAGGGAGTGCATTAGATCAGAATGGATTTCAATCCAGTCCAGGCAAACGGGTCAAAACTCTTCTCTCTAATAGCTGCCAGGTGTCTTATAAAATGAGTTTCAGAGCGTTTCAACCTATCAGCCCACAGCACTGACTTGTCAGCAAATCTGCTTGGCGCAGACTCGATGGGCCGAATGGCCTCCTTCTGTGCTGTACTATTCTATGATTCTATGAATTGACATTAATTCAGGAATCCTGAAAGCTAAAAAGACCATAAAGATAAACAATCTGGGACACTCTGGTGCTTTAGTCAGATGTTGTTTTATAACGCTCCTGTGAAGCGCCTTGGGACGTTTTACTACTTTAAAGGCACTATATAAATACAAGTTGTTGTTGTAGTGACGAGTTTAACTGTATTCTCAGAGCAATTTACGGTATGTTAATAATGGTAAATGGAGTTGAGTCCGTCTTACTGAAATCTACCCTGGGTTTACCAGTATAAATTGCCTGAATTACATATTCTAAGTTGGCACTAATCAGCGCCAGCCCCTAGTCCCATAGCAGCCATGTGCCAGTGTAAACTGCTGGCAAACTTGCTGCTGGATTTTGTCAGCATCTGATGCCACATCCTGCCCTGTACAGACAACCCACTGTCCTGTCAACCGCATCCTTCCTGCCATCTATTCTTGCTGTTGATATGGAATGGCATTAAAAACAGCCTGTGCAAATACATATGAGACAGAGGTAATGGTCATTTTTTCCCCCTCAGGTGGTTTTCTTTCTGCCCCACAGAAAGACTCCCAGAAAACACAGAGGCTGCTGTGTTAATCAGTCCTCCAAAAAAGAATTGGAAAAACGTCTGGTGATGAACTGAGATGAGCAAATTCTCCATGAGATACGTGTAGATCTTCTGCTGTTGGAGCTGGGGTTGGGGAACCGGGGAGTATTGTTGATTGAGAGGGCAGCAGGTCAGGATTGAGGAGTTGATATTTGAGGATAGATAAACATTCTGGAGTTTCACCTGATCATTTTTATGAATCTGGGAGTAATTGTGCCGAATTAATTCCACTGAAGGGTAACCTGTTGTGGTGCAGTCCATGATTGGGCAGATTGTAAGTGGGCTGTGGAAGGAATGGCGATGGGTCAAATGGCCTTTCTACGTTTCAGCAGAAATTTCTCTCGCTTTTATTACACGCCTGGAGACCTCAGGTTGAAGATCGCTCCTTGTTAGGCTGGGTGGTAACCTCACTGACAAAGAAAACCCTGGGGGAAGAGATGCAACGTTAAACCAGCCTGAGAGCTGCCCACTGCCATATGGGCCTGGTAGAGTTTATAGATGCATCTTTGGGATCTGGCGGTTCCCAAGTTAGTCTGAAGTTGTGGCTTCTGATGTGTTGTGTATGTACCTTTAAGAGAATAACTGGTCTCAGACTGCAGTACCGACAGTGAACACCTTAACAACCTAGAACAGGTGCTCACTAGACTACGGGAACATGGGCTGCGAGCCAACCGCCCCAAGTGCGAATTTTTTAAGAAACAGATATCGTATTGTGGCCACGTGATTGATGAAGAGGGGTTACATAAGTCCCCTGACAAAATTGAAGCGGTTGTTAAGGCCCCAGCGCCTGAAAATGTGTCGCAGCTGAGGTCATTCCTCGGGTTGGTGAATAACTATCATAAGTTTTTGCCGAATTTGTCGACAATTCTGCACCCACTGAACGCCCTGCTACGAACGGGGGTAGCATGGAAATGGAGCGATGATTGTAAGCGTGCTTTTCAGAAGAGTAAGGACTTAATCACTTCAAAGGAAGTATTGGCTCACTACAACCCAGCACTGCCAATCAGGCTGGCGTGTGATGCGTCTCCCTACGGCATTGGGGCGGTACTGTCACATAAATTCCTTGATGGTTCGGAGAGGCCGATAGCTTTTGCGTCACGCTCGTTAACTTCTGCCGAGCGTAACTACGCCCAGATTGACAGAGAGGCCCTCAGCCTAGTTTGGGGGGTGAAGAAGTTCAATCACTATCTGCACGGTCAAAAATTTACTCTACTAACCGATCATCAACCTCTTGTCTCCATTTTCAACCCTCAGAAGGGCGTACCGATAATGACAGCACAACAGCTGCAGAGATGGTCCCTTTTCCTAGGGGCACACCAATATGACATCGAGTACAAAGGAACTAAACAGCATGGAAATGCTGATGGATTGTCACGTCTACCGTTGCCGACGGTGGAAGAAGACCTTGCAGTGGATCCAATGGAGTTATTCCACTCGACCATAGTCGAATGTCTCCCTGTGACGAATGCAAACATAGAAAAGGAAACACGGAATGACCCGACACTATCACGGGTCTATGATTTAACGGTGAAGGGATGGCCAGCACATGGCGAACCACTGCTGCCAGCATTCTCGCTGAGAAGAGAACAGCTGTCAGTGTGCAGAGGAACATTGATGTGTGGGTCCAGAGTAGTAATTCCACCTAAGTTGACGGATAGAGTGCTCAATGAGCTTCATGAGGGTCATCTGGGTGGGGTAAAAATGAAGAGCTTAGCCAGAGCGTTTGTGTGGTGGCCGGGAATCGATAGAGAAATCGAAGAGATGACCAAGAGCTGTGCAGGATGCCAGAAGGTCCAAAATGCCCCACCACAAGCTCCTCTGCATCCATGGGAGTGGCCCTCATCTCCATGGCAAAGGGTGCACATTGATTTTGCTGGTCCCTTCATGGACTCGATGTTTATAATTGCGGTGGATGCACATTCAAAGTGGCCAGAGGTAATAAAAATGTCCTCAACCACCACGGGAAAAACTATCACAGTTTTACGAACCATATTCGCCAGGAATGGGCTGCCTGAACAGATTTGCTCTGACAATGGACCACAGTTTGTGTCTGAAGAGTTCCGGAGGTTCTTAAAGAACAATGGTGTTAAGCATTACACATCTGCCCCATATCATCCAGCCACTAATGGATTGGCCGAGAGGTTTGTCCAAACATTCAAGAAGGCTATCAAGGCAATGTGTAATGAAGATATACCCCTACAACACAAGGTGGATAACTTCTTGTTTGCCTACCGGAATGCGACACATGCGGTTACCAACCAAACTCCAGCCATGATGTTCTTCAATCGAAGACTACGATGCCGCTTGGATTTGGTTAAGCCAAACGTCCGAAGAGATGTGGAGAACAGGCAGTTTCAGAATATGAATGAAAGGCCGACCAGGAGTTTTAAGATAGGTCAACCAGTTTTGGCCCGGGACTACCGCACTGAGAAATGGCAGCCAGGAACGATTTGTACACGACAAGGACCTCTCATGTATACCGTGGACGTTGGGGAGAGCATTGTAAGACGCCATGCTGACCAGATTCTAGAGTCACTGGAAAACGTCAACTCCACACCACGATCTGATACACCTGGTAATGAAATCGACGTTCCAATTGCAGCTACTGCAGACCCGGTAATATTGGAAGCAGATGAACCAAACAACGACATTGATTCCGACTCAACATTGCCAGAAGAACCTGATACCCCAAAGAGGCGTTATCCAGACAGAATCAGGAAGCCTCCTCAAAGACTGAACTTATAATTGCTTAAACTTAACCAATGTATCTAGCAACAGTAATTGTGATTGTAATTCGTTATCATTAGTTGTTAAATGAATGTTATGTACTGTTTATCTAAAAGGAGAGGAATTGTTGTGTATGTACCTTTAAGAGAATAACTGGTCTCAGACTGCAGTACCGACAGTGACCCCCCCTTTATAAAAGGCGCTAGAGAGCCTCTGTTGTTTAGTTTCGTTTATGCCTTTCACCAGTAAAGATCTGTTTGTTTTCTCTCCTGCTAGTCCATGTCTCAATCATTCACGGACTTAACATGATGTTTCCTACAGAGGAGCACAGGTTGCTCCCCGTCAATGGCAGCTCTGCCAGGGAAGGACCGTCTTCATTGAGGATAATAAAATAAGTATCTTTACCAAAACAACAGGCAAAATTTTGGTGACTATTTTATTTTTTTCGATGAAATTGTTAAAATAAATAGTACTCTTCTTAATGTGTGTGCTTGCATTTACATAGTGCTTTTAATGTAGATAAACATCCCAAGGTGCTGCACAAAGGTCTAATCAGAAAAAAATGGGTCCCGCCAGAGAAAGAGATATTAGGATGGGGGGGTGACCAAAAGCTTGGTCAAAGAGGTGGGTTTTCAGCGCATGGAGCCCAGGCAGGTAAAGACATAGCTTCCAATGGTGGGGCAAAGGGGAAGGGGATGAATAAAATGCCAGAGTCAGAGTAACGGAGAGTTCGGGTAGGGAAGAGGCTGTAGGGCTGGAGGAGGATACATAGAGAGGGAGAAGAAAGTCATAAATGGATTTAAACACAAGGATGAGAATATTAAATTGGAGGTAAAAACAGAAAAGGCTGGAACAAAATATGCAGATGCAGGTCAGGCAGTTTTGATGAAGGGTCATCGACCTGAAACGTTAACTCGGTTTCTCTCTCCACAGATGTTGCCTGACTTGCTAAGTGTCTCCAGCATCTTCTGTTTTTATTTCAGATTTCCAGCATCCGCATATTTTGCTTTTAAATTGGAGGACTGGGAGCCAATGTAGGTAGACAAGGACAAGAGTGATGGGTGAGCGGGACTTGATACAGGATAGGACATGGGCAGCTGAAGTTTACAAAGAGTGGAGGATTTGAGGGAGGCCGGCCAGCAGTGTATTGGAGCAATTAAGGCTGGAGGTGGCAAAGATATGGAATAGGGTTTCAGTGACAGGTGGGCTGAGTTAGGGCAGGAGGCAGGTATATGATGGAGGTGGAGATGGAGGTCAGCGGCGGTCTTTGCAATGGAGAGGATATGGGGTCAGAAGCTGAGCTCGGGAATCTGATGTTGCGAATAGTCCAGTTCAACCAGAGTCAGTGGCCTGGGAGGGGGTTGGAATTTGTGACAAGGGTACAGAAGTTCTGGTTGGGGGCCTAAGATGATGGCTTTGTTCCCAATGTTTAACTGGAGGAAATTAAGGCTTATCTAAGACTGGGCATTGGACAAGCAGTCTGACAACAGAGAGGCAGTGGAGGGGTCAAGAGCAATGTTCCCGTTAAACTGCGCGGCCCTGCAACGCTCTGGAGCTCCCACGCAGCCGGCTCACCGGCTTTTAAATGGGAAAAACCGTGCATGTGTGGTATTATGAATGGGCTGCGCAGCCCCTTAAAGGGCCCGCGCACCCCAAAAAAATTAAAGGGAACATTAGTCAAGAGAGGTGGTGGAGAAGAAGAATTGGGTGTCATCAGCTTACATGTGGAAGTTGATCCTATGGGGGTGATTTTCATTCAGAAGTCGAGAAGGAGGCGGGACTACAACTTTCGGGGTTGTAGTCCTGCCTCCATCGAGATGCGGCCAATCGACGCGATTTTAACTTGATTGACCTTGTTGAGCCTGCCCAGCAGGCTCAGCAGGCCAATTAAGGGCCACCCGGTAACAGGTGACATCACAGACTGAAATTTCATCTGTCAAGAGCTTTTGACAGATGAAATATCAGCGTTTCACAGCTGTTTGAAGCTGTCAAACACTGACAGTCTTACTTCTAACCTGAGTCCTTCTACACAGACTCAGTTAGAAATCTCACCGGCACAGAAAGCTGCAGGCTGTCACTTTTGACAGATCGCAGCCATTCTGCTTTCTGTGCCGGTTAGATGATGAACTCCCGAAACCTAGTTGAAGGAAGGCTGTAAAGGTAAGTACAGGTCATTTAAACTTCTTTACACACTTTAGACACACCAAACACACTTACCTTTGTACTCATGCGCCCATCGCTCACCTGAACACCGACATCTCGACCCCTCCAAGTCCTTCAACCCGACGGCCCGACTCCTCTAACTTGGCGTGGTTTGGAGCCGTCGGGAATCCCACACTTCAAGCTTTAAAATAGGGATTAGGCTAAAAACTGCCTACAGGCAGTTAATTGGCACTAATCCCTTCCCGCCTTGGGTAGGCGGGTCCCAGTGCGGGGCGGGTACCCGCCTCCTTTGAAACTTACATGGAGGCGGGTTGGGGACGGGACGGTGTCGGGACCCCCGAATTCGGGACTTTAACCCCCTGCACGCCTCCAATCTCGACTCCATGGGTTAATGAAAATCGACCCCTATGTCTTTGAATGATGTCACCTGGGCCACAATATGGTGAGGAAGAGGAGGGGGCTAAGGATAGATCTTTGGAGGACTCTAGAGGTAATATTTTAGGGAAGGGAAGAGAAGCTATTTCTGGAGATGCTCTGGCTACGATTCGATAGGTAACAGTGGAATCAAGGAGGAAAGACATTGGAGGAGGGTGATGTGGTCAATCGTGTCAAAGGCCACAGAGAAATCGGTTAATGTCAGAACTAACCTCCAATTCACTCCTATTTTCATTGTGTAGGGTTGCCTGAACAGACAGAAGGTCCTAACTGCCATCCGACAAATGCAACAATTCCTAAAAGGACAGGAAAACCGTTTTACTGATGGGACCCGCAACATGAAAGCCAAGCTCTCTGCCTTACAGGTCTCTGTGACCAAACTGACTGCAGACCAGCCCTCAGGTACGTTACCATCAGACTCGTGTCAGCAGAGACCCGTTGCTCCAAACACTTGACTAGAAAGTTGTACTGTCCCACCTACCCACCGATAAGGTTAATTTATGAATGGACCCCTTGTGCAAATCTGGGCAGACATCCTTGTAAGCTGCCCAAAGGGGAGAAGTGCAAAAACAAATCCCACAAAAGTTGAATAATGTGACTTTCGAGAAATCCAGAGCAAAGGGCTCCACCATAAAGCAAGGGTATTGGGAGCTGCCCCATTTAATTCTGTGGGACCCTTGAATCGATGGTTTCAAACATCCAGGCCGTCTGATCGAGTAGTATTTCAAAAGGGCAGACTCACTCTTTACCACCTCTTGAATGGCACAATTGGACTCCAACTCCCAATTACCTTCCAAAGTTGTGGTTGACTCCAGGGGTTTCTGCCTCTGGCCGGACGGACAGAGCCCTGGCAGAGCATGAGTGTGCTAGTTGTAAGGTTAAGCATAAAGAAACTTATAGATTCAAGCCACTGTATCCACTGCTACTCTGGAAGACATGCTGATCTGTCTCTCTTGACTTGACTGGATGTGAAATGTCTTGAGCCCTAACATCCTTGAGAAGTCGAGGGGAAAGGACAAAGGACTTTGCCGTGGAGCGGCGACAGCAAGACAAAGATGTGCTACTCCCTCCAACACTGCTGGTGTCACCCTTCATTAGGCAGGCTCGTGTGTGTCGGATTCTGGGCTGTCGGAGAGAGGCGCTCCCAAGCAAACAGTCAAGGTCCCTAAAATTCTGCGTCAGCTCAAGGTCCCTTTCTGCACTAAAAACGGACCAAATTCTGTGGCATGAGAATGTTGTTCCTGCAGCAAACCTGCTCAGGATTTGGAAATATCCCAATCTCAGTGCAATAAATATATTTTTTTAAAGATACTGTATAAAAACATCAGTTAACTGGTGGCTGTTTAGAAAAAAAATGTTTAAAAGTAATTCGCTGTGTTTCGCCTCTATGCCAAATGTACTGCTCAGGCGCTTGCAGTAATAGTTGTGGCTTAACACGTGGCTGTCTCACCGAGCAAAGTGAGATAGTTCGGTGACACGTGGCAACTAGATCTTCAATAGTAGTAACCAATACCCGATGTACCAAAGCCAATCCTGCCAAGAGAACGGTAGCGCAGTGGTTATGTTACTGGACTAGTAATCCAGAGGCCTGGTTTAATAATCCAGTGAAAGTGAGTTAAAATCCCACAGTGGCAGTTCGAGAATTTGAATTCAATTTAAAAAAATCTGGCAATGAAAAGCTGGTATCAGTAAAAGTGACCATGAAGCTGTTGGATTGTTTCAGAAACCCCAAAACCAGTCATTGGTGTTCTGCATCTGAATGTGACACTAATCTTCACTGATTTATAGCTCAGTAATCCTCATGCATTTTACACCTTGCTTATTAACCTGCCAAATTGCAAAAAACAGTTGGTTAAGGAGCTGCCAATCGTGGTGTTAGAGTCCCTGTGCATTTCCTGTTTCAACACTATTCAGTGCACAATATGCACATAATGGGGATTAGAGGCTTGAGATTGGGGTTTCCTCTGCTTTCTCCTCCCTAATGGGCCAGGATAGCAGCAGAAAAGGGGCAACATTGGTGGTAAAGCCTTTTGCTGTGCTCCCGCTCCGATCCCTTGCCTCCGCCAGGACCCTCACTGGCTGCTCTTCACCCACCAGCTGCATGTAAATGAGAGCCAGGTCCTGGGCCTCGAGTTCCCAGTGGATTTTCCTGCGACCATCCCTGTTACTGCCGCTCCCCGGGACTGCATGGTGAAAGGTGTTAGTAGGCTCGGGGTAGCTGTGAAAAAGGTCCCGATTTCTCTAAATGGAGGGAGGGGGGCCTAGGAAAGGCCTCCTCTACTTCCTGTTTAGCCCCAGCACTTACCTTTGTAGGCCTCAATCTACTGAGGCCTACAAGACGGGTAGGTTTCTTCACCTTTGGTTCTTCTGTCTCTTGAGGTCCCTTGGCACATCTTCTGGTGCTGCAGCACTACTGCATCTCCAGGTTGCTGATGATTTGTAGGTTCTCTCGTGGTGGTGATCCCTCCCTGGAGAATGCCTTGCAAAAAAATGGGCCGGGGATTCAGCGGTCTCAGGGTACAGGGTCCCTCCACGGCCCACCTCACCGTCATACTCCAGTGAAGAGGAGAATCCTATCCTTGGTATCCTGACACTATTTGGATTCAGATCAGATAATGGGATTGGTACATCAAGCACTGGCTCCAAACTAATTACAGCAGGAAAAACTATTTGAGGAAGTATAACAAGGGTTGGGGAGAATGACAGTAGAAATTCTGGTATGGGTGTGAAATTCTGCATTGATTAGTCTGTCTGTGGAAGGAGCCTTGGCTATGCTGCACTGACAGAGTGAAGACTTCCGAGACAGGTCTGGACCTCAACAAGGTCAGCAATGGAGGCGTAAGCAAAGCCAACAAAGAGTCACCGTCACCCATCCAAGCACTTTAAAGAGTGGCCACTGTCTCTGCTACAGAGCGAAAGAACTTGCATTTTTCTTCGGCAGCACCTCCCAAATCCGCGACCTCTATCACCTAGAAGGACAAAGGCAGCAGGCGCATGGGAGCACCACCACCTCCAAGTTCCCCTCCAAGTCACACACCATCCTGACTTGAAAGTTTATCACCGTTCCTTCATCATTGCTGGGTCAAAATCCTGGAACTCCCTCCCTAATAGCACTGTGGGAGTACCTTCATCACACGGACTGCAGCGGTTCAAGAAGGCGGCTCACCACCACCTTCTCGAGCGCAATTAGGGATGGGCAATAAATGCTGGTCTTGCCAGCGACACCCACATCCCATAAATGAATAAATAAAACAAAAATTGATATAGTGCCTTTCATGTCCTGAGAATGTCCCAAAGCAAAAGAATTAATTTTGAAGTGTTGTCACTTTACGCACAGCAAGGTCCGACAAACAACAAGATTAATTAACCAGTTAATCAGTTTTCGGTGGTGTTGGTTGAAGGGTGAATGTTGGCCATTACACCGGTAGAAATCCCCTGCTCTTCTTCGAATAATTTCATGGGATTTCATTTTACAAACAAATGGGGGCCTTGGTTTAATGACTTCTCCAACATACAAAATCTCCGTCAATGCAAACTCGCTCAGTACTGCACTGAAGTGTCAGCTTGGATTATGGGGTAGAGTTTCGCCCCAGATCGGCCAAACCAGCGCAAAAGATCGAGGAATTTCAAGCACAAGTTACGTGCCATTTCCGCGATCTTTTGCGCTGGTTTAAGAAACATCGCGTTAGAAGCTGGCCCCGCCCACAAAACTGGCCACGCCCTCAGATCGAATGAGTCAGCAAGGCGAGTTTCCGCTAATTGTGCCTGTTTGTGGCCTTTCGAAGAGGCTCTTAAAATTAAGCCTTTTTAAAGCGCGAGGATACTAATAGACATCTTTCAATTCTTTTAAATATTAAAAAAATGTCATTTACTAAGAAACTGACTACTGTACACCAATGAAACTAGTCAATGGTTCTGTATAGTTTTTAAAGTCATTTTCAGTTATTTAAAATCAGGTAACTCACAGGTGGTGGACTGATTAAAAGTGCTTATTTTTTGTGATTAACCCATTGTCAGCTGTATTAATCAAACTGCACCAGGTTACCGCTCTTAAATATATCAAGGAATATTTTTAAACATTATGCTCCAAAACACTGCCCGATTGAGCTGGTTCATGGAAGATTTTACGTTTGTGATTATGTAAATAGGTTTGAGCGGAAGCTTGAACCATAACCTCACTTTGGGAAACTTGCGCGATTATCAGCGCAATTCGCGCCCGGAAACTCTACCCCGATGTGCTGGAGTGGAGCTCGAACCCACAATCTATGGAGTCATTCAAGAAGCAGTTGGATGCAGTGGTGGAGGACTATTGTAGGTTTCTCTGGAAGGATGAGTTCGATGGACCAAAAGGCCTCCCTCCTTTTCTTATATATTTGTTCTTGGGAATACGTGTAGTGCTCGTGAGGCCCTGAAAAGGTGGTCATTGGCCTGCTTCTTGAACTGCTGCAGTCTTTATGGCAGTACTGCTCCCACAGTGATGTTTTTTTTATTCGTTTATGGATCTGGGCGTCGCTGGTAAGGCCAGCATTTATTGCCCATCCCTAATTGCCCTCGAGAAGGTGGTGGTGAGCTGCCTTCTTGAACCGCTGCAGTCCGTGTGGTGAAGGTACTCCCATACTGCTGTTAGGGAGGGAGTTCCTGGATTTTGACCCAGCGACGATGAAGCAATGGCGATATATTTCCAAGTCAGGATGGTGTGTGACTTGGAGGTGGTGGTGTTCCCATGCGCCTGCTGCCCTTGTCCTTCTAGGTGGAAGAGGTCGCGGGTTTGGGAGGTGCTGCCGAAGAAGCCTTGGCGAGTTGCTGCAGTGTTCGGTAGGGAATCAGCGAATCCCGGGATTTTGACCCAGTGGCGATGAAGTGGTGATCTGTGTCTTAGTCAGGTTAGCCTGTGACATGGAAAGGAACTTGGAGATGATGGTGTTCCCTGACATCTGTACTTATCTTTGTGAATTTGAGACAGTGTTTAAATCCACCAGTAGTTATTTGATGACTTAACATAGCTTAGCTATTTAAAATAATTTATACCTTCTGAAACTGATGTAAAAACACTGGAAAAACATTCTGCAAACTGCAGTATGCTAACCAGGTTTTGCTCATTTCAGTTTAAAAGTACAACTTTCATGTACTCACACATCAAAATAAACGCAGCCACATGTGTTTAACTGGGTCTACAATCAGTCTCGCCATTTTAGATCATAAATCTTACTCCACATGGTTCCTGATTTTGACAACAATTCTAAAGCTAGCTTTTAATATGATGTGAGAATGGAGGGTGGTGGAGGGTGAAGGAGGGGTGGAAGGGTGGAGGAGGGTGGAAGAGGGGTGGTGGAGGAGAGTGAAGGAGGGGTAGTGAAGGGGGGAGGAGGGTGGAGGAGGGGTTATGGAGGAGGGTGGAGGAGGAGTGGTGGAGGGGGGAGGAGGGAGGAGGGGGGTGGAGGAGGGTGGAGGAGGGGTGGAGGAGGGGGGAGGAGGATGAAAGAGGGTGGAGGAGGGGTGGTGGAGTGGTGAGGAGGATGAAGGAGGGTGGAGGAGGGGTGGAGGAGGGGGAAGGAGTGTGGAGGAGTGTGGAGTATTATGTCCGTGTATAATTGAGACACGGACTGCAGGAGTTGATTATAACAAGTCTTTACTGAATGGAGACAACCTGGAAACTGAAACTACAGAAGCCTGCTAGGGCCTTTTATACAGGGGTGGTCACTGCCGGTACTACAGTCTGAGACCAGTTATTCCCTTAAAGGTACATACACAACAATAATCACATTTGATTTTGTGTCTCAAGAAAACATTTGAGTCGTGTTTTAGCAATGAGGAATAATTCTTCCACGTTAAGAAATTTTATTCAAATTTAACTCCAGTTCCCAATTCGATCTTTAATCTTATCGATAAATATCCTGCTCCTATTTCGCATGTTCTTATGTTCGTAGCGAGAGGGTTTGAGTACAGGAACAAGGATGTCTTGCTGCAGTTGTACAGGTCCTTGGTGAGACCACATCTTGAGTATTGTGTGCAGTTTTGGTCGCCTTACCTGAGGAAGGATGTTCTTGCCATGGAGGGAGTACAGTGAAGATTCACCAGGCTGATACCTGGGATGGCAGGAATGATGTATGAGGAGAGATTGGGTCGATTGGGTCGCTGGAGTTTAGAAGAATGAGAGGGGATCTCATTGAAACTTATAAAATTCTAACAGCACTAGACAGACTAGATGCAGGAATGATGTTCCCGATGGCGGGGGAGTCCAGAACCAGGGGTCACAGTCTAAGGATAAGGGGTAAGCCATTTAGGACAGAGATGAGGAGGAATTTCTTCACCCAGAGAGTGGTGAACCTGTGGAATTCTCTACCACAGAAGGCAGTAGAGGCCAATTTATTAAATATATTCAAGAAGGAGTTAGATATATTTCTTAAGGCTAAAGGGATCAAGGGATATGGAGAGAAGGCAGGAACAGGGTACTGAATTTGGATGATCAGCCATGATCTAATTGAATGGCGGAGCAGGCTCGAGGGGCCGAATGGCCTCCTGCTCCTATCTTCTATGTTTCTATGATAGTTTGCGGCCCACTTCACCACTCAGCCCACAACTGAGCTCACTCGTCTCAGGCAGCTCAAACCTCAGTGCTGTTCCTCGGTGGCTGATACCCCAAAACATTGACATTCCTCCATTCAGATAATGCGGTAAAAGAAACTCACAGTGAAACACCACACCTGGACACATGGTCATTCGCTCTCATTCAGTGTGGAAGGCTTTTTAATAACATTCTCTATTTTTTTTATAGAGAACTTAAGGTGAAGGACCTACAAAGTTTAAAAATGAAAGAGAAGGCAAGGATAATCAATAAGTGGCGATCCCATCAAAATCTCCTAACTCTCTTTAAAGCTCAGACCATCCAGGCCATGGATACTGCTGCCACACCTGGGCACCGAGGACAGTCCTCTCAACACAGAGGTTTTTCAGTAACTGTACAGTTGTGCCATGTGGTAATATCTTTTCACTTGTTACCGTAGAATTATGAAGAGATAGGAATCCCAATCCTCCAATATGTTGCAACAAATGTTACTGGAACGGATGTGATGGCTGTAGTAAAGAGCGGCCTGGAAATTTTTTAAAAATATGCAGTTTTTTTAATGATGCAGGTACATTAGATGCTCCTTCAATGTAACAACACAGAATGTAAAGCAAGCCTTTGCAGCTGGACCTGTTTTATTTGGAAACTCCTGTAGAGATAGACACACTTCCATGTTTGGCAATCCAGGTGGTTGGGCTGGGATTCTGCCTGGTGGAGCCCTCCAACTCTCACCGCTCCTAGAGTTTGGGGGAGGGGATCAATGGGAGGGCTCCTCATTTGCGTGGGACTATTGGGCGGATGGCCCAATTGAGGTGTTTCATTGGTGCCCACCTTTCCTGTGCGACCAGAATCTGTGGCAGTCGCCCCACATGGAGGGGTGGGATGCCAAGCCACTGCCAAGGAGGGCAGGACCCTTTTTTATTATTATTAGTTCTCGGGATGTGGACGACTCTGGCAAGGCTGGTATTTATAGCCCATCCCTAGTTTCCATGAACTGTGTGGCTTTGCTGGGCCATTTTGAAGGGAAGTCAACCACATTGGTGTGGGACTGGACTCACATATAGACCAGATCGGGTACCACCAGCAGACTTGCTTCCCTAAAGGACATGAGTGAACCAGTTGGGGTGTTATGACATTCCAATAGCTTCATGGTCACCGGGAGAAGTGGTACAGACAGAATCCCTTTGCATTGATCTGAGGAAAAGCAAAGGATCGGAGACATGGTTGGGGCACATTACAAACTGGAGTGGAAAGAAAATGGAGGGTGAAATTTGGAGACAAGTTAGAGAGGCGTATGTTAATAGTAATGTTAAAGTTGTGGGAAACAGTGATGACTTTGGGTTCAGTGTAAGCATAGAAAAGGGGAAAGAAAAGTCAAGAGCAAGGGCACTTTACCGGAAAAGATACGATAACAAGGTAAAAAAGAATCTCACCAGATGAAATAGGAGAAAAGTTGGTAAATAGAACCATGAATTAGCAATGAAACATATTTGAACAGGAGATGGAAGGGTTACAAATCAGGAATATCCCCCAAGTTAGAATAAAAGGTGTATATCAATGACTGGGGCTCCACGGATGAATAGGGAGATAAAATCAAATTATCAACAAAAGTAGAAGCATTTTGCACATAGGACAGAAAATGACAATGAAAACCAGAACTAATATAAAGAATATATGAAAGGTAAAAAAAAGATTAGAAAGGTGATGGAAGGTTATGAGAGGAAATTATCAAAAGACATAAAAGGCAATAAAAAGGCTTTTTATCAGCAAATTAGTGGAATCCCTGCCGAGGCACTAAAGCATGGCAGAGACGTACTACTGGCGTGAATTCATGAACTCATTTCTCTTATCTGGAAGGAGGAGAGCATGCCAGGGGATCTCAGAGACGCCGTAATTGTGACCATCTTCAAGAAAGGTGACAAGTCCGATTGCGGTAATTACAGAGGAGTTTCCCTGCTGTCTGCCACAGGGAAAGTCATCGCAAGAATCCTCCTCAATCGCGTTCTCACAGTGTCTGAAGAGCTCCTCTCGGAGTCGCAATGCGGATTCTGCCCACTAAGGGGCACAATGGATATGATCTTCACCGCACGTCAATTACAAGAGAAATGCAGGGAACAGCACCAACCACTGTACATGGCCTTCTTTGATCTCACAAAGGCCTTCGACACTGTCAACCGTGAGGGATTATGGAGTGTCCTCCTCAAATTCGGCTGCCCTCAAAAGTTTGTCAGAATCCTCCGCCTGCTTCACGATGACATGCAAGCCGTGATCCTGACCAACGGTTCCACCACAGACCCAATTTGTTAAGTCCGTGAATGATTGAGACACGGACTAGCAGGAGAGAAAACAAACAGATCTTTACTGGTGAAAGGCATAAACGAAACGAAACAACAGAGGCTCTCTAGCGCCTTTTATACAGGGGTGGTCACTGCCGGTACTGCAGTCTGAGACCAGTTATTCTCTTAAAGGTACATACACAACAATTCCTCCCCTTTTAGATAAACAGTACATAACATTCATTTAACAACTAATGATAACGAATTACAATCACAACTACTGTTGCTAGATACATTGGTTAAGTTTAAGCAATTATAAGTTCAGTCTTCGAGGAGGCTTCCTGATTCTGTCTGGATAACGCCTCTTTGGGGTATCAGGTTCCTCTGGCAATGTTGAGTCGGAATCAATGTCGTTGTTTGGTTCATCTGCTTCCAATATTATCGGTTCTGCGGTAGCTGCAATTGGAACGTTGATTTCATTACCAGGTGTATCAGATCGTGGTGTGGAGTTGACGTTTTCCAGTGACTCTAGAATCTGGTCAGCATGGCATCTTACAATGCTCTCCCCAATGTCCACGGTATACATGAGAGGTCCTTGTTGTGTACAAATCGTTCCTGGCTGCCATTTCTCAGTGCGGTAGTCCCGGGCCAAAACTGGTTGACCTATCTTAAAACTCCTGGTCGGCCTTTCATTCATATTCTGAAACTGCCTGTTCTCCACATCTCTTCGGACGTTTGGCTTAACCAAATCCAAGCGGCATCGTAGTCTTTGATTGAAGAACATCATGGCTGGAGTAACCGAAGCCGATGCTACTCCGAATACCAATCGATGATACTGGTAAAGACCTTTGTGAGTGTTTATCGTGAGATACTTCCTAGAGGACTCTTCAACCTCCATCTGCAAATATGTTTGTGCTAGGTCAATTTTTGTAAAACGCTTCCCTCCAGACAGCGAGGCGAAGATGTCTTCTCTCCTTGGAAGAGGATATTGTACTGTGCGAAGGACAGGGTTCACCGTCACCTTGAAATCCCCACAGATGCGAATCTTCCTTGGCGTTCCGGACTTATTGGTTAACGTTTTCTTCATGACAGGAACGATGGGTGTCGCCCACTCGCCCAGTCGACCTTAGACAACACGCCCGCCTTCTCCAGATTCTCCAGCTCTGCCTCGACGGCTGGGCGAATTGCATATGGTACCGGTCTCGCTTTGAAAAACTTGGGAACTGCATTCTCTTCTATTTTTATCGAGGTGGTTACGCCTTTAAGCGTGCCCAGTTCTTGTTGAAATACCTCTTTGGCGTTAGCTAAGATTGTTGACAATCGTCCAGGAGTGACGACTTCATCTTTTTTTACCGTCCACCGTCATTGCATGAATGGAATGCCAATCTAAGTTTATCTTCCTGATCCATTCCCGTCCCAATAACGGTGGTCCACCATTTGGCAGTATGTAGAGATACAATTTCCGTATTTTCTTGCCATTGTATTCGACAGGCACCCTTATTTTTCCTCTGGGGTATGCTTTTTGCCCCGTATACGTCGTCAAGACGATGGATGTCTCTCTCAAGGGTATGTGTGAAAATAGCCGCTCGTAGTCTCGTCGATTCATGGCGGTTAGCGCTGATTCTGTATCCAATTCCATTTTAACTTGGGACCCTGCTATCGTGAGAGTGACCCAAATGGTTCGGTGATCCTCTTTTGCGATTACATTGTGAAGTTTGAGACAGCTTAGTCTCTTGTTTCTGGATTCACTATCGCTCATCTGGTCTTCGGAACTACTGTCCGTCATCTTTTGTACTTTCTTGTACGGTTCCTTAGTAGCCTTTTTGTTGTCGCTGGTCTTCTTCCCAGACCTACAAACTCGTGCAATGTGTCCAATCTTCCCGCATTGTCTGCATATTTTGTCTTTGGACCAGCAGTCCTTCTGGTCATGGTTAGTTCTGCCGCAGCGATAACATTTTGCAAATCCCCGTGTCATTTCGTGGGTGCCGTATTCCTGTGGTTTTTGTTGAATTTCTGCAGCTCCTCTGGCTGCTGCTTCATACGATACTGCCACGCTGAAAGCCTTATCTAGCGTCAGCTCTCTTTCTGCGAGTAACTTCTTCTTTGTTCCTTCACTCAGGAGTCCACAGACAAATTTGTCCCGTAGGGTATCTGCCAGTCCTGCTCCGAACTGGCAGTGCTTTGATAGCTTGCGTAGTTCCGTAAGATACTCAGCATTGCTCTCATCTTTGTGCTGAGTTCTCCTGTGGAATTTAAATCTTTCTGCTATCAACAGCGGTGCAGGGTTTAAGTGCTCCTGTAGAACAGCAACAATTTCGTTAAAACTCTTCGCCTTCGGTTTGGCTGGAGTAATCAGGTCCCGCAATAGGCCGTACGTTCTAGCGCCCATTAAGTTTAACAATATCGATGCCTTTTTCCCCTCCGCTATTTCATTTGCCTCGAAATATACCTCGACTCTTTCCACATACGTGGTCCAGTCCTCTAATGTATTATCAAAAGCAGTGATACAGCCAGTCTTCGGCATCTTGCAAATCTAAAATGGCGCCTCCCGCGTTTTGCCTTCTTCTCCGATTTAACAAAATGGCACCTCCCGCGCTTTTCCTTCTTCCCCGCTGTTGTTAGCGCTGCTTTCCACGGTTTCTTGCACGTATTCTTTTTCTTTTATTATTTTCCCGTCGTGGAGCCGACCCTCTGGGACACTTCCCTCCCTCTTCTGAGGTCCGAACGCTGCCCAGCTTCGAAACACCAGCCGCGCTCTGTATGCTCCACCCTCTCTCTCTCTCCTTGCTTCCCGACTCGCTGCCCGGCCCCGTTGAAAAGCCACCCGATCGAGCTTCAGCCCGCTGCAGCCCAGGAAGGATCAGAGCACTACCTGCCACCAGCCCGATTAGCTGGGAAACCACGTACCGAGGAACCCAGCCTGGCTCTGGACAGTCTCTCCTGCAAGTTTTGAAATCGATGATTGAAGGTCGACGCCCGTTTCTCGAGTTTCAATGGCCTATTTTTTTTTCTTTTTTCTTCTTTCTTCTGGCTCCGACCTTCAACAACGTCGTCGGAGCTGCTGCTGAGTTGCAGGTAAGTTCGTTTCTAACTCGTCGCCAGTGTTAAGTCCATGAATGATTGAGACACGGACTAGCAGGAGAGAAAACAAACAGATCTTTACTGGTGAAAGGCATAAACTAAACTAAACAACAGAGGCTCTCTAGCGCCTTTTATACAGGGGTGGTCACTGCCGGTACTGCAGTCTGAGACCAGTTATTCTCTTAAAGGTACATACACAACACAATTCACATACGAACCGGGGTCAAGCAAGGCTGTGTCATCGCACCAACGCTCTTCTCGATCTTCCTTGCTGCAATGCTCCATCTTCATCTCACCCTCAGTAAGCTCCCCGCTGGAGTGGAACTAATTCACAGAACAAATGAGAAACTGTTCAACCTCCGTCACCTCCAGTCCAGATCCAAGGACGTCCCATCCTCTGTTGTCAAATTACAGTATGCAGTCAACACCTTCACTGAAGCATACGAGAGCATAGGCCTTACACTAAACATCCGTAAGACAAAGGTCCTCTACCAACCTGCCCCCGCCACACAGTACTGCCCCCTGATTATCAAAATCCACGACAAGGCCTTGGACAATGTGGACCAATTTCCATAACTCGAGAGCCTACTGCCAACAAGGGCAGACGTCGACGACGAAGTCCAACACTGCCTTCAGTGTGCCAGTGCAACCTTCGGTCGCCTGAGGAAGAGAGTGTTTGAAGACCAGGACCTCAAACCCAGCACTAAGCTCATGGTCTACAGAGCAGTAGTGATACCCGCCCTGCTGTATGCCTCAGAGACATTCGGCCCCTCGAGCCTGCTCCGCCATTCAATGAGATCATGGCTGATCATCCAAATTCAGTACCCCGTTCCTGCCTTCTCTCCATATCCCTTGATCCCTTTAGCCTTAAGAAATATATCCAAATCCTTCTTGAATATATTTAATGAATTGGCCTTAACTGCCTTCTGTGGTAGAGAATTCCACAGATTCACCACTCTCTGGGTGAAGAAATTCCTCCTCATCTCTGTCCTAAATGGCTTATCCCTTATTCTTAGACTGTGACCCCATGTTCTGGACTCCCTGACCATCGGGAACATCCTTCCTGCATCTAGTCTGTCTAGTGCTGTTAGAATTTTATAAGTTTCAATGAGATCCCCTCTCATTCTTCTAAACTCCAGTGAGTATAAGCCCAATCGACACAATCTCTCCTCGTACGTCATTCCTGCCATCCCAGGTGTCAGCCTGGTGAATCTTCGCTGCACTCCCTCCATGGCAAGAACATCCTTCCTCAGGTAAGGTGACCAAAACTGCACACAATACTCAAGGTGCGGTCTCACCAAGGCCCTGTACAACTGCAGCAAGACATCCTTGCTCCTGTACTCGAATCCTCTTGCTATGAAGGCCAACATACCATTTGCCTTCTTAACCGCCTGCTGCGCCTGCATGCTTACCTTCAGCGACTGGTGCACAAGGACATCCAGGTCTCGTTGCACTTCCCCTTCTCCCAATCTATTGCTATTCAGATAATAATCTGCCTTCCTGTTTTTGCCCCCAAAGTGGATAACCTCGCTTTTATCCACATTATACTGCATCTGCCATGCGTCTGCCCAAACACCCAACCTGTCCAAACCATACTGGAGTTTCTCGGCATCCTCCTCACAGCACACACGCCCACCCAGCTTTGTGTCGTCTGCAAACTTGGAGATATTACATCTAGTTCCCTTGTCTAGATCATTAATATATATTGTGAACAGTTGGGGTCCTAGCACCGATTCCTGCGGTACCCAACTAGTCACTACCTGCCACTCGGAAAAGGAGCCGTTTATTCCAACTCTTTGCTTCCTGTCTGCCAACCAGTTCTCTATCCAAGTCAGTACCTTACCCCCAATCCCATGTGCTTTAACTTTACGCACTAATCGAAAGCCTTCTGAAAGTCCAAATACACCACATCCACTGGTTCTCCCTTATCTATTCTACCAGTTACATCCTCAAAAAATGCCAGTAGATTAGTCAAGCACGATTTACCTTTTGTAAATCCATGTTGACTTTGTCCGATCCTGTCATTGTTTTCCAAGTGCTCTGCTATTACACCTTTTATAATGGACACTAGCATTTCACCCACTATCAATGTCAGGCTTACCGGTCCATAATTCCACGTTTTCTCGCTATCACCTTTTTTAAATAGTGGGGTTACTAGTGGGGTTACATTAGCTACCCTCCAATCCATGGGAACTGTGCCAGAGTCTATAGAATTTTGGAAGATGACCAGCAATGCATCTACTATTTCTAGGGCCACTTCCTTAAGTACCCTAGCATGTAGATTATCAGGCCATGGGGATTTATTGGCCTTCAATCCCATCAATTTCCCTAACATAATTTCCCTACAAATACTGATTTCATTCAGTTCCACCCTCTCATTAGATGCTATGTTCCCCAACATCTCTGGGAGGTTATTTGTGTCCTCCTTTGTGAAGACAGAACCAAAATATATATTTAATTGGTCAGCCATTTCTTTGTTCCCCATTATAAATTCCCCTGATTCTGACTGCAAGGGACCTATGCTTGACTTCACCAATCTTTTTCTCTTCACATATCTATAGAAGCTATTATAATCAGTTTTTATGTTACCTCAAGCTTACTCTCATACTCTATTTTCCCCCTCTTAATTAATCCTTCTGTCCTCCTTTGCTGAATCCTAAACTGCTCCCAATCCTCAGGTTTGCTGCTTTTTCTGTCCAATTTATATGACCTCTCCTTGGATCTTACGCTATCCCTAATTTCCCTTGTGAGCCACGGTTGCGCCACCTTTTTTGTTTTATTTTTATGCCAGACAGGGATGAAGAAATTCTGTAGTTCATCCATGCGATCTTTAAATGTTTGCCATTGCCTATCCACCGTCAACCCTTTAAGTAACGTTCCCCAATCCATCCTAGCCAACTCACACCTCATACCATCGTAGTTTCCTTTATTTAAATTCAGGACCCTAGTCTCTGAGTCAACTACTTCACTCTCCATCTTAATGAAGAATTCTATCATATTATGATCGCACCTCCCCAAGGGGCCTCGCACAACAAGATTGCTAATCAATCCTTTCTCATTACATAATACCCTGCCTAAGATGGGCTGATCTCTAGTTGGTTCCTCGACATATTGGTCCAGGAAACCATCCCGTATACACTCTAGGAATTCCTCCTCTGCAGTATTGTTACTAATTTGGTTAGCCCAATCTATATGTAGATTAAAGCCACCCATGATAACTGCTGTGCCCTTATTGCACGCGTCTCCAATTTCCTGTTTAATGCCATCCCCAACCTTAGCATTACTGTTTGGGGTCTTTTTACAGCTCCCACTAACGTTTTCTGCCCCGTAGTATTTTTCAGCTCGACCCATACAGATTCCACATCATCAGAGCTAATATCCTTCCTTACTATTGTGTTAATCTCCACTTTAACCAGCATTGCTACCGCACCTTCTTTTCCTTTTTTCCTGTCCTTCCTGAATATTGAATACCCCTGGATGTTGAATTTCCAGTCTTGGTCACCCTGGAGCCATACCTCCGTAATCCCAATTATATCATATCCGTTTACATCTATTTGCACAGCTAATTCATCCACCTTATTACGAATGCTCCTCGCATTAAGGCACAAAGCCTTCAGGCTTGATTTTTTAACACTAGCCTTTTTGGAATTATTATTTACTGCGGCCCTGTTTGATTTACACCCTTGATTTCTCTGCCTTCCACTTTTGCTGTTCTTCCTGTCTTTTGTTTCTATCCTTGCTTCCCTTTCCTCTGTCTCCCGGCACAGGTTCCCAACCCTCTGCCATTTTAGTTTAAGCCCTCCCCAACAGCACTAGCAAAGATGCCCCCTAGGACATCGGTTTCAAACCAGGAATTGTGAAAGAAAATCTCAGTGTTGGAGTTAATGCCGCAGGGTGGGGCTGCACAAGCAGAAGGGACATGGGTGACCACCAGGCGAAGCAATAGAAGCAGGCAGGTAGTGCAGGGGACCCCTGTGGCCATCCCCCTTTCAAACAGGTATACCAGTTTGGATACTGTTGAGGGGGATGACTCACCAGGGGAAGGAAGCAGCAGCCAACTTCCTAGTGCTTCTGCTGCTCAGGAAGGGAGGAAAAAGAGTGGGCGAGCAATAGCGGTAGGGGATTCTATCGTAAGGGGAACAGATAGGCATTTCTGTGGCCGTAGACGTGACTCCAGGATGGTGTGTTGCCTCCCAGGTGCCAGGGTCAAGGATGTCACGGAACGGCTGCAGGGCATCCTGAAGGGGGAGGGTGAACAGGCAGAGGTCGTGGTTCACATTGGGACCAATGACATAGGTACGAAGAGGGATGAGGTCCTGCAGCAAGAATTTAGGGAGCTAGGTAGCAGATTAAAGAGTAGGACCTCAAAGGTTGTAATCTCTGGATTACTCCCGGTGCCACGTGCTAGTGATTATAGGAATAGGAGGATAGAGCAGATGAATGCGTAGCTAAAGAGTTGGTGCAGGAGGGAGGGCTTTAGTTTCCTGGATCACTGGGCCTGCTTCTGGGGAAGGTGGGACTTGTACAAGTCAGGCGGGTTGCACCTGAACCAGAGCGGGACAAATATCCTTGCAGGGAGGTTTGCTAGCACTGTTCGGGGGGGTTTAAACTAAAATGGCGGGGGGTTGGGAACCTGAGCAGGGAGACAGAGGAAAGGAAAACAGTATTTGTAATAAGGTGGATGAATTGGCTGCGCAAATAGAGGTAAACGAATATGATTTGGTTGGGATTACGGAAACGTGGCTCAAGGATGGCCAAGACTGGGAACTCAACATCCAGGGGTATTTGATATTCAGGAAAGATAGGCAAAAAGGAAAGGGAGGTGGGGTAGCATTACTGGTTAAAGAAGGGATTAATACAATTGTAATGAAGGATATTAGCTCAGATGATGTGGAATCTGTATGGGTAGAATTGAGAAATACTAAGGGGAAAAAAACATTAGTGGCAGTGGTATATAGACCTCCAAACAGTAAGGCGGAGGTTGGGGATGGCATTAAAAGGGGAATGAAAGAAGCGTGCAATAAGGGCACAGTAGTCATCATGGGTGAGTTTAATCTACATATAGATTGGGCCAACCAAATTAGTAACAATACTGTGGAGGAGGAATTCCTGGAGTGTTTACGGGATGGTTTCCTGGACCAATATGTCGAGGAACCAACCAGAGATCAGGCCATCTTAGACTGGGTATTATGTAACGAGAAAGGATTAATTAGCAATCTTGTTGTACGAGGCCCCTTGTGTCGGAGCGATCATAATATGATCGAATTCTTCATTAAGATGGAGAATTAAGTAGTTGACTCAGAGACAAGGGTCCTCAATTTAAATAAAGGAAACTACGATGGTCTGAGGAGCGAGTTGGGTAGAATTGATTGGGGAATGGCACTCAAAGGGTTGACGGTGGATAGGCAATGGCAAACATTCAAAGACCGAATGGATGAGCTACAGAATTTGTTCATCCCAGTTTGGCATAAAAATAAAACAAAAAAGGTGACTCAACTGTGGCTAACAAGGGAAATTAGGGATAGCATAAGATCCAAGGAGAGGACATATAAATTGGCTAGAAAAAGCAATAATCTTGAGGATTGGGAGCAGTTTAGGAGTCAACAAAGGAGGACAAAGGGATTAATTAAGAAAGGGAAAATAGAATATGAGAGTGAGCTTGCAAGGAACATAAAAACTGACTGTAAAAGCTTTTATAGATATGTGAAGAGAAAAATATTGGTGAAGTCAAGCGTAGGTCCCTTACAGTCAGAATCAGGGGAAATTTAAAATGGGAAACAAGGAAATGGCTGACCGACTAAATACATACTTTGGTTCTGTCTTCACAAAGGAGGACACAAATAACCTTTCAGAGATGCCGGGGAACATAGGGTCTAATGAGAGGGAGGAACTGAAAGTAATCAGTATCTGTAGGGAAATTATGTTAGGAAAATTGATGGGACTGAAGGCCGATAAATCCCCAGGGCCTGATGGTCTACATCCCAGGGTACTTAAGGAAGTGGCCCTAGAGATAGTAAATGCATTGCTGGTCATCTTCCAGAACTCGATAGACTCTGGAACAGTACCCATGGATTGGAGGGTAGCTAATGTTACCCCACTATTCAAAAAAGGTGGTAGAGAAAAAGCGGGGAATTATAGACCGGTAAGCCTGACATCGGTAGTGGGGAAAATGCTAGAGTCTATTATAAAAGATGTAATAGCAGAGCACTTGGAAAGCAGTGACAGGATCGGACAAAGTCAACATGGATTTACAAAAGGTAAATCATGCTTGACTAATCTACTGGAATCTTTTGAGGATGTAACTGGTAAAATAGATAAGGGAGAACCAGTGGATGTGGTGTATTTGGACTTTCAGAAGGCTTTCGATAAGGTCCCACATAAGTGATTAGCGTGCAAAATTAAGGCACATGGGATTGGGGGCAAGGTATTGACTTGGATAGAGAACTGGTTGGCGGACAGAAAGCAAAGAGTTGGAATAAACGGGTCGTTTTCCGAGTGGTAGGCAGTGACTAGTGGGGTACCGCAAGGATCGGCCCTAGGACCCCAGCTGTTCACAATATATATTAATGATCTGGACGAGGGAATTGGATGTAATATCTCCAAATTTGCAGACGACACAAAGCTGGGTGGGAGGGTAAGCTGTGAGGAGGATGTCGTGAAACTCCAGTACGATTTGGACAGGTTGGGTGATTGGGCAGAAACATGGCAAATGCACTATAATGTGGATAAATGTGAGGTTATCCACTTTGGTGGCAAAAACAGGAAGGCAGATTATTATTTGAATGGCAATAGATTGGGAGAAGGGGAAGTGCAAAGAGACCTGGGTGTTGTTGTGCACCAGTCGCTGAAGGTAAGCATGTAGGTGCAGCAGGCGGTTAAGAAGGCAAATGGTATATTGGCCTTCGTAGCAAGAGGGTTCGAGTACAGGAACAAGGATGTCTTGCTGTAGTTGTACAGGGCCTTGCTGAGACCGCACCTTGAGTATTGTGTGCAGTTTTGGTCACCTTACCTGAGGAAGGATGTTCTTGCCATGGAGGGAGTGCAGCGAAGATTCACCAGGCTGACACCTGGGATGGCAGGAATGACATACGAGGAGAGATTGTGTCGATTGGGCTTATACTCACTGGAGTTTAGAAGATTGAGAGGGGATCTCATCGAAACCTATAAAATTCTGTCAGGTCTGGACAGACTAGATGCAGAAAGGATGTTTCTGATGGCCGGGGAGTCCAGAACCAGGGGTCATAGTCTAAGGATAAGGGGTAAGCCTTTTAGGACTGAAATGAAGAGGAATTTCTTCACCCAGAGAGTGGTGAACCTGTGGAATTCTCTGCCTCAGAGGGCGGTGGAGGCCAGTTCATTAAATATATTCAAGAAAGAGTTGGATATATTTCGTGAGGCTAAAGGGATCAAGGGATATGGGGAGAAGGCAGGGACAGGGTACTGAATTTGGATGATCAGCCATGATCTCATTGAATGGCGGAGCAGGCTCGAGGGGCCGAATGGCCTACTCCTATCTTCTATGTTTCTATGCTTCTCCACCTCACAATGCAGCAGTGTGGGTGGGAGACAATAACTGGCAACTGCCAGTAGAGGGCAGCATTTATAAACAGGGTCACCATGCACAGGGCTCTGGAGATGGGGTCTGGGGGGAATCATTCAAAATCCCAACACTGCCACATGCCTAGGGTTAAATCCAATATGTCGTTGGTGGCAGGTCAAAGCAGTTTAGTACAAAGAGTTAAGTACATCTCACTGTTTGATGTCTATAACGGGAACAGAACCTTTCAGAAAAGTTTCATTCATCTTTCTTTAACAAGGCAACTAACCCACGTAAGCTGGAAAAATAGATGTAAAAGGAACTCTTATCGATTGTCTTGCTCCAAGACCTTAATGAATTCTGCCACGAGTCCTTCATGAAAATGACCAATGTTTTTGAGATCCCTGCAACAGAATTAAGAATGAAGAATTTTTAATGCTCCTGACAAAACCTGTCGGAAACCAAGCAGATTGAAAGGAAGATAGGAACAGGAGTCAGCCATTCAGCCCCTCGAGCCTCCAATGCCATTCAATTAGATCACTGCTGATCTGTGCCTCAAGTCTATTTACCCACCTTTGCCCCATGTCCCTTGTTAGTCTTTCCCAACTAAAATCTATCAATCTCAGCCTTAAAAGCTCCACTTGTCCTAGAATCCACAGCCCTTTGGGGAGAGAATCCAGATTTCTAATACCTTGTGTGAAAAGGTACTTCATGACTTTCATCCTAAATGGCCAAATTTTAAAATTACAATTCTTCCTATTTGTAATCCAGCCATCTTAAGATAAAGGCCAAATTTCCATTGGCCTTATTTATTACTTTTTGTACCTGTCGACTAGTTTTAAATGATTTGTGGAGTTAGACTCCCAAATCTCTTTGCTCCTCTACAGTTCCTAGTTTCTCACCATTTGGAAAATGTAGTTTTCTTTGGTCCAAAGTGGACGACCTCACACTTGTCCATCTGTCATAGTTTTGCAACTTCCTGCTCCCACACTACTTACTGTGTCTCTGACTTTAGTGTCATCTGGAAGCTTGGATATACAGCTCTATTCCTTGATCCAATTGATTAATAAATATGGGAAAAAGTTGCGGCTCCAGAACAGATCCACTTGTCACATTCTGCCAATCTGAGTACAAACCCTTTATCCCCAATCACTGTCTCCTACCTCCCAACCAACTTCCAACCCAAGTCTTGCCATGCTGGCTCTCTCTGATCAGCTCATTTTCGGACAAGTGCTCAGTCACTCTATCCCTAATGAGAGATTCTAGTAGCGTCCTCACAATTGAGTTTAAATTCACAGGCCTGTGGTTACCTGGTTTCTCTCTCCCACCCTTCTTAAATAATGGACTGACATTTGCAATTTTTGAGTTTAACAGCATAGTTCCCAAATCAAGAGTTTGAATGATTATAGCTAATGCTTCTGCAATTTCCCAACTTCTTTTAATACCCTGGGATGGAAACCATCAGGTCCTGGTGATTTATCTATCCTGGCCCCCATTATTTTCTCCATTACCATTTTATTACTAATATTGAATTCAATAAGTGCATTCCCTTGATTTATTTTAGTTTCCCTCCAATTAATGGTACCTTCCACAAATCCATGCTGGCTCCCTCTGATCAGCTGAAAATTTTCGAGGTGTTCTGTCACCCTATCCTTAATTATAGACTCTAGTAATTTCCCGACAACAGATATTAGACTAACTGGTTTATAATTCACTGGTTTCCCTCTCTTGCCATTCTTAAATGCAGAGTAACATGCGCAATTTTCCAAACGAAAGGACGGTTCCTGAATCTAGAGAACATTGGAAGATTATAATTAGGGCATCTGCAATGTGCTCCTAGTTCCTTTAAAACCCTGGGATGGAAACCATCTGGTCCTGGGGATCTGTCACTCTTTCGTGCCATTATTTTCTTCATTACTGTTATTTTACTTACGTTAGTTTTATTGAGTCCCTTTCCCTGATTCAATATTAGTTTCTTTAGGATTTCCGGCATGGTGTCCTCTTCCTCTACTGTAAATACTGACGCAAAGTAATTATTCAACATGTCTGCCATTTCCCCATTGTCATTGACAATATCACCACTTTATTTTTAAGGGGCCAACATTGCTCCTGACCACCCTCTTTTTCCTAATGTAACTGTAAAAAAATTCGCATTGATTTTGATATCTCTTGCAAGTTTCTTTTCATACTCCCTTTTTGTAACTCTTACTAACTGTTGTGTGACCCTTTGCTGTTCTTTGTATCTTTCCCATTCGCCAGGATCTGTGCTATTTTGTGTATTTTTGTATACCTTTTCCTTTATAGTTTGATGCTGGCCTTTACCTCTTTAGTGGTTCATGGCTGGGTTTTATTGGTAAGTAGGGCTCTTGCCCCTCAGGGGTATAAACTGGTTCTGTATCACATTCAATTCTTTTTTAAACATCTCCCACTGATTTTCTGTCGTTTTACCCATTAACAGATTTGCCCAGTTTACTGTGGACATCCCGTTGGTCAGCCTTACCTAAATCTAGAATCTTAGTAGCTGGTTTGCGTTTTTCCCTTTCAAACACTATGTTGAACTCGATCATGTTATGATCGCTATTGGATAAATGTTCATGCACAGTTAGACTGTTAACTAAATCTGGCTCATTACTCATCACTAAATCTAATATGACATGCCCCCTTGTTGCCTCTAGGACATATTGGCCCAGAAATTTGGGTCTCCACGGGTGAGTACGCACGGGGTTCTCACTCGTAAGCCCAATGGAAGTGACGGTTTCCAGCATGCACTGCGCATGCGCGGGAAACCGGCACTTCCGTTCCCCTGAAAGCAGGGGTTCAGAGGTCGAACACGTGCGCAGGCGCGGCTGCGCGTGCGCATCGAACTTCATTTTTTTTTACAGGTTTTCCCGGGAGGGTAAGTCTCCAGAAGTTAGACATTTAAAAAGCAGGCGTAAGGCCTGCTTTTTACAAGGTAAGTGGTGAATTAATTTAAATTAAAACATTTTTCCCACAGGTTTATTATTTTTAAATACTTTAAAGCAAGGTAAGTTTATTCTTAGCCCCGTTGGAAAATAAAATTATTTATTTCAAAAATTTAAATTATTGTTTAAAATAGTTATTTCATGTAATTTATAGTTTATTTAAAAAATGTGATTAAAAAAAATTTATTTGAAGATTTAGTGCTGTTTTGGGGCCGTAGTATTTAAAAGTCTTGACAGCTCTTCCTGTCAGACTTATGAATGGAGCATTCCCTGCTCCGATTGGCTCCCCATGGCCCACGTAATCCCAGGGGACGCATCGAACTAACTGCGCCCCTGGGATACGCAAGCACTGCGCGCCGGCAGCTGGACCAGGCCCCGGATCGGAATTCCACGGGGCCCTACAGCTCAACGGCCGGCGCGTAAGGTAAGTGCAGGTCGGATGCTTACACCCGCGGGAAGCCCCCGACCCGAATTTCTGGGCCATTGTTGTAGAAAACTATCCCGGACACACTCAAGAAATTCACTACCTTACTGACAGGTGCTAGTCTGCTTTTCCCAATCTATGTGAAAGTTAAAATCCCCCATTAAAAACACTCTGCCTTTGCTACATGCTTGTCTAATCTCTTCATTTATACAATGTAGCACTTCAGAGCTGCTATAGGAGGCCTATACACAACTCCCAATACAGTCTTAGATCATTTATTTCTTAATTCAACCCATAAAGTCTCCATTGCCTGCTTACCTCTCTTTAAATCCTCTCTTATCATTGAAGTGATTTCATCCTTAATCACTAAGGCTACTCCTCCCCCCCTGCCATTTTCCCTATCTTCCCTGTAGACCTTATAACTTGGTATATTTAGTTCCCAGTCCTGACCGTCTTGCAGCCATGTCTCAGTAATGGCTACAATGTCATACCCTCCAATTTGAATTCATGCCTGCAGTTCATTCAATTTATTCCTTATACTCCGTGCATTTGTGTAAAGAACCCTTATTTGGGCCACACACCCTAGCCTGTCCTTCAGCTCTAATGTTTTACTCATCTTTTTTGCACCCTCTTCAGTGCCTCGAATTCCTTTTTATGACATGGTGTCCAGAATTGTACGCAGTACTCCAAGTGTGGTCCAACCAAGGTTCGATACAAGTTTAGCATAACTTCACTACTTTTCAATTCAATCCCTCCAGAAATAAACCCCAGTGCTTGCGTTTTTTATGGCCTTGTTAACCTGTGTCACTACTTTCAGTGATTTTTGTGTTTCTACTCCGAGATCCCTTTGCTCTTCTACCCCATTTAGATTCGTTATTTCCAAGTAATATGTGACCTCCCTATTTTTCTTACCAAAATGTAATACCTCACATTTATCTGTGTTGATAAATATCGACTATTTACATGAGTTGATGAGATGAAAGTATGAAATGAAAACATTGACCAACAAGTAGGTAAATACAATTTTTTAATTGTTACATGAAACAGGTTTTTACACTGAAGTATTTCTCAAGGTCAACAATCTGTACATGAAGTATGAAATGTAACACCGAACGATGTTTAAAATCCCACGTTGTTGTTTTTTTCATGGAGTGGGAAATACAGTGAACGTCCTCATATTTTAACATCTGTAATAAGACAGCATCTAAAATGGGGAGAGGGAGGGGGAGGGGGGAAGACAGGAGGAGGAAGAGACCTTGGGTTCACCGTTCCTTTGAACTCCGTGCCCTCCAGGAGCTGCCTGGGTCACATGGCATCGCCTCCCCTCCCATACAGGTCTCACTCTGAAAGTGTCTCTAGCTCTTTGTCTCCAATCAGCAGCAGTCTGTTCCGTTAGCCTCAGGGGAGAATTAATTGGTGGCATTTTGTTCGTCCATGAACAAAATATGTAAATGGTTAGTGTTATATTTGGTCCATTTTTGTAAATGATTAAAGTCAGCTCTAGCTTTTGTATTGTGTTTTCTCTCTCCTCATCTTTCGCAACCACCTTCAGGCAGAAAATAAGAAATAAGAAATAGGAGCAGGAGTTGACCATACGGCCCCTCGAACCTGCTCCGCCATTCAATAACATCATGGCTGATCATCGACCTCAGCTCCACTTTCCCGCCCGATCTCCATATCCCTTGATTCCCCTAGAGTCCAAAAATCTATCGATCTCAGCCTTGAATATACGCAAAGACTCAACATCCACAGTCCTCTGGGGCAGAGAATTCCAAAGATTCACAACCCTCTGAGTGAAGAAATTCCTCCTCAACTCAGTCTTAAATGGTCGCCCCTTATCCTGAGACTATGCCCCCTAGTTCTAGACACTCCGGCCAGGGGAAACAACCTCTCCCATCTACCCTGTCAATCCCCTTCAGAATACATAGATACATAGATACATAGAAGATAGGAGCAGGAGTAGGCCATTCGGCCCTTCGTGCCTGCTCCGCCATTCGATGAGATCATGGCTGATCCTTTAATTCAGTATCCCGTCCCCGCCTTCTCTCCGTAACCCTTAACCCCTTTTGCCCGTAGAAATATATCTAATTCCCTCTTAAATATATTTAATGAGCTGGCGTACACTGCCCTCTGTGGCAATGAGTTCCACAGGTTCACCACTCTCTGAGTGAAGAAATTCCCCCTCATCTCTGTCCTAAATGGTTTAGCCCTTATCCTTAAATTATGTCCTCTAGTTCTGTTCTCACCCGCCAAGGGAAACATTCCTTCTGCATCCAGTCTGTCTAGACCTGTCAGAATTTTATACACTTCTATGAGGTCCCCTCTCAATCTTCTAAACTCCAGTGTGTACATCCCTAAACTACATAGTCTCTCCTCATAGGTCATTCCCACCATTCCTGGTATCAGCCTGGTGAATCGCCGCTGCACCCCCTCCATGGCAAGAACATCCTTCCTCAGATGAGGCGACCAAAACTGTACACAGTACTCGAGGTGTGGTCTCACCAGTGCCCTGTACAGCTGCAGCAAGGTATCCCTGTTCCTGTATTCTAACCCTTTTGCTATGAAGGCCAGCATACCGTTTGCCTTCTTGACCGCCTGTTGCACCTGCATGCTCGCCTTCAGTGACTGGTGTACAAGAACACCCAGGTCTCTCTGTACTTCCCCCTCTCCCAATCTATTGCCATTTAAATAATAATTTGCCCTCCCGTTCCTGCACCCAAGGTGGATAACTTCGCACTTGTCCACATTATAGTGCATCTGCCATTTATCCGCCCAATCGCCCAGTCTGTCCAAATCGCTCTGGAGCTTCCTGGTCTCTTCCTCTGAGCCCACCCCCCCTCCTAGTTTAGTGTCGTCTGCAAATTTGGAAATGCTGCATCCGACTCCCTGATCCAGGTCATTAATGTAAATTGTGAACAGCTGGGGGCCCAGGACAGATCCCTGTGGTACCCCACTTGTTACTGCCTGCCATTCAGAAAATGAGCCGTTTATTCCAACTCTCTGTTTTCTATCTGACAGCCAGTTCCCTATCCACGCCAAAACTTTCCCCTTTATCCCATGAGCCTCAATTTTCCATGCTAATCTTTTATGTGGGACCTTATCGAAGGCCTTTTGGAAGTCCAGGTACACCACATCTACTGGCTCTCCCCCATCTATTCTACCAGTTACTCCCTCAAAAAATTCCAATAGATTAGTCAAGCACGATTTACCCTTTGTAAATCCATGTTGACTCTGTCCTATCCTGTCCCCATTTGCTAAGTGCTCCGCTATTTCATCCTTAATGATGGACTCCAGCATTTTGCCCACAACTGATGTAAGGCTTACAGGTCTGTAATTACCTGCTTTTTCCCTACCCCCCTTTTTGAATAGTGGGGTAACGTTAGCTACCCTCCAATCCATCGGCACTGTTCCCGAGTCTAATGAATTCTGAAAAATCATCCTTAGTGCATCCGCTATCTCTAGGGCCACCTCCTTCAGTACCCTAGGATGCATGTTATCAGGCCCTGGGGATTTGTCCACCTTCAATCCCTTTAGCTTCCTTAACACCATATCCTTAGAGATATTGATTTGCGTCAGTTCCTCCTTTGCCAATGTCCCTATTTTTCCCGATATCCCAGGGAGGTTTTTTGTGTCTTCCTTCGTAAAGACTGACCCAAAGTATGCATTTAGTTGATCTGCCATTTCCTTATTTCCCATTATATATTCCCCCGTATCTGACTGCAATGGACCAACTTTGGTTTTCACCAGTCTTTTCCTTTTGATATACTTATAAAAGCTTTTGGAGTTAGTTTTTATATTTTCCGCCAGCTTGTTTTCGTAAGCTATTTTGCCCCTCTTGATTATGCCCTTTGCCCTCCTTTGCTCTATCTTAAACTGTTCCCAATCTTCCGCTCTGGCGCTTTTTTTGGCTATTTTATACGCCCTATCTTTGGATTTTATGCTGTCTCTAATTTCCCCTGTTATCCACGGGGAATCTTGTATGTTTCAATGAGATCACCTCTCATTCTTCTAAACTCCAGAGAGTATCGGCCCATTCTACACAATCTCTCATCACAGGACAGCCCTCTCATCCCAGGAATCAATCTAGTGAACCTTCGTTGCACCACCTCCAAGGCAAGTGTACTCCTCCTTAGATAAGGAGACCAAAACTGTGCACAGTACTCCAGGTCGGGTCTCACCAAGGCCCTGTACAAGTGACAAGTGGATCCATCGCGGCCTCCTCCTGAGCTCCCCACCCTCATAGATGCCAGTCCTGAGCCAATTCAATTCACTCCACTTGATATCAAAAAATGTCAGAGCACACTGGATACAGCAAAGGCTGTGCGCCCCAACAACATCACAGCTGTAGAGCTAAAGACCTGCACTCCAGAACTAGCCGTACCACTAGCCAAGCTGTTCCTGTACTGGCATCTACCTGACAAAGTGGAAAATTGGGCAGGTATGTCCTTTCTGCAAAAGGCAGGAAAACTCCAATCCGGCCAATTACTGCCCCATCAGTCTACTCTCAATCATCAGCAAAGTAACTAGCCAGGCCACGTAAATACTGTGGCTATAAGAGCAGGTCAGAGGCTGGGTATTCTCCGGCAAGTGACTCACCTCCTGACTCCCCAAAACCATTCGAGCACCTACAAGGCACAAGTCAGGATTGTGATTGAATATTCTCCACTTGCCTGGATGGTTGCAGATCGAACAACACTCAAGAAGTGCGACACAATCCAGCAGAAAGCAGTCCGCTTAATCCACCATCATAAACATTTACACCCTCCTCATCCTGTGCTGCTAGGGCATCACCGAGAGTGGCTCGGTAGTACCACGATTCACTGAGCTGGCTAAGTCCTCAAGGAGATAGCTGCCAGACTGGACTCACTGCAGGTGGAGAGAGAGCAAACACGAGGAAAAAAACGATTTGATCTCGTCCTCAACAATCTACCTGTCGCAGACCATCTGTCCATGACAGTATTGGTCACAGTGACCACTGCACAGTCCTTGTGGGGATGAAGTCCAGTATTCACACTGAGCACACCCCTTCATCGTGTTTTGTGGCACTACCACCATACTAAATGGGATAGAATCAGAACATATCTAGCAGCTCAAAACTGGGCACCAAGGAGGTGCAGTGGGCCATCAGCAGCAACGGAATTGTATTCCACCACACTCTGTAACCTCATGGAGTGATATATCCCTCCCTCTACCATTACCATCAAACCAACCCTGGTTCAATGAGGAGTGTTGAAAAGCATGCCAGGGGTATGTAAAAATCAGATACCAACTTGGTGAAGCTACAACACAGGACTATATGCATGCTAAACAGCAGCAACATTGCTATAGACAGAGCTAAGTGATCCCACACCCAATGGATCAGATCAAAGCTCTGCAGTCCTGCCACATCCAGTCATGAATGGTGATGGACAATTAAACAACTAATGGGAGGAGGAGGCTCCTTGAACATCCCCATCCTAATTGATGGCGGAGCACAGCACGTTAGTGCAAAAGACAAGGCTGAAGCCTTCGCAATCATCTTCAGTCTCATTACAGCCTTGGTCCAAACATGGACAAAAGAGCTGAAATACAGAGGTGAGGTGGGAGTGACTGTACTCGACATCAAGGCAGCATTTGACCAAATGTGGCACCAAGGAGCCCTCTTAAAACTGAAGTCAGTGGGGATCGGGGGAAAACTCTCCACTGGACGGTGTCATATCTAGCACAAGAAAGCTGGCTGTGGTTATTGGAGGCCAATGATCTTAGCCCCAGGTCACCGCTGCAGCAGTTAATCAGGACAGTGTCCTAGGCCCAACATCTTCAACTGCTTTATTAATGACCTTCAGAAGTGGGGATGTTTGCTGCTGATTGTACAGTGTCAAGTAAATTTGCAATTCGTCAGATATGAGGCAGTCTGTGTCCACATGCAGCAAGATGTGGACAACATTCAGGTTGGGGATGATAAGTGGCAAGTAACATTTGTGCCACACAAGTACCAGACAATGACCATCTCCAACAAGAGAGAGTCGAACCAGCTCCCCATGACATGCAATGGCATTACCATAATTGAATTCCCCACCATCTACATTCTGGGGGTCACCATTGACCAGAAACTTAACTAGATCAGCCAAATAATTACTGTGTCCACAAGTGCAAGTGAGAGGCTGGGTATTCTGTGCAAGTGAATCACCACCTCCTGACTCCCCAAAGCCTTTCCACCCCCTACAAGGCACAAGTCAGGAGTGCGATGGAATATTCTCCACTTGCCTGGACGGTTGCAGCTCCAAGTTTCACGAAGCGCGACACAATCCAGGGGAAAGCAGGCCGCTTAATCAGCCCCCCCATACACCATCTTAAACATTTACTCCCTCCTCATATGACGCACTGTGTCAGCAAGGGCACAGAATGTCCTCTGGATGGGGGACTTCAATGTCCATCACCAAGTGTGGCACGGTAGTGGGCTCATGTTTGTTCTCTCACCACCTGCCGTGAGCCAGTCTGGCTGCTATGTCCTTCAGGACTCAGGCAGCTCGGTCAATCATGGTACTATTGAGTCACTGAGGACACCCCTTCATCGTGTCCTGTGCCCCTACCACCGTGCTAAATGGGATAGATTAATAACACATCTAGCAGCTCAAAACTGGGCATCCATGAGGCGCTGGGCCCATCAGCAGCAACAAAATTGTATTCCACCATAATCTGTAACCTCATGACCCGGCATATCCCTCATTTCACCAGAAGCATCAAACCAGCCCTGGTTCAATAATTAGTGTTCAAGAGCATGCCAGGAGCTGCACCAAGTGTATCTGAAAATCAGAAACTAATTTGGTGAAGCTACAACACAGGACTATATGCATGCTGACCAGCGGAAGCAGCGTGCTATAGACAGAGCTAAGCGATCCCACACCCAATCGATCAGATCAAAGTTCTGCAGTCCTGCCACATCCAGTCGTAAATGGTGATAGACAATTAACAACTAATGGGAGGAGGAGGCTCCTTGAACATCCCCATCCTCAATGATGGCAGAGCACAGCACGTGAGTGCAAAAGACAAGGCTGAAGCCTTCACAACCATCTTCAGTCACAAGTGCCAAGTGGATGATGCATCTCGGCTGGCTCCTGAGGTCCCCACCATCACAGAAGCCAGTCTTCAACCAATTTGCTTCACTGACATGATATCAAGAACGGTAGAGTGCACTGGATACAGCAAAGGCTCTGGGACCCGACAACATCCCCGATACAGAGCTGAAGACCTCTGCTCCAGAAATAGCTGCAACTCTAGCCCAGCTGTTCCAGTACTGGCTTCTACCCGACAAAGTGGTAAATTGCCCAGGTATGTCCAGTCCACATAAAGCTGGACTAATCCAACAGCCAGTTACCACCCCATTAACCACCTCTCCATCATCAGCAAAGTGATGGAAGCTGTCGTCGACAATGCTATCAAGCGGCACTAACTCACAAACAACCTCCTCACCGATGCCCAGTTTGGTTTCCGCCAGGGCCTCTTGGCTCCTGACCTCATTACAACCTTGGTCCAAACATGGACAAAAGAGCTGAAATCCAGAGGTGAGGTGAGAGTGACTGTCCTCGACATCAAGGCAGCATTTGTCTGAGTGTGGCACCAAGGAGCCCTAATAAAACTGAAATCAATGGGGATCAGGGGAAAACGCTCCACTGGATGGTGTCATATCTAGCACAAAGGAAGATGGTTGTGGTTATTGGAGGCCAATCATCTCAGACCCAGGTCATCACTGCAGCAGTTACTCAGGACAGTGTCCTAGGCCCAACATCTTAGCTGCTTTGTTAATGACCTTCAGAAGTGGGGTTGTTCGCTACTGATTGCACAGTGTCAAGTTACATTCGCAATTCATCAGATAATGAGGCATTCTGTGTCCAGCACGACCTGGACAACATTCAGGTTGGGGATGATAAGTGGCAAGTAACATTTGTGCCACACAAGTGCCAGACAATGACCATCTCCAACAAGAGAGAGTCTAACCACCACCCCATGACAGTCAATGGCATTACCATTGTTGAATTCCCCACCATCAACATCCTGGGGGTCACCATTGACCAGGAACTTAACTCGACCAGCCAAATAAATATTGTGGCTACAAGAGCTAGTCAGACACTGGGTAGTCTGCGTAAGTGACTCACCAGCTCCTGACTCCCCAAAGCCTTTTCACTCCCTACAAGGCACAAGTCAGGAGAGCGATGGAATGTTCTCCACTTGCTTGGACAGTTGCAGCTCCATCAATACTCACGAAGCTCGTCAGAATCCAGGGGAAAGCCGGCCGCTTAACCAGCCACCCATCCACCATCTTAAACATTTACTCCCTCCTCATCCATAGAAACATAGAAGATAGCAGCAGGAGTAGGCCAATCGGCCCCTCGAGTCTGATCCGCCATTTAATGAGATCATGACTGATCATGTAAATTCAGTACCCTGTCCCTGCTTTTTCCCCATATCCCTTGATCCCTTTAGCCTTAAGAAATATATCTAACTCCTTCTTGAATATATTTAATGAATTGGCCACAAGTGCCTTCTGTGGTAGAGAATTCCACAGGTTCACCACTCTCTGGGTGAAGAAATTCCTCCTCATCTCCGTCCTAACTGGCTTACCCCTTATCTTTAGACTGTAACCCCTGGTTCTGGACTCCCCCGCCATCGGGAACATCATTCCTGCATCTAGTCTGTCTAGCCCTGTTAGAATTTTATAAGTTTCAATGAGATCCCCTCTCATTCTTCTAAACTCCAGCCCAATCGACATCATTCCTGCCATCCCAGGTATCAACCTGGTGAATCTTCGCTGCACTCCCTCCATGGCAAGAACATCCTTCCTCAGATAAGGTGACCAAAATTGCACACAATACTCAAGGTGTGGTCTCACCAAGGCCCTGTACAACTGCAGCAAGATATCCTTGCTCCTGTACTCAAATCCTTTTGCTATGAAGGACAACGTAGCATTTGCCTTCTTAAGTGCCTGCTGCACCTGCATGCTTACCTTTAGCAACTGGTGCACAAGGACACCCAGGTCTCGTTGCACTTCCCCTTCTCCCAATCTATTGCTGTTCAGATAATAATCTGCCTTCCTGTTTTTGCCACCAAAGTGGATAGCCTCGCATTTATCCACATTATATTGCATCTGCCATGCATCTGCCCAATCAGCCAACCTGTCAAATCATACTGGAGTTTCTCGGCATCCTCCTCACAGCACACACGCCCACCCAGCTTTGTGTCGTCTGCAAACTTGGAGATATTACATCTAGTTCCCTCGTCTAGATCATTAATATATATTGTGAATAGCTGGGGTCCTAGCACCGATCCCTGCGGTACCCCACTAGTCACTGCCTGCCACTCGGAAAAAGAGCCGTTTATTCCAACTCTTTGCTTCCTGTCTGCCAACCAGTTCTCTATCCAAGTCAGTACCGTACCCCCCAATCCCATGTGCTTTAACTTTACACGCTAATCTCTTATCCAGCGCACTGTGGCGTCATGGCACAGAATGTCCTCTGGGCGGGGGACTTCAATGTCCATCACCAAGTGTGGCTCGGTTGTGGCTCGTGTTTATTCTCTCACTGCCGTGAGCCAGTCTGGCTGCTATGTCCTTCAGGACTCAGGCAGCTCGGTCAATCATGGTACTATTGAGTCACTGAGGACACCCCTTCATCATGTCCTGTGCCCCTACCACCGTGCTAAATGGGATAGATTAAGAACACATCTAGCAGCTCAAAACTGGGCATCCATGAGGCGCTGGGCCCATCAGCAGCAACAGAATTTTATTCCACCATAATCTGTAACCTCATGGCCCGGCATATCCCTCATTCTACCATTACCATCAAACCAGCCCTGGTTCAATAAGGAGTGTTGAAGAGCATGCCAGGAGCTGCACCAAGTGTATCTGAAAACACAGGACTACATGCATGCTAAATAGCGAAAGCAGCATTTTATAGACAGAGCTAAGCGATCCGCACCCAATGGATCAGATCAAAGCTCTGCAGTCCTGCCACATCCAGTCGTGAATGGTGATGGACAATTAACAACTAACGGGAGGAGGAGGCTCCTTGAACATCCCCATCCTCAACGATGGCAGAGCACAGTACGTGAGTGCAAAAGACAAGGCTGAAGCCTTCGCAACCATCTTTAGCCACGAGTGCCAAGTGGATGATGCATTACAGCTCCTGAGGTCCCACCATCACAGAAGCCAGTCTTCAACCAATTTGCTTCACTGACATGATATCAAGAACGGTAGAGTGCACTGGATACAGCAAAGGCTCTGGGACCCGACAACATCCCCGATACAGAGCTGAAGACCTCTGCTCCAGAAATAGCTGCACCTCTAGCCCAGCTGTTCCAGTACTGGCTTCTACCCGACAAAGTGGTAAATTGCCCAGGTATGTCCAGTCCACATAAAGCTGGACTAATCCAACAGCCAGTTACCACCCCATTAACCACCTCTCCATCATCAGCAAAGTGATGGAAGCTGTCGTCGACAATGCTATCAAGCGGCACTAACTCACAAACAACCTCCTCACCGATGCCCAGTTTGGTTTCCGCCAGGGCCTCTTGGCTCCTGACCTCATTACAACCTTGGTCCAAACATGGACAAAAGAGCTGAGTTCCAGAGGTGAGGTGAGAGTGACTGTCCTCGACATCAAGGCAGCATTTGTCCGAGTGTGGCACCAAGGAGCCCTAATAAAACTGAAATCAATGGGGATCAGGGGAAAACTCTCCACTGGATGGTGTCATATCTAGCACAAAGGAAGATGGTTGTGGTTATTGGAGGCCAATCATCTCAGACCGAGGTCATCGCTGCAGCAGTTACTCAGGACAGTGTCCTAGGCCCAACATCTTAGCTGCTTTGTTAATGACCTTCAGAAGTGGGGTTGTTCGATACTGATTGCACAGTGTCAAGTTACATTCGCAATTCATCAGATAATGAGGCAGTCTGTGTCCAGCACGACCTGGACAACATTCAGGTTGGGGATGATAAGTGGCAAGTAACATTTGTGCCACACAAGTGCCAGACAATGACCATCTCCAACAAGAGAGAGTCTAACCACCACCCCATGACAGTCAATGGCATTACCATTGTTGAATTCCCCACCATCAACATCCTGGGGGTCACCCTTGACCAGGAACTTAACTAGACCAGCCAAATAAATATTGTGGCTACAAGAGCTAGTCAGACACTGGGTAGTCTGCGTAAGTGACTCACCACCTCCTGACTCCCCAAAGCCTTTTCAGTCCCTACAAGGCACAAGTCAGGAGTGCGATGGAATATTCTCCACTTACCTGGACAGTTGCAGCTCCATCAATACTCACGAAGCTCGACAGAATCCACGGGAAAGCCGGCCACTTAACCAGCCACCCATCCACCATCTTAAACATTTACTCCCTCCTCATCCATAGAAACATAGAAGATAGCAGCAGGAGTAGGCCAATCGGCCCCTCGAGTCTGATCCGCCATTTAATGAGATCATGACTGATCATGTAAATTCAGTACCCTGTCCCTGCTTTTTCCCCATATCCCTAGATCACTTTAGCCTTAAGAAATATATCTAACTCCTTCTTGAATATATTTAATGAATTGGCCACAACTGCCTTCTGTGGTAGAGAATTCCACAGGTTCACCACTCTCTGGGTGAAGAAATTCCTCCTCATCTCCGTCCTAAATGGCTTACCCCTTATCTTTAGACTGTAACCCCTGGTTCTGGACTCCCCCGCCATCGGGAACATCATTCCTGCATCTAGTCTGTCTAGCCCTGTTAGAATTTTATAAGTTTCAATGAGATCCCCTCTCATTCTTCTAAACTCCAGCCCAATCGACATCATTCCTGCCAACCCAGGTATCAACCTGGTGAATCTTCGCTGCACTCCCTCCATGGCAAGAACACCCTTCCTCAGATAAGGTGACCAAAATTGCACACAATACTCAAGGTGTGGTCTCACCAAGGCCCTGTACAACTGCAGCAAGATATCCTTGCTCCTGTACTCAAATCCTTTTGCTATGAAGGACAACGTAGCATTTGCCTTCTTAAGTGCCTGCTGCACCTGCATGCTTACCTTTAGCAACTGGTGCACAAGGACACCCAGGTCTCGTTGCACTTCCCCTTCTCCCAATCTATTGCTGTTCAGATAATAATCTGCCTTCCTGTTTTTGCCACCAAAGTGGATAGCCTCGCATTTATCCACATTATATTGCATCTGCCATGCATCTGCCCAATCAGCCAACCTGTCAAATCATACTGGAGTTTCTCGGCATCCTCCTCACAGCACACACGCCCACCCAGCTTTGTGTCGTCTGCAAACTTGGAGATATTACATCTAGTTCCCTCGTCTAGATCATTAATATATATTGTGAATAGCTGGGGTCCTAGCACCGATCCCTGCGGTACCCCACTAGTCACTGCCTGCCACTCGGAAAAAGAGCCGTTTATTCCAACTCTTTGCTTCCTGTCTGCCAACCAGTTCTCTATCCAAGTCAGTACCGTACCCCCCAATCCCACGTGCTTTAACTTTACACGCTAATCTCTTATCCAGCGCACTGTGGCGTCATGCCACAGAATGTCCTCTGGGCGGGGGACTTCAATGTCCATCACCAAGTGTGGCTCGGTTGTGGCTCATGTTTATTCTCTCACTGCCGTGAGCCAGTCTGGCTGCTATGTCCTTCAGGACTCAGGCAGCTCGGTCAATCATGGTACTATTGAGTCACTGAGGACACCCCTTCATCATGTCCTGTGCCCCTACCACCGTGCTAAATGGGATAGATTAAGAACACATCTAGCAGCTCAAAACTGGGCATCCATGAGGCGCTGGGCCCATCAGCAGCAACAGAATTTTATTCCACCATAATCTGTAACCTCATGGCCCGGCATTTCCCTCATTCTACCATTACCATCAAACCAGCCCTGGTTCAATAAGGAGTGTTGAAGAGCATGCCAGGAGCTGCACCAAGTGTATCTGAAAACACAGGACTATATGCATGCTAAATAGCGAAAGCAGCATTTTATAGACAGAGCTAAGCGATCCGCACCCAATGGATCAGATCAAAGCTCTGCAGTCCTGCCACATCCAGTCGTGAATGGTGATGGACAATTAACAACTAACGGGAGGAGGAGGCTCCTTGAACATCCCCATCCTCAACGATGGCAGAGCACAGTACGTGAGTGCAAAAGACAAGGCTGAAGCCTTCGCAACCATCTTTAGCCACGAGTGCCAAGTGGATGATGCATTACAGCTCCTGAGGTCCCACCATCACAGAAGCCAGTCTTCAACCAATTTGCTTCACTGACATGATATCAAGAACGGTAGAGTGCACTGGATACAGCAAAGGCTCTGGGACCCGACAACATCCCCGATACAGAGCTGAAGACCTCTGCTCCAGAAATAGCTGCACCTCTAGCCCAGCTGTTCCAGTACTGGCTTCTACCTGACAAAGTGGTAAATTGCCCAGGTATGTCCAGTCCACATAAAGCTGGACTAATCCAACAGCCAGTTACCACCCCATTAACCACCTCTCCATCATCAGCAAAGTGATGGAAGCTGTCGTCGACAATGCTATCAAGCGGCACTAACTCACAAACAACCTCCTCACCGATGCCCAGTTTGGTTTCCGCCAGGGCCTCTTGGCTCCTGACCTCATTACAACCTTGGTCCAAACATGGACAAAAGAGCTGAGTTCCAGAGGTGAGGTGAGAGTGACTGTCCTCGACATCAAGGCAGCATTTGTCCGAGTGTGGCACCAAGGAGCCCTAATAAAACTGAAATCAATGGGGATCAGGGGAAAACTCTCCACTGGATGGTGTCATATCTAGCACAAAGGAAGATGGTTGTGGTTATTGGAGGCCAATCATCTCAGACCCAGGTCATCGCTGCAGCAGTTACTCAGGACAGTGTCCTAGGCCCAACATCTTAGCTGCTTTGTTAATGACCTTCAGAAGTGGGGTTGTTCGATACTGATTGCACAGTGTCAAGTTATATTCGCAATTCATCAGATAATGAGGCAGTCTGTGTCCAGCACGACCTGGACAACATTCAGGTTGGGGATGATAAGTGGCAAGTAACATTTGTGCCACACAAGTGCCAGACAATGACCATCTCCAACAAGAGAGAGTCTAACCACCACCCCATGACAGTCAATGGCATTACCATTGTTGAATTCCCCACCATCAACATCCTGGGGGTCACCATTGACCAGGAACTTAACTAGACCAGCCAAATAAATATTGTGGCTACAAGAGCTAGTCAGACACTGGGTAGTCTGCGTAGGTGACTCACCACCTCCTGACTCCCCAAAGCCTTTTCAGTCCCTACAAGGCACAAGTCAGGAGTGCGATGGAATATTCTCCACTTACCTGGACAGTTGCAGCTCCATCAATACTCACGAAGCTCGACAGAATCCAGGGGAAAGCCGGCCACTTAACCAGCCACCCATCCACCATCTTAAACATTTACTCCCTCCTCATCCATAGAAACATAGAAGATAGCAGCAGGAGTAGGCCAATCGGCCCCTCGAGTCTGATCCGCCATTTAATGAGATCATGACTGATCATGTAAATTCAGTACCCTGTCCCTGCTTTTTCCCCATATCCCTAGATCACTTTAGCCTTAAGAAATATATCTAACTCCTTCTTGAATATATTTAATGAATTGGCCACAACTGCCTTCTGTGGTAGAGAATTCCACAGGTTCACCACTCTCTGGGTGAAGAAATTCCTCCTCATCTCCGTCCTAAATGGCTTACCCCTTATCTTTAGACTGTAACCCCTGGTTCTGGACTCCCCCGCCATCGGGAACATCATTCCTGCATCTAGTCTGTCTAGCCCTGTTAGAATTTTATAAGTTTCAATGAGATCCCCTCTCATTCTTCTAAACTCCAGCCCAATCGACATCATTCCTGCCAACCCAGGTATCAACCTGGTGAATCTTCGCTGCACTCCCTCCATGGCAAGAACATCCTTCCTCAGATAAGGTGACCAAAATTGCACACAATACTCAAGGTGTGGTCTCACCAAGGCCCTGTACAACTGCAGCAAGATATCCTTGCTCCTGTACTCAAATCCTTTTGCTATGAAGGACAACGTAGCATTTGCCTTCTTAAGTGCCTGCTGCACCTGCATGCTTACCTTTAGCAACTGGTGCACAAGGACACCCAGGTCTCGTTGCGCTTCCCCTTCTCCCAATCTATTGCTGTTCAGACAATAATCTGCCTTCCTGTTTTTGCCACCAAAGTGGATAGCCTCGCATTTATCCACATTATATTGCATCTGCCATGCATCTGCCCAATCAGCCAACCTATCAAATCATACTGGAGTTTCTCGGCATCCTCCTCACAGCACACACGCCCACCCAGCTTTGTGTCGTCTGCAAACTTGGAGATATTACATCTAGTTCCCTCGTCTAGATCATTAATATATATTGTGAATAGCTGGGGTCCTAGCACCGATCCCTGCGGTACCCCACTAGTCACTGCCTGCCACTCGGAAAAAGAGCCGTTTATTCCAACTCTTTGCTTCCTGTCTGCCAACCAGTTCTCTATCCAAGTCAGTACCGTACCCCCCAATCCCACGTGCTTTAACTTTACACGCTAATCTCTTATCCAGCGCACTGTGGCGTCATGCCACAGAATGTCCTCTGGGCGGGGGACTTCAATGTCCATCACCAAGTGTGGCTCGGTTGTGGCTCGTGTTTATTCTCTCACTGCCGTGAGCCAGTCTGGCTGCTATGTCCTTCAGGACTCAGGCAGCTCGGTCAATCATGGTACTATTGAGTCACTGAGGACACCCCTTCATCGTGTCCTGTGCCCCTACCACCGTGCTAAATGGGATAGATTAAGAACACATCTAGCAGCTCAAAACTGGGCATCCATGAGGCGCTGGGCCCATCAGCAGCAACAGAATTTTATTCCACCATAATCTGTAACCTCATGGCCCGGCATATCCCTCATTCTACCATTACCATCAAACCAGCCCTGGTTCAATAAGGAGTGTTGAAGAGCATGCCAGGAGCTGCACCAAGTGTATCTGAAAACACAGGACTATATGCATGCTAAATAGCGAAAGCAGCATTTTATAGACAGAGCTAAGCGATCCGCACCCAATGGATCAGATCAAAGCTCTGCAGTCCTGCCACATCCAGTCGTGAATGGTGATGGACAATTAACAACTAACGGGAGGAGGAGGCTCCTTGAACATCCCCATCCTCAACGATGGCAGAGCACAGTACGTGAGTGCAAAAGACAAGGCTGAAGCCTTCGCAACCATCTTTAGCCACGAGTGCCAAGTGGATGATGCATTACAGCTCCTGAGGTCCCACCATCACAGAAGCCAGTCTTCAACCAATTTGCTTCACTGACATGATATCAAGAACGGTAGAGTGCACTGGATACAGCAAAGGCTCTGGGACCCGACAACATCCCCGATACAGAGCTGAAGACCTCTGCTCCAGAAATAGCTGCACCTCTAGCCCAGCTGTTCCAGTACTGGCTTCTACCCGACAAAGTGGTAAATTGCCCAGGTATGTCCAGTCCACATAAAGCTGGACTAATCCAACAGCCAGTTACCACCCCATTAACCACCTCTCCATCATCAGCAAAGTGATGGAAGCTGTCGTCGACAATGCTATCAAGCGGCACTAACTCACAAACAACCTCCTCACCGATGCCCAGTTTGGTTTCCGCCAGGGCCTCTTGGCTCCTGACCTCATTACAACCTTGGTCCAAACATGGACAAAAGAGCTGAGTTCCAGAGGTGAGGTGAGAGTGACTGTCCTCGACATCAAGGCAGCATTTGTCCGAGTGTGGCACCAAGGAGCCCTAATAAAACTGAAATCAATGGGGATCAGGGGAAAACTCTCCACTGGATGGTGTCATATCTAGCACAAAGGAAGATGGTTGTGGTTATTGGAGGCCAATCATCTCAGACCCAGGTCATCGCTGCAGCAGTTACTCAGGACAGTGTCCTAGGCCCAACATCTTAGCTGCTTTGTTAATGACCTTCAGAAGTGGGGTTGTTCGATACTGATTGCACAGTGTCAAGTTACATTCGCAATTCATCAGATAATGAGGCAGTCTGTGTCCAGCACGACCTGGACAACATTCAGGTTGGGGATGATAAGTGGCAAGTAACATTTGTGCCACACAAGTGCCAGACAATGACCATCTCCAACAAGAGAGAGTCTAACCACCACCCCATGACAGTCAATGGTATTACCATTGTTGAATTCCCCACCATCAACATCCTGGGGGTCACCATTGACCAGGAACTTAACTAGACCAGCCAAATAAATATTGTGGCTACAAGAGCTAGTCAGACACTGGGTAGTCTGCGTAAGTGACTCACCACATCCTGACTCCCCAAAGCCTTTTCAGTCCCTACAAGGCACAAGTCAGGAGTGCGATGGAATATTCTCCACTTACCTGGACAGTTGCAGCTCCATCAATACTCACGAAGCTCGACAGAATCCAGGGGAAAGCCGGCCACTTAACCAGCCACCCATCCACCATCTTAAACATTTACTCCCTCCTCATCCATAGAAACATAGAAGATAGCAGCAGGAGTAGGCCAATCGGCCCCTCGAGTCTGATCCGCCATTTAATGAGATCATGACTGATCATGTAAATTCAGTACCCTGTCCCTGCTTTTTCCCCATATCCCTAGATCACTTTAGCCTTAAGAAATATATCTAACTCCTTCTTGAATATATTTAATGAATTGGCCACAACTGCCTTCTGTGGTAGAGAATTCCACAGGTTCACCACTCTCTGGGTGAAGAAATTCCTCCTCATCTCCGTCCTAAATGGCTTACCCCTTATCTTTAGACTGTAACCCCTGGTTCTGGACTCCCCCGCCATCGGGAACATCATTCCTGCATCTAGTCTGTCTAGCCCTGTTAGAATTTTATAAGTTTCAATGAGATCCCCTCTCATTCTTCTAAACTCCAGCCCAATCGACATCATTCCTGCCAACCCAGGTATCAACCTGGTGAATCTTCGCTGCACTCCCTCCATGGCAAGAACATCCTTCCTCAGATAAGGTGACCAAAATTGCACACAATACTCAAGGTGTGGTCTCACCAAGGCCCTGTACAACTGCAGCAAGATATCCTTGCTCCTGTACTCAAATCCTTTTGCTATGAAGGACAACGTAGCATTTGCCTTCTTAAGTGCCTGCTGCACCTGCATGCTTACCTTTAGCAACTGGTGCACAAGGACACCCAGGTCTCGTTGCACTTCCCCTTCTCCCAATCTATTGCTGTTCAGATAATAATCTGCCTTCCTGTTTTTGCCACCAAAGTGGATAGCCTCGCATTTATCCACATTATATTGCATCTGCCATGCATCTGCCCAATCAGCCAACCTGTCAAATCATACTGGAGTTTCTCGGCATCCTCCTCACAGCACACACGCCCACCCAGCTTTGTGTCGTCTGCAAACTTGGAGATATTACATCTAGTTCCCTCGTCTAGATCATTAATATATATTGTGAATAGCTGGGGTCCTAGCACCGATCCCTGCGGTACCCCACTAGTCACTGCCTGCCACTCGGAAAAAGAGCCGTTTATTCCAACTCTTTGCTTCCTGTCTGCCAACCAGTTCTCTATCCAAGTCAGTACCGTACCCCCCAATCCCACGTGCTTTAACTTTACACGCTAATCTCTTATCCAGCGCACTGTGGCGTCATGCCACAGAATGTCCTCTGGGCGGGGGACTTCAATGTCCATCACCAAGTGTGGCTCGGTTGTGGCTCGTGTTTATTCTCTCACTGCCGTGAGCCAGTCTGGCTGCTATGTCCTTCAGGACTCAGGCAGCTCGGTCAATCATGGTACTATTGAGTCACTGAGGACACCCCTTCATCGTGTCCTGTGCCCCTACCACCGTGCTAAATGGGATAGATTAAGAACACATCTAGCAGCTCAAAACTGGGCATCCATGAGGCGCTGGGCCCATCAGCAGCAACAGAATTTTATTCCACCATAATCTGTAACCTCATGGCCCGGCATATCCCTCATTCTACCATTACCATCAAACCAGCCCTGGTTCAATAAGGAGTGTTGAAGAGCATGCCAGGAGCTGCACCAAGTGTATCTGAAAACACAGGACTATATGCATGCTAAATAGCGAAAGCAGCATTTTATAGACAGAGCTAAGCGATCCGCACCCAATGGATCAGATCAAAGCTCTGCAGTCCTGCCACATCCAGTCGTGAATGGTGATGGACAATTAACAACTAACGGGAGGAGGAGGCTCCTTGAACATCCCCATCCTCAACGATGGCAGAGCACAGTACGTGAGTGCAAAAGACAAGGCTGAAGCCTTCGCAACCATCTTTAGCCACGAGTGCCAAGTGGATGATGCATTACAGCTCCTGAGGTCCCACCATCACAGAAGCCAGTCTTCAACCAATTTGCTTCACTGACATGATATCAAGAACGGTAGAGTGCACTGGATACAGCAAAGGCTCTGGGACCCGACAACATCCCCGATACAGAGCTGAAGACCTCTGCTCCAGAAATAGCTGCACCTCTAGCCCAGCTGTTCCAGTACTGGCTTCTACCCGACAAAGTGGTAAATTGCCCAGGTATGTCCAGTCCACATAAAGCTGGACTAATCCAACAGCCAGTTACCACCCCATTAACCACCTCTCCATCATCAGCAAAGTGATGGAAGCTGTCGTCGACAATGCTATCAAGCGGCACTAACTCACAAACAACCTCCTCACCGATGCCCAGTTTGGTTTCCGCCAGGGCCTCTTGGCTCCTGACCTCATTACAACCTTGGTCCAAACATGGACAAAAGAGCTGAGTTCCAGAGGTGAGGTGAGAGTGACTGTCCTCGACATCAAGGCAGCATTTGTCCGAGTGTGGCACCAAGGAGCCCTAATAAAACTGAAATCAATGGGGATCAGGGGAAAACTCTCCACTGGATGGTGTCATATCTAGCACAAAGGAAGATGGTTGTGGTTATTGGAGGCCAATCATCTCAGACCCAGGTCATCGCTGCAGCAGTTACTCAGGACAGTGTCCTAGGCCCAACATCTTAGCTGCTTTGTTAATGACCTTCAGAAGTGGGGTTGTTCGATACTGATTGCACAGTGTCAAGTTACATTCGCAATTCATCAGATAATGAGGCAGTCTGTGTCCAGCACGACCTGGACAACATTCAGGTTGGGGATGATAAGTGGCAAGTAACATTTGTGCCACACAAGTGCCAGACAATGACCATCTCCAACAAGAGAGAGTCTAACCACCACCCCATGACAGTCAATGGTATTACCATTGTTGAATTCCCCACCATCAACATCCTGGGGGTCACCATTGACCAGGAACTTAACTAGACCAGCCAAATAAATATTGTGGCTACAAGAGCTAGTCAGACACTGGGTAGTCTGCGTAAGTGACTCACCACATCCTGACTCCCCAAAGCCTTTTCAGTCCCTACAAGGCACAAGTCAGGAGTGCGATGGAATATTCTCCACTTACCTGGACAGTTGCAGCTCCATCAATACTCACGAAGCTCGACAGAATCCAGGGGAAAGCCGGCCACTTAACCAGCCACCCATTCACCATCTTAAACATTTACTCCCTCCTCATCCATAGAAACATAGAAGATAGCAGCAGGAGTAGGCCAATCAGCCCCTCGAGTCTGATCCGCCATTTAATGAGATCATGACTGATCATGTAAATTCAGTACCCTGTCCCTGCTTTTTCCCCATATCCCTAGATCACTTTAGCCTTAAGAAATATATCTAACTCCTTCTTGAATATATTTAATGAATTGGCCACAACTGCCTTCTGTGGTAGAGAATTCCACAGGTTCACCACTCTCTGGGTGAAGAAATTCCTCCTCATCTCCGTCCTAAATGGCTTACCCCTTATCTTTAGACTGTAACCCCTGGTTCTGGACTCCCCCGCCATCGGGAACATCATTCCTGCATCTAGTCTGTCTAGCCCTGTTAGAATTTTATAAGTTTCAATGAGATCCCCTCTCATTCTTCTAAACTCCAGCCCAATCGACATCATTCCTGCCAACCCAGGTATCAACCTGGTGAATCTTCGCTGCACTCCCTCCATGGCAAGAACATCCTTCCTCAGATAAGGTGACCAAAATTGCACACAATACTCAAGGTGTGGTCTCACCAAGGCCCTGTACAACTGCAGCAAGATATCCTTGCTCCTGTACTCAAATCCTTTTGCTATGAAGGACAACGTAGCATTTGCCTTCTTAAGTGCCTGCTGCACCTGCATGCTTACCTTTAGCAACTGGTGCACAAGGACACCCAGGTCTCGTTGCGCTTCCCCTTCTCCCAATCTATTGCTGTTCAGACAATAATCTGCCTTCCTGTTTTTGCCACCAAAGTGGATAGCCTCGCATTTATCCACATTATATTGCATCTGCCATGCATCTGCCCAATCAGCCAACCTATCAAATCATACTGGAGTTTCTCGGCATCCTCCTCACAGCACACACGCCCACCCAGCTTTGTGTCGTCTGCAAACTTGGAGATATTACATCTAGTTCCCTCGTCTAGATCATTAATATATATTGTGAATAGCTGGGGTCCTAGCACCGATCCCTGCGGTACCCCACTAGTCACTGCCTGCCACTCGGAAAAAGAGCCGTTTATTCCAACTCTTTGCTTCCTGTCTGCCAACCAGTTCTCTATCCAAGTCAGTACCGTACCCCCCAATCCCACGTGCTTTAACTTTACACGCTAATCTCTTATCCAGCGCACTGTGGCGTCATGCCACAGAATGTCCTCTGGGCGGGGGACTTCAATGTCCATCACCAAGTGTGGCTCGGTTGTGGCTCGTGTTTATTCTCTCACTGCCGTGAGCCAGTCTGGCTGCTATGTCCTTCAGGACTCAGGCAGCTCGGTCAATCATGGTACTATTGAGTCACTGAGGACACCCCTTCATCGTGTCCTGTGCCCCTACCACCGTGCTAAATGGGATAGATTAAGAACACATCTAGCAGCTCAAAACTGGGCATCCATGAGGCGCTGGGCCCATCAGCAGCAACAGAATTTTATTCCACCATAATCTGTAACCTCATGGCCCGGCATATCCCTCATTCTACCATTACCATCAAACCAGCCCTGGTTCAATAAGGAGTGTTGAAGAGCATGCCAGGAGCTGCACCAAGTGTATCTGAAAACACAGGACTATATGCATGCTAAATAGCGAAAGCAGCATTTTATAGACAGAGCTAAGCGATCCGCACCCAATGGATCAGATCAAAGCTCTGCAGTCCTGCCACATCCAGTCGTGAATGGTGATGGACAATTAACAACTAACGGGAGGAGGAGGCTCCTTGAACATCCCCATCCTCAACGATGGCAGAGCACAGTACGTGAGTGCAAAAGACAAGGCTGAAGCCTTCGCAACCATCTTTAGCCACGAGTGCCAAGTGGATGATGCATTACAGCTCCTGAGGTCCCACCATCACAGAAGCCAGTCTTCAACCAATTTGCTTCACTGACATGATATCAAGAACGGTAGAGTGCACTGGATACAGCAAAGGCTCTGGGACCCGACAACATCCCCGATACAGAGCTGAAGACCTCTGCTCCAGAAATAGCTGCACCTCTAGCCCAGCTGTTCCAGTACTGGCTTCTACCCGACAAAGTGGTAAATTGCCCAGGTATGTCCAGTCCACATAAAGCTGGACTAATCCAACAGCCAGTTACCACCCCATTAACCACCTCTCCATCATCAGCAAAGTGATGGAAGCTGTCGTCGACAATGCTATCAAGCGGCACTAACTCACAAACAACCTCCTCACCGATGCCCAGTTTGGTTTCCGCCAGGGCCTCTTGGCTCCTGACCTCATTACAACCTTGGTCCAAACATGGACAAAAGAGCTGAGTTCCAGAGGTGAGGTGAGAGTGACTGTCCTCGACATCAAGGCAGCATTTGTCCGAGTGTGGCACCAAGGAGCCCTAATAAAACTGAAATCAATGGGGATCAGGGGAAAACTCTCCACTGGATGGTGTCATATCTAGCACAAAGGAAGATGGTTGTGGTTATTGGAGGCCAATCATCTCAGACCCAGGTCATCGCTGCAGCAGTTACTCAGGACAGTGTCCTAGGCCCAACATCTTAGCTGCTTTGTTAATGACCTTCAGAAGTGGGGTTGTTCGATACTGATTGCACAGTGTCAAGTTACATTCGCAATTCATCAGATAATGAGGCAGTCTGTGTCCAGCACGACCTGGACAACATTCAGGTTGGGGATGATAAGTGGCAAGTAACATTTGTGCCACACAAGTGCCAGACAATGACCATCTCCAACAAGAGAGAGTCTAACCACCACCCCATGACAGTCAATGGTATTACCATTGTTGAATTCCCCACCATCAACATCCTGGGGGTCACCATTGACCAGGAACTTAACTAGACCAGCCAAATAAATATTGTGGCTACAAGAGCTAGTCAGACACTGGGTAGTCTGCGTAAGTGACTCACCACATCCTGACTCCCCAAAGCCTTTTCAGTCCCTACAAGGCACAAGTCAGGAGTGCGATGGAATATTCTCCACTTACCTGGACAGTTGCAGCTCCATCAATACTCACGAAGCTCGACAGAATCCAGGGGAAAGCCGGCCACTTAACCAGCCACCCATCCACCATCTTAAACATTTACTCCCTCCTCATCCATAGAAACATAGAAGATAGCAGCAGGAGTAGGCCAATCGGCCCCTCGAGTCTGATCCGCCATTTAATGAGATCATGACTGATCATGTAAATTCAGTACCCTGTCCCTGCTTTTTCCCCATATCCCTAGATCACTTTAGCCTTAAGAAATATATCTAACTCCTTCTTGAATATATTTAATGAATTGGCCACAACTGCCTTCTGTGGTAGAGAATTCCACAGGTTCACCACTCTCTGGGTGAAGAAATTCCTCCTCATCTCCGTCCTAAATGGCTTACCCCTTATCTTTAGACTGTAACCCCTGGTTCTGGACTCCCCCGCCATCGGGAACATCATTCCTGCATCTAGTCTGTCTAGCCCTGTTAGAATTTTATAAGTTTCAATGAGATCCCCTCTCATTCTTCTAAACTCCAGCCCAATCGACATCATTCCTGCCAACCCAGGTATCAACCTGGTGAATCTTCGCTGCACTCCCTCCATGGCAAGAACATCCTTCCTCAGATAAGGTGACCAAAATTGCACACAATACTCAAGGTGTGGTCTCACCAAGGCCCTGTACAACTGCAGCAAGATATCCTTGCTCCTGTACTCAAATCCTTTTGCTATGAAGGACAACGTAGCATTTGCCTTCTTAAGTGCCTGCTGCACCTGCATGCTTACCTTTAGCAACTGGTGCACAAGGACACCCAGGTCTCGTTGCACTTCCCCTTCTCCCAATCTATTGCTGTTCAGATAATAATCTGCCTTCCTGTTTTTGCCACCAAAGTGGATAGCCTCGCATTTATCCACATTATATTGCATCTGCCATGCATCTGCCCAATCAGCCAACCTGTCAAATCATACTGGAGTTTCTCGGCATCCTCCTCACAGCACACACGCCCACCCAGCTTTGTGTCGTCTGCAAACTTGGAGATATTACATCTAGTTCCCTCGTCTAGATCATTAATATATATTGTGAATAGCTGGGGTCCTAGCACCGATCCCTGCGGTACCCCACTAGTCACTGCCTGCCACTCGGAAAAAGAGCCGTTTATTCCAACTCTTTGCTTCCTGTCTGCCAACCAGTTCTCTATCCAAGTCAGTACCGTACCCCCCAATCCCACGTGCTTTAACTTTACACGCTAATCTCTTATCCAGCGCACTGTGGCGTCATGCCACAGAATGTCCTCTGGGCGGGGGACTTCAATGTCCATCACCAAGTGTGGCTCGGTTGTGGCTCGTGTTTATTCTCTCACTGCCGTGAGCCAGTCTGGCTGCTATGTCCTTCAGGACTCAGGCAGCTCGGTCAATCATGGTACTATTGAGTCACTGAGGACACCCCTTCATCGTGTCCTGTGCCCCTACCACCGTGCTAAATGGGATAGATTAAGAACACATCTAGCAGCTCAAAACTGGGCATCCATGAGGCGCTGGGCCCATCAGCAGCAACAGAATTTTATTCCACCATAATCTGTAACCTCATGGCCCGGCATATCCCTCATTCTACCATTACCATCAAACCAGCCCTGGTTCAATAAGGAGTGTTGAAGAGCATGCCAGGAGCTGCACCAAGTGTATCTGAAAACACAGGACTATATGCATGCTAAATAGCGAAAGCAGCATTTTATAGACAGAGCTAAGCGATCCGCACCCAATGGATCAGATCAAAGCTCTGCAGTCCTGCCACATCCAGTCGTGAATGGTGATGGACAATTAACAACTAACGGGAGGAGGAGGCTCCTTGAACATCCCCATCCTCAACGATGGCAGAGCACAGTACGTGAGTGCAAAAGACAAGGCTGAAGCCTTCGCAACCATCTTTAGCCACGAGTGCCAAGTGGATGATGCATTACAGCTCCTGAGGTCCCACCATCACAGAAGCCAGTCTTCAACCAATTTGCTTCACTGACATGATATCAAGAACGGTAGAGTGCACTGGATACAGCAAAGGCTCTGGGACCCGACAACATCCCCGATACAGAGCTGAAGACCTCTGCTCCAGAAATAGCTGCACCTCTAGCCCAGCTGTTCCAGTACTGGCTTCTACCCGACAAAGTGGTAAATTGCCCAGGTATGTCCAGTCCACATAAAGCTGGACTAATCCAACAGCCAGTTACCACCCCATTAACCACCTCTCCATCATCAGCAAAGTGATGGAAGCTGTCGTCGACAATGCTATCAAGCGGCACTAACTCACAAACAACCTCCTCACCGATGCCCAGTTTGGTTTCCGCCAGGGCCTCTTGGCTCCTGACCTCATTACAACCTTGGTCCAAACATGGACAAAAGAGCTGAGTTCCAGAGGTGAGGTGAGAGTGACTGTCCTCGACATCAAGGCAGCATTTGTCCGAGTGTGGCACCAAGGAGCCCTAATAAAACTGAAATCAATGGGGATCAGGGGAAAACTCTCCACTGGATGGTGTCATATCTAGCACAAAGGAAGATGGTTGTGGTTATTGGAGGCCAATCATCTCAGACCCAGGTCATCGCTGCAGCAGTTACTCAGGACAGTGTCCTAGGCCCAACATCTTAGCTGCTTTGTTAATGACCTTCAGAAGTGGGGTTGTTCGATACTGATTGCACAGTGTCAAGTTACATTCGCAATTCATCAGATAATGAGGCAGTCTGTGTCCAGCACGACCTGGACAACATTCAGGTTGGGGATGATAAGTGGCAAGTAACATTTGTGCCACACAAGTGCCAGACAATGACCATCTCCAACAAGAGAGAGTCTAACCACCACCCCATGACAGTCAATGGTATTACCATTGTTGAATTCCCCACCATCAACATCCTGGGGGTCACCATTGACCAGGAACTTAACTAGACCAGCCAAATAAATATTGTGGCTACAAGAGCTAGTCAGACACTGGGTAGTCTGCGTAAGTGACTCACCACATCCTGACTCCCCAAAGCCTTTTCAGTCCCTACAAGGCACAAGTCAGGAGTGCGATGGAATATTCTCCACTTACCTGGACAGTTGCAGCTCCATCAATACTCACGAAGCTCGACAGAATCCAGGGGAAAGCCGGCCACTTAACCAGCCACCCATCCACCATCTTAAACATTTACTCCCTCCTCATCCATAGAAACATAGAAGATAGCAGCAGGAGTAGGCCAATCAGCCCCTCGAGTCTGATCCGCCATTTAATGAGATCATGACTGATCATGTAAATTCAGTACCCTGTCCCTGCTTTTTCCCCATATCCCTAGATCACTTTAGCCTTAAGAAATATATCTAACTCCTTCTTGAATATATTTAATGAATTGGCCACAACTGCCTTCTGTGGTAGAGAATTCCACAGGTTCACCACTCTCTGGGTGAAGAAATTCCTCCTCATCTCCGTCCTAAATGGCTTACCCCTTATCTTTAGACTGTAACCCCTGGTTCTGGACTCCCCCGCCATCGGGAACATCATTCCTGCATCTAGTCTGTCTAGCCCTGTTAGAATTTTATAAGTTTCAATGAGATCCCCTCTCATTCTTCTAAACTCCAGCCCAATCGACATCATTCCTGCCAACCCAGGTATCAACCTGGTGAATCTTCGCTGCACTCCCTCCATGGCAAGAACATCCTTCCTCAGATAAGGTGACCAAAATTGCACACAATACTCAAGGTGTGGTCTCACCAAGGCCCTGTACAACTGCAGCAAGATATCCTTGCTCCTGTACTCAAATCCTTTTGCTATGAAGGACAACGTAGCATTTGCCTTCTTAAGTGCCTGCTGCACCTGCATGCTTACCTTTAGCAACTGGTGCACAAGGACACCCAGGTCTCGTTGCACTTCCCCTTCTCCCAATCTATTGCTGTTCAGATAATAATCTGCCTTCCTGTTTTTGCCACCAAAGTGGATAGCCTCGCATTTATCCACATTACATTGCATCTGCCATGCACCTGCCCAATCAGCCAACCTGTCAAATCATACTGGAGTTTCTCGGCATCCTCCTCACAGCACACACGCCCACCCAGCTTTGTGTAGTCTGCAAACTTGGAGATATTACATCTAGTGCCCTCGTCTAGATCATTAATATATATTGTGAATAGCTGGGGTCCTAGCACCGATCCCTGCGGTACCCCACTAGTCACTGCCTGCCACTCGGAAAAAGAGCCGTTTATTCCAACTCTTTGCTTCCTGTCTGCCAACCAGTTCTCTATCCAAGTCAGTACCGTACCCCCCAATCCCACGTGCTTTAACTTTACACGCTAATCTCTTATCCAGCGCACTGTGGCGTCATGGCACAGAATGTCCTCTGGGCGGGGGACTTCAATGTCCATCACCAAGTGTGGCTCGGTAGTGGCTCGTGTTTATTCTCTCACTGCCGTGAGCCAGTCTAGCTGCTATGTCCTTCAGGACTCAGGCAGCTCGGTCAATCATGGTACTATTGAGTCACTGAGGACACCCCTTCATCGTGTCCTGCGCCCCTACCACCGTGCTAAATGGGATAGATTAAGAACACATCTAGCAGCTCAAAACTGGGCATCCATGAGGCGCTGGGCCCATCAGCAGCAACAGAATTTTATTCCACCATAATCTGTAACCTCATGGCCCGGCATATCCCTCATTCTACCATTACCATCAAACCAGCCCTGGTTAAATAAGGAGTGTTGAAGGGCATGCCAGGAGCTGCACCAAGTGTATCTGAAAACACAGGACTATATGCATGCTAAATAGCGAAAGCAGCATTTTATAGACAGAGCTAAGCGATCCGCACCCAATGGATCAGATCAAAGCTCTGCAGTCCTGCCACATCCAGTCGTGAATGGTGATGGACAATTAACAACTAACGGGAGGAGGAGGCTCCTTGAACATCCCCATCCTCAACGATGGCAGAGCACAGTACGTGAGTGCAAAAGACAAGGCTGAAGCCTTCGCAACCATCTTTAGCCACGAGTGCCAAGTGGATGATGCATTACAGCTCCTGAGGTCCCACCATCACAGAAGCCAGTCTTCAACCAATTTGCTTCACTGACATGATATCAAGAACGGTAGAGTGCACTGGATACAGCAAAGGCTCTGGGACCCGACAACATCCCCGATACAGAGCTGAAGACCTCTGCTCCAGAAATAGCTGCACCTCTAGCCCAGCTGTTCCAGTACTGGCTTCTACCCGACAAAGTGGTAAATTGCCCAGGTATGTCCAGTCCACATAAAGCTGGACTAATCCAACAGCCAGTTACCACCCCATTAACCACCTCTCCATCATCAGCAAAGTGATGGAAGCTGTCGTCGACAATGCTATCAAGCGGCACTAACTCACAAACAACCTCCTCACCGATGCCCAGTTTGGTTTCCGCCAGGGCCTCTTGGCTCCTGACCTCATTACAACCTTGGTCCAAACATGGACAAAAGAGCTGAGTTCCAGAGGTGAGGTGAGAGTGACTGTCCTCGACATCAAGGCAGCGTTTGTCCGAGTGTGGCACCAAGGAGCCCTAATAAAACTGAAATCAATGGGGATCAGGGGAAAACTCTCCACTGGATGGTGTCATATCTAGCACAAAGGAAGATGGTTGTGGTTATTGGAGGCCAATCATCTCAGACCCAGGTCATCGCTGCAGCAGTTACTCAGGACAGTGTCCTAGGCCCAACATCTTAGCTGCTTTGTTAATGACCTTCAGAAGTGGGGATGTTCGATACTGATTGCACAGTGTCAAGTTACATTCGCAATTCATCAGATAATGAGGCAGTCTGTGTCCAGCACGACCTGGACAACATTCAGGTTGGGGATGATAAGTGGCAAGTAACATTTGTGCCACACAAGTGCCAGACAATGACCATCTCCAACAAGAGAGAGTCTAACCACCACCCCATGACAGTCAATGGCATTACCATTGTTGAATTCCCCACCATCAACATCCTGGGGGTCACCATTGACCAGGAACTTAACTAGACCAGCCAAATAAATATTGTGGCTACAAGAGTTAGTCAGACACTGGGTAGTCTGCGTAAGTGACTCACCACCTCCTGACTCCCCAAAGCCTTTTCAGTCCCTACAAGGCACAAGTCAGGAGTGCGATGGAATATTCTCCACTTACCTGGACAGTTGCAGCTCCATCAATACTCACGAAGCTCGACAGAATCCAGGGGAAAGCCGGCCACTTAACCAGCCACCCATCCACCATCTTAAACATTTACTCCCTCCTCATCCATAGAAACATAGAAGATAGCAGCAGGAGCAGGCCAATCGGCCCCTCGAGTCTGATCCGCCATTTAATGAGATCATGACTGATCATGTAAATTCAGTACCCTGTCCCTGCTTTTTCCCCATATCCCTAGATCACTTTAGCCTTAAGAAATATATCTAACTCCTTCTTGAATATATTTAATGAATTGGCCACAACTGCCTTCTGTGGTAGAGAATTCCACAGGTTCACCACTCTCTGGGTGAAGAAATTCCTCCTCATCTCTGTCCTAAATGGCTTACCTCTTATCTTTAGACTGTAACCCCTGGTTCTGGACTCCCCCGCCATCGGGAACATCATTCCTGCATCTAGTCTGTCTAGCCCTGTTAGAATTTTATAAGTTTCAATGAGATCCCCTCTCATTCTTCTAAACTCCAGCCCAATCGACATCATTCCTGCCAACCCAGGTATCAACCTGGTGAATCTTCGCTGCACTCCCTCCATGGCAAGAACATCCTTCCTCAGATAAGGTGACCAAAATTGCACACAATGCTCAAGGTGTGGTCTCACCAAGGCCCTGTACAACTGCAGCAAGATATCCTTGCTCCTGTACTCAAATCCTTTTGCTATGAAGGACAACGTAGCATTTGCCTTCTTAAGTGCCTGCTGCACCTGCATGCTTACCTTTAGCAACTGGTGCACAAGGACACCCAGGTCTCGTTGCACTTCCCCTTCTCCCAATCCATTGCTGTTCAGATAATAATCTGCCTTCCTGTTTTTGCCACCAAAGTGGATAGCCTCGCATTTATCCACATTATATTGCATCTGCCATGCATCTGCCCAATCAGCCAACCTGTCAAATCATACTGGAGTTTCTCGGCATCCTCCTCACAGCACACACGCCCACCCAGCTTTGTGTCGTCTGCAAACTTGGAGATATTACATCTAGTTCCCTCGTCTAGATCATTTATATTGTGAATAGCTGGGGTCCTAGCACCGATCCCTGCGGTACCCCACTAGTCACTGCCTGCCACTCGGAAAAAGAGCCGTTTATTCCAACTCTTTGCTTCCTGTCTGCCAACCAGTTCTCTATCCAAGTCAGTACCGTACCCCCCAATCCCACGTGCTTTAACTTTACACGCTAATCTCTTATCCAGCGCACTGTGGCGTCATGCCACAGAATGTCCTCTGGGCGGGGGACTTCAATGTCCATCACCAAGTGTGGCTCGGTTGTGGCTCGTGTTTATTCTCTCACTGCCGTGAGCCAGTCTGGCTGCTATGTCCTTCAGGACTCAGGCAGCTCGGTCAATCATGGTACTATTGAGTCACTGAGGACACCCCTTCATCGTGTCCTGTGCCCCTACCACCGTGCTAAATGGGATAGATTAAGAACACATCTAGCAGCTCAAAACTGGGCATCCATGAGGCGCTGGGCCCATCAGCAGCAACAGAATTTTATTCCACCATAATCTGTAACCTCATGGCCCGGCATATCCCTCATTCTACCATTACCATCAAACCAGCCCTGGTTCAATAAGGAGTGTTGAAGAGCATGCCAGGAGCTGCACCAAGTGTATCTGAAAACACAGGACTATATGCATGCTAAATAGCGAAAGCAGCATTTTATAGACAGAGCTAAGCGATCCGCACCCAATGGATCAGATCAAAGCTCTGCAGTCCTGCCACATCCAGTCGTGAATGGTGATGGACAATTAACAACTAATGGGAGGAGGAGGCTCCTTGAACATCCCCATCCTCAACGATGGCAGAGCACAGTACGTGAGTGCAAAAGACAAGGCTGAAGCCTTCGCAACCATCTTTAGCCACGAGTGCCAAGTGGATGATGCATTACAGCTCCTGAGGTCCCACCATCACAGAAGCCAGTCTTCAACCAATTTGCTTCACTGACATGATATCAAGAACGGTAGAGTGCACTGGATACAGCAAAGGCTCTGGGACCTGACAACATCCCCGATACAGAGCTGAAGACCTCTGCTCCAGAAATAGCTGCACCTCTAGCCCAGCTGTTCCAGTACTGGCTTCTACCCGACAAAGTGGTAAATTGTCCAGGTATGTCCAGTCCACATAAAGCTGGACTAATCCAACAGCCAGTTACCACCCCATTAACCACCTCTCCATCATCAGCAAAGTGATGGAAGCTGTCGTCGACAATGCTATCAAGCGGCACTAACTCACAAACAACCTCCTCACCGATGCCCAGTTTGGTTTCCGCCAGGGCCTCTTGGCTCCTGACCTCATTACAACCTTGGTCCAAACATGGACAAAAGAGCTGAGTTCCAGAGGTGAGGTGAGAGTGACTGTCCTCCACATCAAGGCAGCATTTGTCCGAGTGTGGCACCAAGGAGCCCTAATAAAACTGAAATCAATGGGGATCAGGGGAAAACTCTCCACTGGATGGTGTCATATCTAGCACAAAGGAAGATGGTTGTGGTTATTGGAGGCCAATCATCTCAGACCCAGGTCATCGCTGCAGCAGTTACTCAGGACAGTGTCCTAGGCCCAACATCTTAGCTGCTTTGTTAATGACCTTCAGAAGTGGGGTTGTTCGATACTGATTGCACAGTGTCAAGTTACATTCGCAATTCATCAGATAATGAGGCAGTCTGTGTCCAGCACGACCTGGACAACATTCAGGTTGGGGATGATAAGTGGCAAGTAACATTTGTGCCACACAAGTGCCAGACAATGACCATCTCCAACAAGAGAGAGTCTAACCACCACCCCATGACAGTCAATGGCATTACCATTGTTGAATTCCCCACCATCAACATCCTGGGGGTCACCATTGACCAGGAACTTAACTAGACCAGCCAAATAAATATTGTGGCTACAAGAGCTAGTCAGACACTGGGTAGTCTGCGTAAGTGACTCACCACCTCCTGACTCCCCAAAGCCTTTTCAGTCCCTACAAGGCACAAGTCAGGAGTGCGATGGAATATTCTCCACTTACCTGGACAGTTGCAGCTCCATCAATACTCACGAAGCTCGACAGAATCCAGGGGAAAGCCGGCCACTTAACCAGCCACCCATCCACCATCTTAAACATTTACTCCCTCCTCATCCATAGAAACATAGAAGATAGCAGCAGGAGTAGGCCAATCGGCCCCTCGAGTCTGATCCGCCATTTAATGAGATCATGACTGATCATGTAAATTCAGTACCCTGTCCCTGCTTTTTCCCCATATCCCTAGATCACTTTAGCCTTAAGAAATATATCTAACTCCTTCTTGAATATATTTAATGAATTGGCCACAACTGCCTTCTGTGGTAGAGAATTCCACAGGTTCACCACTCTCTGGGTGAAGAAATTCCTCCTCATCTCCGTCCTAAATGGCTTACCCCTTATCTTTAGACTGTAACCCCTGGTTCTGGACTCCCCCGCCATCGGGAACATCATTCCTGCATCTAGTCTGTCTAGCCCTGTTAGAATTTTATAAGTTTCAATGAGATCCCCTCTCATTCTTCTAAACTCCAGCCCAATCGACATCATTCCTGCCAACCCAGGTATCAACCTGGTGAATCTTCGCTGCACTCCCTCCATGGCAAGAACATCCTTCCTCAGATAAGGTGACCAAAATTGCACACAATGCTCAAGGTGTGGTCTCACCAAGGCCCTGTACAACTGCAGCAAGATATCCTTGCTCCTGTACTCAAATCCTTTTGCTATGAAGGACAACGTAGCATTTGCCTTCTTAAGTGCCTGCTGCACCTGCATGCTTACCTTTAGCAACTGGTGCACAAGGACACCCAGGTCTCGTTGCACTTCCCCTTCTCCCAATCCATTGCTGTTCAGATAATAATCTGCCTTCCTGTTTTTGCCACCAAAGTGGATAGCCTCGCATTTATCCACATTATATTGCATCTGCCATGCATCTGCCCAATCAGCCAACCTGTCAAATCATACTGGAGTTTCTCGGCATCCTCCTCACAGCACACACGCCCACCCAGCTTTGTGTCATCTGCAAACTTGGAGATTTTACATCTAGTGCCCTCGTCGAGATCATTAATATATATTGTGAATAGCTGGGGTCCTAGCACCGATCCCTGCGGTACCCCACTAGTCACTGCCTGCCACTCGGAAAAAGAGCCGTTTATTCCAACTCTTTGCTTCCTGTCTGCCAACCAGTTCTCTATCCAAGTCAGTACCGTACCCCCCAATCCCACGTGCTTTAACTTTACACGCTAATCTCTTATCCAGCGCACTGTGGCGTCATGGCACAGAATGTCCTCTGGGCGGGGGACTTCAATGTCCATCACCAAGTGTGGCTCGGTAGTGGCTCGTGTTTATTCTCTCACTGCCGTGAGCCAGTCTGGCTGCTATGTCCTTCAGGACTCAGGCAGCTCGGTCAATCATGGTACTATTGAGTCACTGAGGACACCCCTTCATCGTGTCCTGCGCCCCTACCACCGTGCTAAATGGGATAGATTAAGAACACATCTAGCAGCTCAAAACTGGGCATCCATGAGGCGCTGGGCCCATCAGCAGCAACAGAATTTTATTCCACCATAATCTGTAACCTCATGGCCCGGCATATCCCTCATTCTACCATTACCATCAAACCAGCCCTGGTTCAATAAGGAGTGTTGAAGAGCATGCCAGGAGCTGCACCAAGTGTATCTGAAAACACAGGACTATATGCATGCTAAATAGCGAAAGCAGCATTTTATAGACAGAGCTAAGCGATCCGCACCCAATGGATCAGATCAAAGCTCTGCAGTCCTGCCACATCCAGTCGTGAATGGTGATGGACAATTAACAACTAACGGGAGGAGGAGGCTCCTTGAACATCCCCATCCTCAACGATGGCAGAGCACAGTACGTGAGTGCAAAAGACAAGGCTGAAGCCTTCGCAACCATCTTTAGCCACGAGTGCCAAGTGGATGATGCATTACAGCTCCTGAGGTCCCACCATCACAGAAGCCAGTCTTCAACCAATTTGCTTCACTGACATGATATCAAGAACGGTAGAGTGCACTGGATACAGCAAAGGCTCTGGGACCCGACAACATCCCCGATACAGAGCTGAAGACCTCTGCTCCAGAAATAGCTGCACCTCTAGCCCAGCTGTTCCAGTACTGGCTTCTACCCGACAAAGTGGTAAATTGCCCAGGTATGTCCAGTCCACATAAAGCTGGACTAATCCAACAGCCAGTTACCACCCCATTAACCACCTCTCCATCATCAGCAAAGTGATGGAAGCTGTCGTCGACAATGCTATCAAGCGGCACTAACTCACAAACAACCTCCTCACCGATGCCCAGTTTGGTTTCCGCCAGGGCCTCTTGGCTCCTGACCTCATTACAACCTTGGTCCAAACATGGACAAAAGAGCTGAGTTCCAGAGGTGAGGTGAGAGTGACTGTCCTCGACATCAAGGCAGCATTTGTCCGAGTGTGGCACCAAGGAGCCCTAATAAAACTGAAATCAATGGGGATCAGGGGAAAACTCTCCACTGGATGGTGTCATATCTAGCACAAAGGAAGATGGTTGTGGTTATTGGAGGCCAATCATCTCAGACCCAGGTCATCGCTGCAGCAGTTACTCAGGACAGTGTCCTAGGCCCAACATCTTAGCTGCTTTGTTAATGACCTTCAGAAGTGGGGTTGTTCGATACTGATTGCACAGTGTCAAGTTACATTCGCAATTCATCAGATAATGAGGCAGTCTGTGTCCAGCACGACCTGGACAACATTCAGGTTGGGGATGATAAGTGGCAAGTAACATTTGTGCCACACAAGTGCCAGACAATGACCATCTCCAACAAGAGAGAGTCTAACCACCACCCCATGACAGTCAATGGCATTACCATTGTTGAATTCCCCACCATCAACATCCTGGGGGTCACCATTGACCAGGAACTTAACTAGACCAGCCAAATAAATATTGTGGCTACAAGAGCTAGTCAGACACTGGGTAGTCTGCGTAAGTGACTCACCACCTCCTGACTCCCCAAAGCCTTTTCAGTCCCTACAAGGCACAAGTCAGGAGTGCGATGGAATATTCTCCACTTACCTGGACAGTTGCAGCTCCATCAATACTCACGAAGCTCGACAGAATCCAGGGGAAAGCCGGCCACTTAACCAGCCACCCATCCACCATCTTAAACATTTACTCCCTCCTCATCCATAGAAACATAGAAGATAGCAGCAGGAGTAGGCCAATCGGCCCCTCGAGTCTGATCCGCCATTTAATGAGATCATGACTGATCATGTAAATTCAGTACCCTGTCCCTGCTTTTTCCCCATATCCCTAGATCACTTTAGCCTTAAGAAATATATCTAACTCCTTCTTGAATATATTTAATGAATTGGCCACAACTGCCTTCTGTGGTAGAGAATTCCACAGGTTCACCACTCTCTGGGTGAAGAAATTCCTCCTCATCTCCGTCCTAAATGGCTTACTCCTTATCTTTAGACTGTAACCCCTGGTTCTGGACTCCCCCGCCATCGGGAACATCATTCCTGCATCTAGTCTGTCTAGCCCTGTTAGAATTTTATAAGTTTCAATGAGATCCCCTCTCATTCTTCTAAACTCCAGCCCAATCGACATCATTCCTGCCAACCCAGGTATCAACCTGGTGAATCTTCGCTGCACTCCCTCCATGGCAAGAACATCCTTCCTCAGATAAGGTGACCAAAATTTCACACAATGCTCAAGGTGTGGTCTCACCAAGGCCCTGTACAACTGCAGCAAGATATCCTTGCTCCTGTACTCAAATCCTTTTGCTATGAAGGACAACGTAGCATTTGCCTTCTTAAGTGCCTGCTGCACCTGCATGCTTACCTTTAGCAACTGGTGCACAAGGACACCCAGGTCTCGTTGCACTTCCCCTTCTCCCAATCCATTGCTGTTCAGATAATAATCTGCCTTCCTGTTTTTGCCACCAAAGTGGATAGCCTCGCATTTATCCACATTATATTGCATCTGCCATGCATCTGCCCAATCAGCCAACCTGTCAAATCATACTGGAGTTTCTCGGCATCCTCCTCACAGCACACACGCCCACCCAGCTTTGTGTCGTCTGCAAACTTGGAGATATTACATCTAGTTCCCTCGTCTAGATCATTAATATATATTGTGAATAGCTGGGGTCCTAGCACCGATCCCTGCGGTACCCCACTAGTCACTGCCTGCCACTCGGAAAAAGAGCCGTTTATTCCAACTCTTTGCTTCCTGTCTGCCAACCAGTTCTCTATCCAAGTCAGTACCGTACCCCCCAATCCCACGTGCTTTAACTTTACACGCTAATCTCTTATCCTGCGCACTGTGGCGTCATGCCACAGAATGTCCTCTGGGCGGGGGACTTCAATGTCCATCACCAAGTGTGGCTCGGTTGTGGCTCGTGTTTATTCTCTCACTGCCGTGAGCCAGTCTGGCTGCTATGTCCTTCAGGACTCAGGCAGCTCGGTCAATCACGGTACTATTGAGTCACTGAGGACACCCCTTCATCGTGTCCTGTGCCCCTACCACCGTGCTAAATGGGATAGATTAAGAACACATCTAGCAGCTCAAAACTGGGCATCCATGAGGCGCTGGGCCCATCAGCAGCAACAGAATTTTATTCCACCATAATCTGTAACCTCATGGCCCGGCATATCCCTCATTCTACCATTACCATCAAACCAGCCCTGGTTCAATAAGGAGTGTTGAAGAGCATGCCAGGAGCTGCACCAAGTGTATCTGAAAACACAGGACTATATGCATGCTAAATAGCGAAAGCAGCATTTTATAGACAGAGCTAAGCGATCCGCACCCAATGGATCAGATCAAAGCTCTGCAGTCCTGCCACATCCAGTCGTGAATGGTGATGGACAATTAACAACTAACGGGAGGAGGAGGCTCCTTGAACATCCCCATCCTCAACGATGGCAGAGCACAGTACGTGAGTGCAAAAGACAAGGCTGAAGCCTTCGCAACCATCTTTAGCCACGAGTGCCAAGTGGATGATGCATTACAGCTCCTGAGGTCCCACCATCACAGAAGCCAGTCTTCAACCAATTTGCTTCACTGACATGATATCAAGAACGGTAGAGTGCACTGGATACAGCAAAGGCTCTGGGACCCGACAACATCCCCGATACAGAGCTGAAGACCTCTGCTCCAGAAATAGCTGCACCTCTAGCCCAGCTGTTCCAGTACTGGCTTCTACCCGACAAAGTGGTAAATTGCCCAGGTATGTCCAGTCCACATAAAGCTGGACTAATCCAACAGCCAGTTACCACCCCATTAACCACCTCTCCATCATCAGCAAAGTGATGGAAGCTGTCGTCGACAATGCTATCAAGCGGCACTAACTCACAAACAACCTCCTCACCGATGCCCAGTTTGGTTTCCGCCAGGGCCTCTTGGCTCCTGACCTCATTACAACCTTGGTCCAAACATGGACAAAAGAGCTGAGTTCCAGAGGTGAGGTGAGAGTGACTGTCCTCGACATCAAGGCAGCATTTGTCCGAGTGTGGCACCAAGGAGCCCTAATAAAACTGAAATCAATGGGGATCAGGGGAAAACTCTCCACTGGATGGTGTCATATCTAGCACAAAGGAAGATGGTTGTGGTTATTGGAGGCCAATCATCTCAGACCCAGGTCATCGCTGCAGCAGTTACTCAGGACAGTGTCCTAGGCCCAACATCTTAGCTGCTTTGTTAATGACCTTCAGAAGTGGGGTTGTTCGATACTGATTGCACAGTGTCAAGTTACATTCGCAATTCATCAGATAATGAGGCAGTCTGTGTCCAGCACGACCTGGACAACATTCAGGTTGGGGATGATAAGTGGCAAGTAACATTTGTGCCACACAAGTGCCAGACAATGACCATCTCCAACAAGAGAGAGTCTAACCACCACCCCATGACAGTCAATGGCATTACCATTGTTGAATTCCCCACCATCAACATCCTGGGGGTCACCATTGACCAGGAACTTAACTAGACCAGCCAAATAAATATTGTGGCTACAAGAGCTAGTCAGACACTGGGTAGTCTGCGTAAGTGACTCACCACCTCCTGACTCCCCAAAGCCTTTTCAGTCCCTACAAGGCACAAGTCAGGAGTGCGATGGAATATTCTCCACTTGCCTGGACAGTTGCAGCTCCATCAATACTCACGAAGCTCGACAGAATCCAGGGGAAAGCCGGCCACTTAACCAGCCACCCATCCACCATCTTAAACATTTACTCCCTCCTCATCCATAGAAACATAGAAGATAGCAGCAGGAGTAGGCCAATCGGCCCCTCGAGTCTGATCCGCCATTTAATGAGATCATGACTGATCATGTAAATTCAGTACCCTGTCCCTGCTTTTTCCCCATAGCCCTAGATCACTTTAGCCTTAAGAAATATATCTAACTCCTTCTTGAATATATTTAATGAATTGGCCACAACTGCCTTCTGTGGTAGAGAATTCCACAGGTTCACCACTCTCTGGGTGAAGAAATTCCTCCTCATCTCCGTCCTAAATGGCTTACCCCTTATCTTTAGACTGTAACCCCTGGTTCTGGACTCCCCCTCCATCGGGAACATCATTCCTGCATCTAGTCTGTCTAGCCCTGTTAGAATTTTATAAGTTTCAATGAGATCCCCTCTCATTCTTCTAAACTCCAGCCCAATCGACATCATTCCTGCCAACCCAGGTATCAACCTGGTGAATCTTCGCTGCACTCCCTCCATGGCAAGAACATCCTTCCTCAGATAAGGTGACCAAAATTGCACACAATACTCAAGGTGTGGTCTCACCAAGGCCCTGTACAACTGCAGCAAGACATCCTTGCTCCTGTACTCAAATCCTTTTGCTATGAAGGACAACGTAGCATTTGCCTTCTTAAGTGCCTGCTGCACCTGCATGCTTACCTTTAGCAACTGGTGCACAAGGACACCCAGGTCTCGTTGCACTTCCCCTTCTCCCAATCCATTGCTGTTCAGATAATAATCTGCCTTCCTGTTTTTGCCACCAAAGTGGATAGCCTCACATTTATCCACATTATATTGCATCTGCCATGCATCTGCCCAATCAGCCAACCTGTCAAATCATACTGGAGTTTCTCGGCATCCTCCTCACAGCACACACGCCCACCCAGCTTTGTGTCGTCTGCAAACTTGGAGATATTACATCTAGTTCCCTCGTCTAGATCATTAATATATATTGTGAATAGCTGGGGTCCTAGCACCGATCCCTGCGGTACCCCACTAGTCACTGCCTGCCACTCGGAAAAAGAGCCGTTTATTCCAACTCTTTGCTTCCTGTCTGCCAACCAGTTCTCTATCCAAGTCAGTACCGTACCCCCCAATCCCACGTGCTTTAACTTTACACGCTAATCTCTTATCCAGCGCACTGTGGCGTCATGCCACAGAATGTCCTCTGGGCGGGGGACTTCAATGTCCATCACCAAGTGTGGCTCGGTTGTGGCTCGTGTTTATTCTCTCACTGCCGTGAGCCAGTCTGGCTGCTATGTCCTTCAGGACTCAGGCAGCTCGGTCAATCACGGTACTATTGAGTCACTGAGGACACCCCTTCATCGTGTCCTGTGCCCCTACCACCGTGCTAAATGGGATAGATTAAGAACACATCTAGCAGCTCAAAACTGGGCATCCATGAGGCGCTGGGCCCATCAGCAGCAACAGAATTTTATTCCACCATAATCTGTAACCTCATGGCCCGGCATATCCCTCATTCTACCATTACCATCAAACCAGCCCTGGTTCAATAAGGAGTGTTGAAGAGCATGCCAGGAGCTGCACCAAGTGTATCTGAAAACACAGGACTATATGCATGCTAAATAGCGAAAGCAGCATTTTATAGACAGAGCTAAGCGATCCGCACCCAATGGATCAGATCAAAGCTCTGCAGTCCTGCCACATCCAGTCGTGAATGGTGATGGACAATTAACAACTAACGGGAGGAGGAGGCTCCTTGAACATCCCCATCCTCAACGATGGCAGAGCACAGTACGTGAGTGCAAAAGACAAGGCTGAAGCCTTCGCAACCATCTTTAGCCACGAGTGCCAAGTGGATGATGCATTACAGCTCCTGAGGTCCCACCATCACAGAAGCCAGTCTTCAACCAATTTGCTTCACTGACATGATATCAAGAACGGTAGAGTGCACTGGATACAGCAAAGGCTCTGGGACCCGACAACATCCCCGATACAGAGCTGAAGACCTCTGCTCCAGGAGTAGCTGCACCTCTAGCCCAGCTGTTCCAGTACTGGCTTCTACCCGACAAAGTGGTAAATTGCCCAGGTATGTCCAGTCCACATAAAGCTGGACTAATCCAACAGCCAGTTACCACCCCATTAACCACCTCTCCATCATCAGCAAAGTGATGGAAGCTGTCGTCGACAATGCTATCAAGCGGCACTAACTCACAAACAACCTCCTCACCGATGCCCAGTTTGGTTTCCGCCAGGGCCTCTTGGCTCCTGACCTCATTACAACCTTGGTCCAAACATGGACAAAAGAGCTGAGTTCCAGAGGTGAGGTGAGAGTGACTGTCCTCGACATCAAGGCAGCATTTGTCCGAGTGTGGCACCAAGGAGCCCTAATAAAACTGAAATCAATGGGGATCAGGGGAAAACTCTCCACTGGATGGTGTCATATCTAGCACAAAGGAAGATGGTTGTGGTTATTGGAGGCCAATCATCTCAGACCCAGGTCATCGCTGCAGCAGTTACTCAGGACAGTGTCCTAGGCCCAACATCTTAGCTGCTTTGTTAATGACCTTCAGAAGTGGGGTTGTTCGATACTGATTGCACAGTGTCAAGTTACATTCGCAATTCATCAGATAATGAGGCAGTCTGTGTCCAGCACGACCTGGACAACATTCAGGTTGGGGATGATAAGTGGCAAGTAACATTTGTGCCACACAAGTGCCAGACAATGACCATCTCCAACAAGAGAGAGTCTAACCACCACCCCATGACAGTCAATGGCATTACCATTGTTGAATTCCCCACCATCAACATCCTGGGGGTCACCATTGACCAGGAACTTAACTAGACCAGCCAAATAAATATTGTGGCTACAAGAGCTAGTCAGACACTGGGTAGTCTGCGTAAGTGACTCACCACCTCCTGACTCCCCAAAGCCTTTTCAGTCCCTACAAGGCACAAGTCAGGAGTGCGATGGAATATTCTCCACTTGCCTGGACAGTTGCAGCTCCATCAATACTCACAAAGCTCGACAGAATCCAGGGGAAAGCCGGCCACTTAACCAGCCACCCATCCACCATCTTAAACATTTACTCCCTCCTCATCCATAGAAACATAGAAGATAGCAGCAGGAGTAGGCCAATCGGCCCCTCGAGTCTGATCCGCCATTTAATGAGATCATGACTGATCATGTAAATTCAGTACCCTGTCCCTGCTTTTTCCCCATAGCCCTAGATCACTTTAGCCTTAAGAAATATATCTAACTCCTTCTTGAATATATTTAATGAATTGGCCACAACTGCCTTCTGTGGTAGAGAATTCCACAGGTTCACCACTCTCTGGGTGAAGAAATTCCTCCTCATCTCCGTCCTAAATGGCTTACCCCTTATCTTTAGACTGTAACCCCTGGTTCTGGACTCCCCCGCCATCGGGAACATCATTCCTGCATCTAGTCTGTCTAGCCCTGTTAGAATTTTATAAGTTTCAATGAGATCCCCTCTCATTCTTCTAAACTCCAGCCCAATCGACATCATTCCTGCCAACCCAGGTATCAACCTGGTGAATCTTCGCTGCACTCCCTCCATGGCAAGAACATCCTTCCTCAGATAAGGTGACCAAAATTGCACACAATACTCAAGGTGTGGTCTCACCAAGGCCCTGTACAACTGCAGCAAGATATCCTTGCTCCTGTACTCAAATCCTTTTGCTATGAAGGACAACGTAGCATTTGCCTTCTTAAGTGCCTGCTGCACCTGCATGCTTACCTTTAGCAACTGGTGCACAAGGACACCCAGGTCTCGTTGCACTTCCCCTTCTCCCAATCTATTGCTGTTCAGATAATAATCTGCCTTCCTGTTTTTGCCACCAAAGTGGATAGCCTCGCATTTATCCACATTATATTGCATCTGCCATGCATCTGCCCAATCAGCCAACCTGTCAAATCATACTGGAGTTTCTCGGCATCCTCCTCACAGCACACACGCCCACCCAGCTTTGTGTCGTCTGCAAACTTGGAGATATTACATCTAGTTCCCTCGTCTAGATCATTAATATATATTGTGAATAGCTGGGGTCCTAGCACCGATCCCTGCGGTACCCCACTAGTCACTGCCTGCCACTCGGAAAAAGAGCCGTTTATTCCAACTCTTTGCTTCCTGTCTGCCAACCAGTTCTCTATCCAAGTCAGTACCGTACCCCCCAATCCCACGTGCTTTAACTTTACACGCTAATCTCTTATCCAGCGCACTGTGGCGTCATGCCACAGAATGTCCTCTGGGCGGGGGACTTCAATGTCCATCACCAAGTGTGGCTCGGTTGTGGCTCGTGTTTATTCTCTCACTGCCGTGAGCCAGTCTGGCTGCTATGTCCTTCAGGACTCAGGCAGCTCGGTCAATCATGGTACTATTGAGTCACTGAGGACACCCCTTCATCGTGTCCTGTGCCCCTACCACCGTGCTAAATGGGATAGATTAAGAACACATCTAGCAGCTCAAAACTGGGCATCCATGAGGCGCTGGGCCCATCAGCAGCAACAGAATTTTATTCCACCATAATCTGTAACCTCATGGCCCGGCATATCCCTCATTCTACCATTACCATCAAACCAGCCCTGGTTCAATAAGGAGTGTTGAAGAGCATGCCAGGAGCTGCACCAAGTGTATCTGAAAACACAGGACTATATGCATGCTAAATAGCGAAAGCAGCATTTTATAGACAGAGCTAAGCGATCCGCACCCAATGGATCAGATCAAAGCTCTGCAGTCCTGCCACATCCAGTCGTGAATGGTGATGGACAATTAACAACTAACGGGAGGAGGAGGCTCCTTGAACATCCCCATCCTCAACGATGGCAGAGCACAGTACGTGAGTGCAAAAGACAAGGCTGAAGCCTTCGCAACCATCTTTAGCCACGAGTGCCAAGTGGATGATGCATTACAGCTCCTGAGGTCCCACCATCACAGAAGCCAGTCTTCAACCAATTTGCTTCACTGACATGATATCAAGAACGGTAGAGTGCACTGGATACAGCAAAGGCTCTGGGACCCGACAACATCCCCGATACAGAGCTGAAGACCTCTGCTCCAGAAATAGCTGCACCTCTAGCCCAGCTGTTCCAGTACTGGCTTCTACCCGACAAAGTGGTAAATTGCCCAGGTATGTCCAGTCCACATAAAGCTGGACTAATCCAACAGCCAGTTACCACCCCATTAACCACCTCTCCATCATCAGCAAAGTGATGGAAGCTGTCGTCGACAATGCTATGAAGCGGCACTAACTCACAAACAACCTCCTCACCGATGCCCAGTTTGGTTTCCGCCAGGGCCTCTTGGCTCCTGACCTCATTACAACCTTGGTCCAAACATGGACAAAAGAGCTGAGTTCCAGAGGTGAGGTGAGAGTGACTGTCCTCGACATCAAGGCAGCATTTGTCCGAGTGTGGCACCAAGGAGCCCTAATAAAACTGAAATCAATGGGGATCAGGGGAAAACTCTCCACTGGATGGTGTCATATCTAGCACAAAGGAAGATGGTTGTGGTTATTGGAGGCCAATCATCTCAGACCCAGGTCATCGCTGCAGCAGTTACTCAGGACAGTGTCCTAGGCCCAACATCTTAGCTGCTTTGTTAATGACCTTCAGAAGTGGGGTTGTTCGATACTGATTGCACAGTGTCAAGTTACATTCGCAATTCATCAGATAATGAGGCAGTCTGTGTCCAGCACGACGTGGACAACATTCAGGTTGGGGATGATAAGTGGCAAGTAACATTTGTGCCACACAAGTGCCAGACAATGACCATCTCCAACAAGAGAGAGTCTAACCACCACCCCATGACAGTCAATGGCATTACCATTGTTGAATACCCCACCATCAACATCCTGGGGGTTACCATTGACCAGGAACTTAACTAGACCAGCCAAATAAATATTGTGGCTACAAGAGCTAGTCAGACACTGGGTAGTCTGCGTAAGTGACTCACCACCTCCTGACTCCCCAAAGCCTTTTCAGTCCCTACAAGGCACAAGTCAGGAGTGCGATGGAATATTCTCCACTTACCTGGACAGTTGCAGCTCCATCAATACTCACGAAGCTCGACAGAATCCAGGGGAAAGCCGGCCACTTAACCAGCCACCCATCCACCATCTTAAACATTTACTCCCTCCTCATCCATAGAAACATAGAAGATAGCAGCAGGAGTAGGCCAATCGGCCCCTCGAGTCTGATCCGCCATTTAATGAGATCATGACTGATCATGTAAATTCAGTACCCTGTCCCTGCTTTTTCCCCATATCCCTAGATCACTTTAGCCTTAAGAAATATATCTAACTCCTTCTTGAATATATTTAATGAAATGGCCACAACTGCCTTCTGTGGTAGAGAATTCCACAGGTTCACCACTCTCTGGGTGAAGAAATTCCTCCTCATCTCCGTCCTAAATGGCTTACCCCTTATCTTTAGACTGTAACCCCTGGTTCTGGACTCCCCCGCCATCGGGAACATCATTCCTGCATCTAGTCTGTCTAGCCCTGTTAGAATTTTATAAGTTTCAATGAGATCCCCTCTCATTCTTCTAAACTCCAGCCAAATCGACATCATTCCTGCCAACCCAGGTATCAACCTGGTGAATCTTCGCTGCACTCCCTCCATGGCAAGAACATCCTTCCTCAGATAAGGTGACCAAAATTGCACACAATACTCAAGGTGTGGTCTCACCAAGGCCCTGTACAACTGCAGCAAGATATCCTTGCTCCTGTACTCAAATCCTTTTGCTATGAAGGACAACGTAGCATTTGCCTTCTTAAGTGCCTGCTGCACCTGCATGCTTACCTTTAGCAACTGGTGCACAAGGACACCCAGGTCTCGTTGCACTTCCCCTTCTCCCAATCTATTGCTGTTCAGATAATAATCTGCCTTCCTGTTTTTGCCACCAAAGTGGATAGCCTCGCATTTATCCACATTATATTGCATCTGCCATGCATCTGCCCAATCAGCCAACCTGTCAAATCATACTGGAGGTTCTCGGCATCCTCCTCACAGCACACACGCCCACCCAGCTTTGTGTCGTCTGCAAACTTGGAGATATTACATCTAGTTCCCTCGTCTAGATCATTAATATATATTGTGAATAGCTGGGGTCCTAGCACCGATCCCTGCGGTACCCCACTAGTCACTGCCTGCCACTTGGAAAAAGGGCCGTTTATTCCAACTCTTTGCTTCCTGTCTGCCAACCAGTTCTCTATCCAAGTCAGTACCGTACCCCCCAATCCCACGTGCTTTAACTTTACACGCTAATCTCTTATCCAGCGCACTGTGGCGTCATGGCACAGAATGTCCTCTGGGCGGGGGACTTCAATGTCCATCACCAAGTGTGGCTCGGTTGTGGCTCGTGTTTATTCTCTCACTGCCGTGAGCCAGTCTGGCTGTTATGTCCTTCAGGACTCAGGCAGCTCGGTCAATCATGGTACTATTGAGTCACTGAGGACACCCCTTCATCGTGTCCTGTGCCCCTACCACCGTGCTAAATGGGATAGATTAAGAACACATCTAGCAGCTCAAAACTGGGCATCCATGAGGCGCTGGGCCCATCAGCAGCAACAGAATTTTATTCCACCATAATCTGTAACCTCATGGCCCGGCATATCCCTCATTCTACCATTACCATCAAACCAGCCCTGGTTCAATAAGGAGTGTTGAAGAGCATGCCAGGAGCTGCACCAAGTGTATCTGAAAACACAGGACTATATGCATGCTAAATAGCGAAAGCAGCATTTTATAGACAGAGCTAAGCGATCCGCACCCAATGGATCAGATCAAAGCTCTGCAGTCCTGCCACATCCAGTCGTGAATGGTGATGGACAATTAACAACTAACGGGAGGAGGAGGCTCCTTGAACATCCCCATCCTCAACGATGGCAGAGCACAGTACGTGAGTGCAAAAGACAAGGTTGAAGCCTTCGCAACCATCTTTAGCCACGAGTGCCAAGTGGATGATGCATTACAGCTCCTGAGGTCCCACCATCACAGAAGCCAGTCTTCAACCAATTTGCTTCACTGACATGATATCAAGAACGGTAGAGTGCACTGGATACAGCAAAGGCTCTGGGACCCGACAACATCCCCGATACAGAGCTGAAGACCTCTGCTCCAGAAATAGCTGCACCTCTAGCCCAGCTGTTCCAGTACTGGCTTCTACCCGACAAAGTGGTAAATTGCCCAGGTATGTCCAGTCCACATAAAGCTGGACTAATCCAACAGCCAGTTACCACCCCATTAACCACCTCTCCATCATCAGCAAAGTGATGGAAGCTGTCGTCGACAATGCTATCAAGCGGCACTAACTCACAAATAACCTCCTCACCGATGCCCAGTTTGGTTTCTGCCAGGTCCTCTTGGCTCCTGACCTCATTACAACCTTGGTCCAAACATGGACAAAAGAGCTGACTTCCAGAGGTGAGGTGAGAGTGACTGTCCTCGACATCAAGGCAGCGTTTGTCCGAGTGTGGCACCAAGGAGCCCTAATAAAACTGAAATCAATGGGGATCAGGGGAAAACTCTCCACTGGATGGTGTCATATCTAGCACAAAGGAAGATGGTTGTGGTTATTGGAGGCCAATCATCTCAGACCCAGGTCATCGCTGCAGCAGTTACTCAGGACAGTGTCCTAGGCCCAACATCTTAGCTGCTTTGTTAATGACCTTCAGAAGTGGGGATGTTCGATACTGATTGCACAGTGTCAAGTTACATTCGCAATTCATCAGATAATGAGGCAGTCTGTGTCCAGCACGACCTGGACAACATTCAGGTTGGGGATGATAAGTGGCAAGTAACATTTGTGCCACACAAGTGCCAGACAATGACCATCTCCAACAAGAGAGAGTCTAACCACCACCCCATGACAGTCAATGGCATTACCATTGTTGAATTCCCCACCATCAACATCCTGGGGGTCACCATTGACCAGGAACTTAACTAGACCAGCCAAATAAATATTGTGGCTACAAGAGCTAGTCAGACACTGGGTAGTCTGCGTAAGTGACTCACCACCTCCTGACTCCCCAAAGCCTTTTCACTCCCTACAAGGCACAAGTCAGGAGTGCGATGGAATATTCTCCACTTGCCTGGACAGTTGCAGCTCCATCAATACTCACGAAGCTCGACAGAATCCAGGGGAAAGCCGGCCACTTAACCAGCCACCCATCCACCATCTTAAACATTTACTCCCTCCTCATCCATAGAAACATAGAAGATAGCAGCAGGAGCAGGCCATTCGGCCCCTCGAGTCTGCTCCGCCATTTAATGAGATCATGACTGATCATGTAAATTCAGTACCCTGTCCCTGCTTTTTCCCCATATCCCTAGATCACTTTAGCCTTAAGAAATATATCTAACTCCTTCTTGAATATATTTAATGAATTGGCCACAACTGCCTTCTGTGGTAGAGAATTCCACAGGTTCACCACTCTCTGGGTGAAGAAATTCCTCCTCATCTCCGTCCTAAATGGCTTACCCCTTATCTTTAGACTGTAACCCCTGGTTCTGGACTCCCCCGCCATCGGGAACATCATTCCTGCATCTAGTCTGTCTAGCCCTGTTAGAATTTTATAAGTTTCAATGAGATCCCCTCTCATTCTTCTAAACTCCAGCCCAATCGACATCATTCCTGCCAACCCAGGTATCAACCTGGTGAATCTTTGCTGCACTCCCTCCATGGCAAGAACATCCTTCCTCAGATAAGGTGACCAAAATTGCACACAATACTCAAGGTGTGGTCTCACCAAGGCCCTGTACAACTGCAGCAAGATATCCTTGCTCCTGTACTCAAATCCTTTTGCTATGAAGGACAACGTAGCATTTGCCTTCTTAAGTGCCTGCTGCACCTGCATGCTTACCTTTAGCAACTGGTGCACAAGGACACCCAGGTCTCGTTGCACTTCCCCTTCTCCCAATCTATTGCTGTTCAGATAATAATCTGCCTTCCTGTTTTTGCCACCAAAGTGGATAGCCTCGCATTTATCCACATTATATTGCATCTGCCATGCATCTGCCCAATCAGCCAACCTGTCAAATCATACTGGAGTTTCTCGGCATCCTCCTCACAGCACACACGCCCACCCAGCTTTGTGTCGTCTGCAAACTTGGAGATATTACATCTAGTTCCCTCGTCTAGATCATTAATATATATTGTGAATAGCTGGGGTCCTAGCACCGATCCCTGCGGTACCCCACTAGTCACTGCCTGCCACTCGGAAAAAGAGCCGTTTATTCCAACTCTTTGCTTCCTGTCTGCCAACCAGTTCTCTATCCAAGTCAGTACCGTACCCCCCAATCCCACGTGCTTTAACTTTACACGCTAATCTCTTATCCAGCGCACTGTGGCGTCATGGCACAGAATGTCCTCTGGGCGGGGGACTTCAATGTCCATCACCAAGTGTGGCTCGGTTGTGGCTCGTGTTTATTCTCTCACTGCCGTGAGCCAGTCTGGCTGCTATGTCCTTCAGGACTCAGGCAGCTCGGTCAATCATGGTACTATTGAGTCACTGAGGACACCCCTTCATCGTGTCCTGTGCCCCTACCACCGTGCTAAATGGGATAGATTAAGAACACATCTAGCAGCTCAAAACTGGGCATCCATGAGGCGCTGGGCCCATCAGCAGCAACAGAATTTTATTCCACCATAATGTGTAACCTCATGGCCCGGCATATCCCTCATTCTACCATTACCATCAAACCAGCCCTGGTTCAATAAGGAGTGTTGAAGAGCATGCCAGGAGCTGCACCAAGTGTATCTGAAAACACAGGACTATATGCATGCTAAATAGCGAAAGCAGCATTTTATAGACAGAGCTAAGCGATCCGCACCCAATGGATCAGATCAAAGCTCTGCAGTCCTGCCACATCCAGTCGTGAATGGTGATGGACAATTAACAACTAACGGGAGGAGGAGGCTCCTTGAACATCCCCATCCTCAACGATGGCAGAGCACAGTACGTGAGTGCAAAAGACAAGGCTGAAGCCTTCGCAACCATCTTTAGCCACGAGTGCCAAGTGGATGATGCATTACAGCTCCTGAGGTCCCACCATCACAGAAGCCAGTCTTCAACCAATTTGCTTCACTGACATGATATCAAGAACGGTAGAGTGCACTGGATACAGCAAAGGCTCTGGGACCCGACAACATCCCCGATACAGAGCTGAAGACCTCTGCTCCAGAAATAGCTGCACCTCTAGCCCAGCTGTTCCAGTACTGGCTTCTACCCGACAAAGTGGTAAATTGCCCAGGTATGTCCAGTCCACATAAAGCTGGACTAATCCAACAGCCAGTTACCACCCCATTAACCACCTCTCCATCATCAGCAAAGTGATGGAAGCTGTCGTCGACAATGCTATCAAGCGGCACTAACTCACAAATAACCTCCTCACCGATGCCCAGTTTGGTTTCCGCCAGGGCCTCTTGGCTCCTGACGCTCATTACAACCTTGGTCCAAACATGGACAAAAGAGCTGAGTTCCAGAGGTGAGGTGAGAGTGACTGTCCTCGACATCAAGGCAGCATTTGTCCGAGTGTGGCACCAAGGAGCCCTAATAAAACTGAAATCAATGGGGATCAGGGGAAAACTCTCCACTGGATGGTGTCATATCTAGCACAAAGGAAGATGGTTGTGGTTATTGGAGGCCAATCATCTCAGACCCAGGTCATCGCTGCAGCAGTTACTCAGGACAGTGTCCTAGGCCCAACATCTTAGCTGCTTTGTTAATGACCTTCAGAAGTGGGGTTGTTCGATACTGATTGCACAGTGTCAAGTTACATTCGCAATTCATCAGATAATGAGGCAGTCTGTGTCCAGCACGACCTGGACAACATTCAGGTTGGGGATGATAAGTGGCAAGTAACATTTGTGCCACACAAGTGCCAGACAATGACCATCTCCAACAAGAGAGAGTCTAACCACCGCCCCATGACAATCAATGGCATTACAATTGTTGAATTCCTCACCATCAACATCCTGGGGGTCACCATTGACCAGGAACTTAACTAGACCAGCCAAATAAATATTGTGGCTACAAGAGCTAGTCAGATACTGGGTAGTCTGCGTAAGTGACTCACCACCTCCTGACTCCCCAAAGCCTTTTCACTCCCTACAAGGCACAAGTCAGGAGTGCGATGGAATATTCTCCACTTGCCTGGACAGTTGCAGCTCCATCAATACTCACGAAGCTCGACAGAATCCAGGGGAAAGCAGGCCGCTTAATCAGCCACCCATCCACCATCTTAAACATTTACTCCCTCCTCATCCATAGAAACATAGAAGATAGCAGCAGGAGTAGGCCATTCGGCCCCTCGAGTCTGCTCCGCCATTTAATGAGATCATGACTGATCATGTAAATTCAGTACCCTGTCCCTGCTTTTTCCCCATATCCCTAGATCACTTTAGCCTTAAGAAATATATCTAACTCCTTCTTGAATATATTTAATGAATTGGCCACAACTGCCTTCTGTGGTAGAGAATTCCACAGGTTCACCACTCTCTGGGTGAAGAAATTCCTCCTCATCTCCGTCCTAAATGGCTTACCCCTTATCTTTAGACTGTAACCCCTGGTTCTGGACTCCCCCGCCATCGGGAACATCATTCCTGCATCTAGTCTGTCTAGCCCTGTTAGAATTTTATAAGTTTCAATGAGATCCCCTCTCATTCTTCTAAACTCCAGCCCAATCGACATCATTCCTGCCAACCCAGGTATCAACCTGGTGAATCTTTGCTGCACTCCCTCCATGGCAAGAATATCCTTCCTCAGATAAGGTGACCAAAATTGCACACAATACTCAAGGTGTGGTCTCACCAAGGCCCTGTACAACTGCAGCAAGATATCCTTGCTCCTGTACTCAAATCCTTTTGCTATGAAGGACAACGTAGCATTTGCCTTCTTAAGTGCCTGCTGCACCTGCATGCTTACCTTTAGCAACTGGTGCACAAGGACACCCAGGTCTCGTTGCACTTCCCCTTCTCCCAATCTATTGCTGTTCAGATAATAATCTGCCTTCCTGTTTTTGCCACCAAAGTGGATAGCCTCGCATTTATCCACATTATATTGCATCTGCCATGCATCTGCCCAATCAGCCAACCTGTCAAATCATACTGGAGTTTCTCGGCATCCTCCTCACAGCACACACGCCCACCCAGCTTTGTGTCGTCTGCAAACTTGGAGATATTACATCTAGTTCCCTCGTCTAGATCATTAATATATATTGTGAATAGCTGGGGTCCTAGCACCGATCCCTGCGGTACCCCACTAGTCACTGCCTGCCACTCGGAAAAAGAGCCGTTTATTCCAACTCTTTGCTTCCTGTCTGCCAACCAGTTCTCTATCCAAGTCAGTACCGTACCCCCCAATCCCACGTGCTTTAACTTTACACGCCAATCTCTTATCCAGCGCACTGTGGCGTCATGCCACAGAATGTCCTCTGGGCGGGGGACTTCAATGTCCATCACCAAGTGTGGCTCGGTTGTGGCTCGTGTTTATTCTCTCACTGCCGTGAGCCAGTCTGGCTGCTATGTCCTTCAGGACTCAGGCAGCTCGGTCAATCATGGTACTATTGAGTCACTGAGGACACCCCTTCATCGTGTCCTGTGCCCCTACCACCGTGCTAAATGGGATAGATTAAGAACACATCTAGCAGCTCAAAACTGGGCATCCATGAGGCGCTGGGCCCATCAGCAACAACAGAATTTTATTCCACCATAATGTGTAACCTCATGGCCCGGCATATCCCTCATTCTACCATTACCATCAAACCAGCCCTGGTTCAATAAGGAGTGTTGAAGAGCATGCCAGGAGCTGCACCAAGTGTATCTGAAAACACAGGACTATATGCATGCTAAATAGCGAAAGCAGCATTTTATAGACAGAGCTAAGCGATCCGCACCCAATGGATCAGATCAAAGCTCTGCAGTCCTGCCACATCCAGTCGTGAATGGTGATGGACAATTAACAACTAACGGGAGGAGGAGGCTCCTTGAACATCCCCATCCTCAACGATGGCAGAGCACAGTACGTGAGTGCAAAAGACAAGGCTGAAGCCTTCGCAACCATCTTTAGCCACGAGTGCCAAGTGGATGATGCATTACAGCTCCTGAGGTCCCACCATCACAGAAGCCAGTCTTCAACCAATTTGCTTCACTGACATGATATCAAGAACGGTAGAGTGCACTGGATACAGCAAAGGCTCTGGGACCCGACAACATCCCCGATACAGAGCTGAAGACCTCTGCTCCAGAAATAGCTGCACCTCTAGCCCAGCTGTTCCAGTACTGGCTTCTACCCGACAAAGTGGTAAATTGCCCAGGTATGTCCAGTCCACATAAAGCTGGACTAATCCAACAGCCAGTTACCACCCCATTAACCACCTCTCCATCATCAGCAAAGTGATGGAAGCTGTCGTCGACAATGCTATCAAGCGGCACTAACTCACAAACAACCTCCTCACCGATGCCCAGTTTGGTTTCCGCCAGGGCCTCTTGGCTCCTGACCTCATTACAACCTTGGTCCAAACATGGACAAAAGAGCTGAGTTCCAGAGGTGAGGTGAGAGTGACTGTCCTCGACATCAAGGCAGCATTTGTCCGAGTGTGGCACCAAGGAGCCCTAATAAAACTGAAATCAATGGGGATCAGGGGAAAACTCTCCACTGGATGGTGTCATATCTAGCACAAAGGAAGATGGTTGTGGTTATTGGAGGCCAATCATCTCAGACCCAGGTCATCGCTGCAGCAGTTACTCAGGACAGTGTCCTAGGCCCAACATCTTAGCTGCTTTGTTAATGACCTTCAGAAGTGGGGTTGTTCGATACTGATTGCACAGTGTCAAGTTACATTCGCAATTCATCAGATAATGAGGCAGTCTGTGTCCAGCACGACCTGGACAACATTCAGGTTGGGGATGATAAGTGGCAAGTAACATTTGTGCCACACAAGTGCCAGACAATGACCATCTCCAACAAGAGAGAGTCTAACCACCACCCCATGACAGTCAATGGCATTACCATTGTTGAATTCCCCACCATCAACATCCTGGGGGTCACCATTGACCAGGAACTTAACTAGACCAGCCAAATAAATATTGTGGCTACAAGAGCTAGTCAGACACTGGGTAGTCTGCGTAAGTGACTCACCACCTCCTGACTCCCCAAAGCCTTTTCAGTCCCTACAAGGCACAAGTCAGGAGTGCGATGAAATATTCTCCACTTACCTGGACAGTTGCAGCTCCATCAATACTCACGAAGCTCGACAGAATCCAGGGGAAAGCCGGCCACTTAACCAGCCACCCATCCACCATCTTAAACATTTACTCCCTCCTCATCCATAGAAACATAGAAGATAGCAGCAGGAGTAGGCCAATCGGCCCCTCGAGTCTGATCCGCCATTTAATGAGATCATGACTGATCATGTAAATTCAGTACCCTGTCCCTGCTTTTTCCCCATATCCCTAGATCACTTTAGCCTTAAGAAATATATCTAACTCCTTCTTGAATATATTTAATGAATTGGCCACAACTGCCTTCTGTGGTAGAGAATTCCACAGGTTCACCACTCTCTGGGTGAAGAAATTCCTCCTCATCTCCGTCCTAAATGGCTTACCCCTTATCTTTAGACTGTAACCCCTGGTTCTGGACTCCCCCGCCATCGGGAACATCATTCCTGCATCTAGTCTGTCTAGCCCTGTTAGAATTTTATAAGTTTCAATGAGATCCCCTCTCATTCTTCTAAACTCCAGCCCAATCGACACCATTCCTGCCAACCCAGGTATCAACCTGGTGAATCTTTGCTGCACTCCCTCCATGGCAAGAATATCGTTCCTCAGATAAGGTGACCAAAGTTGCACACAATACTCAAGGTGTGGTCTCACCAAGGCCCTGTACAACTGCAGCAAGATATCCTTGCTCCTGTACTCAAATCCTTTTGCTATGAAGGACAACGTAGCATTTGCCTTCTTAAGTGCCTGCTGCACCTGCATGCTTACCTTTAGCAACTGGTGCACAAGGACACCCAGGTCTCGTTGCACTTCCCCTTCTCCCAATCTATTGCTGTTCAGATAATAATCTGCCTTCCTGTTTTTGCCACCAAAGTGGATAGCCTCGCATTTATCCACATTATATTGCATCTGCCATGCATCTGCCCAATCAGCCAACCTGTCAAATCATACTGGAGTTTCTCGGCATCCTCCTCACAGCACACACGCCCACCCAGCTTTGTGTCGTCTGCAAACTTGGAGATATTACATCTAGTTCCCTCGTCTAGATCATTAATATATATTGTGAATAGCTGGGGTCCTAGCACCGATCCCTGCGGTACCCCACTAGTCACTGCCTGCCACTCGGAAAAAGAGCCGTTTATTCCAACTCTTTGCTTCCTGTCTGCCAACCAGTTCTCTATCCAAGTCAGTACCATACCCCCCAATCCCACGTGCTTTAACTTTACACGCTAATCTCTTATCCAGCGCACTGTGGCGTCATGCCACAGAATGTCCTCTGGGCGGGGGACTTCAATGTCCATCACCAAGTGTGGCTCGGTTGTGGCTCGTGTTTATTCTCTCACTGCCGTGAGCCAGTCTGGCTGCTATGTCCTTCAGGACTCAGGCAGCTCGGTCAATCATGGTACTATTGAGTCACTGAGGACACCCCTTCATCGTGTCCTGTGCCCCTACCACCGTGCTAAATGGGATAGATTAAGAACACATCTAGCAGCTCAAAACTGGGCATCCATGAGGCGCTGGGCCCATCAGCAGCAACAGAATTTTATTCCACCATAATGTGTAACCTCATGGCCCGGCATATCCCTCATTCTACCATTACCATCAAACCAGCCCTGGTTCAATAAGGAGTGTTGAAGAGCATGCCAGGAGCTGCACCAAGTGTATCTGAAAACACAGGACTATATGCATGCTAAATAGCGAAAGCAGCATTTTATAGACAGAGCTAAGCGATCCGCACCCAATGGATCAGATCAAAGCTCTGCAGTCCTGCCACATCCAGTCGTGAATGGTGATGGACAATTAACAACTAACGGGAGGAGGAGGCTCCTTGAACATCCCCATCCTCAACGATGGCAGAGCACAGTACGTGAGTGCAAAAGACAAGGCTGAAGCCTTCGCAACCATCTTTAGCCACGAGTGCCAAGTGGATGATGCATTACAGCTCCTGAGGTCCCACCATCACAGAAGCCAGTCTTCAACCAATTTGCTTCACTGACATGATATCAAGAACGGTAGAGTGCACTGGATACAGCAAAGGCTCTGGGACCCGACAACATCCCCGATACAGAGCTGAAGACCTCTGCTCCAGAAATAGCTGCACCTCTAGCCCAGCTGTTCCAGTACTGGCTTCTACCCGACAAAGTGGTAAATTGCCCAGGTATGTCCAGTCCACATAAAGCTGGACTAATCCAACAGCCAGTTACCACCCCATTAACCACCTCTCCATCATCAGCAAAGTGATGGAAGCTGTCGTCGACAATGCTATCAAGCGGCACTAACTCACAAATAACCTCCTCACCGATGCCCAGTTTGGTTTCCGCCAGGGCCTCTTGGCTCCTGACGCTCATTACAACCTTGGTCCAAACATGGACAAAAGAGCTGAGTTCCAGAGGTGAGGTGAGAGTGACTGTCCTCGACATCAAGGCAGCATTTGTCCGAGTGTGGCACCAAGGAGCCCTAATAAAACTGAAATCAATGGGGATCAGGGGAAAACTCTCCACTGGATGGTGTCATATCTAGCACAAAGGAAGATGGTTGTGGTTATTGGAGGCCAATCATCTCAGACCCAGGTCATCGCTGCAGCAGTTACTCAGGACAGTGTCCTAGGCCCAACATCTTAGCTGCTTTGTTAATGACCTTCAGAAGTGGGGTTGTTCGATACTGATTGCACAGTGTCAAGTTACATTCGCAATTCATCAGATAATGAGGCAGTCTGTGTCCAGCACGACCTGGACAACATTCAGGTTGGGGATGATAAGTGGCAAGTAACATTTGTGCCACACAAGTGCCAGACAATGACCATCTCCAACAAGAGAGAGTCTAACCACCACCCCATGACAGTCAATGGCATTACCATTGTTGAATTCCCCACCATCAACATCCTGGGGGTCACCATTGACCAGGAACTTAACTAGACCAGCCAAATAAATATTGTGGCTACAAGAGCTAGTCAGATACTGGGTAGTCTGCGTAAGTGACTCACCACCTCCTGACTCCCCAAAGCCTTTTCACTCCCTACAAGGCACAAGTCAGGAGTGCGATGGAATATTCTCCACTTGCCTGGACAGTTGCAGCTCCATCAATACTCACGAAGCTCGACAGAATCCAGGGGAAAGCAGGCCGCTTAATCAGCCACCCATCCACCATCTTAAACATTTACTCCCTCCTCATCCATAGAAACATAGAAGATAGCAGCAGGAGTAGGCCATTCGGCCCCTCGAGTCTGCTCCGCCATTTAATGAGATCATGACTGATCATGTAAATTCAGTACCCTGTCCCTGCTTTTTCCCCATATCCCTAGATCACTTTAGCCTTAAGAAATATATCTAACTCCTTCTTGAATATATTTAATGAATTGGCCACAACTGCCTTCTGTGGTAGAGAATTCCACAGGTTCACCACTCTCTGGGTGAAGAAATTCCTCCTCATCTCCGTCCTAAATGGCTTACCCCTTATCTTTAGACTGTAACCCCTGGTTCTGGACTCCCCCGCCATCGGGAACATCATTCCTGCATCTAGTCTGTCTAGCCCTGTTAGAATTTTATAAGTTTCAATGAGATCCCCTCTCATTCTTCTAAACTCCAGCCCAATCGACACCATTCCTGCCAACCCAGGTATCAACCTGGTGAATCTTTGCTGCACTCCCTCCATGGCAAGAATATCCTTCCTCAGATAAGGTGACCAAAATTGCACACAATACTCAAGGTGTGGTCTCACCAAGGCCCTGTACAACTGCAGCAAGATATCCTTGCTCCTGTACTCAAATCCTTTTGCTATGAAGGACAACGTAGCATTTGCCTTCTTAAGTGCCTGCTGCACCTGCATGCTTACCTTTAGCAACTGGTGCACAAGGACACCCAGGTCTCGTTGCACTTCCCCTTCTCCCAATCTATTGCTGTTCAGATAATAATCTGCCTTCCTGTTTTTGCCACCAAAGTGGATAGCCTCGCATTTATCCACATTATATTGCATCTGCCATGCATCTGCCCAATCAGCCAACCTGTCAAATCATACTGGAGTTTCTCGGCATCCTCCTCACAGCACACACGCCCACCCAGCTTTGTGTCGTCTGCAAACTTGGAGATATTACATCTAGTTCCCTCGTCTAGATCATTAATATATATTGTGAATAGCTGGGGTCCTAGCACCGATCCCTGCGGTACCCCACTAGTCACTGCCTGCCACTCGGAAAAAGAGCCGTTTATTCCAACTCTTTGCTTCCTGTCTGCCAACCAGTTCTCTATCCAAGTCAGTACCGTACCCCCCAATCCCACGTGCTTTAACTTTACACGCTAATCTCTTATCCAGCGCACTGTGGCGTCATGCCACAGAATGTCCTCTGGGCGGGGGACTTCAATGTCCATCACCAAGTGTGGCTCGGTTGTGGCTCGTGTTTATTCTCTCACTGCCGTGAGCCAGTCTGGCTGCTATGTCCTTCAGGACTCAGGCAGCTCGGTCAATCATGGTACTATTGAGTCACTGAGGACACCCCTTCATCGTGTCCTGTGCCCCTACCACCGTGCTAAATGGGATAGATTAAGAACACATCTAGCAGCTCAAAACTGGGCATCCATGAGGCGCTGGGCCCATCAGCAGCAACAGAATTTTATTCCACCATAATGTGTAACCTCATGGCCCGGCATATCCCTCATTCTACCATTACCATCAAACCAGCCCTGGTTCAATAAGGAGTGTTGAAGAGCATGCCAGGAGCTGCACCAAGTGTATCTGAAAACACAGGACTATATGCATGCTAAATAGCGAAAGCAGCATTTTATAGACAGAGCTAAGCGATCCGCACCCAATGGATCAGATCAAAGCTCTGCAGTCCTGCCACATCCAGTCGTGAATGGTGATGGACAATTAACAACTAACGGGAGGAGGAGGCTCCTTGAACATCCCCATCCTCAACGATGGCAGAGCACAGTACGTGAGTGCAAAAGACAAGGCTGAAGCCTTCGCAACCATCTTTAGCCACGAGTGCCAAGTGGATGATGCATTACAGCTCCTGAGGTCCCACCATCACAGAAGCCAGTCTTCAACCAATTTGCTTCACTGACATGATATCAAGAACGGTAGAGTGCACTGGATACAGCAAAGGCTCTGGGACCCGACAACATCCCCGATACAGAGCTGAAGACCTCTGCTCCAGAAATAGCTGCACCTCTAGCCCAGCTGTTCCAGTACTGGCTTCTACCCGACAAAGTGGTAAATTGCCCAGGTATGTCCAGTCCACATAAAGCTGGACTAATCCAACAGCCAGTTACCACCCCATTAACCACCTCTCCATCATCAGCAAAGTGATGGAAGCTGTCGTCGACAATGCTATCAAGCGGCACTAACTCACAAATAACCTCCTCACCGATGCCCAGTTTGGTTTCCGCCAGGGCCTCTTGGCTCCTGACGCTCATTACAACCTTGGTCCAAACATGGACAAAAGAGCTGAGTTCCAGAGGTGAGGTGAGAGTGACTGTCCTCGACATCAAGGCAGCATTTGTCCGAGTGTGGCACCAAGGAGCCCTAATAAAACTGAAATCAATGGGGATCAGGGGAAAACTCTCCACTGGATGGTGTCATATCTAGCACAAAGGAAGATGGTTGTGGTTATTGGAGGCCAATCATCTCAGACCCAGGTCATCGCTGCAGCAGTTACTCAGGACAGTGTCCTAGGCCCAACATCTTAGCTGCTTTGTTAATGACCTTCAGAAGTGGGGTTGTTCGATACTGATTGCACAGTGTCAAGTTACATTCGCAATTCATCAGATAATGAGGCAGTCTGTGTCCAGCACGACCTGGACAACATTCAGGTTGGGGATGATAAGTGGCAAGTAACATTTGTGCCACACAAGTGCCAGACAATGACCATCTCCAACAAGAGAGAGTCTAACCACCGCCCCATGACAATCAATGGCATTACAATTGTTGAATTCCTCACCATCAACATCCTGGGGGTCACCATTGACCAGGAACTTAACTAGACCAGCCAAATAAATATTGTGGCTACAAGAGCTAGTCAGATACTGGGTAGTCTGCGTAAGTGACTCACCACCTCCTGACTCCCCAAAGCCTTTTCACTCCCTACAAGGCACAAGTCAGGAGTGCGATGGAATATTCTCCACTTGCCTGGACAGTTGCAGCTCCATCAATACTCACGAAGCTCGACAGAATCCAGGGGAAAGCAGGCCGCTTAATCAGCCACCCATCCACCATCTTAAACATTTACTCCCTCCTCATCCATAGAAACATAGAAGATAGCAGCAGGAGTAGGCCATTCGGCCCCTCGAGTCTGCTCCGCCATTTAATGAGATCATGACTGATCATGTAAATTCAGTACCCTGTCCCTGCTTTTTCCCCATATCCCTAGATCACTTTAGCCTTAAGAAATATATCTAACTCCTTCTTGAATATATTTAATGAATTGGCCACAACTGCCTTCTGTGGTAGAGAATTCCACAGGTTCACCACTCTCTGGGTGAAGAAATTCCTCCTCATCTCCGTCCTAAATGGCTTACCCCTTATCTTTAGACTGTAACCCCTGGTTCTGGACTCCCCCGCCATCGGGAACATCATTCCTGCATCTAGTCTGTCTAGCCCTGTTAGAATTTTATAAGTTTCAATGAGATCCCCTCTCATTCTTCTAAACTCCAGCCCAATCGACATCATTCCTGCCAACCCAGGTATCAACCTGGTGAATCTTTGCTGCACTCCCTCCATGGCAAGAATATCCTTCCTCAGATAAGGTGACCAAAATTGCACACAATACTCAAGGTGTGGTCTCACCAAGGCCCTGTACAACTGCAGCAAGATATCCTTGCTCCTGTACTCAAATCCTTTTGCTATGAAGGACAACGTAGCATTTGCCTTCTTAAGTGCCTGCTGCACCTGCATGCTTACCTTTAGCAACTGGTGCACAAGGACACCCAGGTCTCGTTGCACTTCCCCTTCTCCCAATCTATTGCTGTTCAGATAATAATCTGCCTTCCTGTTTTTGCCACCAAAGTGGATAGCCTCGCATTTATCCACATTATATTGCATCTGCCATGCATCTGCCCAATCAGCCAACCTGTCAAATCATACTGGAGTTTCTCGGCATCCTCCTCACAGCACACACGCCCACCCAGCTTTGTGTCGTCTGCAAACTTGGAGATATTACATCTAGTTCCCTCGTCTAGATCATTAATATATATTGTGAATAGCTGGGGTCCTAGCACCGATCCCTGCGGTACCCCACTAGTCACTGCCTGCCACTCGGAAAAAGAGCCGTTTATTCCAACTCTTTGCTTCCTGTCTGCCAACCAGTTCTCTATCCAAGTCAGTACCGTACCCCCCAATCCCACGTGCTTTAACTTTACACGCTAATCTCTTATCCAGCGCACTGTGGCGTCATGCCACAGAATGTCCTCTGGGCGGGGGACTTCAATGTCCATCACCAAGTGTGGCTCGGTTGTGGCTCGTGTTTATTCTCTCACTGCCGTGAGCCAGTCTGGCTGCTATGTCCTTCAGGACTCAGGCAGCTCGGTCAATCATGGTACTATTGAGTCACTGAGGACACCCCTTCATCGTGTCCTGTGCCCCTACCACCGTGCTAAATGGGATAGATTAAGAACACATCTAGCAGCTCAAAACTGGGCATCCATGAGGCGCTGGGCCCATCAGCAGCAACAGAATTTTATTCCACCATAATGTGTAACCTCATGGCCCGGCATATCCCTCATTCTACCATTACCATCAAACCAGCCCTGGTTCAATAAGGAGTGTTGAAGAGCATGCCAGGAGCTGCACCAAGTGTATCTGAAAACACAGGACTATATGCATGCTAAATAGCGAAAGCAGCATTTTATAGACAGAGCTAAGCGATCCGCACCCAATGGATCAGATCAAAGCTCTGCAGTCCTGCCACATCCAGTCGTGAATGGTGATGGACAATTAACAACTAACGGGAGGAGGAGGCTCCTTGAACATCCCCATCCTCAACGATGGCAGAGCACAGTACGTGAGTGCAAAAGACAAGGCTGAAGCCTTCGCAACCATCTTTAGCCACGAGTGCCAAGTGGATGATGCATTACAGCTCCTGAGGTCCCACCATCACAGAAGCCAGTCTTCAACCAATTTGCTTCACTGACATGATATCAAGAACGGTAGAGTGCACTGGATACAGCAAAGGCTCTGGGACCCGACAACATCCCCGATACAGAGCTGAAGACCTCTGCTCCAGAAATAGCTGCACCTCTAGCCCAGCTGTTCCAGTACTGGCTTCTACCCGACAAAGTGGTAAATTGCCCAGGTATGTCCAGTCCACATAAAGCTGGACTAATCCAACAGCCAGTTACCACCCCATTAACCACCTCTCCATCATCAGCAAAGTGATGGAAGCTGTCGTCGACAATGCTATCAAGCGGCACTAACTCACAAACAACCTCCTCACCGATGCCCAGTTTGGTTTCCGCCAGGGCCTCTTGGCTCCTGACCTCATTACAACCTTGGTCCAAACATGGACAAAAGAGCTGAGTTCCAGAGGTGAGGTGAGAGTGACTGTCCTCGACATCAAGGCAGCATTTGTCCGAGTGTGGCACCAAGGAGCCCTAATAAAACTGAAATCAATGGGGATCAGGGGAAAACTCTCCACTGGATGGTGTCATATCTAGCACAAAGGAAGATGGTTGTGGTTATTGGAGGCCAATCATCTCAGACCCAGGTCATCGCTGCAGCAGTTACTCAGGACAGTGTCCTAGGCCCAACATCTTAGCTGCTTTGTTAATGACCTTCAGAAGTGGGGTTGTTCGATACTGATTGCACAGTGTCAAGTTACATTCGCAATTCATCAGATAATGAGGCAGTCTGTGTCCAGCACGACCTGGACAACATTCAGGTTGGGGATGATAAGTGGCAAGTAACATTTGTGCCACACAAGTGCCAGACAATGACCATCTCCAACAAGAGAGAGTCTAACCACCACCCCATGACAGTCAATGGCATTACCATTGTTGAATTCCCCACCATCAACATCCTGGGGGTCACCATTGACCAGGAACTTAACTAGACCAGCCAAATAAATATTGTGGCTACAAGAGCTAGTCAGACACTGGGTAGTCTGCGTAAGTGACTCACCACCTCCTGACTCCCCAAAGCCTTTTCAGTCCCTACAAGGCACAAGTCAGGAGTGCGATGGAATATTCTCCACTTACCTGGACAGTTGCAGCTCCATCAATACTCACGAAGCTCGACAGAATCCAGGGGAAAGCCGGCCACTTAACCAGCCACCCATCCACCATCTTAAACATTTACTCCCTCCTCATCCATAGAAACATAGAAGATAGCAGCAGGAGTAGGCCAATCGGCCCCTCGAGTCTGATCCGCCATTTAATGAGATCATGACTGATCATGTAAATTCAGTACCCTGTCCCTGCTTTTTCCCCATATCCCTAGATCACTTTAGCCTTAAGAAATATATCTAACTCCTTCTTGAATATATTTAATGAATTGGCCACAACTGCCTTCTGTGGTAGAGAATTCCACAGGTTCACCACTCTCTGGGTGAAGAAATTCCTCCTCATCTCCGTCCTAAATGGCTTACCCCTTATCTTTAGACTGTAACCCCTGGTTCTGGACTCCCCCGCCATCGGGAACATCATTCCTGCATCTAGTCTGTCTAGCCCTGTTAGAATTTTATAAGTTTCAATGAGATCCCCTCTCATTCTTCTAAACTCCAGCCCAATCGACATCATTCCTGCCAACCCAGGTATCAACCTGGTGAATCTTCGCTGCACTCCCTCCATGGCAAGAACATCCTTCCTCAGATAAGGTGACCAAAATTGCACAAAATACTCAAGGTGTGGTCTCACCAAGGCCCTGTACAACTGCAGCAAGATATCCTTGCTCCTGTACTCAAATCCTTTTGCTATGAAGGACAACGTAGCATTTGCCTTCTTAAGTGCCTGCTGCACCTGCATGCTTACCTTTAGCAACTGGTGCACAAGGACACCCAGGTCTCGTTGCACTTCCCCTTCTCCCAATCTATTGCTGTTCAGATAATAATCTGCCTTCCTGTTTTTGCCACCAAAGTGGATAGCCTCGCATTTATCCACATTATATTGCATCTGCCATGCATCTGCCCAATCAGCCAACCTGTCAAATCATACTGGAGTTTCTCGGCATCCTCCTCACAGCACACACGCCCACCCAGCTTTGTGTCATCTGCAAACTTGGAGATATTACATCTAGTTCCCTCGTCTAGATCATTAATATATATTGTGAATAGCTGGGGTCCTAGCACCGATCCCTGCGGTACCCCACTAATCACTGCCTGCCACTCGGAAAAAGAGCCGTTTATTCCAACTCTTTGCTTCCTGTCTGCCAACCAGTTCTCTATCCAAGTCAGTACCGTACCCCCCAATCCCACGTGCTTTAACTTTACACGCTAATCTCTTATCCAGCGCACTGTGGCGTCATGGCACAGAATGTCCTCTGGGCGGGGGACTTCAATGTCCATCACCAAGTGTGGCTCGGTAGTGGCTCGTGTTTATTCTCTCACTGCCGTGAGCCAGTCTGGCTGCTATGTCCTTCAGGACTCAGGCAGCTCGGTCAATCATGGTACTATTGAGTCACTGAGGACACCCCTTCATCGTGTCCTGTGCCCCTACCACCGTGCTAAATGGGATAGATTAAGAACACATCTAGCAGCTCAAAACTGGGCATCCATGAGGCGCTGGGCCCATCAGCAGCAACAGAATTTTATTCCACCATAATCTGTAAACTCATGGCCTGGCATATCCCTCATTCTACCATTACCATCAAACCAGCCCTGGTTCAATAAGGAGTGTTGAAGGGCATGCCAGCAGCTGCACCAAGTGTATCTGAAAACACAGGACTATATGCATGCTAAATAGCGAAAGCAGCATTTTATAGACAGAGCTAAGCGATCCGCACCCAATGGATCAGATCAAAGCTCTGCAGTCCTGCCACATCCAGTCGTGAATGGTGATGGACAATTAACAACTAACGGGAGGAGGAGGCTCCTTGAACATCCCCATCCTCAACGATGGCAGAGCACAGTACGTGAGTGCAAAAGACAAGGCTGAAGCCTTCGCAACCATCTTTAGCCACGAGTGCCAAGTGGATGATGCATTACAGCTCCTGAGGTCCCACCATCACAGAAGCCAGTCTTCAACCAATTTGCTTCACTGACATGATATCAAGAACGGTAGAGTGCACTGGATACAGCAAAGGCTCTGGGACCCGACAACATCCCCGATACAGAGCTGAAGACCTCTGCTCCAGAAATAGCTGCACCTCTAGCCCAGCTGTTCCAGTACTGGCTTCTACCCGACAAAGTGGTAAATTGCCCAGGTATGTCCAGTCCACATAAAGCTGGACTAATCCAACAGCCAGTTACCACCCCATTAACCACCTCTCCATCATCAGCAAAGTGATGGAAGCTGTCGTCGACAATGCTATCAAGCGGCACTAACTCACAAACAACCTCCTCACCGATGCCCAGTTTGGTTTCCGCCAGGGCCTCTTGGCTCCTGACCTCATTACAACCTTGGTCCAAACATGGACAAAAGAGCTGAGTTCCAGAGGTGAGGTGAGAGTGACTGTCCTCGACATCAAGGCAGCATTTGTCCGAGTGTGGCACCAAGGAGCCCTAATAAAACTGAAATCAATGGGGATCAGGGGAAAACTCTCCACTGGATGGTGTCATATCTAGCACAAAGGAAGATGGTTGTGGTTATTGGAGGCCAATCATCTCAGACCCAGGTCATCGCTGCAGCAGTTACTCAGGACAGTGTCCTAGGCCCAACATCTTAGCTGCTTTGTTAATGACCTTCAGAAGTGGGGTTGTTCGATACTGATTGCACAGTGTCAAGTTATATTCGCAATTCATCAGATAATGAGGCAGTCTGTGTCCAGCACGACCTGGACAACATTCAGGTTGGGGATGATAAGTGGCAAGTAACATTTGTGCCACACAAGTGCCAGACAATGACCATCTCCAACAAGAGAGAGTCTAACCACCACCCCATGACAGTCAATGGCATTACCATTGTTGAATTCCCCACCATCAACATCCTGGGGGTCACCATTGACCAGGAACTTAACTAGACCAGCCAAATAAATATTGTGGCTACAAGAGCTAGTCAGACACTGGGTAGTCTGCGTAAGTGACTCACCACCTCCTGACTCCCCAAAGCCTTTTCAGTCCCTACAAGGCACAAGTCAGGAGTGCGGTGGAATATTCTCCACTTACCTGGACAGTTGCAGCTCCATCAATACTCACGAAGCTCGACAGAATCCAGGGGAAAGCCGGCCACTTAACCAGCCACCCATCCACCATCTTAAACATTTACTCCCTCCTCATCCATAGAAACATAGAAGATAGCAGCAGGAGTAGGCCAATCGGCCCCTCGAGTCTGATCCGCCATTTAATGAGATCATGACTGATCATGTAAATTCAGTACCCTGTCCCTGCTTTTTCCCCATATCCCTAGATCACTTTAGCCTTAAGAAATATATCTAACTCCTTCTTGAATATATTTAATGAATTGGCCACAACTGCCTTCTGTGGTAGAGAACTCCACAGGTTCACCACTCTCTGGGTGAAGAAATTCCTCCTCATCTCCGTCCTAAATGGCTTACCCCTTATCTTTAGACTGTAACCCCTGGTTCTGGACTCCCCCGCCATCGGGAACATCATTCCTGCATCTAGTCTGTCTAGCCCTGTTAGAATTTTATAAGTTTCAATGAGATCCCCTCTCATTCTTCTAAACTCCAGCCCAATCGACATCATTCCTGCCAACCCAGGTATCAACCTGGTGAATCTTTGCTGCACTCCCTCCATGGCAAGAACATCCTTCCTCAGATAAGGTGACCAAAATTGCACACAATACTCAAGGTGTGGTCTCACCAAGGCCCTGTACAACTGCAGCAAGATATCCTTGCTCCTGTACTCAAATCCTTTTGCTATGAAGGACAACGTAGCATTTGCCTTCTTAAGTGCCTGCTGCACCTGCATGCTTACCTTTAGCAACTGGTGCACAAGGACACCCAGGTCTCGTTGCACTTCCCCTTCTCCCAATCTATTGCTGTTCAGATAATAATCTGCCTTCCTGTTTTTGCCACCAAAGTGGATAGCCTCGCATTTATCCACATTATATTGCATCTGCCATGCATCTGCCCAATCAGCCAACCTGTCAAATCATACTGGAGTTTCTCGGCATCCTCCTCACAGCACACACGCCCACCCAGCTTTGTGTCGTCTGCAAACTTGGAGATATTACATCTAGTTCCCTCGTCTAGATCATTAATATATATTGTGAATAGCTGGGGTCCTAGCACCGATCCCTGCGGTACCCCACTAATCACTGCCTGCCACTCGGAAAAAGAGCCGTTTATTCCAACTCTTTGCTTCCTGTCTGCCAACCAGTTCTCTATCCAAGTCAGTACCGTACCCCCCAATCCCACGTGCTTTAACTTTACACGCTAATCTCTTATCCAGCGCACTGTGGCGTCATGGCACAGAATGTCCTCTGGGCGGGGGGCTTCAATGTCCATCACCAAGTGTGGCTCGGTAGTGGCTCGTGTTTATTCTCTCACTGCCGTGAGCCAGTCTGGCTGCTATGTCCTTCAGGACTCAGGCAGCTCGGTCAATCATGGTACTATTGAGTCACTGAGGACACCCCTTCATCGTGTCCTGTGCCCCTACCACCGTGCTAAATGGGATAGATTAAGAACACATCTAGCAGCTCAAAACTGGGCATCCATGAGGCGCTGGGCCCATCAGCAGCAACAGAATTTTATTCCACCATAATCTGTAAACTCATGGCCTGGCATATCCCTCATTCTACCATTACCATCAAACCAGCCCTGGTTCAATAAGGAGTGTTGAAGGGCATGCCAGCAGCTGCACCAAGTGTATCTGAAAACACAGGACTATATGCATGCTAAATAGCGAAAGCAGCATTTTATAGACAGAGCTAAGCGATCCGCACCCAATGGATCAGATCAAAGCTCTGCAGTCCTGCCACATCCAGTCGTGAATGGTGATGGACAATTAACAACTAACGGGAGGAGGAGGCTCCTTGAACATCCCCATCCTCAACGATGGCAGAGCACAGTACGTGAGTGCAAAAGACAAGGCTGAAGCCTTCGCAACCATCTTTAGCCACGAGTGCCAAGTGGATGATGCATTACAGCTCCTGAGGTCCCACCATCACAGAAGCCAGTCTTCAACCAATTTGCTTCACTGACATGATATCAAGAACGGTAGAGTGCACTGGATACAGCAAAGGCTCTGGGACCCGACAACATCCCCGATACAGAGCTGAAGACCTCTGCTCCAGAAATAGCTGCACCTCTAGCCCAGCTGTTCCAGTACTGGCTTCTACCCGACAAAGTGGTAAATTGCCCAGGTATGTCCAGTCCACATAAAGCTGGACTAATCCAACAGCCAGTTACCACCCCATTAACCACCTCTCCATCATCAGCAAAGTGATGGAAGCTGTCGTCGACAATGCTATCAAGCGGCACTAACTCACAAACAACCTCCTCACCGATGCCCAGTTTGGTTTCCGCCAGGTCCTCTTGGCTCCTGACCTCATTACAACCTTGGTCCAAACATGGACAAAAGAGCTGAGTTCCAGAGGTGAGGTGAGAGTGACTGTCCTCGACATCAAGGCAGCATTTGTCCGAGTGTGGCACCAAGGAGCCCTAATAAAACTGAAATCAATGGGGATCAGGGGAAAACTCTCCACTGGATGGTGTCATATCTAGCACAAAGGAAGATGGTTGTGGTTACTGGAGGCCAATCATCTCAGACCCAGGTCATCGCTGCAGCAGTTACTCAGGACAGTGTCCTAGGCCCAACATCTTAGCTGCTTTGTTAATGACCTTCAGAAGTGGGGATGTTCGATACTGATTGCACAGTGTCAAGTTACATTCGCAATTCATCAGATAATGAGGCAGTCTGTGTCCAGCACGACCTGGACAACATTCAGGTTGGGGATGATAAGTGGCAAGTAACATTTGTGCCACACAAGTGCCAGACAATGACCATCTCCAACAAGAGAGAGTCTAACCACCACCCCATGACAGTCAATGGCATTACCATTGTTGAATTCCCCACCATCAACATCCTGGGGGTCACCATTGACCAGGAACTTAACTAGACCAGCCAAATAAATATTGTGGCTACAAGAGCTAGTCAGACACTGGGTAGTCTGCGTAAGTGACTCACCACCTCCTGACTCCCCAAAGCCTTTTCAGTCCCTACAAGGCACAAGTCAGGAGTGCGGTGGAATATTCTCCACTTACCTGGACAGTTGCAGCTCCATCAATACTCACGAAGCTCGACAGAATCCAGGGGAAAGCCGGCCACTTAACCAGCCACCCATCCACCATCTTAAACATTTACTCCCTCCTCATCCATAGAAACATAGAAGATAGCAGCAGGAGTAGGCCAATCGGCCCCTCGAGTCTGATCCGCCATTTAATGAGATCATGACTGATCATGTAAATTCAGTACCCTGTCCCTGCTTTTTCCCCATATCCCTAGATCACTTTAGCCTTAAGAAATATATCTAACTCCTTCTTGAATATATTTAATGAATTGGCCACAACTGCCTTCTGTGGTAGAGAACTCCACAGGTTCACCACTCTCTGGGTGAAGAAATTCCTCCTCATCTCCGTCCTAAATGGCTTACCCCTTATCTTTAGACTGTAACCCCTGGTTCTGGACTCCCCCGCCATCGGGAACATCATTCCTGCATCTAGTCTGTCTAGCCCTGTTAGAATTTTATAAGTTTCAATGAGATCCCCTCTCATTCTTCTAAACTCCAGCCCAATCGACATCATTCCTGCCAACCCAGGTATCAACCTGGTGAATCTTTGCTGCACTCCCTCCATGGCAAGAACATCCTTCCTCAGATAAGGTGACCAAAATTGCACACAATACTCAAGGTGTGGTCTCACCAAGGCCCTGTACAACTGCAGCAAGATATCCTTGCTCCTGTACTCAAATCCTTTTGCTATGAAGGACAACGTAGCATTTGCCTTCTTAAGTGCCTGCTGCACCTGCATGCTTACCTTTAGCAACTGGTGCACAAGGACACCCAGGTCTCGTTGCACTTCCCCTTCTCCCAATCTATTGCTGTTCAGATAATAATCTGCCTTCCTGTTTTTGCCACCAAAGTGGATAGCCTCGCATTTATCCACATTATATTGCATCTGCCATGCATCTGCCCAATCAGCCAACCTGTCAAATCATACTGGAGTTTCTCGGCATCCTCCTCACAGCACACACGCCCACCCAGCTTTGTGTCGTCTGCAAACTTGGAGATATTACATCTAGTTCCCTCGTCTAGATCATTAATATATATTGTGAATAGCTGGGGTCCTAGCACCGATCCCTGCGGTACCCCACTAATCACTGCCTGCCACTCGGAAAAAGAGCCGTTTATTCCAACTCTTTGCTTCCTGTCTGCCAACCAGTTCTCTATCCAAGTCAGTACCGTACCCCCCAATCCCACGTGCTTTAACTTTACACGCTAATCTCTTATCCAGCGCACTGTGGCATCATGGCACAGAATGTCCTCTGGGCGGGGGGCTTCAATGTCCATCACCAAGTGTGGCTCGGTAGTGGCTCGTGTTTATTCTCTCACTGCCGTGAGCCAGTCTGGCTGCTATGTCCTTCAGGACTCAGGCAGCTCGGTCAATCATGGTACTATTGAGTCACTGAGGACACCCCTTCATCGTGTCCTGTGCCCCTACCACCGTGCTAAATGGGATAGATTAAGAACACATCTAGCAGCTCAAAACTGGGCATCCATGAGGCGCTGGGCCCATCAGCAGCAACAGAATTTTATTCCACCATAATCTGTAAACTCATGGCCTGGCATATCCCTCATTCTACCATTACCATCAAACCAGCCCTGGTTCAATAAGGAGTGTTGAAGGGCATGCCAGCAGCTGCACCAAGTGTATCTGAAAACACAGGACTATATGCATGCTAAATAGCGAAAGCAGCATTTTATAGACAGAGCTAAGCGATCCGCACCCAATGGATCAGATCAAAGCTCTGCAGTCCTGCCACATCCAGTCGTGAATGGTGATGGACAATTAACAACTAACGGGAGGAGGAGGCTCCTTGAACATCCCCATCCTCAACGATGGCAGAGCACAGTACGTGAGTGCAAAAGACAAGGCTGAAGCCTTCGCAACCATCTTTAGCCACGAGTGCCAAGTGGATGATGCATTACAGCTCCTGAGGTCCCACCATCACAGAAGCCAGTCTTCAACCAATTTGCTTCACTGACATGATATCAAGAACGGTAGAGTGCACTGGATACAGCAAAGGCTCTGGGACCCGACAACATCCCCGATACAGAGCTGAAGACCTCTGCTCCAGAAATAGCTGCACCTCTAGCCCAGCTGTTCCAGTACTGGCTTCTACCCGACAAAGTGGTAAATTGCCCAGGTATGTCCAGTCCACATAAAGCTGGACTAATCCAACAGCCAGTTACCACCCCATTAACCACCTCTCCATCATCAGCAAAGTGATGGAAGCTGTCGTCGACAATGCTATCAAGCGGCACTAACTCACAAACAACCTCCTCACCGATGCCCAGTTTGGTTTCCGCCAGGTCCTCTTGGCTCCTGACCTCATTACAACCTTGGTCCAAACATGGACAAAAGAGCTGAGTTCCAGAGGTGAGGTGAGAGTGACTGTCCTCGACATCAAGGCAGCATTTGTCCGAGTGTGGCACCAAGGAGCCCTAATAAAACTGAAATCAATGGGGATCAGGGGAAAACTCTCCACTGGATGGTGTCATATCTAGCACAAAGGAAGATGGTTGTGGTTACTGGAGGCCAATCATCTCAGACCCAGGTCATCGCTGCAGCAGTTACTCAGGACAGTGTCCTAGGCCCAACATCTTAGCTGCTTTGTTAATGACCTTCAGAAGTGGGGATGTTCGATACTGATTGCACAGTGTCAAGTTACATTCGCAATTCATCAGATAATGAGGCAGTCTGTGTCCAGCACGACCTGGACAACATTCAGGTTGGGGATGATAAGTGGCAAGTAACATTTGTGCCACACAAGTGCCAGACAATGACCATCTCCAACAAGAGAGAGTCTAACCACCACCCCATGACAGTCAATGGCATTACCATTGTTGAATTCCCCACCATCAACATCCTGGGGGTTACCATTGACCAGGAACTTAACTAGACCAGCCAAATAAATATTGTGGCTCCAAGAGCTAGTCAGACACTGGGTAGTCTGCGTAAGTGACTCACCACCTCCTGACTCCCCAAAGCCTTTTCAGTCCCTACAAGGCACAAGTCAGGAGTGCGGTGGAATATTCTCCACTTACCTGGACAGTTGCAGCTCCATCAATACTCACGAAGCTCGACAGAATCCAGGGGAAAGCCGGCCACTTAACCAGCCACCCATCCACCATCTTAAACATTTACTCCCTCCTCATCCATAGAAACATAGAAGATAGCAGCAGGAGCGGGCCATTCGGCCCCTCGAGTCTGCTCCGCCATTTAATGAGATCATGACTGATCATGTAAATTCAGTACCCTGTCCCTGCTTTTTCCCCATATCCCTAGATCACTTTAGCCTTAAGAAATATATCTAACTCCTTCTTGAATATATTTAATGAATTGGCCACAACTGCCTTCTGTGGTAGAGAATTCCACAGGTTCACCACTCTCTGGGTGAAGAAATTCCTCCTCATCTCCGTCCTAAATGGCTTACCCCTTATCTTTAGACTGTAACCCCTGGTTCTGGACTCCCCCGCCATCGGGAACATCATTCCTGCATCTAGTCTGTCTAGCCCTGTTAGAATTTTATAAGTTTCAATGAGATCCCCTCTCATTCTTCTAAACTCCAGCCCAATCGACATCATTCCTGCCAACCCAGGTATCAACCTGGTGAATCTTTGCTGCACTCCCTCCATGGCAAGAACATCCTTCCTCAGATAAGGTGACCAAAATTGCACACAATACTCAAGGTGTGGTCTCACCAAGGCCCTGTACAACTGCAGCAAGATATCCTTGCTCCTGTACTCAAATCCTTTTGCTATGAAGGACAACGTAGCATTTGCCTTCTTAAGTGCCTGCTGCACCTGCATGCTTACCTTTAGCAACTGGTGCACAAGGACACCCAGGTCTCGTTGCACTTCCCCTTCTCCCAATCTATTGCTGTTCAGATAATAATCTGCCTTCCTGTTTTTGCCACCAAAGTGGATAGCCTCGCATTTATCCACATTACATTGCATCTGCCATGCATCTGCCCAATCAGCCAACCTGTCAAATCATACTGGAGTTTCTCGGCATCCTCCTCACAGCACACACGCCCACCCAGCTTTGTGTCGTCTGCAAACTTGGAGATATTACATCTAGTGCCCTCGTCTAGATCATTAATATATATTGTGAATAGCTGGGGTCCTAGCACCGATCCCTGCGGTACCCCACTAGTCACTGCCTGCCACTCGGAAAAAGAGCCGTTTATTCCAACTCTTTGCTTCCTGTCTGCCAACCAGTTCTCTATCCAAGTCAGTACCGTACCCCCCAATCCCACGTGCTTTAACTTTACACGCTAATCTCTTATCCAGCGCACTGTGGCGTCATGGCACAGAATGTCCTCTGGGCGGGGGACTTCAATGTCCATCACCAAGTATGGCTCGGTAGTGGCTCGTGTTTATTCTCTCACTGCCGTGAGCCAGTCTGGCTGCTATGTCCTTCAGGACTCAGGCAGCTCCGTCAATCATGGTACTATTGAGTCACTGAGGACACCCCTTCATCGTGTCCTGTGCCCCTACCACCGTGCTAAATGGGATAGATTAAGAACACATCTAGCAGCTCAAAACTGGGCATCCATGAGGCGCTGGGCCCATCAGCAGCAACAGAATTTTATTCCACCATAATCTGTAACCTCATGGCCCGGCATATCCCTCATTCTACCATTACCATCAAACCAGCCCTGGTTGAATAAGGAGTGTTGAAGAGCATGCCAGGAGCTGCACCAGGTGTACCTGGAAATCAGAAACCAACTTGGTGAAGTTACAACACAGGACTATGCATGCTAAACAGCAGAAGCAGCATGCTATAGACAGAGCTAAGCGATCCCACACCCAATCGATCAGATCAAAGCTCTGCAGTCCTGCCACATCCAGTCGTGAATGGTGATGGACAATTAACAACTAACGGGAGGAGGCTCCTTGAACATCCCCATCCTCAACGATGGCGGAGCACAGCACATGAGTGCAAAAGACAAGGCTGAAGCCTTCGCAACCATCTTCAGTCACAATTGCCAAGTGGATGATGCATCTCGGCCTGCTCCTGAGGTCCCCACCTTCACTGAAGCCAGTCTTCAGCCAATTCTCTTCAGTCCACATGATATCAAGAACAGTAGAGCGCACTGGATATAGCAAAGACTGTGGGCCCCGGCAACATCCCAGCTGCAGAGCTGAAGACCTGTGCTCCAGAACTAGCTGCACCTCTAGCCAAGCTGATCCAGTACTGGCATCTACCCGACAACATTACAATTCGTCAGAAAATAAGGCAGTCATGCAGCAAGACCTGGGCAATGTTCAGGTCGGGGATGATATGTGGCAAGTAACATTTGTACCACACAAGCACCAGACAGTGATCATCGCCAACAAGAGAGAGTCTAACCAGCTCCCCGTGACGTTCAATAGCATTACCATCGTTGAATCCCCCACCATCAAATCCTGGGGTTCACCATTTACCAGACACTTAACTAGACCAGCCACTTAAATACTGTGGCTGCAAGAACTAGGCAGAAGCTGGGTATTTAGCGGCGAGTGTCTCACCTCCTGACTTCCCAAACCTTTCCACCACCTACAAAGCACAAGTCAGGAGTGTGATGGAATACTCTCCATGTCCTTGGATGAGTGCAGCTCCAACAACACTCAAAAACCTCAACACCATCCAGGACAAAGCAGCCTGCTTGATTGGCATCCCATCCACCACCTTAAGCATTTACTGCCTCCTCCACCGGCACACTGTGGCTGCAGTGTGTTCAATCTACAAGATGCACTGCAGCAACTCAGCAAGGCTTCCACGACAGCACCTCCCAAACCTGCGGCCTCTATCACCTCAAAGGACAAGGGCAGCAGGTGCATGGGAACACCACCACCTCCAAGTTCCCCTCCAAGTCTCACAGAATTCTGGAACTCCCTACCTAACAGCACTATGGGAGAACCTTCACAACACGGATTGCAGCGGTTCAAGAAGGCGGCTCACCACCACCTTCTCAAGGGTAACTAGGGATGGGCAATAAATGCTGGCCTTGCGAGTGATGCCCACATCCCGAGAATGAATAAATTAGAATTAAAAACGTGTTTTTTATATATTGTGTTTCTTGTTTTTCTTAATTGTAACTTAATTTTGCTTTAACCTTTTCCCGTTCTCGTGTCCTCTTTTTCTATTTACTTTTTTAGCCTCCACAGTCATTCTATTCCTAAGTCCCGGAGATTTGTTCCAACAAATTTGCCTTCGGCCTCAATCACGCTCTGCTTCTACTGGGTCTGGGCCCTCCACCTGGGTTCACAATTACAAAAAATAAACGGCAGAAAAGTCTGTAAACTAAGGGAAGGAATCAAAGGAAGACCAGTCAGGTCAACCCGAGTTTTTGATACAGGAGATGGTAAAGGGATGTTCTGCTGCTGATGGGAGAAAAAGACGCAAGGGCAGTGCTGGTGACATTAGAGCAGACCCTCCTCCCACTCATGAAGTGCCAGAGACTGGATTCTACATCAGTCGCATGAAGCTTTCTTGGCTATGGAAATGTCATCTAAGTACTTCAGAGGGACAGGGCCTTGTGTCCCCAATCTGGCCCAGCATTAACAGGAATGGTGACTAACAGAGCCAGAAGTTACCACTTGTGTCTCCAAAGAGTTATGGGTGAGGTAAAAGAGGAGAAAATGTTCTCTATAAATTTCCCCACTGATTCAGCGTTGGCCAGTGTCTGTACATTGGTCAGCTCTGTACCATCAGCCTCTGGAGAGGAAACATAACAATAAACTGAATTTAAACAAATTGGATGTTAGAAACAAATGGCGCGATTCACTGTAAGCCCAGCTAATGGGGCCAACCCACTCCATAATCAGCAGTGGGAAAGTGAAAGTGGGAAATGTTGATACTCCTATTCAGTCCATGGCACAGCACATTCGTGCTTGTGTCCCGGTTATTACAGATTAGTATCTTCCTTCCTTCATTTTTTCCTTCCTTCCTGCAGGATCAAATTTAATCTGTCTATAATTCAGATCTTCCCATTAATCAATAGTTCAGTGCTATTTGTCTTTGTCCTGTTTGGTTTCCAATACCTTTGTAACAGGCCTCAATATGTGTTAATCTGGAATTGACTGTTACTCCTCTGGAGCTGGAGGCACTCAGGATTAATTGTGGACACAAACATTTCTGACACATGTATCTGGTATGAATACACCATGATCTGAGGAACCTCATTTTGTTCAGAATCCAGCTCCTCAAAGCTTTACATTTTCTGATTCTTTCCTTCACCATCTCTTGTGTCGAGTGACTGACTGTCTTTTGCAGCAGAGCTGCCGTTGCCTCCCTCCACAGGGGAACTCCAGCATTTCTCGATCTTTCACAGCACAGCAACAGGTGTGGGCAAGATGGATGTTGATGAGTGTGGCTGCACATGCCCTACCTCTTTGGTGTCACTCTCTTGTCACATGTCTAGTGCTGGAAATGCGCTGTCAGGAAATGCGTGACATCTGAAGGACAGTCCTGGTTTTCAAAGCTGAGCTGAAATTAAAAAATTGAAGAGGTCAAAGGTGGGAAATTCCTTAGGCTTGCCGTCACACACCCGCAATATTCCAACTGCAACCACAAGAAAATGATAAAGTAGGATGGGTGCGGACAGGGGTTCATCTCTAGAGGTTGTTAATGTACCTGCAGAGTTAGTGTCGCACCATCCCAGGGTCAGCTCCTGTGTTTGGGATGTTTTGTGCTCTCGTGCTGATCTCTGTGAGTATGCAGAAAGTATCTGAGTTCAGGCCAGTGCTGGGTATATGAAAGAAATAGTCAATGAAAGTATCAGTCAATCTCAGTTAATGCAGAGTAAAGCTCCCTCTACACTGTCTCATCAAACACTCACAGGGAAGGTACAGCACGGGTTAGATACAGAGTAAAGTTCCTTCTACAGTGTCCCATCAAACACTCCCAGGCCTGGTATAGCACTGGTTAGATACAGAGTAAGGCCTCCCACTTTACATTACCATCTAACACTCCCAGGCCAGGTACAGTACAACTTAGATGAAGTGTAAAGCTCTCTCTAAATTGGTTGATCACACACAGCCAACTCAGGTCCAGCATGTTTTAAATTCAGCGTACAGCTCCTCTGACACTACCCAATGAAGCACACCAGCTCAGGTACAGCATGGGATGAACTTAGAATAAAAATCCCTCTACATGTAAGTGTCAGGCAGTCCCAGGTATGATTAGGCACTTTACAGCCTTCCGTACTCAATATCGAGTTCAACAATTTCAGATCATAACCTCGGCCCCCATTGCATTTTTACTTATATTTTTTATCCACACCTTTCTTTTGGCCCCCCCCTTTTTTTTCTCTCCCACATGGCAGCTGTCTCCCATTCTGCCAGCGCATTTCACACCTAATCTAGAGCCGTCTTTTGTCTCCACTAGTCCTATCACCATCTCGTCTCGTTTTGAATACCTCTTTGGGTTGAGGCGCCAAACTGGCGCCAAGATCACCTGCGCGCTGGTTTTTGCGCAGCGTTCGAAGCTGTAGCGATCGTCAGAAATTCAGTTGAAGTGCCCCTAGAGGGAGACGGGGCGAGGCTCGAGGCGCTCCGCGTCCCTCTTAGGGCGCTGAAACTGAATATCGCAGCGCAACGTGCCGCAGCGCCATAGGCTGCGACATGGCATGCTGTGGTACTGCAGGCCTTCCTCCCACTGTTAAGGGGGAGGGGCCTGCAACAGCACGAACCCCGATCGCGAATGCCGGCAAAAGAGCCCGGCACCAAGGAGAAGTGCCGGGCTCTCGGGAAACAGCCGGCAATGCCGCAGGGGGGGGACCAGGAGGCCGGGGACGGAGGTGCTGGCAGGCGGCCGCCGAAAAAGCGGCCGCCCCGCACCTCCACCTTAACTTGCGCCTCTGCCGGCGCAAGAAGGCCCCGTGAACCGGGCGCGGGTAGCGAACAGCGCTACAGCGGCATTCGCTACCAAATATCGCGTTCGGGACGCGAATGGGGCGCTGCGCACACCGATGACGTCATCGGTGGTGGCGCAGCGCAAATGGCTAATGCCACCATTAGTGCCCCTGCTGAATATCGCGGGAGGCGCAGCCAGTGGCGCTACAGCCACTGACTGCCTCTTTAGGCGCTAACAGGTGGTGCTACTCACCCAATTTTTCCCCCAATGTCTCTTCACTTCTCTTTTGTTCTCTCCCAGCCCTCAAACTGGCCTTTTAATTTGTTTCATTTCCTGTGCTTTTTCAGTCTTGACAAAGGGTTTCGACCTGAAACGTTGACTCTATTTCTCTCTCCACGGATGTTGCCTGGCCTGCTGAGTTTTTCCAGCATTTTCTGTTGTTGTTCCAGGTATGGGCTAGCTTTACATACAAGTTGAGCTCAATTGTACTTGTCGTATCAAAGGCAGTCCCTTATGGCATTTGTCGAAGAAGCACCCAGTAGATGGTTAGACTCTCACCTTGGCAAAATCCTGGACTGATGGGATCCTCAGTAAAGTTCCTCACCTTTACAATCATTGTTGGGGCTTCTTGTTTCATCCCGTCTTTGACATTGAGGGTCTTGGTCCCACCAGATCTGCTCTGTGAATCCAGCGACATTTCTCCAGTCCCAGTTAGTGTGATGATGATTTGGCTCCACTCTCTCCACCCTCCTGAGATACTCTTCACTACATGAAACATTTAATATAAAAATTAATATTAATTCTAGAATCTGTAATTGGAATACATTCGGTCTATTTTTGTTACTATGATTATATTTAATTTGAATATGTTTGTAATGAATGACATTTGGTTGAATTACTTACCTTAATATTAAATTGTTCTTTCCATTCCCCTATTTATAAGGACTAAACTCACTGGCAGTGTCAGCTGCCAAGTCCAGCTCATCCCACAGTGACCCACTGATGCTGTGTAACCAGGGGTGTAAACCTGTCTCCAGGTGACATCACAAAGGAGCCAGGAAACATGTCACAAAGCAGCCCAAGCCCCTCCCACTCAAGGTATTACAGGGTCACATGACCAGTCTCTGCTCCTGGTGTGCAGTCTCACTGGGCATGAAAGCAGGTTGTACAATCAGTCCCTTCTCCAACCCTGGATATTACAGCCTCCTTTGTGCCTTGAAACAAGCCTATTCCCTGTAACAGGAAGGGTGCCACAGGCAATAAGTGGAGGGATCTTCATGGGTATCAAGTGGTGGGATCATCGGAGCACTGGTGTGCAGTCTCACTGGGCATGAACGCAGGTTATACAATCAATCCCGTCTCCAACCCTGCTCCCATGTACTGAGACTCCAGTCAGGGAGCACAGACTCCCAAAATTACCACTGATAAATTATCCCTCCCATCTTCCAAATGTGAGGTCCCACTATTCAAAGGCCCCCATGTCTACCTCTTGCTTTATACACCAGAAAGTCTCCCTTCTCTTTATATCAGCCAGTGTGTCTCCCTCCTGCTTTGGCAGAGTGAGGCAGTTTGTGGGAATGGTGTTTGGGATGAGGCAACGATATTACATCCTCCTTTGTGCTCTGAAACAAGTCTATTCCCTGTAACAAGAAGGGTGTCATAGGCAATAAGTGGAGCGATCTTCAGGGGTATCAAGTGGTGGGATCATCGGAGCATTAATTGGAGGGTGCATCATGGACAATAATGGGGTAAAGCTCCCTCTATACTATCCCATAACACACTCCCAGGCCAGGTACAGCACAGCTTAGGTACAGAGTATAGCTCCCTCTACACTGTCCCATCAAACACTCCCTGGGCAGGCAGAGCACAGGTTAGATACAGAGTAAAGCTTGATCTACACTATCCCATCAAATACTCCCAGGGCAGGTACAGTATGGGGTTAGATAGTGAGTAATGCTCCATCTACACTTTCCCATGAAACACTCCCAGCCAGGGCAGGCCGAGCACGGGTTAGATACAGAGTGAAGCTCTCTCTAAATTGGTTGACCAAGCACAGCCAACTCAGATCCAGCATGTGTTAAATGCAGCGTGCAGCTCCTCTGAAACTATCCAATGAAGCACACCAGCTCAGGTACTGCATTGTAAGAACACAGAATAAAACTTCATCTACATGTAAGTGTCAAGCTCTCCCAGCTGAGGTATTGGCGAGCTTCACACACGGGTTAAGCTCAGGTCAACTTGTCACAGCAAAGGCTGAGCCTTATGGCAACTGTCAGACAGCTCCCAGTAGTAGCTGGTTAGATTCTCACCTCTGGAGTTCTTGGTCCCACCAGGTCTGCTCTGTGAATCCAGCGACCATTTCCAGTCCCAGTTAGTGTGATGATGATTCGACTCCTCTCTTTCCACCTTCCAGAGATTCTCTTCACTCCAAGAATCTTTTAAAATATAAGTGATTAATATTTATTCTAGAATCTGTATTTGGAATACAGTGCGACTATTTTTGTGACTATGATTATATTTAATGTGAATATAATTGCAATTGATGACATTTGGTTGAATTACTTACTTTCATATTACATTGTACTTTCCCTTCCCCCTATTTATATGGACTAAACTCACTCGCAGTGTCAGCTGCCAAGTTCAGCTCCTCCAACAGTGACTCCCACTGATCCTGTGTAATCAGGGGCGTAAACCTGTCTCCAGGTGACATCACAAAGGAGCCAGGAACTGTTGTATCTGTGTGTTAATGGAGGCACGGAATGCAGGAGTTGGTTTCACAGGTGTTTACTGAACAAAGTCTGGAGGTGAACTAACAGATACAAGACACTATACAGGCTTATATAGCCCGAGTGGCCATTACCGGCATTACAGTACACAGGGGGCTCTTAAAGGCACATACACCACAATTCCTCCCCTTTTAGACAACCAGTACAGAACATTTTAAGTAATCATTAATTAACATGTTACAAGAACAATAATCTACACATTTGCTGTAGTTAATCAATTATAAGTCAGTCTCTCTGGAGGCTTCCTGACTCGGTCCGGATAACGTCTTGGTGGTGTAGTAGTTTCTGGTGGTGTAGTAGGTTCTTTTGGCAAGGTTGATTCGGCTTGAATGCCAGTGTCGGGTTCATCTGGTTCCAGTATCACCGGATCGGAGGTAGATGCTATGGGTATCTCTGCTTCATCATTAGGCGTATAGAGTTGTGGTGTAGGTTGTCCCTTTTTGGATGACTCTATGATCTGGTCAGCATGGCGCCTTATTATGCTTTCTCCAATGTCCACGGTATACATCAGCGGTCCTAGTCGTGTGCAAATAGTTCCAGGCTGCCATTTCTCGGTGCGGTAGTCCCAGGCCAAAACTTGTTGACCTAGCTGGAAGGTTCTAGTTGGCCTTTCATTCATGCCTTGAAATTGCCGGTTCTCCACGTCCCTTCTGATGTTTGGCTTGATCAAATCCAGCCGGCATCTTAGTCTTCTATTGAAGAACATCATGGCGGGAGTTTGGTTTGTAACCACATGTGTTGCATTCCTGTATGCAAACAAGAAGCTATCTACCTTATGCTGTAGATTTATGTCTTCATTACCCATGGCCTTTATGGCCTTCTTGAAGGTCTGGACAAACCTTTCAGCCAATCCATTGGTGGCGGGATGGTATGGGGCGGACGTGTAGTGCTTAACCCCATTGTTTTTTAAGAACTTCCTGAATTCTTCGGACACAAATTGCGGTCCATTATCAGAACAGATCTGTTCAGGCAGCCCACTCCTGGCAAATATGGTCCTTAATACTGTGATGGTTTTTTCCGTGGTGGTGGAGGACATCTTTATTACCTCCGGCCACTTGGAGTGTGCATCAACCGCGATTAAGAACATTGAGTCCATAAATGGACCAGCAAAGTCGACGTGTACCCTTTGCCATGGAGATGAGGGCCACTCCCATTGATGTAGAGGGGCTTGTGGTGGGGCGTTTTGGACCTTCTGGCATCCTAAGCAGCTCTTGGTCATTTCTTCGATGTCTCCATCGATACCTGGCCACCACACAAACGCTCTGGCTAGGTTCTTCATTTTTACTCCACCCAGATGCCCCTCGTGAAGCTCTTTTAGCACTTTATCCTGGAGTTTGGGTGGAATCACCACTCTGGATCCACACATCAAGGTTCCTCGGCACACTGACAGCTGTTCTCTTCTTTGCGAGAATGCTGGCAACAGTGGTTCGCCATGTGCTGGCCATCCCTTCACCGTTAAATCGTAGACTCGTGAGAGAGTCGGGTCATTTCTCGTTTCCTTTTCAATGGCAGAATTTGTTACTGGTAGACATTCCACTATGGTTGAGTGGAACATCTCCACTGGGTCCACTGTAGGTGCCTCTTCTACCGTTGGCAACGGTAGGCGCGATAAACCATCAGCATTCCCATGCTGTTTTGATCCTTTGTATTCTATGTCATATTGGTGTGCCCCTAGGAAAAGGGACCACCTCTGTAGCCTTTGCGCTGTCATAATGGGAACACCCTTTTTAGGGTTAAATATGGAGACGAGGGGTTGATGGTCAGTCAACAGGGTAAATTTTTGTCCGTGTAGGTAATGGTTGAATTTCTTAACTCCCCATACCAGGCTGAGTGCTTCCCTGTCGATCTGGGCATAGTTACGCTCAGCTGAGTTCAATGAGCGTGACGCAAAAGCTATCGGCCGCTCCGAGCCATCAGGGAATCTATGCGATAATACCGCTCCTACGCCGTAAGGGGATGCATCGCACGCCAGTCTGATTGGCAGTGATGGGTTGTAATGAGCCAAAACTTCCTTGGACGTGATCAAGCCTTTGCATTTATGGAAGGCACGTTTACAGTCTTCGCTCCATTTCCAAATTACTCCCGTTTGTAGCAGTTCGTTAAGAGGGTGCAGAACAGTTGACAAGTTCGGTAAAAATTTATGATAGTAATTTATCAATCCCAGGAACGACCTTAATTGTGAGACATTTTCAGGTGCTGGGACTTTTATGACCACTTCAATTTTTTCAGGTGACTTATGCAACCCTTCCTCGTTAATTATGTGGCCACAATATGATATTTGTTTCTGGAAAAATTCGCACTTGGGGCGATTTGCTCGTAGGCCCCGTTCTCTCAGCCTAGTGGGCACCTGCTCCAAATTGGCAAGGTGCTCATTGTCGTTTTCTCCTGTTATAAGGATGTCGTCTAGGTAGCATTGAGTCCCCGGAATCCCTTGGAGGACTTGCTCCATAGCACTTTGCCAGATAGCTGAAGCTGATGCTACTCCGAAAACCAGTTGATTGTACTGGTACAGGCCTTTGTGTGTATGAATCGTGAGATACTTTTTAGAGGCCTCTTCAACCTCCATCTGTAGATATGCTTGTGCCAAGTCAATTTTGGTGAAACGTTTCCCTCCGGATAGTGAGGCGAAAATATCTTCTATCCTCGGAAGAGGATACTGTACCGTGTGAAGGACCGGGTTTACAGTCACCTTGAAGTCCCCACAGATGCAAATTTTTCTCTGTTCTTCAGATTTATCATTATTTAACATTTTCTTCATGACCGGGACGATGGGTGTTGCGCACTCGCTCCAATCTATCTTGGATAATACGCCTGCCTTTTCCAAATTCTCCCGCTCTGCCTCGACTGCTGGACGAATTGCGTATGGCACCGGCCTTGCCTTAAAAAACTTGGGAATTGCCGCATCTTCCACTTTTATTGAGGCGGTGATGCCTTTCAAGGTTCCTAGTTCCTGTTGAAACACTTCCTTGGCGTTGGCCAAGATGTCTTTTAATCGTTCAGGTATGACGTCATCATCATTTTTTTTCTTACTGGTCACTGTCAGTGCCTGAATGGAGTGCCAGTCTAAACGTATCTTCCTGATCCATTCACGTCTCAACAGCGGTGGACCACCATCTTGCAGAACGTATAAATACAACTTCTGTATTTCCTTGCCGTTGTATACAACAGGCACCCTTATTTTCCCTTTTGGGTATACTTTCTGCCCCGTATATGTTTTCAAGATAATGGATGTGTCTTTCAGAGGTATATGCGGAAATAGCCGCTCGTAATCCCGTCGACTTATGACGGTCAGAGCTGATCCTGTATCTAGCTCCATTTTAACTGGGGACCCCGCTATCGTGAGGGTAACCCAAATGGTCTGGTAATCTTCTTTGGCAATTACATTATGTAATTTGAGACAGCTTAGTCTCTTGTTTCCGGAGTCGCTATCGCTCTTCTGGTATTCGGAGCTACTGTCCGTCATCATTTGTACCTTTCTGTACTTTTCCTTATTGATTTTTTTCCTGTCCGTGGATTTTTTTTTTCCAGATCGGCATACACGTGCAATGTGTCCAATCTTTCCACATTGCCTGCATGCTTTGTCCTTGAACCAGCAGTCCCTCTGGTCATGGGTGGATCTGCCGCAGCGATAACATCTCTCGAAACCCTGTGTCATTTCATGGGTGCCAAAGTCCTGTGGCTTTTGCTGTATCTCTGCAGCTCCTCTTGCGGCTGCTTCGTATGATACAGCCACACTGAAAGCCTTGTCCAGTGTCAAATCTTTCTCAGAAAGTAGCCTTTTCTGTGTTCCTTCACTTAGGAGACCGCAGACGAATTTGTCTCGAAGAGAATCTGCCAGTCCTGCTCCGAATTGGCAGTGCTTTGACAGCTTCCTTAATTCGGTGAGGTAATCAGCGTTACTTTCATTCTTGTGCTGATTCCTCCTGAAGAATTTGAATCGTTCCGCTATCAGCAGCGGTGTTGGGTTTAAGTGCTCCTGTAGGGTATCAACAATCTCCTTAAAATTCTTGTCCCTCAGTTTGGCTGGAGTGATTAAGTTTCGTAACAGCCCGTATGTCCTTGCGCCCATTAGATTTAGAAGTACTGATGCCTTTTTATCATCCTCTATTTCATTTGCTGTGCAATATACCTCCACTCTTTCCACATATGTGGTCCAATCCTCTATATCGCTATCAAAAGCAGTAATATTGCCAGTCTTAGGCATCCTGAAAAAAAAATGGCGCCTCCCGCGCTTTCCTTTCTTCCCCGCAGAAAAAAATGGTGCCTCCCGCGCTTTGCCGCCGCTGCCGCTGCTGACAACGCTGTTCTCCGTGGTTTTTATTTACACAGGTATTTTTTTTAATAGGTGGAGACTCGTTCCCGCCGGACTCTCTGGGACTTTTCCCTCCCCCTGCTTGGTCCGAACGCCGACCTGCGTTGCAGCGCCGGCCGTCTCCCGAGTGCTCCACCCTCTGTCTCTGTTTGCCTCCGCCTTTGCTGCTCGGCCCCGCTGCAGAGCCAGCCGATGGAGCCCCAGCCCGCCGCCCAGGAAGGATTATTGCAGTACCTGCCACTAGCTCGGTTAGCTGGTGAAACCAGAGTTTGTTTTTTTCTTTCTTGTTTTTCTTCGACTTTCGTCTGAGGAATCGATCTCCTTGAGGTGCTGCCGAATTGCAGGTAAGTCCTTTTCCAATTCGTCGCCACTGTTGTATCCGTGAGTTAATGGAGACACGGAATGCAGGAGTTGGTTTCACAGGTGTTTACTGAACAAAGTCTGGAGGTGAACTAACAGATACAAGACACTATACAGGCTTATATAGCCCAAATGGCCATTACCAGCATTACAGTACACAGGGGGCTCTTAAAGGCACATACACCACAGGAACCATGTCACAAATCAGCCCAGGCCCCTCCCACTCAAGGTATAACAGGGTCACATGACCAGGCTCTGCTCCTGGTCTGCAGTCTCACTGGGCATGAACACAGGTTTTACAATCAGTCCCATCTCCAACCTTGCTCCCAGGCACTGAGACTCCGAATAGGGAGAACAGACTCCCAAAATTACCACTGATAAATTATAACTCCCAATCTTCAAATGTGAGGTCCCACTATTCAATGGCTCTTGCCTTATACATCAGAAAGTCTCCCCTCTCTTTATATCAGCCATTGTGTCTCCCTCCTGCTTTGGCAGAGAGAGGCAGTTTGTGAAAATGGTGTTTGGGATGAAGCAAGGATATCACAACCTCCTCTGTGCTCTGAAACAAGTCTATTCCCTATTAGAGGAATAGTGTCAGAAGCAATAAGTGGAGGGACCTTCAGGGTATCAAAGAGAGGGACCATCGGAGCATTAATTGGAGGGTGCATCATGGGCAATAATGGGGTAAAGCATCCTCTGTACTAACCCATCAAACACTCCCAGGCAGGATATCATGTTTAATCAGTTGGTCACACCGCAGGTAAAGGCTGCACAGGCAGGAAGGGAATGGGTGACCGCCAGGCAGAGTATTAGGCACAGGCAGGTAGTGCAGGGGTCCCCTGTGGCCATCCCCCTCTCAAACAGATATACCACTTTGGATATTGTTGAGGGAGATGAATGAGAGGCGATCTTATTGAAACATATAAGATTGTGAAGGGGCTTGATCGGGTGGGTGCGGTGAGGATGTTCCCAATGATGGGTGAAACTAGAACTAGGGGGCATAATCTTAGAATAAGGGGCTGCTCTTTCAAAACTGAGATGAGGAGAAACTTCTTCACTCAGAGGGTAGTAGGTCTGTGGAATTTGCTGCCCCAGAAAGCTGTGGAAGCTACATCATTAAATACATTTAAAACAGAAATAGACAGTTTCCTAGAAGTAAAGGGAATTAGGGGTTATGGGGAGCGGGCAGGAAATTGGACATGAGTCTAGGTTCGGAACGGTCATGGCCCTGTGGGTAGCGGAGTGGGCCCAGGGGCCGTGTAGCCTGGTTCTGCTCCTACTTCTTGTGTTCTAATTCTGTGTTAGATTTCAGGAGATGTTCTATTCCTGTTCCTGGCTGGGGTGGAGATCACCTTTTACAGAAGGTAAGTACTGTAGAAAATATAGGGACAGAGTGATCTCCTGGACGAGTTTTGATCACCTAGATGGGTCGGAGAGGAATTTCCCAGATTTTTTCTCCCAAATTGGCCATTGGGTTTTTTATCTGTTTTTTCGCCTCTCCCAGGAGATCACATGGGTTCGGGTGGGCTGTAGAGTGATAGTAGATTTGAGGTTAGGATCAGATCAGCCATGATCTTATTGAATGGTGGAGCAGGCTCGAGGGGCCGATTGGCCTACTCCTGCTCCTATTTCTTATGTTCTTATGTTCTTATGGCTTATCGGGAGAAGGCAGCAGCAGCCAATGTCCTGGCACCATGGGTGGCTCTGCTGCACAGGACGGGAGGAAAAAGAGCGGGAGAGCTATAGTGATAGGGGATTCTATTGTAAGGGGAATAGATAGGAGTTTCTGTGGCCGCAAACGAGACTCCAGGATGGTATGTTGCCTCCCTGGTGCAAGGGTCAAGGATGTCTCGGAGTGGCTGCAGGGCATTCTGAAGGGGGAGGGTGAAAAGCCAGTTGCTGTGGTGCATATAGGTAACAACGATATAGGGAAAAACCGGGATGAGGTCCTAAAAGCTGAATATAGGGAGTTAGGAGGTAAATTAAAAAATAGGACCTCAAAGGTAGTAATCTCAGGATTGCTACCTGTGCCACCTGCTATTCATAGTAGAAATAGAAGGATATTTCAGATGAATACATGGCTAGAGGAATGGTGGAAGGGGGAGGGATTCAAATTCCTGGGACATTGGAACCGGTTCTGGGGGAGGTGGGATCAGTACAAACTGGACGGTTTGCACCTGGGCAGGACCGGGACCGATGTCCTAGGGGGAGTGTTTGCTAGTGCTGTTGGGGAAGGTTTAAACTAAAATGGCAGGGGGATGGGAACCTGTGCAGGGAGACAGAGGAAAGGGAAGCAAGGATAGAAGCAAAAGACAGGAAGGAGAAAAGCAAAACTGGCAGTCAGAGAAATCAAAGGTGTAAATCAAACATCGCCACAGTAAATAATAATTCTAAAAGGCCTAAGAGTGTTAAAAAAACAAGCCTGAAGGCTTTGTGTCTTAATGCGAGGAGCATTCGTAATAAGGTGGATGAATTAGCTGCGCAAATAGATGGAAAAGGATATGATATAATTGGGATTACGGAGACATGGCTCCAGGGTGACCAAGGCTGGGAATTCAACATCCAGGGGTATTAAATATTCTGGAAAGACAGGCAAAAAGGAAAAGGAGGTGGGGTAGCATTGCTGGTTAAAGAGGAGATTAACATAATAGTAAGGAAGGATATTAGCTCTGATGATGTGGAATCCGTATGGGTAGAGCTGAGAAATGCCAAGGGGCAGAAAATATTAGTGGGAGTTGTATATAGACCCCCAAACAGTAATGCTGAGGTTGGGGATGGCATTAAATGGGAAATTAGAGATGCATGGAATAAGAACACAGCAGTTATCATGGGTGACTTTAATCTACATATAGATTGGGCTAACCAAATTAGTAACAATACTATGGAGGAGGAATTCCTAGTGTGTATACGAGATGGTTTCCTGGACCAATATGTCGAGGAACCAACTAGAGATCAGGCCATCTTAGACTGGGTATTATGTAATGAGAAAGGATTAATTAGCAATCTTGTTGTGCGAGGCCCCTTGGGGCGGAGCGATCATAATATGATCGAATTCTTCATTAAGATGGAGAGTGAAGTAGTTGACTCAGAGACTGGGGTCCTGAATTTAAATAAAGGAAACTACGATGGTATGAGGCGCGGGTTGGCTAGGATGGATTGGGGAATGTTACTTAAAGGATTGACGGTGGATAGGCAATGGCAAACATTTAAAGATCGCATGGATGAACTACAGAATTTGTTCAGCCCTGTTTGGCATAAAAATAAAACAAAAAAGGTGACTCAACCGTGGCTAACAAGGGAAATTAGGGATAGCATAAGGTCCAAGGAGTGGACATATAAATTGGCCAGAAAAAGCAGCAAACCTGAGGATTGGGAGCAGTTTAGGATTCAGCAAAGGAGGACAAAGGGATTAATTAAGAGGGGGAAAGTAGAGTATGAGAGTAAGCTTGAGGCAACATAAAAATTGATTGTAAAAGCTTCTATACATATGTGAAGAGAAAAAGATTGGTGAAGTCAAGCGTAGGTCCCTTGTAGTCAGAATCAGGGGAATTTATAATGGGGAACAAAGAAATGGCTGACCACTTAAATACATACTTTGGTTCTGTCTTCACAAAGGAGGACACAAATAACCTCCCAGAGATGTCAGGGAACATAGGATCTAATGAGAGGGAGGAACTGAAAGAAATCAGTATTTGTATGGAAATGGTGTTAGGGAAATTGACGGGATTGAAGGCCGATAAATCCCCAGGGCCTGATAATCTACATCCTAGGGTACTTAAGGAAGTGGCCCTAGAAATAGTAGATGCATTGCTGGTCATCTTCCAAAATTCTATAGACTCTGGAACAGTTCCCATGGATTGTAGGGTAGCTAATGTAACCCCACTACTTAAAAAAGCTGGTAGAGAGAAAACGGTAAGCCTGACATCGGTAGTGGGGAAAATGCTAGAGTCCATTATAAAAGATGTAATAGCAGAGCACTTGGAAAACAGTGACAGGATCGGACAAAGTCAACATGGATTTGCAAAAGGTAAATCATGCTTGACTAATCTGCTGGAATTTTTTGAGGATGTAACTGGTAGAATAGATAAGGGAGAACCACTGCATGTGGTGTATTTGGACTTTCAGAAGGCTTTTAATAAGGTCGTGCATAAGAGATTAGCGTGCAAAGTTAAAGCACATGGGACTGGGGGTAAGGTACTGACTTGGATAGAGAACTGGTTGGCAGACAGGAAGCAAAGAGTTGGAATAAACGGGTCTTTTTCCAAGTGGCAGGCAGTGACTAGTGGGGTACCGCAGGGATCGGTGCCAGGACCCCAGTTATTCACAATATATATTAGTGATCTAGACGAGGGAACTAGATGTAATATCTCCAAGTTTGCAGACGACACAAAGCTGGGTGGGCGTGTGTGCTGTGAGGAGGATGCCAAGAAACTCCAGTATGATTTGGACAGGTTGGGTGATTGGGCAGATGCATGGCAGATGCAGTATAATGTGGATAAATGAGAGGTTATCCACTTTGGTGGCAAAAACAGGAAGGCAGATTATTATCTGAACGGCAATAGATTGGGAAAAGGGGAAGTGCAACGAGACCTGGGTGTCCTTGTGCACCAGTCGCTGAAGGTAAGCATGCAGGTGCAGCAGGCAGTTAAGAAGGCAAATGGCCTTCGTAGCGAGAGGGTTCGAGTACAGTAACAAGGATGTCTTGCTGCAGTTGTACAGGGCCTTGGTGAGACCACACCTTGAGTATTGTGTGCAGTTTTGGTCACCTTATCTGAGGAAGGATGTTCTTGCCATGGAGGGAGTGCAGCAAAGATTCACCAGGCTGATACCTGGAATGGCAGGAATGACAATGACGTAATAAAACTCACTGCGCACTTGGTTTGAGCATAAAGCAAGGCTTTAATCAACTTATTTCAGAACATGGAGGTCTAGTTGTATCCACTAGCTCCCTTGTCTTTACAAAATGTCCCTGGCAAGCTGGGGCCAACGCCCGAGTATTTATACTCCTTGGACGGCGCCACCAGCTGGCCGTCCAGTGTTATTTCATAGTTAGTTTCTCGATGATGAGATTTTTGACAGACGTATGAAGAGAGATTGGGTCGATTGGGCTTGTACTCGCTGGAGTTTAGAAGAATGAGAGCGGATCTCATTGAAACTTATAAAATTCTAACAGGACTAGACGGACTAGATGCAGGAGGATGTTCCCGATGGCGGGGGAGTCCAGAACCAGGGGTCACAGTCTAAGGATAAGGGGTAAGCCATTTAGGACTGAGATGAGGAGGAATTTCTTCACCCAGAGAGAGTTGAACCTGTGTAATTCTCTACCACACAAGGCAGTTGAGGCCAATTCATTAATTATATTCAAGAAGGAGTTAGATATATTTCTTAAGGCTGAAGGGATCAAGGGATATGGGGAGAAAGCAGGGACAAGGTACTGAGTTTGGATGATCAGCCATGATCTCATTAATTGGCAGAATAGGCTCGAGGGGCCTACTCCTGCTCCTATCTTCTATGTTTCTATGTAACACAAGTTAGATACAGAGTAAAGCTCCCTCTACACTATCCCATCAAACACTCCCAAGGCAGGTACAGCATGAGTGAGATACAAAGTGTTGGCGTATGGAACTCGGTTAATTCAACTTCTGAAAGGTGTTCATGTTTAGTTCATTGAATATAGGGAAAGAAGGTGGATGGCATCATTAGAGAGAGAGAGAGATAGAGTGAGAGAGAGAGATACAGATTTCACTGAGCAACTGCTGGTGTTCGCAACCAACCAGCCTTGGATATGTTTATTTATGTTAAGAATGTCTAGAAACTAGAAGGGTTAGGCTTACCACAGCAAGGCCATGGTATTTTTGTGTGCATCCTGTTGAAGAAAATGTAGCCTTGAATCTCTGGACTATGCTGTAGCCAGAGACTAACATATTATGCAATGCCAGTTCCAGTTTGATAAGAAAACAATGTATAAATATAAACTTTTTCATTTGTTCAAGCAGCTCGAGACAGGACCCATGCCTAAGTTCGTACACTCTATCTGTGACAATACTCAGGTTGTAAATTGCTTTTAATACTGAAGTTAAAGAATAAAATGATTATAACCAGATGACTGAATTTGTTACTACTCAAGTGCACAACAAAATGTGTTTTATAACAATATTTACTTTGACATTTGTGCTTTCAGTGTTCTACAGCATTGAGGTGCTGCAAACACTGACAATCACTGCACAGAGGTGCACGGCTGCACCCAGGCTCTCCCATGACTCTCTCCATATGCTTATGGAGGGAGTCACAGCACACCGGGAGGTTCTCTTCCCTTCCAAAGTCGGAAGAGACCTCCCCAGGAGATCAACACAGCTTAGTTGCACATTGCATAGGAGGACACAAGCAGGAGCGTCATCAGGAGGACCAGGCTGCAGTGGCGCAAACCTTTCAATGATGTCAGTAGATCACAAAACGTTACTGCAAAGGCACACTCAACCTCATCCTGTTGTGCCACTCATTACATCCCCATCACTCTGCCTTCCCTACCCTACTGCTGCACATCATTACTCACACCAACTTACCTTGCACCTCCACCCATCCCTCTCTATCTATATTATCACATCCCCATCTCACTAGTCACCCCTCACACTCACCCTCATCCTAGTCCAATCATACTAACTAACAACACACAAGGGTAGGCACTTGTGTGTTTTAGCCAATGTTCATGTTAAGTTTCTGTTAATGTGCCGTCAAACATTGAAATCTTTATTTTCAACACTTTGCATTCTTGGACAGATTTGTGTGCATCTTTGGAAGTGGCTTAGTGTGTTGCAGTGAATGGTGAGACATAACGGTACCCCCTCCCCACAATGGTGATGAGTGTGAAAGAAATAAGAACATAAGAACATCAGAAACAGGAGCAGGAGTAAGCAATTCGGCCCTTTCAGCTTGCTCCGCCATTCAATAAGATCATGGCTGATCTTCTACCCCATCTCCACTTTCCTGCACTATCCCCATATCCCTTGATTCCCTTAATATTCAAAAATCTATCGATCTCTGTCTTGAATATACTCAATGACTGAACCTTCACAGCCCTCTGGGGTAGAGAATTCCAAAGATTCACCACCCTCTGAGTGAAGAAATTTCTCCTCATCTCAGTCCTAAGTGGCCGACACATACTCTGAGATGGTGACTCCTGGTTCTAAACTCCCCAGCCAGCGGAAACATCCTCCCTGCAACTAACCTGTCAAGCCCTGTAAGTATTTTGTATGTTTCAATGAGATCGCCTCTCAGTCTTCTAAACCCTAGAGAATATAGGCCTAGTCTACTCAATCTCTCCTCATAGGACAATCCCCCCATCCCAGAACCAGTCTGGTGAACCTTCGTTGCACTCCCTCTATGGCAAGTATATCCTTCCTTAGGTAATGAGATCAAAACTGTACACAATACTCCAGGTTGGGTCTCACCAGGGCCCTATATAATTGCAGTAAGACGTCTTTACTCTTATACTCAAATCCTCTTGTAATAAAGGCCAACATACCATTTGCTTTCCTAATTACTTGCTGTACCTGCATGTTAACTTTCAATGATTCATGTACAAGGACACCCAGGTCCCTCTGAATACCAATATTTCCCAATCTCTCAACATTCAAAAAACACTCTGCTTTTCTATGGCTTGGGCATTGTAGGGATGCATTATGGTGTTGGTGTGGGATGGTGCCAACTTGGCACATCATGTGGCAGCCAGGGTGTGCAGCGTCAAGTGAAGTAAATGTGGCATTGTTGAGGCCATCCCTGGCGTCCCGGGCAGAAATCTGGTCTGGTGCTGATGCCCTCTGTTCTGTGCAGCATCAGGTGATTGCGGAGAAGGTTGGTGTGATTGTTGGTGCTGCTGGTGTGCCTGGAGATGCTGGTGTTGGGGCTGATCGTGGTCAGATTCTGAGGACCAAGGTGAGACAATATAAAGTACACCCATGCTGATGGAATAGATGGCAGGTGAAACAGAGATGACAGAAGCGATCTGTCAATGGTGGGAGAGGTAATGAAGTCAGACTGGATGGAGACTTGTGAATCTGTAGTGGAAATGCAGTTTAGAGAAGCTAGTGGTTAAGGGAACATTTCTCAATCAGCGGGGAGCTTTGACTTGACATCTGAAGCTGTGAACTCCATATCTGATTCAATGGCCAGTGACCTCCTGCCTCAGCTTCAAAGACAAGGTCTAGGCACTGCAGGAAACTGGTGGGCAACCTGTCAAATTCAAAAAGCTGGGGAAAAAAGCATTGTTAATGATTTGAATTGGGTCCCCCGCCGCTGCCTGTTGGGACGGCTCAGCACTGGCAAACCTGACATCAGGAAATGCAGGTGGGCATGTTTTGACAGCAGGCTCCCGACCGTGAACTCTGTTTCTCTCTCCACGGATGTTGCCTGACCTACTGAGTATTTACAGCATTTTTTGTCTTCTCAGAGGCCATCCTTTACTATCCGAGGCCTTGCAAACATTCAGCAGCACTCCCTACACACTTAAAAAACTTTTATCATCTATTGCAACAAGCCACTACTTCAGCAAAATTTTTTAAAAAACAATCCAAAAGCTTAAATGCAAACTTACATGAACGATGTGTGTGTCCCTTTAACAGGTGCTGGCAGCGCCTCTGTGAGTCTGTATTCACACTGGGTTTACCTGGTGAGCTTAGGACCCAGCACTGAACTCAGCACTAGGGTCGAAGTTCGCCATGGTGATACTTCTTAATGGCAGTGCTACCAGGCCTAGCAAAAATTCTGAGGGACAGAATTAGTCTCCACTTGGAGAGACAAGGATTAATCAAGGATAGTCAGCATGGCTTTGTCAGGGGGAGATCATGTCTAACCAATTTGATTGAATTTGTCGAGGGGGTGTCTAGGTGTGTGGATGAGGGTAATGCAGTTGATGTAGTCTACATGGACTTCAGTAAGGCTTTAGACAAAGTCCCGCATGGGAGACTGGTCAAGAAGGTAAGAGCCCATGGGATCCACGGCAATTTGGCACATTAGATCCAAAATTGGCTTAGTGGCAGGAGGCAGAAGGTGATGGTCGAAGGTTGTTTTTATGACTGGAAGCCTGTGTCCAGTGGTGTACCGCAGGGATCGGTGTTGGGTCCCTTGCTGTTTGTAGTGTACATTAATGATTTAGATATGAATGTAGGAGGTATGATCAGTAAGTTTGCAGATGACACGAAAATTGGTAGAGTGGTAAATAGTGAGGAGGGAAGCCTCAGGCTACAGGACAATATAGAGGGGTTGGTCAGATAGGCAGAACAGTGGCAAATGGAATTTAACCCTGAAAAGTGTGAGGTGATGCATTTTGGGAGGACTAACAAGGCAAGGGAATACACAATGAATGGTAGGACCCTAGGAAGGACAGAGGATCAGAGGGACCTTGGTGTGCATTTACATAGATCCCTGAAGGCAGCAGGACAGGTAGATAAGGTAGTTAAGAAGGCATATGGGATACTTGCCTTCATTAGCCGAGGCATAGAATATAAGAGCAGGGAGGTTATGATGGAGCTGTACAAAACGCTAGTTAGGCCACAGCTGGAATACTGTGTGCAGTTCTGGTTGCCACACTATAGGAAGGATGTGATTGCATTGGAAAGGGTGCAGAGGAGATTCACCAGGATGTTACCTGGGCTGGAGCGTTTCAGCTATGAAGAGAGACTGGACAGGCTGGGGTTGTTTTCCTTAGAGCAGAGAAGGCTGAAGGGGGAATCTGATTGAGGTGTACAAAATTATGAGGGGCATAGATAGGGTAGATAGAAAAGGACTATTCCCCTTAGTAGAGGGGTTAATAACCAGGGGGCATAGTTTCAAGGTAAGGGGCAGGAGGTTTAGAGGGGATTTGAGGAAAACCTTTTTCACCCAGAGAGTGGTTGGAATCTGGAACTCACTGCCTGAAAGGGTGGTAGAGGCAGGAACCCTCACAACATTCAAGAAGCATTTAGATGAGCACTTGAAATGCTATAGCATACAAGGCTACAGACTAAGTGCTGGAAAATGGGATTAGAATAGATAGGCACTGTGACCCTCCCTCTGAAAAAGCTCTCCCCTTGTCCAATTGTCCCCGTGCCTTCTCTGAAACTCCCGACATTGCCCCAGTGCCAGCATTGAGGGAGATCTGCACAGTCGGAGCGGCCGTACTGAGGGAGCGCTGCACTGTGGGAGGATCAGTACTGAGGGAGCGCCGCACTGTTGGAGGGGTAGTACTGATGGTGCGCTGCACTGTGGGAGGGTCAGTACTGAGGGAGCGCCGCACTGTTGGAGGGGTAGTACTGATGGTGCGCTGCACTGTGGGAGGGTCAGTACTGAGGGAGCGCCGCACTGTTGGAGGGGTAGTACTGATGGTGCGCTGCACTGTGGGAGGGTCAGTACTGATGGTGCGCTGCCCTGTGGGAGGGGCGGTACTGAGGGAGTGCTGCACTGTTGGGGGGGCAGTACTGAGGGAGCGCTGCACTGTTGGAAGGGCGGTACTGATGGTGCGCTGCACTGTTGGAGGGGTGGTACTGATGGTGCGCTGCACAGTCGGAGGGGTAGTACTGAGGGAGGGTCAGTACTGTTGGAGGGGCGGTACTGATGGTGCGCTGCACTGTGGGAGGGGCGGTACTGAGGGAGCGCTGCACTGTGGGAGGGTCAGTACTGAGGGAGCGCTGCACTGTCAGAGGGGCAGTACTGAGGGAGCACCGCACTGTCGGCGGGGCAGTACTGAGGGAGCACCGCACTGTCGGCGGGGCAGTACTGAGGGAGCGCCGCACTGTCGGAGGGGCAGTACTGAGGGAGCGCCGCACTGTTGGAGGGGCAGTACTGAGGGAGCGCCGCACTGTTGGAGGGGCAGTACTGAGGGAGCGCCGCACTGTTGGAAGGGCAGTACTGAGGGAGCGCTGCACTGTCGGAGGGGCGGTACTGAGAGAGTGCTGCACTGCCAGAGGCGCTCTCTTTCAGATGAGACATTAAACCGAGGTCCCTTCTGCCCTCTGAGGTGGACGTAAAAGATCCCACGCCCAGTTTTGGAAGAAGAGCAGGAGAGTTCTCCCCGGTGTCCTGTGGCCAATATTAATCCTTCAACCCACATCACTAAAAAAATCACTAAACATCCATTGATCTGGTCATCTCACATTCCTGTTTGTGGGAGCTTGCTGTGCGCATATTGACTGCCAAGTTTCCTACATTACAACAGTGACTACACTTCATTCGTTGTAAAGCGCTTTGGGACGTCCTGAGGTGGTGAAAGGCACGATATAAATGCAAGTCTATATTTCAGTAATAAACTGTTCCAGTAAAGGCACACGGACACACATGTTATTAGGAGCAAGAACCCAGTGTGTGCTGATGCAGTGTCAAAAAGATGAACTCACTTGTGGTTTAAAGAGTCTTTTGGAGTGATTCGGGAACTGTTCTCAGAGTTTATACTGAGTCATTCAAAACAGCAATCAAACTATCCTGACAGCTGGCAACATAATCCCGTCTGAACAACTTGTATCAACTTGTTCAGGGCACAGGATGTGGGAAATTCCCATCCTGGCACAAGCAGAAAAGCCTCGAGTTACTTTGTTATTAAGCGGGAGCTCGGCACTATATCTAACGAGTGCTGTGCCTGCCCTGGGAGTGCTTGATGCTGACACTGACATTTGCAGAGCAAAGCCACATATTTTACAGTAAATCTGCCTCAATGGCACAGTCATGGAATTATAGAATCTGATAGGACAGAAGGAAGCCATTCGGCCCATCATGTCCATGCCGGCTCTTTGAAGAGCTGTCCAATTTAGTCTCACACCCCAACTTTTCCGCCATAACTCTGCAAATTAGTCACCTTCAAGTACATGTCTAATTGCCTTTTGAAAATTCTTATGGAATCTGATTCCCTTTCAGGTAACGCGTTCAGACCTTAACAGGCCTTCTCTGTGTGAAGAAAGTTCTCACTTCCCCTCTGGTTCTTTTACCAATTATTTGAAATCTATGACCTCTGGTTGCCTACCCACTTGCCAGAGGAAACAGTTTCTCCCTACTTGATCTATCAGAACACCTCAATTTGGAATACCTCTATTCGCTCTCACCTCAACCTTCTCAGCTCTAAGGAGAACAACCCCAGCTTCTTCAATCTCTCCACATAACTGAAGTCCTTCATCCCTGGTATCATCCTGATAAACCTCGTCTCTACCCTCTCCAAGGCCTTGACATCCTTCCTAAAGTGCGGTGCCCAGAATTGGACACAATATTCCAGCTGAGGCCTAACCAATGATTTGTAAAGGTTTAGCATGATTTCCTTGTTTTTGTATTCAATAGCCCTATTTACAAAGCCATGTATCTCATACACTTTCTTAACTGTCTTATCAACTTGCCCTGCCACCTTCAAAGATTTGTGAATATGTACCCCCAGGTCCCTCTGTTCTTGCACCCCCTTAATATAGTATCATTTAGATTATACTGCCTCTCCATGTTGTTCCTTCCAAAGTTCATCACTTCACACTTATCTGCAGTAAATTGCAGCTGCCATGTATCTGCCCATTTCACCAGTCTGTCTATGTCCTCCTGAAATCTGCTACTACCCTGCTCACTATTTACTACGTTGCCAAGTTTTGTATAGTCAGCAAACTTCGAAATTGTGCTCCCTATACTCAAGCCCAGGTCATTTATATATAACAAAAAAGCAATAGTCCTAATACTGACCCCTTGAGACCCCCACTGCACACTTCCCTCCAGTCAGAAAAACATTGGTTCACCACTACTCTCTGCCTCCTATCCCTTAGCCAATAATGTATCAAGTTACCACTGTCCCTTTGATACCATATCCTTCTATTTTCTGAATAAGTCTATTATGTGATACTTCATCAAATGCCTTTTGAAAGTCCATGGGGGAAAAGTTCGTTAGCAACCAACATCGTCTGGGCGCTAAATTTAGTGCCCGGCGCAAAAATAGCGCCGGCGATTGCTAACTTCAGTTTTAGCGCCCCAAGAGGGAGGTGGAGCGCTAATTCAAACACTCCACTTCCTTCTTAGAGCACTAACCCCGAATATCGGGGCAGTGCGTTCTGCAGCGCTTTGCACTGGGCCACGTCGTGCTGTGTATTGGAAGGGCTGTTCCCCTCATTAAAGGGGAGGGCCCAAGCCCACAACTCTGTGGGGCCCTACCTGGACCACCGGGGAGCGGGGTGCCGTGCCAGCAGCCCGGCACACAAGTGAAGTGCTGGGCTGCCAGATCGTGGCACGGACCCCGCGCTCAAAGACGCAACGAGCCACAACAAGCAAGTCGGACGATTTTATTTTCCCCCCCTCGCCACCTCCCCTTTACTAACCGCCGCACGCGCCTCCTGTTGTCTGTTCCTGCCCCTTAAATCGGTTGCTGTCATCGTCCAGCACAGGTTCAGGGGACGTGCGGCCAATTTTGCAGGTGGGGTGAAAACTGGGCGCTGCGCACGGTGATTCGCCTGTGCAGCGGAGTGGGGCAGTACCGGTTACCGCCGCCGCTAAACTCGCACTGAATTTAGCATGTCTCAGTAATCCCTACTATGTCTGGTTCCTCGCAAAGCATGATTGCCTCCAGCTCCCCTGTTTTATTATGGACACTGTGTGCATTGTTGTACAGACAGTTTAACTCATTTTTAATAGTAGTTCCTGTTAAGTCCGTGAATGATTGAGACACGGACTAGCAGGAGAGAAAACAAAACGATCTTTACTGGTGGAAGGCATAAACGAATCTAACCAACAGAGGCTCTCTAGCGCCTTTTATACAGGGGTGGTCACTGCCAGTACTGCAGTCTGAGACCAGTTATTCTCTTAAAGGTACATACACAACAATTCCTCCCCTTTTAGATAAACAGTACATAACATTCATTTAACAACTAATGATAATGAATTACAATCACAATTACTGTTGCTAGATACATTGGTTAAGTTTAAGCAATTATAAGTTCAGTCTTTGAGGAGGCTTCCTGATTCTGTCTGGATAACGCCTCTTTGGAGTATCAGGTTCTTCTGGCAATGTTGAGTCGGAATCAATGTCATTGTTTGGTTCATCTGCTTCCAATATTACCGGTTCTGCGGTAGCTGCAATTGGAACGTCGATTTCATTACCAGGTGTATCAGATCGTGGTGTGGAGTTGACGTTTTCCAGTGACTCTAGAATCTGGTCAGCATGGCGTCTTACAATGCTCTCCCCAACGTCCATGGTATACATGAGAGGTCCTTGTCGTGTACAAATCGTTCCTGGCTGCCATTTCTCAGTGCGGTAGTCCCGGGCCAAAACTGGTTGACCTATCTTAAAACTCCTGGTTGGCCTTTCATTCATATTCTGAAACTGCCTGTTCTCCACATCTCTTCGGACGTTTGGCTTAACCAAATCCAAGCGGCATCGTAGTCTTCGATTGAAGAACATCATGGCTGGAGTTTGGTTGGTAACCGCATGTGTTGCATTCCGGTAGGCAAACAAAAAGTTGTCCACCTTGTGTTGTAGGGGTATAACTTCATTACACATTGCCTTGATAGCCTTCTTGAATGTTTGGACAAACCTCTCGGCCAATCCATTAGTGGCTGGATGATATGGGGCAGATGTGTAATGCTTAACACCATTGTTCTTTAAGAACCTCCGGAACTCTTCAGACACAAACTGTGGTCCATTGTCAGAGCAAATCTGTTCAGGCAGCCCATTCCTGGCGAATATGGTTCGAAAACTGTGATAGTTTTTTCCGCGGTGGTTGAGGACATTTTTATTACCTCTGGCCACTTTGAATGTGCATCCACCACAATTAAAAACATCGAGTCCATGAAGGGACCAGCAAAATCAATGTGCACCCTTTGCCATGGAGATGAGGGCCACTCCCATGGATGCAGAGGAGCTTGTGGTGAGGCGTTTTGGACCTTCTGGCATCCTGCACAGCTCTTGGTCATCTCTTCGATTTCTCTATCGATTCCCGGCCACCACACAAACGCTCTGGCTAAGCTCTTCATTTTTACCCCACCCAGATTGTAGTGTATGTATCTGTCTACCCTTAAGAAAACCATTGTATGTAACCGTTCACCTTTAAGAGAACTATTTTAGGTGTGGCACTACTTTGTTGGCTTCTGTATACTGTAATACCGACGGTGACCACACCGGTATATAAGTGCTGTGTCAGGATTTATTTGGCAGATTCGCCCTGACCTTCGAATAGTAAAGTCCTGTTTTAAGTTACTCTGGTAGTCTGTGTATTAATTAACTAAACAACCCACAGACTTTACAGTGGCGACGAGTCCGATCGTACCCTGCGGCAACAATACTTCCGAAGCAGTTAACGAGCGTCGAGAAGAGGCAACCGCCCTCGTCATTCTGCTGGGAGAAAACTCGAGTCTGCAGAGCTGGAAAGGAGGAAGAATTCAGAGACAAAGACTTCCATCAGCAACAGGCACTGACTGTCCCTTCTGCCACGGTGAGGAGTGAGCCGATCAGCACGAGAAGCAAGCCGGCCACGGTGACTGTGAGTAAGGGAAAAGTAAAAAGAATAACCGGAGGATAAGGGCGGTGCACTCGACCACGGTCGAGGGGGAAAGGAGCCGGACAGAAGTCGGGCCCAGAGGCGCTGAGACTGGGGCAGCGTGGAGCAAGGAAGCCGCGGTACAGACAGGCTGGGGACGCAACGGCGTCGTGAGACAGCTAGACCGCGACCGGCGAAAAAGGCCGGGCAGCGACCGAAGCCACAAAGCGCTGCGACCGGGAGCGTAGGCGCGGGAAGATATAAAAACTCAGCCGCAGCCGGGGAGGGAAGCACCGGACTGCGAGAGGGCTGGGAGGCACGATTGGGAGCCGAGCGAGCGAGAGAGGCAGAGCCGACCAAGGGAGACTGAGCGAGAGCCAGTCCAGCGGCTGAAACTGTTCGCCGTCAACGGGGTGTACCCAGCGCCGGTAGAGCCGAGCGAGCGGGAGAGAGCCAGAGCCCGAGCAAGGGGAACTGAGCGAGAGCCAGCCCAGCGGCTGAAACTGTTCGCCGTCAACGGGGTGTACCCAGCGCCGGTTGCCCTGCCGAGAAAAGGGAAAGCACTGAAGCCGACGCGCAGGCTGTGAACCTGAAAGCCAGCGGCCGTCGGCCGTGGGGAAAGTGTACCCCTCCCGCTAGGGAAGAAACGCGGGAAGCCGCCATTAGGCGGGGAAGAAGACAGAAGCGGGAAACCGCCATTGAAGTGGGCGGGGAGAGAAGATAAGCGCGGGAAACCGCCATTTTCGCGGGAACCGCCATCCTGGAAAAAAAAAAATAAAAGAAAATTTAAAGAAATAATTCGTGGTGTTAGCAGGAAGAGAGGAAGATGCCTAAGCGTGGTAACATCAACGATTTTAATTCCGAGGTAGAAGACTGGGCCACGTATGTGGAACGCATTGAGATCTATTGTGAGGCCAATAAAATAGAAGAAGATGACAAAGCTATAACCTTGCTAAACTCGATGGGCGCGAAGACACACGGGCTCTTGAAGCATCTACTAGCACCAGCTAAACCGGCGGATCAGACTTTCGATGATATTGTGACTGTTCTGAAGGATCACTTGAACCCCACAACGTTGATGTTGGCGGAACGATTCAAATTCTATGCAAGAACGCAAAGGAAAGACGAAAGCAACGCAGAATACTTGGTCGAACTGCATAGACTAGCGAAACACTGCCAGTTTGGAGGGAATCTGACAGAGGCATTGCGAGACAAGTTCGTGTGCGGGTTGTCAAAGGAAGGAACGCAAAAGCAACTACTCGAAGAGAACGACCTTACACTTGACAGGGCTGTCCTTATTGCAGCATCGCACGAAGCCGCAGCGAAGGGAACTGCGGAAATGTAGCTAAAGGCAGCGGCACTCAGTGTGGATCAAATTACCTCGAGTACAACAAAATGCTATCGTTGTGGGAAGACAACACACGACCAGAACCAATGCTGGTTTAAGAACCAGGAATGTAGGAAATGTGGCAAACTGGGTCACATAGCTAAGGTATGCCGGTCAGGGAAGAAGACCAACAACCAAAGGAAGCCATCACAGGAAAAGTACAACAAGGTACACAAGGTGGCTGAGAAGAGTTCAGACGAACAGAATTCGGACTCAGACCCAAACGGCCAGGAGCTGGGCAGTCTGAGAATTCACAATGTGAGTAAGGAAGCTGACCTACAAACTATCTGGGTCATGCTAAAAATAGCTGGAGTCCAAGTGAAAATGGAGTTGGACACTGGATCAGCTCTATCAGTCATAAATCGAAGGGATTACCACCGGCTATTCTCACATATACCCTTAAGAGATACCAAGTTCGTATTGCAGACATACACGGGGCATAAAGTATACCCCATGGGGAAGATAAGAGTCAAGGTGAGAGATGGGGGTAAAGAACACCCAAGAATGAACTTATACGTACCACCTGAGGGAGGACCACCACTTCTGGGACGGGAGTGGATCAAGAAAATAGACATGGAATGGCACTATCTAAAAGCCATAACGAGTGAGGACTCGGTGCAGACAATCAGCTCAGATTCTGAAACGGATGACGATAAGACCAACCCAAATATGAAAGACAAGGCTAAAATGGACTTGCCGACTAAGGTTGGAAGAACGAAGGCATGCATAAAGGCTTATGCTCCAGAGAAGAACAAAGTTTCAGAACAGAACTCCACCGAACAACGACAACATAGTTTGACAGAGAATTCTGAGTCTGTTCAGCTTACGGACATATCCATGACTGACGAACACCGAGCTCGGACTCAGCTTTATTTCAAATTACGACAGCAAGTAGAACAAGTGAGTTACCGTCTCGAACAAGAGATGAAAACAATGAAAAAGTTCTATGACACCGAATGGGAGAATCTGGAAAGACAACAGAAGCAGCTAGCTCAAGCAGAGAGCGACCATAGAGCCATTGTGACCAATTACCGATCACATCTCCCTTATGCTGTTCAGGAGTTAGAATATTTGCAGGAAGGAGCAATTGAAGAGGAATCTTCAGGAAGCCAGGATTTTATTCCCGTTCTTCTCTACGACTCCTTACAAGCAGAGTTTGAGAAGTTGAAGGAACAGTATGAACAGGCCCAGGCTACAATCCTGGAGGGGATTAACTCGGCAACCTCCGAAAAGCTAGTTTCAGTAGAAGCATATGAGCAACTAAAGGTTGAACATGAGCAAGAAGTCCAAAGGCTGCAGGAAATTCTTGATGAGCTCAAGGCCAAGACAGACTCATCGGTAGAAGTTCCATCCATAGATGAGAAATTAGAGGTGAAAGACATGGCAGAACATGAAAGACAAGATGTCCAAGAACTCATAAAAATATTGAAGGAAACCCAAGACAAATATGAGGCGGCAATGACCGAGGTTCAACAACTTGAAGAACAGATTCAACTGGGAATCCTTTCAGTGGAAGAAAAGGAAACTGTAAGAAACACAGAGACTGTAAGAATGGCCCCTGAACATGAGCTAGAGAGCATCAAGGCGCAACTTCTCCGAGCGCTGAAAGCCAAAGTACAAGAGGAAAAGAAGGTGAAAGCATTGGAGGAAAAGGTGGATGAAATGGAGAAGACTCTGATCCACAGTGTTCCCGTGGAAGAGTTAACGGTCAGCCAACTCCTTCATATGCTGAGGGACAAGACTCTGCAATGGGAACAATCTGAACACGAGCTTCAATCTTCAAAGGGAAGGAGTTCGGAGCTCTCAAAAGTTATGGAAATAGCTGAGGTTGCAACACAGATTTTACTGGGATGCCAAAAGTACGCTGAATCACGTCTATGTGAACAACAGAATGTTGAAACAGCTGCTCCAGTAGAAGGATTGAATAGCCCGATCAATCAATCCCCGATGGAAGGGGAAGTGTTGAAATCACAAATGAGGTCATTAGTGAAGGATTTGCAGGAAACCCAGGAAGAGCGGGATGAATATGAACGCATGAAGAAGTCTCTTCAGGAAAGATGTCTAGGGAGGGAACAACAGTCGGCTAACGTCCAGTTGGGTAAGGAAGAAGTAGCAGGCCCTCTCGCTAGACTAGTTCAGGACGACACCGAATATTACCATGACCTGTTGAGTGACACGGAATATTACGAGGACTTGGTCTGCCCAGCTTGTGATGAAAACTCCCAAAGTGCAGAAATCAGGATGAAGCACTTAAAGTCTAAGGAACATAGGGAGATGGTGGCGCTACAGCTGGCAGCTGATAAGGGAGCCCCGAGAGTCTCCAAGAAGCATAAAAGAAAAAGACGAAGCAGAAGGTGATAACCATCTAAATCATTAGCACTTCTACCAGATCATGTACGTGGGCCCCACGAAGGGAGCCAAATCAGTTGGCAAGTAGGAAAAATTACCAAGGCAGTCCAGCTGTTTGTAAAAGTCAGCACTGCTGGTTCAGCAGGACGGAAGTTCAAGCTATTAAGTCAAGGGAAAGACTATTGGATGAGTCACGCTAGCAATGTGAACCGGCTACACCACAGAGATGTTGTTCGGACTGAGTCAAGACCAGAGACTGAATCTGTGAACTGTTCCCGCAGAGACTGAATCTATAAACTGTTTCCCGCATAGATTATACCTGTGAATTGTTTTACATGAAGTTGAATATATGTTATGTTTAATGGGGGACTAAGTATGTTGTAAGCTAAAAAGGGAGGATTGTAGTGTATGTATCTGTCTACCCTTAAGAAAACCATTGTATGTAACCGTTCACCTTTAAGAGAACTATTTTAGGTGTGGCACTACTTTGTTGGCTTCTGTATACTGTAATACCGACGGTGACCACACCGGTATATAAGTGCTGTGTCAGGATTTATTTGGTAGATTCGCCCTGACCTTCGAATAGTAAAGTCCTGTTTTAAGTTACTCTGGTAGTCTGTGTATTAATTAACTAAACAACCCACAGACTTTACACAGATGACCCTCATGAAGCTCATTGAGCACTCTATCCGTCAACTTAGGTGGAATTACTACTCTGGATCCACACATCAAGGTTCCTCTGCACACTGACAGCTGTTCTCTTCTTGGCGAAAATGCTGGCAGCAGTGGTTCGCCATGTGCTGGCCATCCCTTCACCGTTAAATCATAGACCCGTGATAGTGTCGGGTCATTCCGTGTTTCCTTTTCTATGTTTGCATTCGTCACAGGGAGACATTCGACTATGGTCGAGTGGAATAACTCCATTGGATCCACTGCAAGGTCTTCTTCTTCCACCGTCGGCAACGGTAGACGTGACAATCCATCAGCATTTCCATGCTGTTTAGTTCCCCTGTACTCGATGTCATATTGGTGTGCCCCTAGGAAAAGGGACCATCTCTGCAGCCGTTGTGCTGTCTTTATCGGTACGCCCTTCTGAGGGTTGAAAATGGAGACAAGAGGTTGATGATCGGTTAGTAGAGTAAATTTTTGACCGTGCAGATAGTGATTGAACTTCTTCACCCCCCACACTAGGCTGAGGGCCTCTCTGTCAATCTGGGCGTAGTTACGCTCGGCAGAAGTTAACGAGCGTGACGCAAAAGCTATCGGCCTCTCCAAACCATCAAGGAATTTATGTGACAGTACCGCCCCAATGCCGTAGGGAGACGCATCACACGCCAGCCTGATTGGGAGTGCTGGGTTGTAGTGAGCCAATACTTCCTTTGAAGTGATCAAGTCCTTACTCTTCTGAAAAGCACGTTTACAATCATCGCTCCATTTCCATGCTACCCCCGCTCGTAGCAGGGCGTTCAGCGGGTGCAGAATTGTCGACAAATTCAGCCAAAACTTATGATAGTAATTCACCAACCCGAGGAATTCAATTTTGTCAGGGGACTTATGTAACCCCTCTTCATCAATCACGTGGCCACAATACGATATCTGTTTCTTAAAAAATTCGCACTTGGGGCGGTTGGCTCGCAGCCCATGTTCCCGTAGTCTAGTGAGCACCTGTTCTAGGTTGTTAAGGTGTTCACTGTCATCTTCACCTGTTACAAGGATGTCGTCCAAGTAACACTGAGTCCCCGAAATCCCTTGCAGGACGTGTTCCATCGCTCTTTGCCATATCGCCGGAGCCGATGCTACTCCGAATACCAATCGATGATACTGGTAAAGACCTTTGTGAGTGTTTATCGTGAGATACTTCCTAGAGGACTCTTCAACCTCCATCTGCAAATATACTTGTGCTAGGTCAATTTTTGTAAAACGCTTCCCTCCAGACAGCGAGGCGAAGATGTCTTCTATCCTTGGAAGAGGATATTGTACTGTGTGAAGGACAGGGTTCGCCGTCACCTTGAAATCCCCACAGATGCGAATCTTCCTTGGCTCTCCGGACTTATTGCTTAACGTTTTCTTCATGACAGGAACGATGGGTGTCACCCACTCGCTCCAGTCGAACTTAGACAACACGCCCGCCTTCTCCAGATTCTCCAGCTCTGCCTCGACGGCTGGGCGAATTGCATATGGTACCGGTCTCGCTTTGAAAAACTTGGGAACTGCATTCTCTTCTATTTTTAACGAGGCGGTTACGCCTTTAAGCGTGCCCAGTTCTTGTTGAAATACCTCTTTGGCGTTAGCTAAGATTGTTGACAATCGTCCAGGAGTGACGTCTTCATCTTTTTTACCGTCCACCGTCATTGCATGAATGGAATGCCAATCTAAGTTTATCTTCCTGATCCATTCCCGTCCCAATAACTGTGGTCCACCATTTGGCAGTATGTAGAGATACAATTTCCGTATTTTCTTGCCATTGTATTCGACAGGCACCCTTATTTTTCCTCTGGGGTATACTTTTTGCCCCGTATACGTCGTCAAGACGATGGATGTCTCTCTCAAGGGTATGTGTGAAAATAGCCGCTCGTAGTCTCGTCGATTCATGACGGTTAGCGCTGATCCTGTATCCAATTCCATTTTAACTTGGGACCCTGCTATCGTGAGGGTGACCCAAATGGTTCGGTGATCCTCTTTTGCGATTACATTGTGAAGTTTGAGACAGCTTAATCTCCTGTTCTCGGATTCACTATCACTCATCTGGTCTTTGGAACTACTGTCCGTCATCTTTTGTACTTTCTTGTACAGCTCCTTAGTAGCCTTTTTGTTGTTGCTGGTCTTCTTCCCAGACCTACAAACTCGTGCAATGTGTCCAACCTTCCCGCATTGTCTGCATATTTTGTCTTTGGACCAGCAGTCCTTCTGGTCATGGTTAGTTCTGCCGCAGCGATAACATTTTGCAAATCCCCGTGTCATTTCGTGGGTGCCGTATTCCTGTGGTTTTTGTTGAATTTCTGCAGCTCCCCTGGCTGCTGCTTCATATGATACTGCCACGCTGAAAGCCTTATCTAGCGTCAGCTCTTTTTCTGCGAGTAACTTCTTCTGTGTTCCTTCACTCAGGAGTCCACAGACAAATTTGTCCCATAGGGTATCTGCCAGTCCTGCTCCGAACTGGCAGTGCTTTGATAGCTTGCGTAGTTCCGTAAGATACTCAGCATTGCTCTCATCTTTGTGCTGAGTTCTCCTGTGGAATTTAAATCTTTCTGCTATCAACAGCGGTGCAGGGTTTAAGTGCTCCTGTAGAACAGCAACAATTTCGTTAAAACTCTTCGCCTTCGGTTTGGCTGGAGTAATCAGATCCCGCAATAGGCCGTACGTTCTAGCGCCCATTAAGTTTAGCAATATTGATGCCTTTTTCCCCTCCGCTATTTCATTTGCCTCGAAATATGCCTCGACTCTTTCCACATACGTGGTCCAGTCCTCTAATGTATTATCAAAAGCAGTGATACAGCCAGTCTTCGGCATCTTGCAAATCTAAAATGGCGCCTCCCGCGCTTTGCCTTCTTCCCTGATTTAACAAAATGGCGCCTCCCGCACTTTTCCTTCTTCCCCACTGTTGTTAGCGCTGCTTTCCACGGTTTCTTGCGCGTATTCTTTTTCTTTTATTATTTTCCCGTCGTGGAGCGGACCCTCTGGGACACTTCCCTCCCTCTTCTGAGGTCCGAACACTGCCCAGCTTCGAAACACCGGCCGCGCCCGGTATGCTCCACCCTCTCTCTCTCTCCTCGCTGCCCGGCCCCGTTGAAAGGCCACCCAATCGAGCTTCAGCCCGCCGCAGCCCAGGAAGGATCAGAGCACTACCTGCCACCAGCCCGATTAGCTGGGAAACCACGGACCGAGGAACCCAGCCTGGCTCTGGACAGTCTCTCCTGCAAAGCCTTGAACCCGATGATTGACGGTCGACGCCCGTTCCTCGAGTTTCAATGGACTCTATTTTTTTTTTTTCTTCCGACCTTCAACAATGTCGTCGGAGCTGCTGCCGAGTTGCAGGTAAGTACGTTTCTTACTCGTTGCCAGTGTTAAGTCCGTGAATGATTGAGACACGGACTAGCAGGAGAGAAAACAAAACGATCTTTACTGGTGGAAGGCATAAACGAATCTAACCAACAGAGGCTCTCTAGCGCCTTTTATACAGGGGTGGTCACTGCCGGTACTGCAGTCTGAGACCAGTTATTCTCTTAAAGGTACATACACAACAGTTCCTCTCACTTTATTTTTAACCATCTTTTTAAACTCCTGTTTTTTAACTCTATTTATTCCCTAGCCATCAATGTCCTCCCTTACTTTACTCTTTCCTATGCTCTCCTTTCCTTGTTTATATTTAGGCTGGTTTCATTTCTTGTCGATCCCTCCCCCCTTCTTACTAGTTTAAAGCCTTTGTCACCTCCCTATTTCCCATTTCCGCTAGGACACGGTCCCCATCCCGGTTCAGGTGGAGCCCGTCCCATCGGCACAGCTCCTTCCTGTCCCATGAAAAGGAACCCCTCTTTCCCACACCAGCCCTTTAGCCACGTGTTAATTCTCCTGATCTGTCTGCTTCTATGCCAATTTGCACGTGGCTCGGGCAGTAATCCCGAGATTATTACCCTCGAGGTCCTGCTTTTTAATTTCGCTCCTAACTCCTGATACTCCCTCAGCAGGACCTCCTCCCTGTTCCTACCTATGTCGTTTGTTCAGTCATGGACCACAACAACTGGATTTATTTCCTCCCTTTCCAAGTTGCTCTCCAGCCGCTGTGAGATATCCCCTACCCTAGCACTGGGTAGGCAACACACCCTTCGGGATTCTCGTTCTTGGCTGCAGAGGAGGCTATCTATCCCCCTTATTATAGAATCCACTATCACTACCACATTTCTATTCTGCTCTTCCCCCCCTTGGACAGCCTTCTGAGCCACGGTGCCTCGGTGTGCATTGTGGCTGTCCTCCCCACAGTCTTTCTCCTTGTCCTCACAGGTAGCGAGTACATCGTACCTGTTGGACAGGGCCAGTGTCTGCCGGACCTCCTTCTCAACCTCTCCTAAGTCCGCACTACCCGTCTCCCAAACAGTCACACCCTCCCCTTCCTGAACCTGTGCTTTCCTCTGAGGTGTGACTGTATTCAAGATAAAACTGTCCAGAAATTCCTCCCCCTCCCTTATGTTGCGGAGTGTCTCTAACGCGCACTCCAGCTCAATGACTCTGAGCCGGAGTGACTGAAGGCAGAGACATTTCCTGCCGATGTGGGAATCCGGGACAGTCTCGCTGTCCACAAACTCCCACATACTACAGTCCCAACACTTAGTCCCTGCCATCTCTAGACTTTATTTTATTTATTTGCTTATTTAATTAGTTAAAGTTTATAATCAAATGATTATTTATAGTTATATTAATTAATTAGTTTATCTAGTTAAGTTATTTATTAACGTAATAGTTATAGTTCCCCAGCTCTTAATTTAAACCACTGCACTAGCTTTGAGAACGAAACAACACTGTGAGACTCACCAACCAATCACCTACCTGTTATCCTGTGATGTCACTCCTAGATTATTTTTTGCTCTCATTCTCCCTCCCCCCACCCCACTCTCCCCCCCACTCTCCCCCGCTCACCCCCGGCTCTGCCCCCCGCTAGCCCCCCTGCCCCACTCTCCCCCCAACCCTGCTCTCCCCCGGCTCTGCCCCCCGCTCTCCCTCCCCCGCTCTCTCCCCCGCTCACCCCACCACTCTCCCCCCCCACTCTCCCCCCCACTCTCCCCGCCCGCTCTCCCCCCCGCCCCACTCTCCCACCGCTCTGCCCCCTGCCCCACTCTCCCCCCACTCTCTCCCCCGCCCCACTCTCACCCCCCGTTCTCCACCCGCCCCACTCTCCCCCCACTCTCTCCCCCGCCCCACTCTCCCCCGCCCCACTCTCCCCCCACTCTCTCCCCCCGCTCTACCCCCCGCTCTCCCCCTGCTTTCCCCCCGCCCCACTCTCCCCCCGCTCTCTCCCCCCGCCCCACTCTCCCCCCCACTCTCCCCCCCACCCCACTCTCCCCCCGCTCTCCCCCGCCCCACTCTCCCCCCACTCTCTCCCCCGCCCCACTCTCCCCCCACTCTCTCCCCCGCCCCACTCTCCCCCCCACTCTCCCCCCCACCCCACTCTCCCCCCGCTCTCCCCCCCGCCCCACTCTCCCCCCACTCTCTCCCCCGCCCCACTCTCCCCCCGCTCTCCCCCCCGCCCCCCTCTCCCCCCCACTCTCCCCCCGCTCTCCACCCCTCTCCCCCCCACCCCTCTCTCCTCCCCACTCTCCCCCTCACCCCACTCTCCCCCCCGCTCTCCCCCCCACCCCACTCACCCCCCCACTCTCCCCCCCACCCTCCCCTCCACCCCACTCTCCCCCCCCACTCTCCCCCCCACTCTCGCCCCCGCCCCGCTCTCCCCCCCACTCTCACTCTCCCCCCCGCTCTCCCCGCCCCCCGCTCTTCCCCCCGCTCACCCCCCGCTCTCCGCTCTCCCCTCCCCCCGCTCTGCCCCCCGCTCTCCCCCCCGCTCTCCCCGCCCACTCTCACTCTCCCCCCCCGCTCTCCCCCCTGCCCCACTCTCCCCCCACCCCACTGTCACCCCGCTCTCCCTGCCCCCCACTCTGCGCCCCGCCCCACCTCTCCTCCCCGCCCCACTGTCCCCCCGCTCTCCCCGCCCCTCGCTCTGCCCCCTGCCCCACTGTCCACCCGCTCTCCCCGCCCCCCGCTCTGCCCCCCGCTCTCCCCGCCCCCTGCTCTGCCCCCCGCTCTCCCCCCCGCGCTCCCCCCCGCGCTCCCCCCCACTCTCACTCTCCCCCCCCGCTCTCCCCCCTGCCCCACTCTCCCCCCGCTCTCCCCCCTGCCCCACTCTCCCCCTGCTCCCGCTCCCCTCACCGGTCCCGCTCTCCCCCCCCCCCAGCTGTTCCCACTGGCCTCGCTCTCACCGCCGGTCCCACCCTCGCTGTGCTCTTGGGCCGCCGCTCTATATATCCCCGCCCCTCTTCCCACTGCTCTCACTCTCGCCGCTGGTCCAGCTCTCGGCGCTGCTCTCGGGCTCGGGCTCCACTCCTTTTATTTCCTCTCTCCTGCCTATGGTCCCACTCTCGTCAGTGGTCTCAGGTCTCAGCGCAGCACTCCCTCAGTACTGCCCCTCCGACAGTGCAGCACTCCCTCAGTACTGCCCCTCCGACAGTGCAGCACTCCCTCAGTACTGCCCCTCCGACAGCGCAGCACTCCCTCAGTACTGCCCCTCCGACAGTGCAGCACTCCCTCAGTACTGCCCCTCCGACAGTGTGGCACTCCCTCAGCATTGCCCCGCTGACTGTGCAGCGCTCCCTCAGTACTGCCCCTCCAACAGTGCAGCGTTCCCTCAGTACTGCCCCTCCAACAGTGCAGTGCTCCCTCCGTACTGCCCCGTCGACAGTGCGGCGTTCCCTGTGTACTGCCCCTCCGACAGTGCAGCACTCCCTCAGTACTGCCCTCCGACAGTGCAGCACTCCCTCAGTACTGCCCCTCCGACAGTGCAGCGCTCCCTCAGTACTGACCCTTCGACAGTGCAGCACACCCTCCAGTACTGCCCCTCCGACAGTGCAGCGCTCCCTCAGTACTGACCCTCCGACAGTGCAGCACACCCTCCAGTACTGCCCCTCCGACAGTGCAGCGCTCCCTCAGTACTGCCCCTCCGACAGTGCAGCGCTCATCAGTACTGACCCTCCGACAGTGCAGCAAACCCTCAGTACTGCCCCTCTGACAGTGCAGCACTCCCTCAGTACTGACCCTCCGAAAGTGCAGCACACCCTCCGTACTGCCCCTCCGACAGTGCAGCGCTTCCTCAGTACTGCCCCTCCGACAGTGCAGCGCTCATCAGTACTGACCCTCCGACAGTGCAGCACAACCTCCAGTACTGCCCCTCCGACAGTGCAGCAATCCCTCAGTACTGCCCCTCTGACAGTGCAGCACTCCATCAGTACTGACCCTCCGACAGTGCAGTACTCCCTCAGTACTGCCCCTCCGACAGTGCAGCGCTCCCTCAGTACTGCCTCTCCAACAGTGCAGCACTCCCTCAGTACTGCCCCTCCAACAGTGCAGCACACCCTCAGTACTGCCCCTCCGACAGTGCAGCACTCCCTCAGTATTGCCCCTCTCGAATGTTTGGCAGTGGAGGCTCAGGGAGCAGGTAGAACCCTCATGACATTTCAAGTGTCGGTTAAGAAATGCCAAGATTCTGATTCCGTTGATCACTTGTAAACGTCAATGCAATGATCATTGCCAGCACTGGCGCTGGTGAGAGGCACATGCGCTTTGGAAAGAGGGAGCGAGAGAAAGAGAGATTGAAAGAGATAGAAGGAAAATTATGAATTTATAAGATCCCAGAGAGACCCTGGTGTTAGATCCGTGATTCTGAGAGTATGATGTTTTTCAATAACCACACGGAGGCTGTAACTTAACAATCAACAGGTGTTTACTGGAGTAGGGTAGTCTCAAGACTGGGGTACAGAGGCATGCTCAAGGCTTATATACAGGTGTGGTCACTGCCGGTACTACAGTATACAGGAGCTGTAAAAGTAGTTCTCTCTTAAAGGTACATACACTACAATTCCTCCCCTTTTAGATTAGCAGTACCCATAATATTCAAATAACAATTAACACTTTAACATGTACATTAAACAACAATAGTCCATTTATAGATTCAGTCTTTGGGGCGGCTTCCTGATCGTTTCGGGATAGCACCTTTCCTGAGGTTCTTGTTCTTGGTGCGGAGGCGATTCTGGCCCCTTTTCATCGGTTATTTCATCCGTTTCCACTGCTACTGTTTCTGAGGTAGATGCTACCGGTATGTCGGGTTCATCCCCAGGGACACGAGACATGGGGTTGACTCGTTCCTGTGACGCTAAGATCTGATCGACGTGGCGTCTCACAATGTTCTCCCCGACATCCACTGTGTACACTAATGGCCCCTGCCTTGTGCATATCGTTCCGGGTTGCCATTTCTCTGTTTGGTAGTCACGGGCCAAGACTGGTTGTCCTACGTTGAAGCTCCTTGTCGGCTTCTCATTGATGTGCTGGAATTGTTTATCTTCAACATTTCTTCGCACATTTGGTCTGAGCAAGTCCAGACGAGATCTCAACCTTTGGTTAAAGAACATCATGGCCGGGGTCTGGTTGGTAACTGCATGTGTCGCGTTTCGGTAGGCTAATAAGAAATTGTCCACCTTATGCTGTAGTGGAATTTCATCGTCGCACATGGCCTTTATCGCCTTCTTAAAGGTTTGTACAAACCTCTCAGCCAATCCATTGGTGGCTGGATGATACGGGGCGGATGTCTAATGCCTTACCCCATTCCTTCTCATAAATTTTCGAAACTCTTCGGACACAAACTGTGGTCCATTATCAGAGCAAATCTGCTCTGGCAAGCCGTTCCTGGCAAATATGGCCCGTAGGACTGCAATCGTCTTCTCTGTAGTGGTTGAGGACATTTTTATCACCTCGGGCCATTTCGAATGAGCAACCACTGTTATTAAGAACATTGAGTCCATGAATGGACCAGCTAAATCAATATGCACCCGTTGCCATGGAGAGGTGGGCCACTCCCATGGGTGTAGAGGGGCATGTGGTGGTGCATTTTGGACCTTCTGGCATCCTGAGCAGCTCTTGGTTAGGTCTTCGATTTGTTGATCGATTCCCAGCCACCACACATAAGCCCTAGCAAGGCTTTTCATTTTCACTCCCCCCAGATGACCTTCATGAAGCTTATTTAGCACTCTCTCCCTTAACTTGGGTGGAATCACCACACTGGATCCACACATCACTGTCCCCTGGCATACTGACAGCTGTTCTCTTCTGGATGAGAATGCTGGCAACAGTGAGTCGCCATGTGTTGGCCATCCCCTCACCGTCAAATCATATACCCGAGACAGCGTCAGATCATTGCGGGTCTCCTTCTCTATATCCGCGTTCGTTACTGGCAATCGTTCAATTATTGACGAATAAAATATCTCGATAGGGTCCACTGCTGGTGCTTCCTCCACAGTAGGCAGTGGCAGACGCGATAGCCCATCAGCGTTTCCATGCTGTTTCGTGCCTTTATATTCTATTTCATATTGATTCGCCCCTAGAAACAGGGACCATCTTTGTAACCGTGTGCAGTCATCACTGGAACGCCCTTCTTAGGATTAAAGATGGAGACAAGTGGTTGGTGGTCAGTTAGCAAGGTGAACTTCTGCCCATGCAGATAGTGGTTGAATTTTTTTACTCCCCATACTAGGCTGAGGGCCTCCCTGTTAATCTGGGCGTAGTTGCGCTCGGCTGAGGTTAGTGACCGAGACGCAAAGGCTACTGGCCTCTCCAACCCATCTGGGAATTTGTGCGACAGCACCGCTCCAATACCATAGGGTGATGCATCACATGCCAAACGAATTGGTAGTGCTGGGTTGAAATGGGCCAACACCTCTTTTGATGTGATCAATTCTTTACACTTCTGGAAAGCTCGTCTACGTTCGTCATTCCACTTCCATGGTACCCCTGTTTGCAGTAGGGTGTTCAGTGGGTGTAATACCATGGACAAATTTGGTAAGAACTTATGGTAGTAGTTTACCAGCCCGAGGAACGACCTCAGTTGTGACACATTTTCCGGTGCTGGAGCCTTGACTACTGCCTCAATCTTGTCAGGAGACTTATGTAACCCCTCTTCATCGATGACGTGGCCGCAATACGAGATTTGTTTCTGGAAAAACTCGCACTTGTGGCGATTAGCTCGTAGCCCATATTCCTTTAATCTGGCGAGCACCTTCTCCAAGTTAGCGAGGTGATCCCCGTCATTTTCGCCCGTGACCAAGATGTCGTCCAAATAACACTGGGTCCCTGGAATCCCTTGCAGGACCTGATCCATTGCCCTTTGCCAGATAGCCGGAGCCGAGGCTACTCCAAACACCAGCCGGTTGTATTGATAGAGACCTTTATGGGTGTTGATCGTAAGGTACTGTTTCGAAGCTTCTTCTACCTCCATTTGCAAGTACGCCTGGGCTAGATCAATTTTGGTGAAGCGTTTACCACCAGATAGCGAGGCGAAAATATCCTCAATTCATGGAAGCGGATATTGCACCGTGTGAAGGACTGGGTTCACTGTCACCTTAAAATCCCCACAGATGCGGACCTTCTTTGGTTCCCCAGGCGTATTACTCAATGACCTCTTCATTACAGGAATGATGGGTGTAGCCCACTCGCTCCAGTCCACTTTGGACAGTACTCCTGAACGTTCCAACCCTTCCAGCTCTGCTTCAACTGCTGGTCTGATCGCATAAGGCACTGGTCTGGCCTTCAGAAACTTTGGGCTTGCATTATCCTCTATTTTAATTGTTGCTGTTATTCCTTTTAGTGTTCCTAGTCCCTCCTGGAACACTTCTTTTGCTTCAGTTAGCATTTTTGACAGTCGTCCGGGTGTGACGTCGTCATCCTTTTTGGCCTCCACCTTCAGTGCCTGTATGGAATGCCAATCTAAATGTATCTTCCGGATCCATTCACGTCCTAGCAGTGGTGGTCCTCCATTTGGCAATACATATATATCCATTTTAGGTATTTCCTGACCTTTATATGTCACTTTCACCCTTATTTTCTTTTTGGGGTAGACTTTTTGCCCCGTATACGTCTTCAAGACAATCTCTGTCGCTTTCAAGGGTATGTGTGAAAATAGCCGCTTGTAGTCTCTTTGATTTATGACTGTTAGAGCTGACCCTGTGTCCAATTCCATTTCCACTTGGACTCCGTCTATCTTGAGTGTAACCCAGATAGTCTGGTGATCCTCCATTTCGGTTACATTATGTAGTTTCAGACAACCCAGCTCCTTGCTTCCGGAGTCTGTGTCATTTTTCTGTTCGTCTGAACCACTGTTCATCACCTGGTGTACTTTTTTGTACTTCTCCTGTGGAGATTTCTTACTGTTGGTTTTCTTCCCAGACCTGCAGACTCTTGCTATGTGTCCTGCTTTCCCACACTGTCTGCACACTTGGTCCTTGAACCAACAATCTTTCTGGTCATGTGTTGTTCTGCCGCAGCGATAGCACTTCCCTGTTCCATAGGTCATTTCATTGGTGCCATATTCTTGCAGTCTCCGTTGTATCTCTGCAGCGCCCCTTGCGGCTGCTTCGTGTGATACTGCCATACTGAAAGCTTTGTCCAGCGTAGGGTCCTTTTCTGACAGAAGCCGTTTCTGGGTTCCTTCACTTTGTAGCCCATACACAAACTTGTCCCTTAACGTGTCTGCTAGTCCCGCTCCAAACTGGCAGTATTTCGATAGCTTGCGCAGTTCCATTAGGTACTCAGCATTGCTTTCGTCTTTGTGTTGGTTCCTTTTATGGAACTTAAATCGTTCTGCTATCAGCAGCGGTGTGGGGTTTATCAGCAGCGGTGTGGGGTTTAAGTGGTCCTGTAGGATTTCTACTATGCTTTCAAAATTCTTGTTTACCGGCTTCTCTGGGGTTATTAGATTTTGCAGTAACCCATAAGTTTTTGCACCCATGGAATTTAACAGAACCAGTGCTTTATTAGCATCTGGCACTTCATTCGCCCTGCAGTACACCTCAATACGTTCCACATATGTCGCCCAATCTTCGACGTCATTGTCGAACGTAGAGATACTGCCACTCTTCGGCATCCTTGGTTGTGCGTTAACTATACCAATGGCGCCTCCCGCGCCTCCCCTTCTTCTCCGCTGGCACAAAATGGCATCTCCCGTGCTTTCCTTCCTTCCCGCGCTCGCCCGTCTTCTCCGCTGCGGCTTCGCAAAATGGCGTCTCCTGCGCTCTTCCTTCTTCTCCGCGGCTCAATGGCGCCTCCCGCGCTCTCCCTGCTTCTCCACGACTCAATGGCATCTCCCGCACTCTCCCTGATTCTCCGCGGCTCAATGGCGTCTCCCCTTGCTTCGCCCCGCGGACCCTGATCAGCCCGTGATCCCTGGCTGTGCTCTGCGCGTTCCTCTCTTGATATTTGTCGACGCCGCTCAGTCAAGAACCCAGCTGTTTCTTACCCTCTCTCTCTCCGGTTTGCAGTATTTTTCCTCGACGCCGCTCGGTGATCAACCCCCGGCTGCGCCCTGCTCTCTTCACCCTCTTCTTACCCCGTCGAAGCTGCTCGGCTCTCTCTCTCTGCCGTCGGTCGGCTCCAGCCGCCACTGCTCGGGAAGGGTCTGCTCTGGACCTGTCGTCGGTCTCTTACTGCTCGTTGTGGCTGGGGAACCAAGCCCAGCTCTCCACAGCCTCCCCAGCGAAGTTGGATCTCTGCCTGACTGCTGGGCGGTTGCTCGCGGTCGACGCCCGTGTTCCTGGACTCGACTATTTTTTTTTTTTAATTCTGTTTTATGTTGCAGGTAGATTCGCATCGACACTCGTCGCCACTGTTAGATCCGTGGTTCAGTGGATAAATAATTACACGGATGCTGTACATAAACAAATAACAGGTCTTTACTGGAGGAGGGTAATCTCTAGACTGGGGTACAGAGGCATGCACACAGCTTATATACCGGTGTGGTCACTGCCGGTACTACAGTATGCAGGAGCTGTAAAAAGTAGTTCTGACTTAAAGCACATACACTACAGTCACTGCCGGTACTACAGTATACAGGAGCTGTAAAAGTAGTTCTCTCTTAAAGGTACATACACTACACCTGGTTCCAAATGATTCAAGCTTGACCCATATTGGTGACAGTGATAAAACTTTATTCGGCACAAGCAAGGCTTAATACATTACAGTATTCGAGCAGCAGTTTACAGAGTATAATTGAGACTTGTATTACCCCGTTATACACTGGGTAGAAGCAGCAGCCGTGAGTGAGCTGCACCCTGTGTCTCTTGTCAATTCAATTCAATTCAATTCAAATGCTTTATTGGCATGAAAGTTTACAGGGAACCATATTGCCAAAGCTTACATAACAAAAAGTACAGTTTTCCAACATTCTGTAGGTGTCAAACAATTTTGACCTTCGTTGGGTACATACAATATTACTTTAAACAATATTAATTTAAACAGTCATTGTACATCATTGGGTACATTCAGTATTAATTTTAAACAGTCCTCAGGTTGTGACATGTTGTTACATATTTGGCACCAAGGTATGGTCTGTCTCCTTCTCCCAGGACTAATCTTAATTTTGACAGGTCATCCAATTCCTTGAAATCTGGGGTTGTTTGGCTGAGCTTGTCAAATAATATGTTTCTTGATGTGTTGAATTTTTCGCATTTTAGGAGGAAATGCATCTCTGTCTCAACCTCACCGGCCAGACATTGATCACATATTCTATTCTCTCTAGGCTGCCAGGATTTCTTGTATCTTCCTTTTTCAATTGCTAGTTGGTGGTCGCTTAGTCTGTACCTGGTGAGGGTCTGTCTCTGTTTTGTGTCTCTGATGGTCGAGAGATAGTCTGCCAGTTTATATTCTCTTTTTAGGGCCCGGTAACATTCTAATCTGCTTTGGCTTTTGGTTATTTTGTTCCAATGTTCCAGGTAGGTTTCTTTGCATTGTTTAATGATTTGGTTCACTCAGATTGGTGTTTGGACGGCAGTGTTGGTCTGGGACTGGTCAGGGTCCGGCTGAGTAAGAGTACTTAGTTTCAGTAGCAGCTGACTCAGGGGACTCTTTTCTGGGTTTAGCTCTTGGGTCTGGAAGGCTTTAAAATGAAGGGTGTCTGGGGAGCTAGATTTGAGGTGATTTAGGAAGTTTAGTGCTCGTTTTTGGATGTTTATTATCAGAGGGTATCTGCCTAGTTCGGCTCTGCATGCATTTGTTGGTGTTTTCCTTTGGGTGCGAAGGATGCTTCGGCAAAATTCTGCATGTAGGGCTTCTATTGTGTGTTTTTCCCATTTAGTGTAGCTATGGTGATTGAGCGGGCCCCATACTTCACTACCGTACAGCGCAATGGGCAGGATTATGCTGTCAAATATTTTGAGCCAGATTTTGATTGGGATTTGGATGTTGTAGAATTTTCTTTTTATTGCATATAGGGCTCTTCGGGCTTTTTCTTTTAGTGCATTCACTGCTATGCTGAAGCTCCCTGATGCTCATCTCTCATCTCTCCTCGCCTCCCAGGTGTCTCCTTGATCCTTCCTGAAATCTTCTACTCCTGAAATCTTCTAGAATTTGTGGCTGTTAAGACACCCACGCGCCCCCCTGACCCCCTCTTATACCCGTACTCTCATTCAAAACCTATGGAGTCCTCCTGAACCGATCACTGGTGGACACCCAAACCCAAAATCCAATCATAAAGATGCCCGTCTGCAGCATCTGGGCTTACACAGGTTCTAGTCCTATGACCCCATTACATCATCTGCTTTTAACCATCAAGACTCATATCTGGGGTAGTTATGGCAACACAATCGGAACATGTCTCCACAGGTTGAGGCACGGCCCCTGCTGATGGTCTTTGTTTTTAATTCGCTGCGGAGGTTATAACATTCCAACGCAATGGCAACTGCAGCTGACCTTGGTTCCCAGGCTAACTGCAGTCTATTCGAGCGTGGCAATCTCTTGCTCACCCCAGGTTGTCTGGTGAAACCCTACTCACAGACTTTTAAGCATAAGAAAAAGGGTTACATGTTATACATAATTCAGGTTATCATTGTATGCAGTTAATGATTATAAACTTCTACATTTAATCCTTACACATGATTATAGATCTCTGACAGTGCAGCGGAGCTCCCTCAGTACTGCCCCTCTGACAGTGCAGTGCTCCCTCAGTTCTGCCCCTCCGACAGTGCAGCGCTCCCTCAGTACTGCCCCTCTGACAGTGCAGCGCTCCCTCAGTACTGCCCCTCCGACAGTGCAGCGCTCCCTCAGCACTGACCCTCCGACAGTGCAGCGCTCCCTCAATACTGCCCCTCTGACAGTGCAGCGCTCCCTCAGTACTGACCCTCCGACAGTGCAGTGCTCCCTCAGCACTGACCCTCCGACAGTGCAGCACTCCCTCAGTACTGCCCCTCCGACAGTGCAGCGCTCCCTGTGAACTGCTTCTCCGACAGTGCAGCGCTCCCTCGGTACTGCCCCTCCGAAAGTGCAGCGCTCCCTCAGTACTGCCCCTCCGACAGTGCAGCGCTCCCTCAGTACTGCCCCTCCGACAGTGCAGCGCTCCCTCAATACTGCCCCTCTGACAGTGCAGCGCTCCCTCAGTACTGCCCCTCCGACAGTGCAGCGCTCCCTGTGTACTGCATCTCCGATTGTGCGGCGCTCCCTCAGTACTGCCCCTCCAACAGTGCAGCGCTCCCTCAGCACTGCCCCTCCGACAGTGCAGCGCTCCCTCGGCACTGTCCCTCCGACAGTGTAGCGCTCCCTGTGTACTGCTTCTCCGACAGTGCAGCGCTCCTTCAGTATTGCCCCTCCAACAGTGCAGCGCTCCCTGTGTACTGCATCTCCAATTGTGCGGCGCTCCCTCAGTACCGCCCCTCCGACAGTGCAGTGCTCCCTCAGTACTGCCCCTCCGACAGTGCAACGCTCCCTCGGTACTGCCCCTCCGACAGTGCAGCGCTCCCTGTGTACTGCTTCTCCGACAGTGCAGCGCTCCCTCAGTGCCGCCCCTCCGCCAGTGCAGCAATGAACGGGCATGGGTTGGGATGACAATAACACTTATTTGGGGGAGGGAATTTACTTGAGGGAGATTGAGGGATGAAGATAGAAAGAGAGGGAGAGAGAAAGTTTGTGAGTACTGAAGGGCAATCTTTGTTGCGATGGTAACCACAGGGAAATCCGCTGACACTTCTTTACCCAGAGAGTGGTAAGAATGTGGAACTTGCTACCACAGGGAGTGGTTGAGGCGAATAGCATAGATACATTTAAGGGGAAGCTAGATAAGCACATGAGGGAGAAAGGAATAGAAGGATATGTTGATGGGGTGAGATGAAGAGGGGTGGGAGGTGTTAGATCTGTGTATCTTGATGTTGTGTGTCCTTCAGTAATTAGACAAGAGACTGCAGGGAACAATCAACAGGTGTTTACTGGATGAGGGTTACTCTAAAAACTAACTGTACAGATCCCTACTCGGGGTTTATATACAGGTGTGGTCACTGCCGGTACTACAGTATACAGGAGCTGTAAAAAGTAGTTCTCCCCTTAAAGGTACATACACTACAATTCCTCCCCTTTTAGATTAACAGTACCATAACATTCATTAAACAATTAAATATCAACTAATTACAATTAACACTTTTAACATGCAACATTAACTGAAAATAGTCTATTTATAAATTCAGTCTTTGGGGCGGCTTCCTGATCCTTTCTGGATAGCGCCTTTCCTGAGTGTCTTGCTCTTGGTGCAGAGGCGATTCTGGCCCCCTGTCGTCGGTTGGTTCATCAGCTTCCGATGCTACTGTTTCTGGGGTAGATGCTACCTGTATGTCGGGTTCATCACCAGGTACGTGAGACATGGGGTTGACTCGTTCCTGTGACTCTAGGATCTGGTCAACATGGCGTCTCACAATGTTCTCCCCAACATCCACTGTGTACATTAGTGGCCCCTGCCGTGTGCATATCGTTCCTGGTTGCCATTTCTCTGTAAGGTAGTCACGGGCCAAGACTGGTTGCCCTACATTGAAGCTCCTTGTCGGCTTCTCATTGATGTGCTGGAATTGCTTATTCTCAACATCTCTTCGTACATTTGGTCTGAGCAAATCCAGACGAGATCTCAACCTTCGGTTAAAGAACATCATGGCCGGGGTCTGGTTGGTGACTGCATGTGTCGCATTTCTGTAGGCTAACAGGAAATTGTCCACCTTATGCTGCAGTGGAATGTCGTCATCGCACATGGCCCTTACTGCTTTTTTAAAGGTTTGTATGAACCTCTCAGCCAATCCATTTGTGGCTGGATGATATGGGGCGGATGTATAACGCCTTACCCCATTCCTTTTCATAAATCTTCGAAACTCTTCGGACACAAACTGTGGTCCGTTATCAGAGCAAATCTGCTCTGGCAAGCCGTTCCTGGCAAATATGGTCCGTAGGACTGCAATAGTTTTCTCCATGGTGGTGGAGGACATTTTGATCACCTCAGGCCATTTCGAGTGCGCATCCACGGCTATTAAAAACATTGAGTCCATGAATGGACCAGCAAAATCAATATGCACCCGTTGCCATGGAGATGAGGGCCACTCCCATGGGTGTAGAGGGGCATGTGGTGGTGCATTTTGAACCTTCTGGCATCCTGAGCAGCTCTTTGTCAGGTCCTCGATTTGCTGATCGATCCCCGGCCACCACACATAAGCCCTAGCAAGGCTTTTCATTTTCACCCCTCCCAGATGGCCTTCGTAAAGCTCATTGAGCACTCTCTCCCTTAACTTGTGTGGAATTACCACTCGGGATCCACACATCAAGGTCCCCTGGAATACTGACAGCTGTTCTCTTCTGGATGAGAATGCTGGCAACAGTGAGTCGCCATGTGCTGGCCATCCCTTCACCGTCAAGTCATATACCCGAGACAGTGTCGGGTCATTTCGACTCTCCTTCTCTATATCAGCGTTAGTTACTGGCAAGCGTTCAATTATAGTCGAATAAAATATTTTGACAGGGTCCACTGCTGGTGCTTCCTCCGCAGTAGGCAGTGGCAGGCGTGATAGCCCATCAGCGTTTCCATGCTGTTTCGTGCCCTTATACTCGATTTCATATTGGTTCGCCCCTAGAAAAAGGGACCATCTTTGTAGCCGTTGCGCAGTCATCACCGGAGCGCCCTTCTTTGGATTAAAGATGGAGACAAGTGGTTGGTGGTCAGTCAGCAAGGTGAACTTCTGCCCGTGCAGATAGTGGTTGAACTTTTTCACTCCCCACACTAGGCTGAAGGCCTCCCTGTCAATCTGGGCGTAGTTACGCTCGGCTGAGGTTAGTGACTGAGACGCAAAGGCTACTGGCCTCTCCGAGCCGTCCAGGAATTTGTGCGACAGCACCGCTCCATTGCCATAGGGTGATGCATCACACGCCAACCGAATTGGTAGTGCTGGGTTGAAATGAGCCAACACCTCTTTTGATGTGATCAATTCTTTGCCCTTCTGGAAAGCTCGTTTACATTCGTCATTCCACTTCCATGGTACCCCCATTTGCAGTAGGGTGTTCAGTGGGTGAAGTACTGTAGACAAATTCGGCAAGAACTTATGGTAGTAGTTCACCAGCCCGAGGAACGACCTCAGTTGTGACACATTTTCCGGTGCTGGAGCCTTGACTACTGCCTCAATCTTTTCAGGGGACTTATGTAACCTCTCTTCATCAATAACGTGGCCACAATACGAGATCTGCTTCTGGAAAAACTCGCATTTGTGGCGATTAGCTCGGAGCCCATATTCCTTCAATCTAGTGAGCACCTGCTGCAGGTTGGCAAGGTGATCACTGTCATTTTCGCCCGTGACCAGGATGTCGTCCAAATAACACTGGGTCCCTGGAATCCCTTGCAGGACTTGATCCATTGCCCTTTGCCAAATAGCCGGAGCTGATGCTACCCCAAACACCAGCCGGTTGTATAGGTAGAGACCCTTATCCGTTCATTGCTGCACTGTCGGAGGGGCAGTACTGGGGGGTGTGCTGCACTGTCGGAGGGGCAGTACTGAGGGATCGCTGCACTGTCGGAGGGGCAGTACTGGAGGGGGTGCTGCACTGTCGGAGGGGCAGTACTGGGGGGTGTGCTGCACTGTCGGAGGGGTAGTACTGAGGGAGTGCTGCACTGTCGATAACGAATACTGAGGTGGGCTGCACTGTTGAAAGGGCAGTACTGAGGGAGAACTGCACTGTCGAAGGGGCATTACTGAGGGAGCGCCGCACTGTTGCAGGGCCAGTACCGAGAGAGCGCCACACTGGCGGAGGGGCCAGTACTGAGGGAACGCTGCACTGTTGGAGGGACGGTACTGGAGGGTGTGCTGCACTGTCGGAGGGGCAGTACTGGGGGGTGTGCTGCACTGTCGGAGGGGTAGTACTGAGGGAGCGCCGCACTGTTGCAGGGCCAATAACGAGTACTGAGGGAAGAAGGGTCAAACCCGAAACGTCAACTCAAATTTCTCTCCACGGATGTTGCCTGACTTGCTGAGTTTTTCCAGCATTTTCTGTTGTTATTTCGGATTTCCAACATCTGCAGTATTTTGCTATCGTACTGAGGTGGGCTGCACTGTTGAAAGGGCAGTACTGAGGGAGAACTGCACTGTCGAAGGGGCATTACTGAGGGAGCGCCGCACTATTGCAGGGCCAGTACCGAGGGAGTGCTGCACTGTTGCAGGGCCAGTACTGAGGGAGCGCTGCACTGTCGGAGGGGCAGTACTGAGAGAGCGCTGCACTGTCAAAGGGGCGGAACGGAGGGAGCACTGCACTGTCTGAGAGGCAGAACTGAGGGAGCGCTACACTGTCAGAGGAGAGGTACTGAGGGTGCGCTGCACTGTCGGAGGGGCATTACTGAGGGAGTGCTGCACTGTCGATAATGAGTACTGAGGGAATGTTGCACTGTTGGAGGGGAGGTACTGAGGGAGCGCCACACTGTCGGAGGGGCATTACTGAGGGAGTGCTGCACTGTCGGAGGGGCATTACTGAGAGAGCGCTGCACTGTTGCAGGGCCAGTACTGAGGGAGCGCTGCACTGTTGCAGGGCCAGTACTGAGGGAGCACTGCACTGTCAGAGGGGCAGTACTGAGGGAAAGGTGCACGGTCGAAGGGGCAGTACTGAGGGAGAGCTGCACTGTCGGAGGGGCAGAACTGAAGCAGCGCACCGTCAGAGGGGCAGTACAGAGGGAGCACTGCACTGTCGGAGGGGCAGTACTGCAGGAATGGTGAACTGTCGGGGGGGCAGTACTGTGGGAGCACTGCACTGTCGGCAGGGCAGTACTGAGGCAGCGCTGCACTGTCCGAGGGGCAGTACTGGAGGGAGTGCAGCACTGTCAGAGGGGTAGTACTGGAGGCAGTGCACCGTCAGAGGGGCAGTACAGAGGGAGCACTGCACTGTCGGAGGGGCAGTACTGCAGGAACGGTGAACTTTCGGGGGGCAGTACTGATGGAGCGCTGCACTGTCGGAGGGGCAGTACTGAGGGAGCGCTGCACTTTCGGAGGGGCAGTACTGCAGGAACGGTGAACTTTCGGGGGGCAGTACTGATGGAGCGCTGCACTGTCAGAGGGTCAGTACTGAGGCAGTGCTGCACTGTCAGAAGGGCAGTACTGAGGGAGCGCTGCACTGTCGGAGGGTCAGCACTGGAGGGAGCGCTGCACTGTCAGAAGGGCAGTGCTGTGGGAGCGCTGCACTTTCGGAGGGGCAGTACTGGAGGGGGCGCTGCACTGTCGGAGGGGCAGTGCTGAGGGAGCGCTGCACTGTCGGAGGGGCAGTGCTGTGGGAGCGCTGCACTGTCGGAGGGGCAGTACTGAGGGAGCGCTGCACTTTCAGAGGGGCAGTGCACAGATTGCCAGCTCTGTGTGGTGGGCCGGGGGGGGGACAGCGCAGCCTGTGGAGGAGCAGTGAATGACAGACCGCAACTTCTGGATTTCTGCATTAGGCTAAATCATGAAGTTCAGTCAGTTTCAAAGGCAAAATTATGGCAAACACTGCCAGTTCGCCGTCATCGTGGACCGTAAATTCGGGGCCAATACAAAGACACTGGTGTGGATTTATTTTGACCCGAATTTATAATATACCGCTGTTGAAATTCACGAAAAGATTTTTTAAAGAGGATAAAAAGGCAGCTTTGGAGAATTACAAAGTTACAATTTGATCCTTTTCAAAGCAGTTTTATTATTGACTTAAACAGCACGTCTGAAACTGCCACTGTGCTGGCTGACTCCTCCCCACCCCCAAGGGCTTTTCACAGTGAACAAGTAATTAACCCCTTACTTCTACTTGCCACCTTGAATTACTGAATGTAAAGACAAGTTGTATTAGGTTTTTAAGTTTCAGCTCGAAGCGATACCACCAGGCTCACTACTGCGAAAGTTCTTGTGGAACAAGTTATTTTGAAGTCGGGAGTTGGAGGCGATCGCTGGTGATAATGGACAATGCTTTGTGGGCTGGGTCATGAAAGAAATGTGCACAATGTTCGGGATAGAACAGAATTTCCATATCCCATAACACCCGCAAGAACAAATCGAACAGTTAAAACTGAGATCTTAAAATACCCCTGAGTTTGATGGCAATTGGAGGAAGTGTGTTTGAAAGTATTGGTGTCACACAAATTTTCCTACTCTTAAATTTTTCTTGGTACCTTTGCTTTCCGATTGATGTAAGCGTATGATTGTAGAATTTCATCATCCAGTGCTAAGAGAAATGGTACACGATTTTACTAAGTGCAATCCGGGAAGAAAATCAGGTGAATTGACATAAGGAGAATGTGGGAACATGATAAACCATGTACAAGCAATGAAAGGGACTGTTTAAAGGAATAAATTGGCAGACAGGAGATGTTGTATCAGAACAACAAAGACTATAAGAAACAATTGATCACAAAGGCAATTATGTGTACTTTGTATGGAGGTTTTGGTTTAATTAATTAGATCAAAAGGGGTTAAATGATTGGTTCCCAAATTTTATATCAGGCAAACAAATGAAAATCTAGAAATCAAATGGGAATATGTTTTGGTGTAAGGAGTAAAGATTCGGATTGGTGTATTATGTCAGGAAGCAAAGAGACATTATTTTGGAGGCAATAAAACTTCAATTTCCTGATACACATCACTAATTATGGGAATTATTGATGAGATAATTTAATGATGGGACTGTATCAAGCCTCTCATTGAATGGACAAGCAGGAATGTTTTTATCAATTAGATGAAAGATCCCTTTTGGAACAGAAGGTAGATTTTAACATAATTTCTTAAAGCAGGTTTCTCCCCCTCGGTAAAACATGACTTAAATGTTTCCACAAGACACAAAATCAAGCACTGACAAAATGTCTTTCTGTCTCTCAGTGACAAAAGTAAAATGAGCTGGCACAAACATGGCAGCAAACAGTGGGCTCCTGATTATACTGACTTTGAATGAAATGGTCCCTAAGGGCTCAAGGCAGTAAACTTCATGGCAGAAATCAGCCATCTCTTGATCTGCTCCTGTTGCCACAATTACAAGCCCGAGTAGGACAGACACAGTTAAGCAGAGTCTCAGCCTCTTGGTGTCCACTCTGATCACTATTGAACGCGCTGAATGACTCTGCACCTTCAGGTGGATCTGGTGTTTGAGCAGCGAGTTCAGATCTTTTTATGCTGTATTCTGAAGATATTTTTGAATACTTTAGGCAGAAATATTAAATGCTGAAGACAAAAAGCAGCTAATTGATTCTGGAATTGTTTCTTCGTTCCAACATTGTGATGGATTTAGACATTATTAACTCCCTGAGTGTCGGCTCCAGGGAAGTCTGAACACCTGGGGCAGCCATTTTATAAATGATTCCAGCGCTCAGACTGTGAGGCTGATAAATTCCCCAGTAATACAGTAATAACATTGGTGACGTGTCAGGAGTGGCTTGTTCTGTATGTTACAATTCAGCCTCACTCCCAAAACTCTTTCCTTGTTCTCACTGTAAAAGGCAGCTTCCATTAGCAGGCCCACACCTCGGGGTAAATTTGACTTTGGCCGATATCAGATCAGCCGCCCGTTATACATCTCTCCAATAGAAATGAAAATCAGGAGAGATGTATAACGAGCGGCTGATCGGATATCGCCCGTTTTATACTACCCGCCAAAGTCAAAATTACTCCCCTTGTTTAAAAATATGTCTGAAAATCCACGGTTGTCTCAGTTGGTAAGTTCTCCTGTGTTGTGGAACTGAACCATACAGACCAGGAAGGACCCAATGGGTGAAATTTGTCTTGGACGGCAGCACAAGTCGTGCGACAGCGGATCAGCTGCCTGTTTTACACTCCGCCCGGTTCCATTGGAGTCAATAGTGAAGAAAATCGAGCTCCCGCCCAGAATGAGTTTCAGCCCCTGGTTTAATCTGCAGTCTGTGCTGAGTTATCGGATCTCAGACAGGTGAAACGGGCGGCCGATGCACATTTTTCGCTACCATCCAAGATGAGGGGTCTAGACAGAGTAGATAGAGAGAAACTGTTCCCATTGGCGGAAGGGTCGTGAACCAGAGGACACAGATTTAAGGTGACTGGTAGAAGATCCAAAGGCGACATGAGGAAAAACTTTTTTACGCAGCGAGTGGTTAGGATCTGGAATGCACTGCCTGAAAGGGTGGTGGAGGCAGATTCAGTCGTGGCTTTCAAAAGGGAATTGGATAAGTATCTGAAGGAAAGACATTTGCAAGGCAATGGGGAAACGGCGGGGGAGTGGGACTAGCTGAAGTGCTCTTGCAGAGAGCCAGCACGTGCTCGACGGACCGAATGGCCACATTCTGTGCTGTAACCATTCTATGATTCTATGATGCTAAGATCTGGACCAAGTGATTGTTCTACTTTGAGGTCTGCCAACTTTTTAAGTAGCTCCTATTTTTATCTATTTTTATCCTATCCAATATTGCTACGACCTCCTCCTCTACTGCTACATTGGCAGCATCCTCTTCTCTAGTGAAGACAATTGCAAAGTACTCATTTAGAACCTCAGCCAAGCCCTCTGCCTCCCCAAGATCATCTCCCTTTTGGTTCCTAATCAGTCCCACCCTTCCTTTGACTACCTTTTTACTATTTATATGTTTATAAAAGACTTTTGGTTTCTCTTTTATGTTAGCTGCTAATCTATTCTCATACACTCTATTTGGCCCTTTTATTCCTTTGTTTTTAGATATTATAGACTCGAGTGGTTTACTAATAACTGAAATAAGACTAACTAGACTATAATTTTCTGCCTTGTCCTCATCTCCTGTTTTGAATAGGATGGCATATTTTGGCACAATTTTCTCTTCTACTGAATTTTGGAAAATTATAGTCAAAGCCTCTGCTCTTCCTCCCTAGCTTCCCTAATGATTCATAGCTGTAAACCATGCGGTCCTGATGAGTTGCCTACCTTAAGGTTGAGCAGCTTCTTTAATACTATTTACATAATAAGTTCCCCTCCACCCATCTACCTCTGATGGTTCTACATCTCAATATCCACCTCCTCTTTGAAACCAACATACTCATTTAGTATCACTCTATTCCCTGACTCTCAAATACAAGTTTGCTTCCTTGTCACTGGGTGGTTCTGCATCTACCTGGCTTTTCCTATTAAGAATAATATACCTATACAAAGATGGCTAGTTGTTGCCTCTTTTGTTCTTCTTGCTCATTTTCGTACATACATCCTCCTAGCTTTTCTAGTCTTCCTTGTTGTAGTTTTCCTATCTATGCTCTATATTTGTCCTGGCTTTCATTTTTATTATCTGCGTCGGTTCTTTTTTCAGTTTCAAATTTGATCTACTTCCCCTTATTCATCTTTAGGACCCCAACCTTCGGTGTACTGCCATTGTCCTTACTGGAATGTGCCTGATTTGCACCTTTCCCATTACTGATCTGAGATTCTATTTGCCAGCTTTTCCTTCCATTTTGTTTGGGCAATGTCTCTTATTAACTCGTTACAATTTGCTTTTTCCAGTCAAGTACCCCTGGCCCTCAGCTTTTCATTTTCCTTTTCCAACTCTTACACTGAACTTAATTATATTGTGATCATTGCCCTACTTCTGGGTTGTCTACTCGCTCTGCTTAATTATACAGAACCAGGGTCAAGCAATGCTGCCTTCCTTGTTGGAATAGCAATATACCGACTGAGAAAACAATCCTGAACACACTGCAAAAAAACTCAATTTCCTTTCCACAAACATTTCTCCTATCCCAGCCTAACTTTTGATAGTTAAAATCTCCTAAAATTATAACTCTTATCATAACACATGCCCCTCTGCAAATTTCACCTACAACTTCCTTTCCTTTGTCTGGCAGTCTATCATATATCCTCATTAATGTGACTTTCCTGCTCCTTCCAGTCCCACAGAAATCTCTTCAAAAAACTTGTACTTAATTTTTTCTGAGCAGTATGCAGCAGTTCCTTTAAGGACCACTGGTGAGGCTGCTGTATGCCTGGTTCCAATGGGTGTAGTGTGCATGGTCCCATCTCCGCCCAATGTACCTCAAAATCACATTGGGATCCTATGTACGTCACAGGACCCTGATTAGTATACAATCCCTATCACTTAAATGCACACGTTTAAATTGGGTAAATAACACTAGCCAATTTGTCATTACCATTATTGTAAATGACCAAGTTGGCGCTAACAGCGTCGGTTATTTCGGGCAGAAACAGGTGTTCAGTGAGTAGTTCGCACCTTGTTAAGGTGCAATTACCTGTTATGTTTCTCTGTGTGGAGCCAGACGAGGAATTCAGGTGAAGAGAAGCTGGGCGAAGTTGACGGATCTCTGCGGACAGCATCAGTCTGGAAGCGCCAGTGAGAAGTTTGTGGTTGTTTGCCATGTCCTGTCAGTGTGAGAATCATGCAAAAATTTTACAGAATGATTAGTGTGCCTGGCACCAGAGAATAGCGTGAGTGGGTTGGAATTATAGAGCGCTGGGTTCCAGCAGTGCCTCCCGTGTTCCTGATTAATACAGGAGAGTTAATCAGCGATGGGGGAGATTAACGGGCTTTTAATGGAACCATTAACCATCCACCGTGTATAGAGGGGAAATCGCGTTAACACTGATGCGCCAATGTAAGCAGCGGGGACTGTACTAAAAGTGGGTTCCCGCCTGAAACAGGTGAAAGGCCCTGGCGAGAACAGCAGTGGCCAGACTGGGACTGGGAAGAGGGCAGCAGGTGGTACACTGCCATTATCATCCTGTTCCTGCTGAGCAGGAGGCCGTGAAAATCAACTCCATATACAAGGAGTCAATTTCCTCTGAGCACACATTCCTTTACAAAGTTTTCAAGGTTTTGCTCGAACTAGCAATTTCAGGAAATCTTCTCACTATGTTTGCAACGTCACTAATGTGACCAGATTGGTTATCTCTATTACTACGGTGGGGTTATTGTAAACAACAACAACTTGTATTTATATAGCACCTTTTAACATAGTAAAACATCCCAAGGCGCTTCACAGGAGTATTAAAAGACAAAGAAATTTGACACCGAGCCACATAAAGAGAAATTAGTGCATGTGACCAAAAGCTTGGTCAAAGAGGTAGATTTTAAGGAGTGACTTAAAGGAGGAAAGGGAGGTAGCGAGGCGGAGAGGTTTAGGGAGGGAATTCCAGAGCTTAGGGCCTAAGCAACAGAAGTGTCTCTGCTTCCACCACTTCTGTCGGCAGCGAGTTCCAGGTCCTCACCACTCACTGCATAAAAACGTTTTCCCTCACGTCCCCCCTGTATCTCTTGCCCAAAACCTTAAATCTGTGTCCCCTAGTCCATGTACCATCAACTAGTGGGAACAGCCTTTCTCCGTCTAGCCTATCCAAACACGTCATAATCTTGTACACCTCTATCAAATCACCCCTCAACCTCCTTTGCTCTAAAGAACACAAATCCAGCTTCTCCAACCTGTCCTTGTAGCTAAGATCCCCCAATCCCTGGAACCATTCTGGTAAATCTCCTCTGCACCCTCTCAAGGGCCTTCACATCCTTCCTAAAGTGTGGTGACCAGAACTGGATACAATACTCCAGTTGTGGCCTAACCAGCACTTTATAAAGATTCAGCATAACTTTTCCACTTTTGTACTCAATACCTCTATTTATGAAACCCAAGATCGCAGATGCTTTGCTAACCACTCTCTCAATACGTCCTGCCACCTTCAGGGACCTATGCACATTAACTCCCAGGTCCCTTTGTCGCTGCACACTCTTTAAAACTGTGCCATTAAGTGAATATTGTCCCTGTTCCTTCTGCCAAAATGCATCACCTCACACTTCTCTATATTAAATTCCATCTGCCACTTTTCTGAAAGGAACCAGGCGAGTGCAGTCCCACCCAGCTGGATGACGGTGGAGAGGCGTTGGAGAAGGATGGAGTGGTCAACCATGTCAAAGACTGCAGACAGGACAAGAAGGACAAGGAGGGATAGTTTACACCTTTGTCACAGTCACAAAGAATGTCATTTGTGACTTTGATGAGAGCCGTTTTGGTACTGTGGCAAGGGCGGAAACCTGATTGGAGGGATTCAAACATGGAGTTGCGGGAAAGATGGGCATGGATTTGGGAGGCGACAACATGTTTCAGGATTTCGGAGAGGAAAGGGAGGTTGAAGATGGGGTGGTAGTTTACAAGGACGGAGGGGTCAAGGGTTGTTTTTTTGAGGAGAGGGGTGATGACGGCAGATTTGAGGGAGAGGGGGACAATACCAGTTTCATCCACACAAGACCGTGTGAAGAATTAAGAATAAATACAGGACACCAACAATTTATTAAAAAAAGGTAAAGATTTCATTAAATCAAAACTGCTAAATAGTAGACAATTTGTTTCTTAAAGATATAAGTTGCATTAGCAGTGTGGAACCGTCAGTCCTCTGGTGCATTCATTTTTACTGGATAAAAATTAGAACAATTTTCTTTTTCTTCCCACTCCTCTTAAAGGCATTGGCTTTAGTTCTTTGAATGCTGGTCCCTCCCTGGTACCTGACCCATTAATCATGTGTGAGCTTTGACAGTTAGTGTTGGTAGGCTATTTGATCACAAGGGGCATCAGCCAATCATCTGCTTTCATAACATCTACACAGATCCGCTTCCAGCAGAGTTTGCCGGATAGCAATCAGCAGTGGGGAACCCTGGCTGATTTCCCATTTCCAATCCCAGAGGTACTGTAGTCCTGTTACCGCTGTCCAGTTGGACGCCAGCTAACTCCGCACAGTCAGAGATCAGGCCTGGGCCTGTCCCAGTTGGCATAGCCTCACTGGGCCACTGGGGATGTGGAACCAATTTTACTTGGTTCTGATCAAGGATCTTGCATATAAATTGTCAGGTGTTGGTAGTCTATTAGCTGTGTATTCCCGTGCTACATCAAGTAAGCAAGTGAGTCAAAAGCCAAATACTGCGGATGCTGGAAATCAGAAATAAAAACAGAAAATGCTGGAAACACTCAGCAGGTCAGGCAGCATCTTTAGGGGTAATTCTAACCCCGCAAAACGGGTGGGTTTCGGGTGGGATGTGAAAATTAAAAAATTGTCAAACCCGCCTCGGGCTACCCCATTTCCAGTGTTAACGGTGGTGGGATGGGAGACAGGCAACCAACCCGCTCCCAGGATGCAGGTTGCTGATTTAAATATTTGAATGAGGATGTGTGCCTCAGATTTTCTCTCTTGTCCAGCTTTAACGCTGGCTGGCCGGGTTTCCCCTAAAGGGAGGACTGGTGCATGGAACAGGAACAGGCTGGAAGTGCCTTTCGAGCTTGTGGGCCAGGAGCAGCAAGTGTGCTTCCCCCCGGCCCCCAAGCTAACCTGCTTCATTCCCCAGGATCGGAGCCCCCATGCAATCGGACCCCCCCACAATCAGATCCCCCCATGATCGGACCTCCCCCCGCGCCCCCCCCCCCCAGCCCCCACCACGATCACTGATCCCCCGGTGATCACCGACCTTCCCGATGCCCTCATCTCTGCCCCAATCTCTCGCCAACACCCCGACCCTCGAAGCCACACTGTATCCCCTCCCCCCACCCTTGCGATCTCTATCCCTGTTCCTGGGCTGCGGCCTTTTCAGCAGCCTTCCCCCCCCCACTGTCAATCAGGCTGGCTTCCGGGTGGGGATGATGTTGAAAAAACCCACTCCCGACCAGAACTCCTCTCTCCTGCTTTGAAATCTCACCCCAGTAAAGATCGGGGGCCAATGTTTCAGGTTGATGAGCAACTGAGCTCTCGATCTCTGCAATCCTGATTCCAGCACTAACCTTTTCTTCAGTTCCTCCATTCTCTCTCCATTCTTCTGTGTACCATCCATTAGGCCGTCCATTTCTCGGGCTGGAGAAACCTCCAACCTGAAGAATTTCAGTTCGACAAACACATCAGTACAATCTGGAGCTACAATCACTGGGGAACCAATCGACCCTCTCTCTAAACACCTCTGTTGCTTTTTGAAATATGTTGCTGATTCCCATTAGCTTAGCTGTTCACGAAAGAAACAGTGTAGGATCTCACCACAGAACAGTTTTGAATCTGTCATAGAAACATAAGCATAGAAGATAGGAGCAGGAGTAGGCCATTCGGCCCCTCGAGCCTGCTCCGCCATTCAATGAGATCATGGCTGATCATCCAAATTCAGTACCCTGTCCCTGCCTTCTCCCCATATCCCTTGATCCCGTTAGCCTTAAGAAATATATCCAACTCCTTCTTGAATATATTTAATGAATTGGCCTCCACTGCCTTCTGTGGTAGAGAATTCCACAGGTTCACCACTCTCTGGGTGAAGAAATTCCTCCTCATCTCAGTCCTAAATGGCTTACCCCTTATCCTTAGACTATGACCCCTAGTTCTGGACTCCCCAGCCATCAGGAACATCCTTCCTGCATCTAGTCTGTCCAGGCCTGACAGAATTTTATAGGTTTCGATGAGATCCCCTCTCATTCTTCTAAACTCTAGTGAGTACAAGCCCAATCGACCCAATCTCTCCTCATACGTCATTCCTGCCATCCCAGGTATCAGCCTGGTGAATCTTTGCTGCACTCCTTCCATGGCAAGAACGTCCTTCCTCAGATAAGGTGACCAAAACTGCACATAATACTCAAGGTGCGGTCTCACCAAGGCCCTGTACAACTGCAGCAAGACATCCTTGTTCCTGTACTCGAACCCTCTTGCTACGAAGGCCAACATACCATTTGCTGCCTTAACCGCCTGCTGCACCTGCATGCTTACCTTCAGCGACTGGTGCACAGGAACACCCAGGTCTCTTTGCACCTCCCCTTCTCCCAATCTATTGCCATTCAAATAATAATCTGCCTTCCTGTTTTTGCCACCAGAGTGGATAACCTTACATTTATCCACATTATAGTGCATTTGCCATGTTTCTGCCCAATCACCCAACCTGTCCAAATCGTACTGGAGTTTCACGACATCCTCCTCACAGCATACCCTCCCACCCAGCTTTGTGTCGTCTACAAATTTGGAGATACTACATCCAATTCCCTCGTCCATGTCATTAATATATATTGTGAACAGCTGGGGTCCTAGGACCGATCCTTGCGGTACCCCACTAGTCACTGCCTGCCACTCGGAAAACGACCCGTTTATTCCAACTCTTTGCTTTCTATCTGCCAACCAGTTCTCTATCCAAGTCAATACCTTGCCCCCAATCCCATGTGCCTTAATTTTACACACTAATCTCTTATGCGGGACCTTATCGAAAGCCTTCTGAAAGTCCAAATACACCACATCCACTGGTTCTCCCTTATCTATTTTACCAGTTACATCCTCAAAAAATTCCAGTAGATTAGTCAAGGACGATTTACCTTTTGTAAATCCATGTTGACTTTGTCCCATCCTGTCACTGCTTTCCAAGTGCTCTGCTATGACATCTTTTATAATGGACTCTAGCATTTTCCCCACTACCAATGTCAGGCTTCTGTACATGCCTGCCCCTTTAAACCACAACCTTGTCGCCACTTCTTCCTCTTGTCCGGCAGAGGACGCTCACCAGCTGTGTTTCTGAAGTCGATTATTTATTGTGGAGTCCTTCCATTTGGCTCGTCTGCAACCCAGCCTTCAAACTAACCCTCCCCTTTGTGTCCAATTAGCCCTGGATCACCCACCTTCTCTCAGTGTCTGGACAGTCACTCCATCCACTGGGACTCACGATGAGCCATTAATGGGTAGCCTAACTTCTATCAATCTGGACCTTAGCTGGGTCCTGCTTTATGTGGACAATGAGGTAGCCCCACCACCATCGTCTCAATCCACATACATACAGCACTAGGGTAATCAGTTTTACAAAGCATTTTAGGGGTACCTTTTAGCAAAAAAAAGATTGTGGGGCTGGATTTCCTCCATCCAGCTTCGCCGCTGTTATGAATGGTGATCCACTCCTGAAGTGATCTCCCTGCCCTCCGGATAGGCATTAAAAGAGATGTCCATCCTGCCTTTTGCGTGAATGTTAAAAGTTCCCGTATTGTAAGAGAAGAAGGGAGCTATTCCGGTGACCTGGCCAGTATTCCTCCCTCAACCAACACCGCCACAACCTGATTAACTGGTCATTCATCTCACTGTTGTTTTTGGGATCTTCCTGCCAAAGTAATCCATTGTTTGTGAAGTGTTGAGGTATTTCTGAGAGGCGTGATAAGGTGCGATATAAATGGAGGATATGAAAAAACCCTTGGCATTTTTTCAGCTATTATACTAGTCGACCACCGGTGGCATTGCACATGGGGAGTCAAGATTAAGCGTAGTCTTCAAGTGAAGTGAGGTTAGAGAGCAGGTGATAACTGGACCACAGTGTGCAGACATCATCCTCGTTTTAAAGTCATGCATTCTGTTCTTAATTGTATCTAATATTTAGATTTTTAAACAGCAAAAGCAGTGGTAGTTTGGGAAGGAGTGAAGTACAGTTGCCTGGGACATAGGAGTTTGGCTGAGGAGCAGGGAGCTGGAAAACTGAGACTCTACAGCACCACCATTGTCAGGAGGGTGTCATTACAGTGTGACATGTTTACATAGGCAAACGTGAGCATAGTAATTATAATGGGGACAAGTTGACATAAAAGTATGACAAAAATGTCACAATAGGAAGTAAGGTTTTACAAACAGAAATCACATATAAATGTACGCTTTTTAATATCTTCTTCTTCTTAGGCAGTCCCTTGGAACCGAGGATGATTTGCTTCCACATTAAAAATGAGTTCTCAGGTGACTGATGAGTCCAATGCGGGACCTACAGTCTGTCACAGGTGGGGCAGACGGCGGTTGAAACGTCTGTGCTCCTGGGCAACGATAGCAGTACGGTGTTCCGGTCTGTCACTGTTGGGGTTGTCCATGACGTTCCAGGTCCCGAACTTCATTTTAAAGGGTGGAAGATGCCTGTGCGTGAATTCTTTTAACATGGGGTGGCCGTTGCACACCAGCTACCACACGGGCTTGACAGAGCAAGGTCTTGGTCCAATGGCAAGGGGATCCAAGACTTTTGGAGACCAGGTTCTGCTACAATGGCCTAGCACACACACACAAACATACTCCTACTGTCCTCCTCCCTCCATCCCACAGGTCCTCTCTGCCTGGGTTTCGTAGGATGCATTGTGGTCCTCCCGACCTTGCCTTTGGCCCATGCTGCACCTTCCCTGGGCCCGACCCCCCGACCCCGCTGCTGGTCAACGCTGCGCCACTCCTGGGCCTTGACCTCGCTGCTGGGCTCGTCGTCGTTCCTGGGTCCTGGCCTCGAACATATAACCACACCTCGCACCGTAACAGTAATATACCCCACACCCCTCACTATAACAGAGATATACCCCACACTCCTCATTGTAACTCTAATATATCCCACACGCTGCACAGTCACAGAGATATACCCCACAGCCCTCACTGTAACAGTGATATAACCCACAGCCCGCACTGCAACAGTGATACACCCCACACCCCTCACTGTAACAGTGATATAACCCACACTCCTCACTGTAACTCCGATATACACCACACCCCTCACTGTAACAGTGATATACCCCACACCCCTCACTGTAACAGTGATACACCCCACACCCCTCACTGTAACAGTGATACACCCCACACTCCTCACTGTAACTCCGATATACACCACACCCCTCACTGTAACAGTGATATAACCCTCAGCCCTCACTGTAACAGTGATATAACCCACACACCGCACTGCAACTCCGATATACACCACACCCCTCACTGTAACAGTGATATAACCCACAGCCCTCACTGTAACAGTGATATAACCCACACTCCTCACTGTAACTCCGATATACACCACACCCCTCATTGTAACAGTGATATACCCCACACCCCTCACTGTAGCAGTGATATACCCCACACCCCTCACTGTAACAGTGATATACCCCACACCCCTCACTGTAACAGTGATATATATCATAGATGGGTGTCAATTCAAGTGTGCATTCCTGGAAAATGTAAATATCACCTGTATTGTATTAATTAAAGCAGTGATATTAGATTACTGCCTATCAGCTTTCTATTGTGAATATCTGCTCTCTCTATATCCAGCCCTTTCTGGGCTGTTAAACTAGCAGCAGCCGCATTCCTCTCCTTCTGAGAAAGCTGATAGACAGTAATCTAATATCACTGCTTTAATCAATATAATACAGGTGATATGTTCATGGACACGAGGGACAATTGAATCACACGCATCTTGCAATGCTGATTCAGGAGTCCTGGCAGAACGGTTTCAAACGAAGGGGAAATGTGATTTCATTATGTATCCATATGCCCAATAGGTACTTAAAAACACACACACACTACATTTAAGGCTTTGTAACAGGGCAGTATCGGAAACAGACGAAACCACCCGCCCAGCACCCCACCCATCCCCTAATCCTTACTTGAAAAGAGCCGGGAATTCTCCCACTGTCCTAACCTTTTCCCCTCGACCAAAGACACCAAAAGCAGCTTACAGGTTCATTTCATCTCATTTGATGTGTGTGAAACTGCACTTGAAAAGTGTTGCATTTGTCGTCAAACGCTTTGCATGTGATAAGGTGCTGTATCATTACATATATTTTGCTACATCATTTTATTATTTATTATAAGTGCATAGTAATTGGAATTTAAAAGCTAAGCAGGGAAATGATGCCATTTGACAGGATTCACAACAAAATATTTTTCTAATCCCTGTTGATGCTAAAAAGATACCTTATCACTGACCATTTTGATAGTGTTTTAAAAGCACGAATGCAGTTGATGTAAACTTTTATTGTTAACATTCTCAGTCTGTGGGGCTCAATTTTGAAATCTGAAAGCAACATAAATCGTTCGATGTATAAATCCACAGTGTACATAGAACCCTTACAATATTCTGTTTTCACATTTACATGTATGTGTGCGCATATAAACCAATTGTAAATCAGTCCTTATTTGACAACATACTTATTATGATGTAGCCCTTGTCACTAACGTGTATCATCAAGGAAGGTAATTGTTTAAAGCGCGATTTGCTACCTTAAGATAATAATAGCTGCAAAGTTGAAGCAATTTTTTTTGTCTCAATTCCACCAGCCCTCCAGCTCCTTAAAGGGGCGGGACAATATCATTCTGACAGGAACCTGAGACCAAAGCAATCCTTCACCCTGAGCACACAGTCCAGTGGAGATCAACTCCCGTCCCGCAGCAAGGGAACAAACCTGAGTATGTGAATTCAGTCGAGTCTGGAAAAGAAGCTCCCTTGAAAGACTTTGCTGAACTCTCACTTACCGTCATCCTGTCCGGGGAGTGAAACCGACTGACTCCACAATGAGCCCAATGTGAATGCACCTGCCAGTGAAAACTAGGAGTTTTCCCGGTGTAGGGGGGAGAAAAAACCCACACACGTGCAGATCTTGAAGGCATTCCCTAAGAGTAAAGGAGCAGAGGCGATATGGTTCCTGGGATTCAGTACAGCCTTTTTCTGTACCTGGTACTCTCCTGCCTTTACCCGTCACAGGCTTCGCAGGCAAGTAGCAACCTCTGTTTTTACTGCTGTGCTGCAGATTGCTGTGAGAGAAAAGGAAAAATAGTTTATCGGTAAGAAACGTGAGTAAATTGTAGAATCAATAATCTGCAGGGGGACAGAGATGGAGGGGCTCCCAGGTCTCTGATGTCGCTGAAAGTTGTTCTCCGAGAAAATCTCATTGATGTGATGTTTGCGCTAAAGTGCGTTTGAACAAATCTATTAAGTACAACATTTCATGCAGAATGCACTGCAGACATTAAAATCTGTTCGTTTAATGACTTTGAAGGACATGCGGTGTTTCTTCCAGCTGTTACTGTATAATGGCCAATGTAGAGCGGTTCAAAGGCCTCGGATATAAACACTGCTGGTCCTGTTAGCTCTGCAATAATCCGATTTATAGAAATGCTTGTGAGCTTCAGAGAAGAGCTGGCTGTTGCAACTAAACCTCAAATGCTGAAGATGCCAATGTGAGTTAGTTTTTAATGTGTGTGTGTGTATATATAGTACACAGCTACAATAGGGGTACGGTAGCATAGCGGTTATCTGGTCATTCTCACACTGCTGTTTGTGGGAGCTTGCTGTGCGCAATTGGCTGCCACGTTTCCCACATTGGCTGTAAAGCACTTTGGGACATCCTGGGGTCGTGAAAGGCGCTATAGAAATGCAAGTCTTTCCTTTTTATGTTGTTGGACTAGTAATCCCGAGGCCTAGACTAATGATCCGGAGACATGAGTTCAAATCCCACCACGGCAACTGGGGAATTTAAATTCAGTTAATTCAATAAATCTGGAATAAAAAGCTCGTGTCAGTAATGGTGACCATGAATGGTGTCATAAAAACCCATCTGGTTCACTAATGCCCTTTAGGGAAGGAAATCTGCCGTCCTTACCTGGTCTGGTCTATAAGTGACTCCAGACCCACAGCAATGTGGTTGACTCTTAACTGCCCTCTGAAATGACCTAGCAAGCCATTCAGTTATACCAAACCCCGACAAAGAAGTATATTAATAATAAAACCGGACGGACCACCCAGCATCGACCTAGGCACCGGACACGACAAAGGCGCACCCAGCCTAGTCGACTCGGCAAAGTCCTCCTCACTAACATCTGGGGACTTGTGTCAAGATTGGGAGAGCTGTCCCACAGACTAGTCAAGAAACAGCCTGACATAGTCATACTCACAGAATCATACCTTCCAGACTCTTCCATCTCCATCCCTGGGTATGTCCTGTCCCACCAGTAGGACAGACTCAATAGAGGTGCTGACACGGTGGGGAGTGGCCCTGGGAGTTCTCAACATTGACTCTGGACCCCATGAAGTCTCATGGCATGAGGTCAAACATGGACAAGGAAACCTCCTGCTGATTACCACCTACCGCCCTCCCTCAGCTGATGAATCAGTACTCCTCCATGTTGAACACCACTTGGAAGAAGCACTGAGGGTAGGAAGGGCACAGAATGTACTCTGGGTGGAGGACTTCAATGTCCATCACCAAGAGTGGCTCGGTAACACCACTACTGACCGAGTTGGCCGATTCCTGAAGGACATAGCTGCCAGACTAGGCCTGTGACAGGTGGTGAGAGAACCAACATGAGGGAAAAACCTACTTGACTAATCCTCAGCAGTCTACCTGTCGCAGATGTATCTGTCCATGGAGTGACCACTGCACAGTCCTTGTGGAGACGAAGTCCCGGCTTCACACTGAGGACACCCTCCATCGTGTTGTGTGGCACAACCACCGTGCTAAATGGGATAGATTCAGAACAGATCTAGCTGCTCAAACTGGGCATCCATGAAGGTGCTGTGGGCCATCAGCAGCAGCAGAATTGTATTCCACCACAATCTGTGACCTCATGCCCTGGCATATCCCTCACTCTACCATTACCATCAAGCCAGGGGACCAACCCTGGTTCAATGAGGAATGTAGAAGAGCATGCCAGGAGCAGCACCAGGTGTACCTAAAAATGAGGTGCCAACCTGGTGAAGCTGCAACACAGGATACATGCATGCTAAAAAGTAGAAGCAGCATACTATAGCCAGGGCTAAGTGATCTCACAACCAATGGATCAGATCAAAGCTCTGCAGTCCTACCACATTCAGTCATGAATGGTGGTGGACCATTAAACAACTAATGGGAGGAGGAGGCTCCATGAACATCTCCATCCTCAATGATGGTGGAGCCCAGCATGTGAGTTCAAAAGACAAGGCAGAAGCATTTGCAACCATCTTCAGCCAGATGTGCCGAGTGGATGATCCATATCAGCCTCCCCCTGAAGTCACCACCATCACAGACGCCAGTCTTCAGCCAATTCAATTCACTCCATGTGATATCAAGAAACTGCTGAGCACATTAGATACAACAAATGCTATGGGCCCCAACAGCATCCCAGCTGTCATGCTGAAGACTTGTGCTCCAGAACAAACCATGCCTCTAGCCAAGCTGTTCCCGTACAGCTACAGCACTGGCATCTATTCAACAAAGTGGAAACTTGCCCAGGTATGTCCTGTCCACAAAATGCAGGACAAATCCAATCCGGCCAATTACTGCCCCATCAGTCTACGCTCAATCATCAGCAAAGTGATAGAAGGTGTCATCGACAGTGCTATCAAATGGCACTTACTCACCAATAACTGCTCACCGATGCTTAGTTTGTGTTCTGCCAGGACCACTCGGCTTCAGACCTCATTACAGCCTTGGTCCAAACATGGACAAAAGAGCTGAATTCCAGAAGTGAGTTGACTGCCCTTGACATCAAGGCAGCATTTGTCTGAGTGTGGCATCAAGAACCCCGAGTAAAATTGAAGTCAATGGAAACTGGGGGGGAGGGGTGGGGTGGGGGGGAAGGGTCCACTGGCTGGAGTCGTACCTAGTACAAAGGAAGATGGCTGTGGTTGTTGGAGGCCAATCATCTCAGCCCCAGGACATCACTGCAGGTGTTCCTCAGAGCAGTGTCCTAAGCCCAAACATCTTCAGTTACTTCATCAATGACCTTCCCTCCATCATAAGGTCAGAAGTGGGGATGTTCGCTGATGATTGCACAGTGTTCAGCTCCAACTACTCAGATACTGAAACAGTCTGTGCCCGCATGCAGCAAGACCTGGACAACATTCAGGCTTGGGCTGATAAGTGGCAAGTAACATTCGTGCCACACAAGTGCCAGGCAATGACTGTCTCCAATAAGCGAGAGTCTAACCACCGCCCCTTGACTTTCAACAGCTTTACCATCATCGAATCCCCCACCATCAACATCCTGGGGGTCACCATTGACCAGAAATTTAACTGGACCAGACACATAAATACTGTGGCTACAAGAGCAGGTCAGAGGTTGGATATTCTGCGGCGAGTGACTCACCACCTGTCTCCCCAAAACCTTTCCACCATCTACAAGGCACAAATCAGGAGTGTGATGGAATACTCTCCACTTACCTGGATGAGTGCAGCTCCAACAACACTCAAGAAGCTCGACACTATTGAGGACAAAGCAGCCCGCTTCATTGGCATCTCATCCACCACCTTAAACATTCACTCCTTCCACTAATGGCGTACCATGGTTGCAGTGTGTACCATCTACAGGATGCACTACAGCAACTCGCCAAGGCTTCTTCGACAGCACCTCCCAAACACACGACCTCTACCACCTAGAAGGACAAGGGCAGCAGGCGCATGGGAACACCAACACCTTCAACTTCCCTTCCAAGTCACACACCATCCTGACTTGGACATATGTCATTGTTCCTTCATCATTACTCGGTCAAATTCCTGGAACTCTCTACCTAACAGCACTGTGGGAGAACTTTCACCACACGGACTGCAACGGTTCAAGAAGAAGGCTCACCACCACCCTTTCAAAGGCAACTAGGGATGGGCAATAAATGCCGGTCTTTCCTGGAGGTGGTGGTGTTCCCATGCGCCTGCTGCCCATGTCCTTCTAGGTGGTGGAGGTCGCAGGTTTGGGAGGTGCTGTCGAAGAAGCCTTGGCGACTTTCTGCAGTGCATCCTGTAGATGGTTGCACACTGCAGCCACAGTGTGCTGGAGGTAGAGGGAGTGGATGTTTAAGACAGTGGCTGAGGACACCTCAGTTTGCACTTTTGCTGGAAATATTCTTTCCTCATCTTCCACAGGCTGGCTGTAATTCTTTTTTTTCTGTTCCTTTGACAGGTTCTTCCTGACTCAGATCGCCTGACCTCTTTTCTATCAGCAGGTTTCTTCCTGTTCTCTCTTTCTCTTCTAGGAACATAGGAACAGGAGTAGGCCATTCAGCCCCTCGAACCTGTTCCTCCATTCAATGAGATCATGGCTGATCTGTGACCTAGCTCTTCATACCCGCCTTTGCCCCATATCCCTTAATACCCTGGTTATCAGAAATCTATCAATCTCAGATTTTAAATTAATAATTGACCCAGCATCAACTGTCATTTGTGGAGGTGAGTTCCAAACTGCTACCATTCTTTGTGTGTAGAAGTGTTTCCTAACTTCACTCCTGAAAGATCTTGTTCTAATTTTTAGGCCATATCCCCTAGTCCTAGATTCCCCAACCAGTGGAAATAGTTTCTCTCTATCTACCCTATCAGTTCCTCTTAATATCTTGAAAACTATGATCAAATTGTCGTTTAATCTTCTAATTTTTAGGAAATACAACCCTAATTTGTGTAATCTCTCCTCGTAACATAAGCCCTTGGAGTCCTGGTATCATTCTGGTAAATCTACACTGCACTCCCTCCAAGGCCAATATATCCTTCCTAAAGTGTGGTAGAGTCATAGAGTCATAGAGTTATACAGCACAGAAAGAGGCCCTTCGGCCCATCGTGTCTGCGCCGTCCATCAAGCCCTGTCCAATCTAATCCCATTTTCCAGCATTTGGTCCATAGCCTTGTGTGCAATGGCATTTCAAGTGCTCATCCAAATGCTTCTTGAATGTTGTGAGGGTTCCTGCCTCTACCACCCTTTCAGGCAGTGAGTTCCAGACTCCAACCACCCTCTGGGTGAAAAAATTCCTCCTCAAATCCCCTCTAAACCTCCTGCCCCTTACCTTGAATCTATGCCCCCTTGTTATTGACCCCCCTACTAAGGGGAAAAGTTCCTCTTTATCTACCCTATCTATGCCCCTCATCATTTTGTACACCTCAATCAGGTCCCCCCTCAGCCTTCTTTGCTCCAAGGAAAACAACCCCAGCCTGTTTAGTCTTTCTTCATAGCTGAGGCGCTCCATCCCAGGTAACATCCTGGTGAATCTTCTCTGCACCCTCTCCAAAGCAATCACATCCTTCCTATAGTGAGGCGACCAGAACTGCACACAGTACTCCAGCTGTGGCCTTACCAGCGTTTTGTACAGCTCCATCATAACCTCCCTGCTCTTATATTCTATGCCTCGGCTAATGAAGGCAAGTATCCCATATGCCTTTTTAACCACCTTATCTCCCTGTTCCGCTGCCTTCAGGGATCTATGTACATGTACACCAAGGTCCCTCTGACCCTCTGTACTTCCTAGTGTCCTACCACTCATTGTGTATTCCCTTGCCTTATTTGTCCGTCCAAAATGCATCACCTCGCACTTTTCAGGGTTAAATTCCATTTGCCACTTTTCCGCCCATCTGACCAACCCGTTTATATCGTCCTGTAGCCTGAGGCTTTCCTCCTCGCAATTTACCACCCCACCAATTTTCGTGTCATCTGCGAACTTACTGATCATACCTTTTACATTCTCATCCAAATCATTTATGTAGATCACAAACAATAAGGGACCCAGCACCGATCCCTGAGGTACCCCACTGGACACAGGCTTCCAGTCACAAAAGCAACCTTCGACCATCACCCTCTGCCTCCTGCCACTCAGCCAGTTTAGGATCCAACGTGCCAAGGCACCCTGGATCCCATGGGCTCTTACCTTCTTGACCAGTCTCCTATGCGGGACTTTGTCAAAAGCCTTACTGAAGTCCATGTATACCACATCCACAGCATTTCCCTCATCCACACACCTAGTCACCCCCTCGAAAAATTTAATCAGATTGGTCAGACATGATTTAACCTTGACAAAGCCATGCTGACTATCCCCGATTAACCCTTGCCTCTCCAAGTGGAGACTAATTTTGTCTCTCAGAATTTTTTCCAATAATTTCCCTACCACAGATGTTAGGCTCACTGGCCTGTAATTCCCTGGTTTATCCCTGCTACCCTTCTTGAATAATGGTACTACGTTAGCTGTTCTCCAGTCCTCTGGTACATCCCCTGTGGCCAGAGAGGTTCTGAAAATTTGTGTCAGAGCCCCTGCAATCTCCTCCGTTGCCTCCCACAGCAGCCTGGGATACATCTCATCCAGGCCTGGGGATTTATCCACTTTTTGGCCTGCTAAAACCGCTAGTACCTCCTCCCTCTCGATGCTAATATGTTCAAGTATATCACAGTCCCCTTGCCCGATTTCTATGTCTACATCGTCTTTCTCCATAGTGAACACAGATGCAAAAAATTCATTTAAAACCCCGCCTACATCATCTGGCTCTACACACAGATTGCCACTTTGGTCCCTAATGGGCCCTACCCTTTCCCTGGTTATCCTCTTGCCCTTAATATACTTATAAAACATCTTAGGATTTTCCTTTATTTTGCTCGCCAGTGTTATTTCATGGCCCCTCCTCGCTCTCCTAATTTCTTTTTTAAGTATGCCCCTGCACTTTTTATACTCCTCTAGGGCTTCCTCCGTCTTTAGTCTTTTGTAACTGCCAAAAGCCCCCCTTTTTTTCCTAATGCATTTTTGTATATCCAAGGTTCCCTTTGCTTGTTGGTCCCACCCTTGACCTTTACGGGAACATGTTGGCATTGTACTCTCTCTATTTCCCTTCTGAAAGTCTCCCACTGCTTTGATGTGGATTTTCCTATAAGTAGCTGCTCCCAGTCCACTTTGGCCAGATCCTGCCTTATCATATTAAAATCGGCCTTTCCCCAATTTAGAACCCTTACTTCTGGGCCGTCTTTGTCTTTTTCCATGACCACCTTAAATCTCACCGAATTATGGTCACTGTCGCCAAAATGCTCTCCTACTGACACTTCCACCACTTGCCCGGCTACATTCCCTAGAATTAGGTCCCGTACCGCCCCCTCTCTTGTAGGACTTTCTACATGTTGGCTCAAAAAGCTCTCCTGGATGCACTTTAAGAATTCTGCACCCTCTAAGCCTTTCACACTCTGACTATCCCAATTAATATTGGGGAAGTTGAAATCCCCCACTATTATTACCCTATTATTTTCGCACTTCTCTGAGATTTGCCTACATATCTGTTCCTCTATCTCCCCCTGACTGTTTGGGGGCCTATAGTACACTCCCAGCAAAGTGCTTGCCCCCTTTTTGTTTTTAAGTTCTACCCATATGGCCTCATTAGAGGAACCCGCTAATATATCATCCCTCCTTACAGCAGTAATTGACTCCTTAATTAATATTGCAACACCCCCTCCCCTTTTACACCCCCCTCTGTCTCGCCTGAAGATTCTATACCCCGGAATATTGAGCTGCCAGTCCTGACCCTCCCTCAACCATGTCTCCGTGATAGCAACAATATCGTACTCCCATGTGTTCAACAACAACTTCAGTTCATCCACCTTATTTGCAAGACTCCTTGCATTAAAATAAATGCCTTCCAGCCTTGCCATATTCCCTTTTGCCTTCACATATTTGCTCTGCCTTCCCAGCTGACTTGTTTTTTCCTCCATATTTGGCTGTAAATCACCCCCTACTATAGCTCCACTCTGTATCCCATCCCCCTGCCAAGTTACCCAGAACTGAACATAGTGCTCCAGGGCTTTGTATAGCTGTGGCATGACTTCTAACCCCTTGTTTTCCAGTCCTCTAGATAGAAAGACCAGCATTCCATTAGCCTTTTTGATTATTTTTTGTACCTGTCCATGACCTGTTGATGATCTACATACATGGACCCCCAAGTCTCTTTGACCGCCACTGCTTCTAGCCTTTCACCATTTAGAAAGTACTCTAATCTATACTTTTTAGGTCCAAAGTGGATGACCTTACACTTGCCTATATTGAAATCCATTTACCACAGTTTTGCCCATTCACTTAATCGGTTAATATCACTTTGTAATTTTATGCTTCTTTTTACTTTACTTCTCTCTGTTTTCCATATTCCACCCCCAATTTCTCCCCCCCTCTGCTGACGATGTTAGCTCATGAGGGAATACCTTATCGACTATTGTCCTTTAAGTCGCCCAAGTACAAGCCTGGGCAGTGTGTAACAGCAGGCTATTTTACTGTGCGGGACAACACATGCAAGCTCGATCCTGTCTTCGAGCAACATACACACATGCGCACTTCCTAGCCGGGACAAGTGGAAAGCATTGAAGTGGGGGAAACCTGGCTGTATTTCCTCTCCTCAGTCTGGTGGTACTGAGACCAACCTGGCTGAAATCCGTTAACTCAGCACAGACCAGGTACTGAACCTGGGTGCTTCCTAGTCCATATGACTGAAGACCATATGCGTTGAGGACACCCATTTTTCCACCTTCTGACCAGTCTCAGAATGTCCACCCCTTGTGTGGTAACCTTTCTGTTCTCTTTTGTCCCCTTCTCCTGCTCCCTCTGTTGCTCGTCGTGTTCCCCATTCCTCAAGGTCCCACCGTTTCCACCTGCTGGTCGCACGCAATCATTTTGTATCTTTGTATCATTCCATTACTGTCCATTCTTATAGGGATGCTGTTTTGCCGCCTGTCTCCTTTCAAATGCATCTGATTACACCCCTATCAACGAGCTCTCAACATCATCACTTCAGCGGACGTCAAACAAAAGGAACCCAACACTGCCTTACTGTTCCTGAATGTAAACATTAACAATTTGCTTACTTTCTTATTTTCAATTGCCAATTTATAATTCGCAAGTCCTCCACCATATTCCTTCACCACTTAAAAGGATCCGTATAGGGAGTACGTTAGGTCAGAATGGATTTCAATCCAGTCCAGGCAAACGGGTCAAAACTCTTCTCTCTAATAGCTGCCAGGTGTCTTATAAAATGAGTTTCAGAGCGTTTCAACCTATCAGCCCACAGCACTGACTTGTCAGCAAATCTGCTTGGCGCAGACTCGATGGGCCGAATGGCCTCCTTCTGTGCTGTATTATTCTATGATTCTATGAATTGACATTAATTCAGGAATCCTGAAAGCTAAAAAGACCATAAAGATAAACAATCTGGGACACTCTGGTGCTTTAGTCAGATGTTGTTTTATAACGCTCCTGTGAAGCGCCTTGGGACGTTTTACTACTTTAAAGGCACTATATAAATACAAGTTGTTGTTGTAGTGACGAGTTTAACTGTATTCTCAGAGCAATTTACAGTATGTTAATAATGGTAAATGGAGTTGAGTCCGTCTTACTGAAATCTACCCTGGGTTTACCAGTATAAATTGCCTGAATTACATATTCTAAGTTGGCACTAATCAGCGCCAGCCCCTAGTCCTATAGCAGCCATGTGCCAGTGTAAACTGCTGGCAAACTTGCTGCTGGATTTTGTCAGCATCTGATGCCACATCCTGCCCTGTACAGACAACCCACTGTCCTGTCAACCGCATCCTTCCCACCATCTATTCTTGCTGTTGATATGGAATGGCATTAAAAACAGCCTGTGCAAATACATATGAGACAGAGGCAATGGTCATTTTTTCCCCCTCAGGTGGTTTTCTTTCTGCCCCACAGAAAGACTCCCAGAAAACACAGAGGCTGCTGTGTTAATCAGTCCTCCAAAAAAGAATTGGAAAAACGTCTGGTGATGAACTGAGATGAGCAAGTTCTCCATGAGATACGTGTAGATCTTCTGCTGTTGGAGCTGGGGTTGGGGAATCGGGGAGTATTGTTGATTGAGAGGGCAGCAGGTCAGGATTGAGGAGTTGATATTTGAGGATAGATAAACATTCTGGAGTTTCACCTGATCATTTTTATGAATCTGGGAGTAATTGTGCCGAATTAATTCCACTGAAGGTTAACCTGTTGTGGTGCAGTCCATGATTGGGCAGATTGTAAGTGGGCTGTGGAAGGAATGGGCGCGATGGGTCAAATGGCCTTTCTACGTTTCAGCAGAAATTTCTCTCGCTTTTATTATACGCCTGGAGACCTCAGGTTGAAGATCGCTCCTTGTTAGGCTGGGTGGTAACCTCACTGACAAAGAAAACCCTGGGGGAAGAGATGCAACGTTAAACCAGCCTGAGAGCTGCCCACTGCCATATGGGCCTGGTACAGTTTATAGATGCATCTTTGGGATCTGGCGGCTCCCAAGTTAGTCTGAAGTTGTGGCTTCTGATGTGTTGTGTATGTACCTTTAAGAGAATAACTGGTCTCAGACTGCAGTACCGACAGTGAACACCTTAACAACCTAGAACAGGTGCTCACTAGACTACGGGAACATGGGCTGTGAGCCAACTGCCCCAAGTGCGAATTTTTTAAGAAACAGATATCGTATTGTGGCCACGTGATTGATGAAGAGGGGTTACATAAGTCCCCTGACAAAATTGAAGCGGTTGTTAAGGCCCCAGCGCCTGAAAATGTGTCGCAGCTGAGGTCATTCCTCGGGTTGGTGAATAACTATCATAAGTTTTTGCCGAATTTGTCGACAATTCGGCACCCACTGAACGCCCTGCTACAAACGGGGGTAGCATGGAAATGGAGCGATGATTTTAAGCGTGCTTTTCAGAAGAGTAAGGACTTAATCACTTCAAAGGAAGTATTGGCTCACTACAACCCAACACTGCCAATCAGGCTGGCGTGTGATGCGTCTCCCTACGGCATTGGGGCGGTACTGTCACATAAATTCCTTGATGGTTCGGAGAGGCCGATAGCTTTTGCATCACGCTCGTTAACTTCTGCCGAGCGTAACTACGCCCAGATTGACAGAGAGGCCCTCAGCCTAGTTTGGGGGGTGAAGAAGTTCAATCACTACCTGCACGGTCAAAAATTTACTCTACTAACCGATCATCAACCTCTTGTCTCCATTTTCAACCCTCAGAAGGGCGTACCGATAATGACAGCACAACAGCTGCAGAGATGGTCCCTTTTCCTAGGGGCACGCCAATATGACATCGAGTACAAAGGAACTAAACAGCATGGAAATGCTGATGGATTGTCACGTCTACCGTTGCCGACGGTGGAAGAAGACCTTGCAGTGGATCCAATGGAGTTATTCCACTCGACCATAGTCGAATGTCTCCCTGTGACGAATGCAAACATAGAAAAGGAAACACGGAATGACCCGACACTATCACGGGTCTATGATTTAACGGTGAAGGGATGGCCAGCACATGGCGAACCACTGCTGCCAGCATTCTCGCCGAGAAGAGAACAGCTGTCAGTGTGCAGAGGAACATTGATGTGTGGATCCAGAGTAGTAATTCCACCTAAGTTGACGGATAGAGTGCTCAATGAGCTTCATGAGGGTCATCTGGGTGGGGTAAAAATGAAGAGCTTAGCCAGAGCGTTTGTGTGGTGGCCGGGAATCGATAGAGAAATCGAAGAGATGACCAAGAGCTGTGCAGGATGCCAGAAGGTCCAAAACGCCCCACCACAAGCTCCTCTGCATCCATGGGAGTGGCCCTCATCTCCATGGCAAAGGGTGCACGTTGATTTTGCTGGTCCCTTCATGGACTCGATGTTTATAATTGCGGTGGATGCACATTCAAAGTGGCCAGAGGTAATAAAAATGTCCTCAACCACCACGGAAAAAACTATCACAGTTTTACGAACCATATTCGCCAGGAATGGGCTGCCTGAACAGATTTGCTCTGACAATGGACCACAGTTTGTGTCTGAAGAGCTCCGGAGGTTCTTAAAGAACAATGGTGTTAAGCATTACACATCTGCCCCATATCATCGAGCCACTAATTGATTGGCCGAGAGGTTTGTCCAAACATTCAAGAAGGCTATCAAGGCAATGTGTAATGAAGATATACCCCTACAACACAAGGTGGATAACTTCTTGTTTGCCTACCGGAATGCGACACATGCGGTTACCAACCAAACTCCAGCCATGATGTTCTTCAATCGAAGACTACGATGCCGCTTGGATTTGGTTAAGCCAAACGTCCGAAGAGATGTGGAGAACAGGCAGTTTCAGAATATGAATGAAAGGCCGACCAGGAGTTTTAAGATAGGTCAACCAGTTTTGGCCCGGGACTACCGCACTGAGAAATGGCAGCCAGGAACGATTTGTACACGACAAGGACCTCTCATGTATACCGTGGACGTTGGGGAGAGCATTGTAAGACGACATGCTGACCAGATTCTAGAGTCACTGGAAAACGTCAACTCCACACCACGATCTGATACACCTGGTAATGAAATCGACGTTCCAATTGCAGCTACTGCAGACCCGGTAATATTGGAAGCAGATGAACCAAACAACGACATTGATTCCGACTCAACATTGCCAGAAGAACCTGATACCCCAAAGAGGCGTTATCCAGACAGAGTCAGGAAGCCTCCTCAAAGACTGAACTTATAATTGCTTAAACTTAACCAATGTATCTAGCAACAGTAATTGTGATTGTAATTCGTTATCATTAGTTGTTAAATGAATGTTATGTACTGTTTATCTAAAAGGAGAGGAATTGTTGTGTATGTACCTTTAAGAGAATAACTGGTCTCAGACTGCAGTACCGGCAGTGACCACCCCTTTATAAAAGGCGCTAGAGAGCCTCTGTTGTTTAGTTTCGTTTATGCCTTTCACCAGTAAAGATCTGTTTGTTTTCTCTCCTGCTAGTCCATGTCTCAATCATTCACGGACTTAACATGATGTTTCCTACAGAGGAGCACAGGTTGCTCCCCGTCAATGGCAGCTCTGCCAGGGAAGGACCGTCTTCATTGAGGATAATAAAATAAGTATCTTTACCAAAACAACAGGCAAAATTTTGGTGACTATTTTATTTTTTTCGATGAAATTGTTAAAATAAATAGTACTCTTCTTAATGTGTGTGCTTGCATTTACATAGTGCTTTTAATGTAGATAAACATCCCAAGGTGCTGCACAAAGGTCTAATCAGAAAAAAATGGGTCCCGCCAGAGAAAGAGATACTAGGATGGGGGGGTGACCAAAAGCTTGGTCAAAGAGGTGGGTTTTCAGCGCATGGAGCCCAGGCAGGTAAAGGCATAGCTTCCAATGGTGGGGCAAAGGGGAAGGGGATGAATAAAATGCCAGAGTCAGAGTAACGGAGAGTTCGGGTAGGGAAGAGGCTGTAGGGCTGGAGGAGGATACATAGAGAGGGAGAAGAAAGTCATAAATGGATTTAAACACAAGGATGAGAATATTAAATTGGAGGTAAAAACAGAAAAGGCTGGAACAAAATATGCAGATGCAGGTCAGGCAGTTTTGATGAAGGGTCATCGACCTGAAACGTTAACTCGGTTTCTCTCTCCACAGATGCTGCCTGACTTGCTAAGTGTCTCCAGCATCTTCTGTTTTTATTTCAGATTTCCAGCATCTGCATATTTTGCTTTTAAATTGGAGGACTGGGAGCCAATGTAGGTAGACAAGGACAAGAGTGATAGGTGAGCGGGACTTGATACAGGATAGGACATGGGCAGCTGAAGTTTACAAAGAGTGGAGGATTTGAGGGAGGCCGGCCAGCAGTGTATTGGAGCAATTAAGGCTGGAGGTGGCAAAGATATGGAATAGGGTTTCAGTGACAGGTGGGCTGAGTTAGGGCAGGAGGCAGGTATATGATGGAGGTGGAGATGGAGGTCAGCGGCGGTCTTTGCAATGGAGAGGATATGGGGTCAGAAGCTGAGCTCGGGAATCTGATGTTGCGAATAGTCCAGTTCAACCAGAGTCAGTGGCCTGGGAGGGGGTTGGAATTTGTGACAAGGGTACAGAAGTTCTGGTTGGGGGCCTAAGATGATGGCTTTGTTCCCAATGTTTAACTGGAGGAAATTAAGGCTTATCTAAGACTGGGTATTGGACAAGCAGTCTGACAACAGAGAGGCAGTGGAGGGGTCAAGAGCAATGTTCCCGTTAAACTGCGTGGCCCTGCAACGCTCTGGAGCTCCCACGCAGCCGGCTCACCGGCTTTTAAATGGGAAAAACCGTGCATGTGTGGTATTATGAATGGGCTGCGCAGCCCCTTAAAGGGCCTGCGCACCCCAAAAAAATTAAAGGGAACATTAGTCAAGAGAGGTGGTGGAGAAGAAGAATTGGGTGTCATCAGCTTACATGTGGAAGTTGATCCTATGGGGGTGATTTTCATTCAGAAGTCGAGAAGGAGGCGGGACTACAACTTTCGGAGTTGTAGTCCTGCCTCCATCGAGATGCGGCCAATCGACGCGATTTTAACTTGATTGACCTTGTTGAGCCCACCCAGCAGGCTCAGCGGGCCAATTAAGGGCCACCCGGTAACAGGTGACATCACAGACTGAAATTTCATCTGTCAAGAGCTTTTGACAGATGAAATATCAGCGTTTCACAGCTGTTTGAAGCTGTCAAACACTGACAGTCTTACTTCTAACCTGAGTCCTTCTACACAGACTCAGTTAGAAATCTCACCGGCACAGAAAGCTGCAGGCTGTCACTTTTGACAGATCGCAGCCATTCTGCTTTCTGTGCCGGTTAGATGATGAACTCCCGAAACCTAGTTGAAGGAAGGCTGTAAAGGTAAGTACAGGTCATTTAAACTTCTTTACACACTTTAGACACACCGAACACACTTACCTTTGTACTCATGCGCCCATCGCTCACCTGAACACCGACATCTCGACCCCTCCAAGTCCTTCAACCCGACGGCCCGACTCCTCTAACTTGGCGTGGTTTGGAGCCGTCGGGAATCCCACAGTTCAAGCTTTAAAATAGAGATTAGGCTAAAAACTGCCTACAGGCAGTTAATTGGCACTAATCCCTTCCCGCCTTGGGTAGGCGGGTCCCAGTGCGGGGCGGGTACCCGCCTCCTTTGAAACTTACATGGAGGCGGGTTGGGGACGGGACGGTGTCGGGACCCCCGAATTCGGGACTTTAACCCCCTGCACGCCTCCAATCTTGACTCCATGGGTTAATGAAAATCGACCCCTCTGTCTTTGAATGATGTCACCTGGGCCACAATATGGTGAGGAAGAGGAGGGGGCTAAGGATAGATCTTTGGAGGAATCTAGAGGTAATATTTTAGGGAAGGGAAGAGAAGCTATTTCTGGAGATGCTCTGGCTACGATTCGATAGGTAACAGTGGAATCAAGGAGGAAAGACATGGAGGAGGGTGATGTGGTCAATCGTGTCAAAGGCCACAGAGAAATCGGTTAATGTCAGAACTAACCTCCAATTCACTCCTATTTTCATTGTGTAGGGTTGCCTGAACAGACAGAAGGTCCTAACTGCCATCCGACAAATGCAACAATTCCTAAAAGGACAGGAAAACCGTTTTACTGATGGGATCCGCAACATGAAAGCCAAGCTCTCTGTCTTACAGGTCTCTGTGACCAAACTGACTGCAGACCAGCCCTCAGGTACGTTACCATCAGACTCGTGTCAGCAGAGACCCGTTGCTCCAAACACTTGACTAGAAAGTTGTACTGTCCCACCTACCCACCGATAAGGTTAATTTATGAATGGAACCCTTGTGCAAATCTGGGCAGACATCCTTGTAAGCTGCCCAAAGGGGAGAAGTGCAAAAACAAATCCCACAAAAGTTGAATAATGTGACTTTCGAGAAATCCAGAGCAAAGGGCTCCGCCATAAAGCAAGGGTATTGGGAACTGCCCCATTTAATTCTGTGGGACCCTTGAATCGATGGTTTCAAACATCCAGGCCGTCTGATCGAGTGGTATTTCAAAAGGGCAGACTCACTCTTTACCACCTCTTGAATGGCACAATTGGACTCCAACTCCCAATTACCTTCCAAAGTTGTGGTTGACTCCAGGGGTTTCTGCCTCTGGCCGGCCGGACAGAGCCCTGGCAGAGCATGATTGTGCTAGTTGTAAGGTTAAGCATAAAGAAACTTATAGATTCAAGCCACTGTATCCACTGCTACTCTGGAGGACATGCTGATCTGTCTCTCTTGACTTGACTGGATGTGAAATGTCTTGAGCCCTAACATCCTTGAGAAGTCGAAGGGAAAGGACAAAGGACTTTGCCGTGGAGCGGCGACAGCAAGACAAAGATGTGCTACTCCCTTCAACACTGCTGGTGTCACCCTTCATTAGGCAGGCTCGTGTGTGTCAGATTCTGGGCTCTCGGAGAGAGGCGCTCCCAAGCAAACAGTCAAGGTCCCTAAAATTCTGCGTCAGCTCAAGGTCCCTTTCTGCACTAAAAACGGACCAAATTCTGTGGCATGAGGATGTTGTTCCTGCAGCAAACCCGCTCAGGATTTGGAAATATCCCAATCTCAGTGCAATAAATATATTTTTAAAAAGATACTGTATAAAAACATCAGTTAACTGGTGGCTGTTTAGAAAAAAAATGTTTAAAAGCAATTTGCTGTGTTTCGCCTCTATGCCAAATGTACTGCTCAGGCGCTTGCAGTAATAGTTGTGGCTTAACACGTGGCTGTCTCACCGAGCAAAGTGAGATAGTTCGGTGACACGTGGCAACTAGATCTTCAATAGTAGTAACCAATACCCGATGTACCAAAGCCAGTCCTGCCAAGAGAACGGTAGCGCAGTGGTTATGTTACTGGACTAGTAATCCAGAGGCCTGGTTTAATAATCCAGTGAAAGTGAGTTAAAATCCCACAGTGGCAGTTCGAGAATTTGAATTCAATTTAAAAAAATCTGGCAATGAAAAGCTGGTATCAGTAAAAGTGACCATGAAGCTGTTGGATTGTTTCAGAAACCCCAAAACCAGTCAGTCATTGGTGTTCTGCATCTGAATGTGACACTAATCTTCACTGATTTATAGCTCAGTAATCCTCATGCATTTTACACCTTGCTTATTAACCTGCCAAATTGCAAAAAACAGTTGGTTAAGGAGCTGCCAATCGTGGTGTTAGAGTCCCTGTGCATTTCCTGTTTCAACACTATTCAGTGCACAATATGCACATAATGGGGATTAGAGGCTTGAGATTGGGGTTTCCTCTGCTTTGTCCTCCCTAATGGGCCAGGATAGCAGCAGAAAAGGGGCAACATTGGTGGTAAAGCCTTTTGCTGTGCTCCCGCTCCGATCCCTTGCCTCCGCCAGGACCCTCACTGGCTGCTCTTCACCCACCAGCTGCATGTAAATGAGAGCCAGGTCCTGGGCCTCGAGTTCCCAGTGGATTTTCCTGCGGCCATCCCTGTTACTGCCGCTCCCCAGGACTGCATGGTGAAAGGTGTTAGTAGGCTCGGGGTAGCTGTGAAAAAGGTCCCGATTTCTCTAAATGGAGGGAGGGGGGCCTAGGAGAGGCCTCCTCTACTTCCTGTTCAGCCCCAGCACTTACCTTTGTAGGCCTCAATCTGCTGAGGCCTACAAGACGGGTCGGTTTCTTCACCTTTGGTTCTTCTGTCTCTTCAGGTCCCTTGGCACATCTTCTGGTGCTGCAGCACTACTGCATCTTCAGGTTGCTGATGGTTTGTAGGTTCTCTCGTGGTGGTGATCCCTCCCTGGAGAATGCCTTGCAAAAAAATGGGTCGGGATTCAGCGGTCTCAGGGTACAGGGTCCCTCCACGGCCCACCTCACCGTCATACTCCAGTGAAGAGGAGAATCCTATCCTTGGTATCCTGACACTATTTGGATTCAGATCAGATAATGGGATTGGTACATCAAGCACTGGCTCCAAACTAATTACAGCAGGAAAAACTATTTGAGGAAGTATAACAAGGGGTGGGGAGAATGACAGTAGAAATTCTGGTATGGGTGTGAAATTCTGCATTGATTAGTCTGTCTGTGGAAGGAGCCTTGGCTATGCTGCACTGACAGAGTCAAGACTTCCGAGACAGGTCTGGACCTCAACAAGGTCAGCAATGGAGGCGTAAGCAAAGCCAACAAAGAGTCACCGTCACCCATCCAAGCACTTTAAAGAGTGGCCACTGTCTCTGCTACAGAGCGAAAGAACTTGCATTTTTCTTCGGCAGCACCTCCCAAATCCGCGACCTCTATCACCTAGAAGGACAAAGGCAGCAGGCGCATGGGAACACCACCACCTCCAAGATCCCCTCCAAGTCACACACCATCCTGACTTGAAAGTTTATCACCGTTCCTTCATCATTGCTGGGTCAAAATCCTGGAACTCCCTCCCTAATAGCACTGTGGGAGTACCTTCATCACACGGACTGCAGCGGTTCAAGAAGGCGGCTCACCACCACCTTCTCGAGCGCAATTAGGGATGGGCAATAAATGCTGGTCTTGCCAGCGACACCCACATCCCATAAATGAATAAATAAAACAAAAATTGATATAGTGCCTTTCATGTCCTGAGAATGTCCCAAAGCAAAAGAATTAATTTTGAAGTGTTGTCACTTTATGCACAGCAAGGTCCGACAAACAACAAGATTAATTAACCAGTTAATCAGTTTTTGGTGGTGTTGGTTGAAGGGTGAATGTTGGCCATTACACCGGTAGAAATCCCCTGCTCTTCTTCGAATAATTTCATGGGGTTTCATTTTACAAACAAATGGGGGCCTTGGTTTAATGACTTCTCCAACATACAAAATCTCCGTCAATGCAAACTCGCTCAGTACTGCACTGAAGTGTCAGCTTGGATTATGGGGTAGAGTTTCGCCCCAGATCGGCCAAACCAGCGCAAAAGATCGAGGAATTTCAAGCACAAGTTACGTGCCATTTCCGCGATCTTTTGCGCTGGTTTAAGAAACATCGCGTTAGAAGCTGGCCCCGCCCACAAAACTGGCCACGCCCTCAGATCGAATGAGTCAGCAAGGCGAGTTTCCGCTAATTGTGCCTGTTTGTGGCCTTTCGAAGAGGCTCTTAAAATTAAGCCTTTTTAAAGCGCGAGGATACTAATAGACATCTTTCAATTCTTTTAAATATTAAAAAAATGTCATTTACTAAGAAACTGACTACTGTACACCAATGAAACTAGTCAATGGTTCTGTATAGTTTTTAAAGTCATTTTCAGTTATTTAAAATCAGGTAACTCACAGGTGGTGGACTGATTAAAAGTGCTTATTTTTTGTGATTAACCCATTGTCAGCTGTATTAATCAAACTGCACCAGGTTACCGCTCTTAAATATATCAAGGAATATTTTTAAACATTATGCTCCAAAACACTGCCCGATTGAGCTGGTTCATGGAAGATTTTACGTTTGTGATTATGTAAATAGGTTTGAGCGGAAGCTTGAACCATAACCTCACTTTGGGAAACTTGCGCGATTTTCAGCGCAATTCGCGCCCGGAAACTCTACCCCGATGTGCTGGAGTGGAGCTCGAACCCACAATCTATGGAGTCATTCAAGAAGCAGTTGGATGCAGTGGTGGAGGACTATTGTAGGTTTCTCTGGAAGGATGAGTTAGATGGACCAAAAGGCCTCCCTCCTTTTCTTATATATTTGTTCTTGGGAATACGTGTAGTGCTCGTGAGGCCCTGAAAAGGTGGTCATTGGCCTGCTTCTTGAACTGCTGCAGTCTTTATGGCAGTACTGCTCCCACAGTGATTTTTTTTTAATTCGTTTATGGATCTGGGCGTCGCTGGTAAGGCCAGCATTTATTGCCCATCCCTAATTGCCCTCGAGAAGGTGGTGGTGAGCTGCCTTCTTGAACCGCTGCAGTCCGTGTGGTGAAGGTACTCCCATACTGCTGTTAGGGAGGGAGTTCCTGGATTTTGACCCAGCGACGATGAAGCAATGGCGATATATTTCCAAGTCAGGATGGTGTGTGACTTGGAGGTGGTGGTGTTCCCATGCGCCTGCTGCCCTTGTCCTTCTAGGTGGAAGAGGTCGCGGGTTTGGGAGGTGCTGCCGAAGAAGCCTTGGCGAGTTGCTGCAGTGTTCGGTAGGGAATCAGCGAATCCCGGGATTTTGACCCAGTGGCGATGAAGTGGTGATCTGTGTCTTAGTCAGGTTAGCCTGTGACATGGAAAGGAACTTGGAGATGATGGTGTTCCCTGACATCTGTACTTATCTTTGTGAATTTAAGACAGTGTTTAAATCCACCAGTAGTTATTTGATGACTTAACATAGCTTAGCTATTTAAAATAATTTATACCTTCTGAAACTGATGTAAAAACACTGGAAAAACATTCTGCAAACTGCAGTATGCTAACCAGGTTTTGCTCATTTCAGTTTAAAAGTACAACTTTCATGTACTCACACATCAAAATAAACGCAGCCACATGTGTTTAACTGGGTCTACAATCAGTCTCGCCATTTTAGATCATAAATCTTACTCCACATGGTTCCTGATTTTGACAACAATTCTAAAGCTAGCTTTTAATATGATGTGAGAATGGAGGGTGGTGGAGGGTGAAGGAGGGGTGGAAGGGTGGAGGAGGGTGGAAGAGGGGTGGTGGAGGAGAGTGAAGGAGGGGTAGTGGAGGGGGGAGGAGGGTGGAGGAGGGGTTATGGAGGAGGGTGGAGGAGGAGTGGTGGAGGGGGGAGGGGGTGGAGGAGGGGGGTGGAGGAGGGTGGAGGAGGGGTGGAGGAGGGGGGAGGAGGATGAAGGAGGGTGGAGGAGGGGTGGTGGAGTGGTGAGGAGGATGAAGGAGGGTGGAGGAGGGGTGGAGGAGGGGTGGAGGAGGGGGAAGGAGTGTGGAGGAGTGTGGAGTATTATGTCCGTGTATAATTGAGACACGGACTGCAGGAGTTGATTATAACAGGTCTTTACTGAATGGAGACAACCTGGAAACTGAAACTACAGAAGCCTGCTAGGGCCTTTTATACAGGGGTGGTCACTGCTGGTACTGCAGTCTGAGACCAGTTATTCCCTTAAAGGTACATACACAACAATAATCACATTTGATTTTGTGTCTCAAGAAAACATTTGAGTCGTGTTTTAGCAATGAGGAATAATTCTTCCACGTTAAGAAATTTTATTCAAATTTAACTCCAGTTCCCAATTCGATCTTTAATCTTATCGATAAATATCCTGCTCCTATTTCGTATGTTCTTATGTTCGTAGCGAGAGGGTTTGAGTACAGGAACAAGGATGTCTTGCTGCAGTTGTACAGGTCCTTGGTGAGACCACATCTTGAGTATTGTGTGCAGTTTTGGTCGCCTTATCTGAGGAAGGATGTTCTTGCCATGGAGGGAGTACAGTGAAGATTCACCAGGCTGATACCTGGGATGGCAGGAATGATGTATGAGGAGAGATTGGGTCGATTGGGTCGCTGGAGTTTAGAAGAATGAGAGGGGATCTCATTGAAACTTATAAAATTCTAACAGCACTAGACAGACTAGATGCAGGAAGGATGTTCCCGATGGTCGGGGAGTCCAGAACCAGGGGTCACAGCCTAAGCATAAGGGGTAAGCCATTTAGGACAGAGATGAGGAGGAATTTCTTCACCCAGAGAGTGGTGAACCTGTGGAATTCTCTACCACAGAAGGCAGTAGAGGCCAATTTATTAAATATATTCAAGAAGGAGTTAGATATATTTCTTAAGGCTAAAGGGATCAAGGGATATGGAGAGAAGGCAGGAACAGGGTACTGAATTTGGATGATCAGCCATGATCTCATTGAATGGCGGAGCAGGCTCGAGGGGCCGAATGGCCTCCTGCTCCTATCTTCTATGTTTCTATGATAGTTTGCGGCCCACTTCACCACTCAGCCCACAACTGAGCTCACTCGTCTCAGGCAGCTCAAACCTCAGTGCTGTTCCTCGGTGGCTGATACCCCAAAACATTGACATTCCTCCATTCAGATAATGCGGTAAAAGACTCACAGTGAAACACCACACCTGGACACATGGTCATTCGCTCTCATTCAGTGTGGAAGGCTTTTTAATAACATTCTCTATTTTTTTTATAGAGAACTTAAGGTGAAGGACCTACAAAGTTTAAAAATGAAAGAGAAGGCAAGGATAATCAATAAGTGGCGATCCCATCAAAATCTCCTAACTCTCTTTAAAGCTCAGACCATCCAGGCCATGGATACTGCTGCCACAACTGGGCACTGAGGACAGTCCTCTCAACACAGAGGTTTTTCAGTAACTGTACAGTTGTGCCATGTGGTAATATCTTTTCACTTGTTACCGTAGAATTATGAAGAGATAGGAATCCCAATCCTCCAATATGTTGCAACAAATGTTACTGGAACGGATGTGATGGCTGTAGTAAAGAGCGGCCTGGAAATTTTTTTAAAATATGCAGTTTTTTTAATGATGCAGGTACATTAGATGCTCCTTCAATGTAACAACACAGAATGTAAAGCAAGCCTTTGCAGCTGGACCTGTTTTATTTGGAAACTCCTGTAGAGATAGACACACTTCCATGTTTGGCAATCCAGGTGGTTGGGCTGGGATTCTGCCCGGTGGAGCCCTCCAACTCTCACCGCTCCTAGAGTTTGGGGGAGGGGATCAATGGGAGGGCTCCTCATTTGCGTGGGACTATTGGGCGGATGGCCCAATTGAGGTGTTTCATTGGTGCCCACCTTTCCTGTGCGACCAGAATCTGTGGCAGTCACCCCACATGGAGGGGTGGGATGCCAAGCCACTGCCAAGGAGGGCAGGACCCTTTTTTATTATTATTAGTTCTCGGGATGTGGACGACTCTGGCAAGGCTGGTATTTATAGCCCATCCCTAGTTTCCATGAACTGTGTGGCTTTGCTGGGCCATTTTGAAGGGAAGTCAACCACATTGGTGTGGGACTGGACTCACATATAGACCAGATCGGGTACCACCAGCAGACTTGCTTCCCTAAAGGACATGAGTGAACCAGTTGGGGTGTTATGACAATCCAATAGCTTCATGGTCACCGGGAGAAGTGGTACAGACAGAATCCCTTTGCATTGATCTGAGGAAAAGCAAAGGATCGGAGACATGGTTGGGGCACATTACAAACTGGAGTGGAAAGAAAATGGAGGGTGAAATTTGGAGACAAGTTAGAGAGGCGTATATTAATAGTAATGTTAAAGTTGTGGGAAACAGTGATGACTTTGGGTTCAGTGTAAGCATAGAAAAGGGGAAAGAAAAGTCGAGAGCAAGGGCACTTTACCGGAAAAGATACGATAACAAGGTAAAAAAGAATCTCACCAGATGAAATAGGAGAAAAGTTGGCAAATAGAACCATGAATTAGCAATGAAACATATTTGAACAGGAGATGGAAGGGTTACAAATCAGGAATATCCCCCAAGTTAGAATAAAAGGTGTATATCAATGACTGGGGCTCCACGGATGAATAGAGAGATAAAATCAAATTATCAACAAAAGTAGAAGCATTTTGCACATAGGACAGAAAATGACAATGAAAACCAGAACTAATATAAAGAATATATGAAAGGTAAAAAAAAAGATTAGAAAGGTGATGGAAGGTTATGAGAGGAAATTATCAAAAGACATAAAAGGCAATAAAAAGGCTTTTTATCAGCAAATTAGTGGAATCCCTGCCGAGGCACTAAAGCATGGCAGAGACGTACTACTGGCGTGAATTCATGAACTCATTTCTCTTATCTGGAAGGAGGAGAGCATGCCAGGGGATCTCAGAGACGCCGTAATTGTGACCATCTTCAAGAAAGGTGACAAGTCCGATTGCGGTAATTACAGAGGAGTTTCCCTGCTGTCTGCCACAGGGAAAGTCATCGCAAGAATCCTCCTCAATCGCGTTCTCACAGTGTCTGAAGAGCTCCTCTCGGAGTCGCAATGCGGATTCTGCCCACTAAGGGGCACAATGGACATGATCTTCACCGCACGTCAATTACAAGAGAAATGCAGGGAACAGCACCAACCACTGTACATGGCCTTCTTTGATCTCACAAAGGCCTTCGACACTGTCAACCGTGAGGGATTATGGAGTGTCCTCCTCAAATTCGGCTGCCCTCAAAAGTTTGTCAGAATCCTCCGCCTGCTTCACGATGACATGCAAGCCGTGATCCTGACCAACGGTTCCACCACAGACCCAATTTGTTAAGTCCGTGAATGATTGAGACACGGACTAGCAGGAGAGAAAACAAACAGATCTTTACTGGTGAAAGGCATAAACGAAACTAAACAACAGAGGCTCTCTAGCGCCTTTTATACAGGGGTGGTCACTGCCGGTACTGCAGTCTGAGACCAGTTATTCTCTTAAAGGTACATACACAACAATTCCTCCCCTTTTAGATAAACAGTACATAACATTCATTTAACAACTAATGATAACGAATTACAATCACAACTACTGTTGCTAGATACATTGGTTAAGTTTAAGCAATTATAAGTTCAGTCTTCGAGGAGGCTTCCTGATTCTGTCTGGATAACGCCTCTTTGGGGTATCAGGTTCCTCTGGCAATGTTGAGTCGGAATCAATGTCGTTGTTTGGTTCATCTGCTTCCAATATTATCGGTTCTGCGGTAGCTGCAATTGGAACGTTGATTTCATTACCAGGTGTATCAGATCGTGGTGTGGAGTTGACGTTTTCCAGTGACTCTAGAATCTGGTCAGCATGGCATCTTACAATGCTCTCCCCAATGTCCACGGTATACATGAGAGGTCCTTGTTGTGTACAAATCGTTCCTGGCTGCCATTTCTCAGTGCGGTAGTCCCGGGCCAAAACTGGTTGACCTATCTTAAAACTCCTGGTCGGCCTTTCATTCATATTCTGAAACTGCCTGTTCTCCACATCTCTTCGGACGTTTGGCTTAACCAAATCCAAGCGGCATCGTAGTCTTTGATTGAAGAACATCATGGCTGGAGTAACCGAAGCCGATGCTACTCCGAATACCAATCGATGATACTGGTAAAGACCTTTGTGAGTGTTTATCGTGAGATACTTCCTAGAGGACTCTTCAACCTCCATCTGCAAATATGTTTGTGCTAGGTCAATTTTTGTAAAACGCTTCCCTCCAGACAGCGAGGCGAAGATGTCTTCTCTCCTTGGAAGAGGATATTGTACTGTGCGAAGGACAGGGTTCACCGTCACCTTGAAATCCCCACAGATGCGAATCTTCCTTGGCGTTCCGGACTTATTGGTTAACGTTTTCTTCATGACAGGAACGATGGGTGTCGCCCACTCGCCCAGTCGACCTTAGACAACACGCCCGCCTTCTCCAGATTCTCCAGCTCTGCCTCGACGGCTGGGCGAATTGCATATGGTACCGGTCTCGCTTTGAAAAACTTGGGAACTGCATTCTCTTCTATTTTTATCGAGGTGGTTACGCCTTTAAGCGTGCCCAGTTCTTGTTGAAATACCTCTTTGGCGTTAGCTAAGATTGTTGACAATCGTCCAGGAGTGACGACTTCATCTTTTTTTACCGTCCACCGTCATTGCATGAATGGAATGCCAATCTAAGTTTATCTTCCTGATCCATTCCCGTCCCAATAACGGTGGTCCACCATTTGGCAGTATGTAGAGATACAATTTCCGTATTTTCTTGCCATTGTATTCGACAGGCACCCTTATTTTTCCTCTGGGGTATGCTTTTTGCCCCGTATACGTCGTCAAGACGATGGATGTCTCTCTCAAGGGTATGTGTGAAAATAGCCGCTCGTAGTCTCGTCGATTCATGGCGGTTAGCGCTGATTCTGTATCCAATTCCATTTTAACTTGGGACCCTGCTATCGTGAGAGTGACCCAAATGGTTCGGTGATCCTCTTTTGCGATTACATTGTGAAGTTTGAGACAGCTTAGTCTCTTGTTTCTGGATTCACTATCGCTCATCTGGTCTTCGGAACTACTGTCCGTCATCTTTTGTACTTTCTTGTACGGTTCCTTAGTAGCCTTTTTGTTGTCGCTGGTCTTCTTCCCAGACCTACAAACTCGTGCAATGTGTCCAATCTTCCCGCATTGTCTGCATATTTTGTCTTTGGACCAGCAGTCCTTCTGGTCATGGTTAGTTCTGCCGCAGCGATAACATTTTGCAAATCCCCGTGTCATTTCGTGGGTGCCATATTCCTGTGGTTTTTGTTGAATTTCTGCAGCTCCTCTGGCTGCTGCTTCATACGATACTGCCACGCTGAAAGCCTTATCTAGCGTCAGCTCTCTTTCTGCGAGTAACTTCTTCTTTGTTCCTTCACTCAGGAGTCCACAGACAAATTTGTCCCGTAGGGTATCTGCCAGTCCTGCTCCGAACTGGCAGTGCTTTGATAGCTTGCGTAGTTCCGTAAGATACTCAGCATTGCTCTCATCTTTGTGCTGAGTTCTCCTGTGGAATTTAAATCTTTCTGCTATCAACAGCGGTGCAGGGTTTAAGTGCTCCTGTAGAACAGCAACAATTTCGTTAAAACTCTTCGCCTTCGGTTTGGCTGGAGTAATCAGGTCCCGCAATAGGCCGTACGTTCTAACGCCCATTAAGTTTAACAATATCGATGCCTTTTTCCCCTCCGCTATTTCATTTGCCTCGAAATATACCTCGACTCTTTCCACATACGTGGTCCAGTCCTCTAATGTATTATCAAAAGCAGTGATACAGCCAGTCTTCGGCATCTTGCAAATCTAAAATGGCGCCTCCCGCGTTTTGCCTTCTTCTCCGATTTAACAAAATGGCACCTCCCGCGCTTTTCCTTCTTCCCCGCTGTTGTTAGCGCTGCTTTCCACGGTTTCTTGCACGTATTCTTTTTCTTTTATTATTTTCCCGTCGTGGAGCCGACCCTCTGGGACACTTCCCTCCCTCTTCTGAGGTCCGAACGCTGCCCAGCTTCGAAACACCGGCCGCGCTCTGTATGCTCCACCCTCTCTCTCTCTCCTTGCTTCCCGACTCGCTGCCCGGCCCCGTTGAAAAGCCACCCGATCGAGCTTCAGCCAGCCGCAGCCCAGGAAGGATCAGAGCACTACCTGCCACCAGCCCGATTAGCTGGGAAACCACGGACCGAGGAACCCAGCCTGGCTCTGGACAGTCTCTCCTGCAAGTTTTGAAATCGATGATTGAAGGTCGACGCCCGTTTCTCGAGTTTCAATGGCCTATTTTTTTTTCTTTTTTCTTCTTTCTTCTGGCTCCGACCTTCAACAACGTCGTCGGAGCTGCTGCTGAGTTGCAGGTAAGTTCGTTTCTAACTCGTCGCCAGTGTTAAGTCCATGAATGATTGAGACACGGACTAGCAGGAGAGAAAACAAACAGATCTTTACTGGTGAAAGGCATAAACTAAACTAAACAACAGAGGCTCTCTAGCGCCTTTTATACAGGGGTGGTCACTGCCGGTACTGCAGTCTGAGACCAGTTATTCTCTTAAAGGTACATACACAACACAATTCACATACGAACCGGGGTCAAGCAAGGCTGTGTCATCGCACCAACGCTCTTCTCGATCTTCCTTGCTGCAATGCTCCATCTTCATCTCACCCTCAGTAAGCTCCCCGCTGGAGTGGAACTAATTCACAGAACAAATGAGAAACTGTTCAACCTCCGTCACCTCCAGTCCAGATCCAAGGACGTCCCATCCTCTGTTGTCAAATTACAGTATGCAGTCAACACCTTCACTGAAGCATACGAGAGCATAGGCCTTACACTAAACATCCGTAAGACAAAGGTCCTCTACCAACCTGCCCCCGCCACACAGTACTGCCCCCTGATTATCAAAATCCACGACAAGGCCTTGGACAATGTGGACCAATTTCCATAACTCGAGAGCCTACTGCCAACAAGGGCAGACGTCGACGACGAAGTCCAACACTGCCTTCAGTGTGCCAGTGCAACCTTCGGTCGCCTGAGGAAGAGAGTGTTTGAAGACCAGGACCTCAAACCCAGCACTAAGCTCATGGTCTACAGAGCAGTAGTGATACCCGCCCTGCTGTATGCCTCAGAGACATTCGGCCCCTCGAGCCTGCTCCGCCATTCAATGAGATCATGGCTGATCATCCAAATTCAGTACCCCGTTCCTGCCTTCTCTCCATATCCCTTGATCCCTTTAGCCTTAAGAAATATATCCAACTCCTTCTTGAATATATTTAATGAATTGGCCTTAACTGCCTTCTGTGGTAGAGAATTCCACAGATTCACCACTCTCTGGGTGAAGAAATTCCTCCTCATCTCTGTCCTAAATGGCTTACCCCTTATCCTTAGACTGTGACCCCATGTTCTGGACTCCCTGACCATCGGGAACATCCTTCCTGCATCTAGTCTGTCTAGTGCTGTTAGAATTTTATAAGTTTCAATGAGATCCCCTCTCATTCTTCTAAACTCCAGTGAGTATAAGCCCAATCGACACAATCTCTCCTCGTACGTCATTCCTGCCATCCCAGGTGTCAGCCTGGTGAATCTTCGCTGCACTCCCTCCATGGCAAGAACATCCTTCCTCAGGTAAGGTGACCAAAACTGCACACAGTACTCAAGGTGCGGTCTCACCAAGGTCCTGTACAACTGCAGCAAGACATCCTTGCTCCTGTACTCGAATCCTCTTGCTATGAAGGCCAACATACCATTTGCCTTCTTAACCGCCTGCTGCGCCTGCATGCTTACCTTCAGCGACTGGTGCACAAGGACATCCAGGTCTCGTTGCACTTCCCCTTCTCCCAATCTATTGCTGTTCAGATAATAATCTGCCTTCCTGTTTTTGCCCCCAAAGTGGATAACCTCGCTTTTATCCACATTATACTGCATCTGCCATGCGTCTGCCCAAACACCCAACCTGTCCAAACCATACTGGAGTTTCTCGGCATCCTCCTCACAGCACACACGCCCACCCAGCTTTGTGTCGTCTGCAAACTTGGAGATATTACATCTAGTTCCCTTGTCTAGATCATTAATATATATTGTGAACAGTTGGGGTCCTAGCACCGATTCCTGCGGTACCCAACTAGTCACTACCTGCCACTCGGAAAAGGAGCCGTTTATTCCAACTCTTTGCTTCCTGTCTGCCAACCAGTTCTCTATCCAAGTCAGTACCTTACCCCCAATCCCATGTGCTTTAACTTTACGCACTAATCGAAAGCCTTCTGAAAGTCCAAATACACCACATCCACTGGTTCTCCCTTATCTATTCTACCAGTTACATCCTCAAAAAATGCCAGTAGATTAGTCAAGCACGATTTACCTTTTGTAAATCCATGTTGACTTTGTCCGATCCTGTCATTGTTTTCCAAGTGCTCTGCTATTACACCTTTTATAATGGACACTAGCATTTCACCCACTATCAATGTCAGGCTTAATTCCACGTTTTCTCGCTATCACCTTTTTTAAATAGTGGGGTTACTAGTGGGGTTACATTAGCTACCCTCCAATCCATGGGAACTGTGCCAGAGTCTATAGAATTTTGGAAGATGACCAGCAATGCATCTACTATTTCTAGGGCCACTTCCTTAAGTACCCTAGCATGTAGATTATCAGGCCATGGGGATTTATTGGCCTTCAATCCCGTCAATTTCCCTCACATAATTTCCCTACAAATACTGATTTCATTCAGTTCCACCCTCTCATTAGATGCTATGTTCCCCAACATCTCTGGGAGGTTATTTGTGTCCTCCTTTGTGAAGACAGAACCAAAATATATATTTAATTGGTCAGCCATTTCTTTGTTCCCCATTATAAATTCCCCTGATTCTGACTGCAAGGGACCTATGCTTGACTTCACCAATCTTTTTCTCTTCACATATCTATAGAAGCTATTATAATCAGTTTTTATGTTACCTCAAGCTTACTCTCATACTCTATTTTCCCCCTCTTAATTAATCCTTCTGTCCTCCTTTGCTGAATCCTAAACTGCTCCCAATCCTCAGGTTTGCTGCTTTTTCTGTCCAATTTATATGACCTCTCCTTGGATCTTACGCTATCCCTAATTTCCCTTGTGAGCCACGGTTGCGCCACCTTTTTTGTTTTATTTTTATGCCAGACAGGGATGAAGAAATTCTGTAGTTCATCCATGCGATCTTTAAATGTTTGCCATTGCCTATCCACCGTCAACCCTTTAAGTAACGTTCCCCAATCCATCCTAGCCAACTCACGCCTCATACCATCGTAGTTTCCTTTATTTAAATTCAGGACCCTAGTCTCTGAGTCAACTACTTCACTCTCCATCTTAATGAAGAATTCCATCATATTATGATCGCACCTCCCCAAGGGGCCTCGCACAACAAGATTGCTAATCAATCCTTTCTCATTACATAATACCCTGCCTAAGATGGGCTGATCTCTAGTTGGTTCCTCGACATATTGGTCCAGGAAACCATCCCGTATACACTCTAGGAATTCCTCCTCTGCAGTATTGTTACTAATTTGGTTAGCCCAATCTATATGTAGATTAAAGCCACCCATGATAACTGCTGTGCCCTTATTGCACGCGTCTCCAATTTCCTGTTTAATGCCATCCCCAACCTTAGCATTACTGTTTGGGGTCTTTTTACAGCTCCCACTAACGTTTTCTGCCCCGTAGTATTTTTCAGCTCGACCCATACAGATTCCACATCATCAGAGCTAATATCCTTCCTTACTATTGTGTTAATCTCCACTTTAACCAGCATTGCTACCGCACCTTCTTTTCCTTTTTTCCTGTCCTTCCTGAATATTGAATACCCCTGGATGTTGAATTCCCAGTCTTGGTCACCCTGGAGCCATACCTCCGTAATCCCAATTATATCATATCCGTTTACATCTATTTGCACAGCTAATTCATCCACCTTATTACGAATGCTCCTCGCATTAAGGCACAAAGCCTTCAGGCTTGATTTTTTAACACTAGCCTTTTTGGAATTATTATTTACTGCGGCCCTGTTTGATTTACACCCTTGATTTCTCTGCCTTCCACTTTTGCTGTTCTTCCTGTCTTTTGTTTCTATCCTTGCTTCCCTTTCCTCTGTCTCCCGGCACAGGTTCCCAACCCTCTGCCATTTTAGTTTAAGCCCTCCCCAACAGCACTAGCAAAGATGCCCCCTAGGACATCGGTTTCAAACCAGGAATTGTGAAAGAAAATCTCAGTGTTGGAGTTAATGCCGCAGGGTGGGGCTGCACAAGCAGAAGGGACATGGGTGACCACCAGGCGAAGCAATAGAAGCAGGCAGGTAGTGCAGGGGACCCCTGTGGCCATCCCCCTTTCAAACAAGTATACCAGTTTGGATACTGTTGAGGGGGATGACTCACCAGGGGAAGGAAGCAGCAGCCAACTTCCTAGTGCTTCTGCTGCTCAGGAAGGGAGGAAAAAGAGTGGGCGAGCAATAGCGGTAGGGGATTCTATCGTAAGGGGAACAGATAGGCATTTCTGTGGCCGTAGACGTGACTCCAGGATGGTGTGTTGCCTCCCAGGTGCCAGGGTCAAGGATGTCACGGAACGGCTGCAGGGCATCCTGAAGGGGGAGGGTGAACAGGCAGAGGTCGTGGTTCACATTGGGACCAATGACATAGGTACGAAGAGGGATGAGGTCCTGCAGCAAGAATTTAGGGAGCTAGGTAGCAGATTAAAGAGTAGGACCTCAAAGGTTGTAATCTCTGGAATACTCCCGGTGCCACGTGCTAGTGATTATAGGAATAGGAGGATAGAGCAGATGAATGCGTAGCTAAAGAGTTGGTGCAGGAGGGAGGGCTTTAGTTTCCTGGATCACTGGGCCTGCTTCTGGGGAAGGTGGGACTTGTACAAGTCAGGCGGGTTGCACCTGAACCAGAGCGGGACAAATATCCTTGCAGGGAGGTTTGCTAGCACTGTTCGGGGGGGTTTAAACTAAAATGGCGGGGGGTTGGGAACCTGAGCAGGGAGACAGAGGAAAGGAAAACAGTATTTGTAATAAGGTGGATGAATTGGCTGCGCAAATAGAGGTAAACGAATATGATTTGGTTGGGATTACGGAAACGTGGCTCAAGGATGGCCAAGACTGGGAACTCAACATCCAGGGGTATTTGATATTCAGGAAAGATAGGCAAAAAGGAAAGGGAGGTGGGGTAGCATTACTGGTTAAAGAAGGGATTAATACAATTGTAATGAAGGATATTAGCTCAGATGATGTGGAATCTGTATGGGTAGAATTGAGAAATACTAAGGGGAAAAAAACATTAGTGGCAGTGGTATATAGACCTCCAAACAGTAAGGCGGAGGTTGGGGATGGCATTAAAAGGGGAATGAAAGAAGCGTGCAATAAGGGCACAGTAGTCATCATGGGTGAGTTTAATCTACATATAGATTGGGCCAACCAAATTAGTAACAATACTGTGGAGGAGGAATTCCTGGAGTGTTTACGGGATGGTTTCCTGGACCAATATGTCGAGGAACCAACCAGAGATCAGGCCATCTTAGACTGGGTATTATGTAACGAGAAAGGATTAATTAGCAATCTTGTTGTACGAGGCCCCTTGTGTCGGAGCGATCATAATATGATCGAATTCTTCATTAAGATGGAGAATTAAGTAGTTGACTCAGAGACAAGGGTCCTCAATTTAAATAAAGGAAACTACGATGGTCTGAGGAGCGAGTTGGGTAGAATTGATTGGGGAATGGCACTCAAAGGGTTGACGGTGGATAGGCAATGGCAAACATTCAAAGACCGAATGGATGAGCTACAGAATTTGTTCATCCCAGTTTGGCATAAAAATAAAACAAAAAAGGTGACTCAACTGTGGCTAACAAGGGAAATTAGGGATAGCATAAGATCCAAGGAGAGGACATATAAATTGGCTAGAAAAAGCAATAATCTTGAGGATTGGGAGCAGTTTAGGAGTCAACAAAGGAGGACAAAGGGATTAATTAAGAAAGGGAAAATAGAATATGAGAGTGAGCTTGCAAGGAACATAAAAACTGACTGTAAAAGCTTTTATAGATATGTGAAGAGAAAAATATTGGTGAAGTCAAGCGTAGGTCCCTTACAGTCAGAATCAGGGGAAATTTAAAATGGGAAACAAGGAAATGGCTGACCGACTAAATACATACTTTGGTTCTGTCTTCACAAAGGAGGACACAAATAACCTTTCAGAGATGCCGGGGAACATAGGGTCTAATGAGAGGGAGGAACTGAAAGTAATCAGTATCTGTAGGGAAATGATGTTAGGAAAATTGATGGGACTGAAGGCCGATAAATCCCCAGGGCCTGATGGTCTACATCCCAGGGTACTTAAGGAAGTGGCCCTAGAGATAGTAAATGCATTGCTGGTCATCTTCCAGAACTCGATAGACTCTGGAACAGTACCCATGGATTGGAGGGTAGCTAATGTTACCCCACTATTCAAAAAAGGTGGTAGAGAAAAAGCGGGGAATTATAGACCGGTAAGCCTGACATCGGTAGTGGGGAAAATGCTGGAGTCTATTATAAAAGATGTAATAGCAGAGCACTTGGAAAGCAGTGACAGGATCGGACAAAGTCAACATGGATTTACAAAAGGTAAATCATGCTTGACTAATCTACTGGAATCTTTTGAGGATGTAACTGGTAAAATAGATAAGGGAGAACCAGTGGATGTGGTGTATTTGGACTTTCAGAAGGCTTTCGATAAGGTCCCACATAAGTGATTAGCGTGCAAAATTAAGGCACATGGGATTGGGGGCAAGGTATTGACTTGGATAGAGAACTGGTTGGCGGACAGAAAGCAAAGAGTTGGAATAAACGGGTCGTTTTCCGAGTGGCAGGCAGTGACTAGTGGGGTACCGCAAGGATCGGCCCTAGGACCCCAGCTGTTCACAATATATATTAATGATCTGGACGAGGGAATTGGATGTAATATCTCCAAATTTGCAGACGACACAAAGCTGGGTGGGAGGGTAAGCTGTGAGGAGGATGTCGTGAAACTCCAGTACGATTTGGACAGGTTGGGTGATTGGGCAGAAACATGGCAAATGCACTATAATGTGGATAAATGTGAGGTTATCCACTTTGGTGGCAAAAACAGGAAGGCAGATTATTATTTGAATGGCAATAGATTGGGAGAAGGGGAAGTGCAAAGAGACCTGGGTGTTGTTGTGCACCAGTCGCTGAAGGTAAGCATGTAGGTGCAGCAGGCGGTTAAGAAGGCAAATGGTATATTGGCCTTCGTAGCAAGAGGGTTCGAGTACAGGAACAAGGATGTCTTGCTGTAGTTGTACAGGGCCTTGCTGAGACCGCACCTTGAGTATTGTGTGCAGTTTTGGTCACCTTACCTGAGGAAGGATGTTCTTGCCATGGAGGGAGTGCAGCGAAGATTCACCAGGCTGACACCTGGGATGGCAGGAATGACATACGAGGAGAGATTGTGTCGATTGGGCTTATACTCACTGGAGTTTAGAAGATTGAGAGGGGATCTCATCGAAACCTATAAAATTCTGTCAGGTCTGGACAGACTAGATGCAGAAAGGATGTTTCTGATGGCCGGGGAGTCCAGAACCAGGGGTCATAGTCTAAGGATAAGGGGTAAGCCTTTTAGGACTGAAATGAAGAGGAATTTCTTCACCCAGAGAGTGGTGAACCTGTGGAATTCTCTGCCTCAGAGGGCGGTGGAGGCCAGTTCATTAAATATATTCAAGAAAGAGTTGGATATATTTCGTGAGGCTAAAGGGATCAAGGGATATGGGGAGAAGGCAAGGACAGGGTACTGAATTTGGATGATCAGCCATGATCTCATTGAATGGCGGAGCAGGCTCGAGGGGCCGAATGGCCTACTCCTATCTTCTATGTTTCTATGCTTCTCCACCTCACAATGCAGCAGTGTGGGTGGGAGACAATAACTGGCAACTGCCAGTAGAGGGCAGCATTTATAAACAGGGTCACCATGCACAGGGCTCTGGAGATGGGGCCTGGGGGGAATCATTCAAAATCCCAACACTGCCACATGCCTAGGGTTAAATCCAATATGTCGTTGGTGGCAGGTCAAAGCAGTTTAGTACAAAGAGTTAAGTACATCTCACTGTTTGATGTCTATAACGGGAACAGAACCTTTCAGAAAAGTTTCATTCATCTTTCTTTAACAAGGCAACTAACCCACGTAAGCTGGAAAAATAGATGTAAAAGGAACTCTTATCGATTGTCTTGCTCCAAGACCTTAATGAATTCTGCCACGAGTCCTTCATGAAAATGACCAATGTTTTTGAGATCCCTGCAACAGAATTAAGAATGAAGAATTTTTAATGCTCCTGACAAAACCTGTCGGAAACCAAGCAGATTGAAAGGAAGATAGGAACAGGAGTCAGCCATTCAGCCCCTCGAGCCTCCAATGCCATTCAATTAGATCACTGCTGATCTGTGCCTCAAGTCTATTTACCCACCTTTGCCCCATGTCCCTTGTTAGTCTTTCCCAACTAAAATCTATCAATCTCAGCCTTAAAAGCTCCACTTGTCCTAGAATCCACAGCCCTTTGGGGAGAGAATCCAGATTTCTAATACCTTGTGTGAAAAGGTACTTCATGACTTTTCATCCTAAATGGCCAAATTTTAAAATCACAATTCTTCCTATTTGTAATCCAGCCATCTTAAGATAAAGGCCAAATTTCCATTGGCCTTATTTATTACTTTTTGTACCTGTCGACTAGTTTTAAATGATTTGTGGAGTTAGACTCCCAAATCTCTTTGCTCCTCTACAGTTCCTAGTTTCTCACCATTTGGAAAATGTAGTTTTCTTTGGTCCAAAGTGGACGACCTCACACTTGTCCATCTGTCATAGTTTTGCAACTTCCTGCTCCCACACTACTTACTGTGTCTCTGACTTTAGTGTCATCTGGAAGCTTGGATATACAGCTCTATTCCTTGATCCAATTGATTAATAAATATGGGAAAAAGTTGCGGCTCCAGAACAGATCCACTTGTCACATTCTGCCAATCTGAGTACAAACCCTTTATCCCCAATCACTGTCTCCTACCTCCCAACCAACTTCCAACCCAAGCCTTGCCATGCTGGCTCTCTCTGATCAGCTCATTTTCGGACAAGTGCTCAGTCACTCTATCCCTAATGAGAGATTCTAGTAGCGTCCCCACAATTGAGTTTAAATTCACAGGCCTGTGGTTACCTGGTTTCTCTCTCCCACCCTTCTTAAATAATGGACTGACATTTGCAATTTTTGAGTTTAACAGCATAGTTCCCAAATCAAGAGTTTGAATGATTATAGCTAATGCTTCTGCAATTTCCCAACTTCTTTTAATACCCTGGGATGGAAACCATCAGGTCCTGGTGATTTATCTATCCTGGCCCCCATTATTTTCTCCATTACCATTTTATTACTAATATTGAATTCAATAAGTGCATTCCCTTGATTTATTTTAGTTTCCCTCCAATTAATGGTACCTTCCACAAATCCATGCTGGCTCTCTCTGATCAGCTGAAAATTTTCGAGGTGTTCTGTCACCCTATCCTTAATTATAGACTCTAGTAATTTCCCGACAACAGATATTAGACTAACTGGTTTATAATTCACTGGTTTCCCTCTCTTGCCATTCTTAAATGCAGAGTAACATGCGCAATTTTCCAAACGAAAGGACGGTTCCTGAATCTAGAGAACATTGGAAGATTATAATTAGGGCATCTGCAATGTGCTCCTAGTTCCTTTAAAACCCTGGGATGGAAACCATCTGGTCCTGGGGATCTGTCACTCTTTCGTGCCATTATTTTCTTCATTATTGTTATTTTACTTACGTTAGTTTTATTGAGTCCCTTTCCCTGATTCAATATTAGTTTCTTTAGGATTTCCGGCATGGTGTCCTCTTCCTCTACTGTAAATACTGACGCAAAGTAATTATTCAACATGTCTGCCATTTCCCCATTGTCATTGACAATATCACCACTTTATTTTTAAGGGGCCAACATTGCTCCTGACCACCCTCTTTTTCCTAATGTAACTGTAAAAAAATTCGCATTGATTTTGATATCTCTTGCAAGTTTCTTTTCATACTCCCTTTTTGTAACTCTTACTAACTGTTGTGTGACCCTTTGCTGTTCTTTGTATCTTTCCCATTCGCCAGGATCTGTGCTATTTTGTGTATTTTTGTATACCTTTTCCTTTATAGTTTGATGCTGGCCTTTACCCCTTTAGTGGTTCATGGCTGGGTTTTATTGGTAAGTAGGGCTCTTGCCCCTCAGGGGTATAAACTGGTTCTGTATCACATTCAATTCTTTTTTAAACATCTCCCACTGATTTTCTGTCGTTTTACCCATTAACAGATTTGCCCAGTTTACTGTGGACATCCCGTTGGTCAGCCTTACCTAAATCTAGAATCTTAGTAGCTGGTTTGCGTTTTTCCCTTTCAAACACTATGTTGAACTCGATCATGTTATGATCGCTATTGGATAAATGTTCATGCACAGTTAGACTGTTAACTAAATCTGGCTCATTACTCATCACTAAATCTAATATGACATGCCCCCTTGTTGCCTCTAGGACATATTGGCCCAGAAATTTGGGTCTCCACGGGTGAGTATGCACGGGGTTCTCACTCGTAAGCCCAATGGAAGTGACGGTTTCCAGCATGCACTGCGCATGCGCGGGAAACCGGCACTTCCGTTCCCCTGAAAGCAGGGGTTCAGAGGTCGAACACGTGCGCAGGCGCGGCTGCGCGTGCGCATCGAACTTCATTTTTTTTTACAGGTTTTCCCGGGAGGGTAAGTCTCCAGAAGTTAGACATTTAAAAAGCAGGCGTAAGGCCTGCTTTTTACAAGGTAAGTGGTGAATTAATTTAAATTAAAACATTTTTCCCACAGGTTTATTATTTTTAAATACTTTAAAGCAAGGTAAGTTTATTCTTAGCCCCGTTGGAAAATAAAATTATTTATTTCAAAAATTTAAATTATTGTTTAAAATAGTTATTTCATGTAATTTATAGTTTATTTAAAAAATGTGATTAAAAAAAAATGTATTTGAAGATTTAGTGCTGTTTTGGGGCCGTAGTATTTAAAAGTCTTGACAGCTCTTCCTGTCAGACTTATGAATGGAGCATTCCCTGCTCCGATTGGCTCCCCATGGCCCACGTAATCCCAGGGGACGCATCGAACTAACTGCGCCCCTGGGATACGCAAGCACTGCGCGCCGGCAGCTGGACCAGGCCCCGGATCGGAATTCCACGGGGCCCTACAGCTCAACGGCCGGCGCGCAAGGTAAGTGCAGGTCGGATGCTTACACCCGCGGGAAGCCCCCGACCCGAATTTCTGGGCCATTGTTGTAGAAAACTATCCCGGACACACTCAAGAAATTCACTACCTTACTGACAGGTGCTAGTCTGCTTTTCCCAATCTATGTGAAAGTTAAAATCCCCCATTAAAAACACTCTGCCTTTGCTACATGCTTGTCTAATCTCTTCATTTATACAATGTAGCACTTCAGAGCTGCTATAGGAGGCCTATACACAACTCCCAATACAGTCTTAGATCATTTATTTCTTAATTCAACCCATAAAGTCTCCATTGCCTGCTTACCTCTCTTTAAATCCTCTCTTATCATTGAAGTGATTTCATCCTTAATCACTAAGGCTACTCCTCCCCCCCTGCCATTTTCCCTATCTTCCCTGTAGACCTTATAACTTGGTATATTTAGTTCCCAGTCCTGACCGTCTTGCAGCCATGTCTCAGTAATGGCTACAATGTCATACCCTCCAATTTGAATTCATGCCTGCAGTTCATTCAATTTATTCCTTATACTCCGTGCATTTGTGTAAAGAACCCTTATTTGGGCCACACACCCTAGCCTGTCCTTCAGCTCTAATGTTTTACTCATCTTTTTTGCACCCTCTTCAGTGCCTCGAATTCCTTTTTATGACATGGTGTCCAGAATTGTACGCAGTACTCCAAGTGTGGTCCAACCAAGGTTCGATACAAGTTTAGCATAACTTCACTACTTTTCAATTCAATCCCTCCAGAAATAAACCCCAGTGCTTGCGTTTTTTATGGCCTTGTTAACCTGTGTCACTACTTTCAGTGATTTTTGTGTTTCTACTCCGAGATCCCTTTGCTCTTCTACCCCATTTAGATTCGTTATTTCCAAGTAATATGTGACCTCCCTATTTTTCTTACCAAAATGTAATACCTCACATTTATCTGTGTTGATAAATATCGACTATTTACATGAGTTGATGAGATGAAAGTATGAAATGAAAACATTGACCAACAAGTAGGTAAATACAATTTTTTAATTGTTACATGAAACAGGTTTTTACACTGAAGTATTTCTCAAGGTCAACAATCTGTACATGAAGTATGAAATGTAACACCGAACGATGTTTAAAATCCCACGTTGTTGTTTTTTTCATGGAGTGGGAAATACAGTGAACGTCCTCATATTTTAACATCTGTAATAAGACAGCATCTAAAATGGGGAGAGGGAGGGGGAGGAGGGAAGACAGGAGGAGGAAGAGACCTTGGGTTCACCGTTCCTTTGAACTCCGTGCCCTCCAGGAGCTGCCTGGGTCACATGGCATCGCCTCCCCTCCCATACAGGTCTCACTCTGAAAGTGTCTCTAGCTCTTTGTCTCCAATCAGCAGCAGTCTGTTCCGTTAGCCTCAGGGGAGAATTAATTGGTGGCATTTTGTTCGTCCATGAACAAAATATGTAAATGGTTAGTGTTATATTTGGTCCATTTTTGTAAATGATTAAAGTCAGCTCTAGCTTTTGTATTGTGTTTTCTCTCTCCTCATCTTTCGCAACCACCTTCAGGCAGAAAATAAGAAATAAGAAATAGGAGCAGGAGTTGACCATACGGCCCCTCGAACCTGCTCCGCCATTCAATAACATCATGGCTGATCATCGACCTCAGCTCCACTTTCCCGCCCGATCTCCATATCCCTTGATTCCCCTAGAGTCCAAAAATCTATCGATCTCAGCCTTGAATATACGCAAAGACTCAACATCCACAGTCCTCTGGGGCAGAGAATTCCAAAGATTCACAACCCTCTGAGTGAAGAAATTCCTCCTCAACTCAGTCTTCAATGGTCGCCCCTTATCCTGAGACTATGCCCCCTAGTTCTAGACACTCCGGCCAGGGGAAACAACCTCTCCCATCTACCCTGTCAATCCCCTTCAGAATCTTGTATGTTTCAATGAGATCACCTCTCATTCTTCTAAACTCCAGAGAGTATCGGCCCATTCTACACAATCTCTCATCACAGGACAGCCCTCTCATCCCAGGAATCAATCTAGTGAACCTTCGTTGCACCACCTCCAAGGCAAGTGTACTCCTCCTTAGATAAGGAGACCAAAACTGTGCACAGTACTCCAGGTCGGGTCTCACCAAGGCCCTGTACAAGTGACAAGTGGATCCATCGCGGCCTCCTCCTGAGCTCCCCACCCTCATAGATGCCAGTCCTGAGCCAATTCAATTCACTCCACTTGATATCAAAAAATGTCAGAGCACACTGGATACAGCAAAGGCTGTGCGCCCCAACAACATCACAGCTGTAGAGCTAAAGACCTGCACTCCAGAACTAGCCGTACCACTAGCCAAGCTGTTCCTGTACTGGCATCTACCTGACAAAGTGGAAAATTGGGCAGGTATGTCCTTTCTGCAAAAGGCAGGAAAACTCCAATCCGGCCAATTACTGCCCCATCAGTCTACTCTCAATCATCAGCAAAGTAACTAGCCAGGCCACGTAAATACTGTGGCTATAAGAGCAGGTCAGAGGCTGGGTATTCTCCGGCAAGTGACTCACCTCCTGACTCCCCAAAACCATTCGAGCACCTACAAGGCACAAGTCAGGATTGTGATTGAATATTCTCCACTTGCCTGGATGGTTGCAGATCGAACAACACTCAAGAAGTGCGACACAATCCAGCAGAAAGCAGTCCGCTTAATCCACCATCATAAACATTTACACCCTCCTCATCCTGTGCTGCTAGGGCATCACCGAGAGTGGCTCGGTAGTACCACGATTCACTGAGCTGGCTAAGTCCTCAAGGAGATAGCTGCCAGACTGGACTCACTGCAGGTGGAGAGAGAGCAAACACGAGGAAAAAAACGATTTGATCTCGTCCTCAACAATCTACCTGTCGCAGACCATCTGTCCATGACAGTATTGGTCACAGTGACCACTGCACAGTCCTTGTGGGGATGAAGTCCAGTATTCACACTGAGCACACCCCTTCATCGTGTTTTGTGGCACTACCACCGTACTAAATGGGATAGAATCAGAACATATCTAGCAGCTCAAAACTGGGCACCAAGGAGGTGCAGTGGGCCATCAGCAGCAACGGAATTGTATTCCACCACACTCTGTAACCTCATGGAGTGATATATCCCTCCCTCTACCATTACCATCAAACCAACCCTGGTTCAATGAGGAGTGTTGAAAAGCATGCCAGGGGTATGTAAAAATCAGATACCAACTTGGTGAAGCTACAACACAGGACTATATGCATGCTAAACAGCAGCAACATTGCTATAGACAGAGCTAAGTGATCCCACACCCAATGGATCAGATCAAAGCTCTGCAGTCCTGCCACATCCAGTCATGAATGGTGATGGACAATTAAACAACTAATGGGAGGAGGAGGCTCCTTGAACATCCCCATCCTAATTGATGGCGGAGCACAGCACGTTAGTGCAAAAGACAAGGCTGAAGCCTTCGCAATCATCTTCAGTCTCATTACAGCCTTGGTCCAAACATGGACAAAAGAGCTGAAATACAGAGGTGAGGTGGGAGTGACTGTACTCGACATCAAGGCAGCATTTGACCAAGTGTGGCACCAAGGAGCCCTCTTAAAACTGAAGTCAGTGGGGATCGGGGGAAAACTCTCCACTGGACGGTGTCATATCTAGCACAAGAAAGCTGGCTGTGGTTATTGGAGGCCAATGATCTTAGCCCCAGGTCACCGCTGCAGCAGTTAATCAGGACAGTGTCCTAGGCCCAACATCTTCAACTGCTTTATTAATGACCTTCAGAAGTGGGGATGTTTGCTGCTGATTGTACAGTGTCAAGTAAATTTGCAATTCGTCAGATATGAGGCAGTCTGTGTCCACATGCAGCAAGATGTGGACAACATTCAGGTTGGGGATGATAAGTGGCAAGTAACATTTGTGCCACACAAGTACCAGACAATGACCATCTCCAACAAGAGAGAGTCGAACCAGCTCCCCATGACATGCAATGGCATTACCATAATTGAATTCCCCACCATCTACATTCTGGGGGTCACCATTGACCAGAAACTTAACTAGATCAGCCAAATAATTACTGTGTCCACAAGTGCAAGTGAGAGGCTGGGTATTCTGTGCAAGTGAATCACCACCTCCTGACTCCCCAAAGCCCTTCCACCCCCTACAAGGCACAAGTCAGGAGTGCGATGGAATATTCTCCACTTGCCTGGACGGTTGCAGCTCCAAGTTTCACGAAGCGCGACACAATCCAGGGGAAAGCAGGCCGCTTAATCAGCCCCCCCATACACCATCTTAAACATTTACTCCCTCCTCATATGACGCACTGTGTCAGCAAGGGCACAGAATGTCCTCTGGATGGGGGACTTCAATGTCCATCACCAAGTGTGGCACGGTAGTGGGCTCATGTTTGTTCTCTCACCACCTGCCGTGAGCCAGTCTGGCTGCTATGTCCTTCAGGACTCAGGCAGCTCGGTCAATCATGGTACTATTGAGTCACTGAGGACACCCCTTCATCGTGTCCTGTGCCCCTACCACCGTGCTAAATGGGATAGATTAATAACACATCTAGCAGCTCAAAACTGGGCATCCATGAGGCGCTGGGCCCATCAGCAGCAACAAAATTGTATTCCACCATAATCTGTAACCTCATGACCCGGCATATCCCTCATTTCACCAGAAGCATCAAACCAGCCCTGGTTCAATAATTAGTGTTGAAGAGCATGCCAGGAGCTGCACCAAGTGTATCTGAAAATCAGAAACTAATTTGGTGAAGCTACAACACAGGACTATATGCATGCTGACCAGCGGAAGCAGCGTGCTATAGACAGAGCTAAGCGATCCCACACCCAATCGATCAGATCAAAGTTCTGCAGTCCTGCCACATCCAGTCGTAAATGGTGATAGACAATTAACAACTAATGGGAGGAGGAGGCTCCTTGAACATCCCCATCCTCAATGATGGCAGAGCACAGCACGTGAGTGCAAAAGACAAGGCTGAAGCCTTCGCAACCATCTTCAGTCACAAGTGCCAAGTGGATGATGCATCTCGGCTGGCTCCTGAGGTCCCCACCATCACAGAAGCCAGTCTTTAACCAATTTGCTTCACTGACATGATATCAAGAACGGTAGAGTGCACTGGATACAGCAAAGGCTCTGGGACCCGACAACATCCCCGATACAGAGCTGAAGACCTCTGCTCCAGAAATAGCTGCACCTCTAGCCCAGCTGTTCCAGTACTGGCTTCTACCCGACAAAGTGGTAAATTGCCCAGGTATGTCCAGTCCACATAAAGCTGGACTAATCCAACAGCCAGTTACCACCCCATTAACCACCTCTCCATCATCAGCAAAGTGATGGAAGCTGTCGTCGACAATGCTATCAAGCGGCACTAACTCACAAACAACCTCCTCACCGATGCCCAGTTTGGTTTCCGCCAGGGCCTCTTGGCTCCTGACCTCATTACAACCTTGGTCCAAACATGGACAAAAGAGCTGAAATCCAGAGGTGAGGTGAGAGTGACTGTCCTCGACATCAAGGCAGCATTTGTCTGAGTGTGGCACCAAGGAGCCCTAATAAAACTGAAGTCAATGGGGATCAGGGGAAAACTCTCCACTGGATGGTGTCATATCTAGCACAAAGGAAGATGGTTGTGGTTATTGGAGGCCAATCATCTCAGACCCAGGTCATCGCTGCAGCAGTTACTCAGGACAGTGTCCTAGGCCCAACATCTTAGCTGCTTTGTTAATGACCTTCAGAAGTGGGGTTGTTCGCTACTGATTGCACAGTGTCAAGTTACATTCGCAATTCATCAGATAATGAGGCATTCTGTGTCCAGCACGACCTGGACAACATTCAGGTTGGGGATGATAAGTGGCAAGTAACATTTGTGCCACACAAGTGCCAGACAATGACCATCTCCAACAAGAGAGAGTCTAACCACCACCCCATGACAGTCAATGGCATTACCATTGTTGAATTCCCCACCATCAACATCCTGGGGGTCACCATTGACCAGGAACTTAACTCGACCAGCCAAATAAATATTGTGGCTACAAGAGCTAGTCAGACACTGGGTAGTCTGCGTAAGTGACTCACCAGCTCCTGACTCCCCAAAGCCTTTTCACTCCCTACAAGGCACAAGTCAGGAGAGCGATGGAATGTTCTCCACTTGCTTGGACAGTTGCAGCTCCATCAATACTCACGAAGCTCGTCAGAATCCAGGGGAAAGCCGGCCACTTAACCAGCCACCCATCCACCATCTTAAACATTTACTCCCTCCTCATCCATAGAAACATAGAAGATAGCAGCAGGAGTAGGCCAATCGGCCCCTCGAGTCTGATCCGCCATTTAATGAGATCATGACTGATCATGTAAATTCAGTACCCTGTCCCTGCTTTTTCCCCATATCCCTTGATCCCTTTAGCCTTAAGAAATATATCTAACTCCTTCTTGAATATATTTAATGAATTGGCCACAACTGCCTTCTGTGGTAGAGAATTCCACAGGTTCACCACTCTCTGGGTGAAGAAATTCCTCCTCATCTCCGTCCTAACTGGCTTACCCCTTATCTTTAGACTGTAACCCCTGGTTCTGGACTCCCCCGCCATCGGGAACATCATTCCTGCATCTAGTCTGTCTAGCCCTGTTAGAATTTTATAAGTTTCAATGAGATCCCCTCTCATTCTTCTAAACTCCAGCCCAATCGACATCATTCCTGCCATCCCAGGTATCAACCTGGTGAATCTTCGCTGCACTCCCTCCATGGCAAGAACATCCTTCCTCAGATAAGGTGACCAAAATTGCACACAATACTCAAGGTGTGGTCTCACCAAGGCCCTGTACAACTGCAGCAAGATATCCTTGCTCCTGTACTCAAATCCTTTTGCTATGAAGGACAACGTAGCATTTGCCTTCTTAAGTGCCTGCTGCACCTGCATGCTTACCTTTAGCAACTGGTGCACAAGGACACCCACGTCTCGTTGCACTTCCCCTTCTCCCAATCTATTGCTGTTCAGATAATAATCTGCCTTCCTGTTTTTGCCACCAAAGTGGATAGCCTCGCATTTATCCACATTATATTGCATCTGCCATGCATCTGCCCAATCAGCCAACCTGTCAAATCATACTGGAGTTTCTCGGCATCCTCCTCACAGCACACACGCCCACCCAGCTTTGTGTCGTCTGCAAACTTGGAGATATTACATCTAGTTCCCTCGTCTAGATCATTAATATATATTGTGAATAGCTGGGGTCCTAGCACCGATCCCTGCGGTACCCCACTAGTCACTGCCTGCCACTCGGAAAAAGAGCCGTTTATTCCAACTCTTTGCTTCCTGTCTGCCAACCAGTTCTCTATCCAAGTCAGTACCGTACCCCCCAATCCCATGTGCTTTAACTTTACACGCTAATCTCTTATCCAGCGCACTGTGGCGTCATGGCACAGAATGTCCTCTGGGCGGGGGACTTCAATGTCCATCACCAAGTGTGGCTCGGTAGTGGCTCGTGTTTATTCTCTCACTGCCGTGAGCCAGTCTGGCTGCTATGTCCTTCAGGACTCAGGCAGCTCGGTCAATCATGGTACTATTGAGTCACTGAGGACACCCCTTCATCATGTCCTGTGCCCCTACCACCGTGCTAAATGGGATAGATTAAGAACACATCTAGCAGCTCAAAACTGGGCATCCATGAGGCGCTGGGCCCATCAGCAGCAACAGAATTTTATTCCACCATAATCTGTAACCTCATGGCCCGGCATATCCCTCATTCTACCATTACCATCAAACCAGCCCTGGTTCAATAAGGAGTGTTGAAGAGCATGCCAGGAGCTGCACCAAGTGTATCTGAAAACACAGGACTACATGCATGCTAAATAGCGAAAGCAGCGTTTTATAGACAGAGCTAAGCGATCCGCACCCAATGGATCAGATCAAAGCTCTGCAGTCCTGCCACATCCAGTCGTGAATGGTGATGGACAATTAACAACTAACGGGAGGAGGAGGCTCCTTGAACATCCCCATCCTCAACGATGGCAGAGCACAGTACGTGAGTGCAAAAGACAAGGCTGAAGCCTTCGCAACCATCTTTAGCCACGAGTGCCAAGTGGATGATGCATTACAGCTCCTGAGGTCCCACCATCACAGAAGCCAGTCTTCAACCAATTTGCTTCACTGACATGATATCAAGAACGGTAGAGTGCACTGGATACAGCAAAGGCTCTGGGACCCGACAACATCCCCGATACAGAGCTGAAGACCTCTGCTCCAGAAATAGCTGCACCTCTAGCCCAGCTGTTCCAGTACTGGCTTCTACCCGACAAAGTGGTAAATTGCCCAGGTATGTCCAGTCCACATAAAGCTGGACTAATCCAACAGCCAGTTACCACCCCATTAACCACCTCTCCATCATCAGCAAAGTGATGGAAGCTGTCGTCGACAATGCTATCAAGCGGCACTAACTCACAAACAACCTCCTCACCGATGCCCAGTTTGGTTTCCGCCAGGGCCTCTTGGCTCCTGACCTCATTACAACCTTGGTCCAAACATGGACAAAAGAGCTGAGTTCCAGAGGTGAGGTGAGAGTGACTGTCCTCGACATCAAGGCAGCATTTGTCCGAGTGTGGCACCAAGGAGCCCTAATAAAACTGAAATCAATGGGGATCAGGGGAAAACTCTCCACTGGATGGTGTCATATCTAGCACAAAGGAAGATGGTTGTGGTTATTGGAGGCCAATCATCTCAGACCGAGGTCATCGCTGCAGCAGTTACTCAGGACAGTGTCCTAGGCCCAACATCTTAGCTGCTTTGTTAATGACCTTCAGAAGTGGGGTTGTTCGATACTGATTGCACAGTGTCAAGTTACATTCGCAATTCATCAGATAATGAGGCAGTCTGTGTCCAGCACGACCTGGACAACATTCAGGTTGGGGATGATAAGTGGCAAGTAACATTTGTGCCACACAAGTGCCAGACAATGACCATCTCCAACAAGAGAGAGTCTAACCACCACCCCATGACAGTCAATGGCATTACCATTGTTGAATTCCCCACCATCAACATCCTGGGGGTCACCCTTGACCAGGAACTTAACTAGACCAGCCAAATAAATATTGTGGCTACAAGAGCTAGTCAGACACTGGGTAGTCTGCGTAAGTGACTCACCACCTCCTGACTCCCCAAAGCCTTTTCAGTCCCTACAAGGCACAAGTCAGGAGTGCGATGGAATATTCTCCACTTACCTGGACAGTTGCAGCTCCATCAATACTCACGAAGCTCGACAGAATCCAGGGGAAAGCCGGCCACTTAACCAGCCACCCATCCACCATCTTAAACATTTACTCCCTCCTCATCCATAGAAACATAGAAGATAGCAGCAGGAGTAGGCCAATCGGCCCCTCGAGTCTGATCCGCCATTTAATGAGATCATGACTGATCATGTAAATTCAGTACCCTGTCCCTGCTTTTTCCCCATATCCCTAGATCACTTTAGCCTTAAGAAATATATCTAACTCCTTCTTGAATATATTTAATGAATTGGCCACAACTGCCTTCTGTGGTAGAGAATTCCACAGGTTCACCACTCTCTGGGTGAAGAAATTCCTCCTCATCTCCGTCCTAAATGGCTTACCCCTTATCTTTAGACTGTAACCCCTGGTTCTGGACTCCCCCGCCATCGGGAACATCATTCCTGCATCTAGTCTGTCTAGCCCTGTTAGAATTTTATAAGTTTCAATGAGATCCCCTCTCATTCTTCTAAACTCCAGCCCAATCGACATCATTCCTGCCAACCCAGGTATCAACCTGGTGAATCTTCGCTGCACTCCCTCCATGGCAAGAACATCCTTCCTCAGATAAGGTGACCAAAATTGCACACAATACTCAAGGTGTGGTCTCACCAAGGCCCTGTACAACTGCAGCAAGATATCCTTGCTCCTGTACTCAAATCCTTTTGCTATGAAGGACAACGTAGCATTTGCCTTCTTAAGTGCCTGCTGCACCTGCATGCTTACCTTTAGCAACTGGTGCACAAGGACACCCAGGTCTCGTTGCACTTCCCCTTCTCCCAATCTATTGCTGTTCAGATAATAATCTGCCTTCCTGTTTTTGCCACCAAAGTGGATAGCCTCGCATTTATCCACATTATATTGCATCTGCCATGCATCTGCCCAATCAGCCAACCTGTCAAATCATACTGGAGTTTCTCGGCATCCTCCTCACAGCACACACGCCCACCCAGCTTTGTGTCGTCTGCAAACTTGGAGATATTACATCTAGTTCCCTCGTCTAGATCATTAATATATATTGTGAATAGCTGGGGTCCTAGCACCGATCCCTGCGGTACCCCACTAGTCACTGCCTGCCACTCGGAAAAAGAGCCGTTTATTCCAACTCTTTGCTTCCTGTCTGCCAACCAGTTCTCTATCCAAGTCAGTACCGTACCCCCCAATCCCACGTGCTTTAACTTTACACGCTAATCTCTTATCCAGCGCACTGTGGCGTCATGCCACAGAATGTCCTCTGGGCGGGGGACTTCAATGTCCATCACCAAGTGTGGCTCGGTTGTGGCTCGTGTTTATTCTCTCACTGCCGTGAGCCAGTCTGGCTGCTATGTCCTTCAGGACTCAGGCAGCTCGGTCAATCATGGTACTATTGAGTCACTGAGGACACCCCTTCATCGTGTCCTGTGCCCCTACCACCGTGCTAAATGGGATAGATTAAGAACACATCTAGCAGCTCAAAACTGGGCATCCATGAGGCGCTGGGCCCATCAGCAGCAACAGAATTTTATTCCACCATAATCTGTAACCTCATGGCCCGGCATATCCCTCATTCTACCATTACCATCAAACCAGCCCTGGTTCAATAAGGAGTGTTGAAGAGCATGCCAGGAGCTGCACCAAGTGTATCTGAAAACACAGGACTATATGCATGCTAAATAGCGAAAGCAGCATTTTATAGACAGAGCTAAGCGATCCGCACCCAATGGATCAGATCAAAGCTCTGCAGTCCTGCCACATCCAGTCGTGAATGGTGATGGACAATTAACAACTAACGGGAGGAGGAGGCTCCTTGAACATCCCCATCCTCAACGATGGCAGAGCACAGTACGTGAGTGCAAAAGACAAGGCTGAAGCCTTCGCAACCATCTTTAGCCACGAGTGCCAAGTGGATGATGCATTACAGCTCCTGAGGTCCCACCATCACAGAAGCCAGTCTTCAACCAATTTGCTTCACTGACATGATATCAAGAACGGTAGAGTGCACTGGATACAGCAAAGGCTCTGGGACCCGACAACATCCCCGATACAGAGCTGAAGACCTCTGCTCCAGAAATAGCTGCACCTCTAGCCCAGCTGTTCCAGTACTGGCTTCTACCCGACAAAGTGGTAAATTGCCCAGGTATGTCCAGTCCACATAAAGCTGGACTAATCCAACAGCCAGTTACCACCCCATTAACCACCTCTCCATCATCAGCAAAGTGATGGAAGCTGTCGTCGACAATGCTATCAAGCGGCACTAACTCACAAACAACCTCCTCACCGATGCCCAGTTTGGTTTCCGCCAGGGCCTCTTGGCTCCTGACCTCATTACAACCTTGGTCCAAACATGGACAAAAGAGCTGAGTTCCAGAGGTGAGGTGAGAGTGACTGTCCTCGACATCAAGGCAGCATTTGTCCGAGTGTGGCACCAAGGAGCCCTAATAAAACTGAAATCAATGGGGATCAGGGGAAAACTCTCCACTGGATGGTGTCATATCTAGCACAAAGGAAGATGGTTGTGGTTATTGGAGGCCAATCATCTCAGACCGAGGTCATCGCTGCAGCAGTTACTCAGGACAGTGTCCTAGGCCCAACATCTTAGCTGCTTTGTTAATGACCTTCAGAAGTGGGGTTGTTCGATACTGATTGCACAGTGTCAAGTTACATTCGCAATTCATCAGATAATGAGGCAGTCTGTGTCCAGCACGACCTGGACAACATTCAGGTTGGGGATGATAAGTGGCAAGTAACATTTGTGCCACACAAGTGCCAGACAATGACCATCTCCAACAAGAGAGAGTCTAACCACCACCCCATGACAGTCAATGGCATTACCATTGTTGAATTCCCCACCATCAACATCCTGGGGGTCACCCTTGACCAGGAACTTAACTAGACCAGCCAAATAAATATTGTGGCTACAAGAGCTAGTCAGACACTGGGTAGTCTGCGTAAGTGACTCACCACCTCCTGACTCCCCAAAGCCTTTTCAGTCCCTACAAGGCACAAGTCAGGAGTGCGATGGAATATTCTCCACTTACCTGGACAGTTGCAGCTCCATCAATACTCACGAAGCTCGACAGAATCCAGGGGAAAGCCGGCCACTTAACCAGCCACCCATCCACCATCTTAAACATTTACTCCCTCCTCATCCATAGAAACATAGAAGATAGCAGCAGGAGTAGGCCAATCGGCCCCTCGAGTCTGATCCGCCATTTAATGAGATCATGACTGATCATGTAAATTCAGTACCCTGTCCCTGCTTTTTCCCCATATCCCTAGATCACTTTAGCCTTAAGAAATATATCTAACTCCTTCTTGAATATATTTAATGAATTGGCCACAACTGCCTTCTGTGGTAGAGAATTCCACAGGTTCACCACTCTCTGGGTGAAGAAATTCCTCCTCATCTCCGTCCTAAATGGCTTACCCCTTATCTTTAGACTGTAACCCCTGGTTCTGGACTCCCCCGCCATCGGGAACATCATTCCTGCATCTAGTCTGTCTAGCCCTGTTAGAATTTTATAAGTTTCAATGAGATCCCCTCTCATTCTTCTAAACTCCAGCCCAATCGACATCATTCCTGCCAACCCAGGTATCAACCTGGTGAATCTTCGCTGCACTCCCTCCATGGCAAGAACATCCTTCCTCAGATAAGGTGACCAAAATTGCACACAATACTCAAGGTGTGGTCTCACCAAGGCCCTGTACAACTGCAGCAAGATATCCTTGCTCCTGTACTCAAATCCTTTTGCTATGAAGGACAACGTAGCATTTGCCTTCTTAAGTGCCTGCTGCACCTGCATGCTTACCTTTAGCAACTGGTGCACAAGGACACCCAGGTCTCGTTGCACTTCCCCTTCTCCCAATCTATTGCTGTTCAGATAATAATCTGCCTTCCTGTTTTTGCCACCAAAGTGGATAGCCTCGCATTTATCCACATTATATTGCATCTGCCATGCATCTGCCCAATCAGCCAACCTGTCAAATCATACTGGAGTTTCTCGGCATCCTCCTCACAGCACACACGCCCACCCAGCTTTGTGTCGTCTGCAAACTTGGAGATATTACATCTAGTTCCCTCGTCTAGATCATTAATATATATTGTGAATAGCTGGGGTCCTAGCACCGATCCCTGCGGTACCCCACTAGTCACTGCCTGCCACTCGGAAAAAGAGCCGTTTATTCCAACTCTTTGCTTCCTGTCTGCCAACCAGTTCTCTATCCAAGTCAGTACCGTACCCCCCAATCCCACGTGCTTTAACTTTACACGCTAATCTCTTATCCAGCGCACTGTGGCGTCATGCCACAGAATGTCCTCTGGGCGGGGGACTTCAATGTCCATTACCAAGTGTGGCTCGGTTGTGGCTCGTGTTTATTCTCTCACTGCCGTGAGCCAGTCTGGCTGCTATGTCCTTCAGGACTCAGGCAGCTCGGTCAATCATGGTACTATTGAGTCACTGAGGACACCCCTTCATCGTGTCCTGTGCCCCTACCACCGTGCTAAATGGGATAGATTAAGAACACATCTAGCAGCTCAAAACTGGGCATCCATGAGGCGCTGGGCCCATCAGCAGCAACAGAATTTTATTCCACCATAATCTGTAACCTCATGGCCCGGCATATCCCTCATTCTACCATTACCATCAAACCAGCCCTGGTTCAATAAGGAGTGTTGAAGAGCATGCCAGGTGCTGCACCAAGTGTATCTGAAAACACAGGACTATATGCATGCTAAATAGCGAAAGCAGCATTTTATAGACAGAGCTAAGCGATCCGCACCCAATGGATCAGATCAAAGCTCTGCAGTCCTGCCACATCCAGTCGTGAATGGTGATGGACAATTAACAACTAACGGGAGGAGGAGGCTCCTTGAACATCCCCATCCTCAACGATGGCAGAGCACAGTACGTGAGTGCAAAAGACAAGGCTGAAGCCTTCGCAACCATCTTTAGCCACGAGTGCCAAGTGGATGATGCATTACAGCTCCTGAGGTCCCACCATCACAGAAGCCAGTCTTCAACCAATTTGCTTCACTGACATGATATCAAGAACGGTAGAGTGCACTGGATACAGCAAAGGCTCTGGGACCCGACAACATCCCCGATACAGAGCTGAAGACCTCTGCTCCAGAAATAGCTGCACCTCTAGCCCAGCTGTTCCAGTACTGGCTTCTACCCGACAAAGTGGTAAATTGCCCAGGTATGTCCAGTCCACATAAAGCTGGACTAATCCAACAGCCAGTTACCACCCCATTAACCACCTCTCCATCATCAGCAAAGTGATGGAAGCTGTCGTCGACAATGCTATCAAGCGGCACTAACTCACAAACAACCTCCTCACCGATGCCCAGTTTGGTTTCCGCCAGGGCCTCTTGGCTCCTGACCTCATTACAACCTTGGTCCAAACATGGACAAAAGAGCTGAGTTCCAGAGGTGAGGTGAGAGTGACTGTCCTCGACATCAAGGCAGCATTTGTCCGAGTGTGGCACCAAGGAGCCCTAATAAAACTGAAATCAATGGGGATCAGGGGAAAACTCTCCACTGGATGGTGTCATATCTAGCACAAAGGAAGATGGTTGTGGTTATTGGAGGCCAATCATCTCAGACCGAGGTCATCGCTGCAGCAGTTACTCAGGACAGTGTCCTAGGCCCAACATCTTAGCTGCTTTGTTAGTGACCTTCAGAAGTGGGGTTGTTCGATACTGATTGCACAGTGTCAAGTTACATTCGCAATTCATCAGATAATGAGGCAGTCTGTGTCCAGCACGACCTGGACAACATTCAGGTTGGGGATGATAAGTGGCAAGTAACATTTGTGCCACACAAGTGCCAGACAATGACCATCTCCAACAAGAGAGAGTCTAACCACCACCCCATGACAGTCAATGGCATTACCATTGTTGAATTCCCCACCATCAACATCCTGGGGGTCACCCTTGACCAGGAACTTAACTAGACCAGCCAAATAAATATTGTGGCTACAAGAGCTAGTCAGACACTGGGTAGTCTGCGTAAGTGACTCACCACCTCCTGACTCCCCAAAGCCTTTTCAGTCCCTACAAGGCACAAGTCAGGAGTGCGATGGAATATTCTCCACTTACCTGGACAGTTGCAGCTCCATCAATACTCACGAAGCTCGACAGAATCCAGGGGAAAGCCGGCCACTTAACCAGCCACCCATCCACCATCTTAAACATTTACTCCCTCCTCATCCATAGAAACATAGAAGATAGCAGCAGGAGTAGGCCAATCGGCCCCTCGAGTCTGATCCGCCATTTAATGAGATCATGACTGATCATGTAAATTCAGTACCCTGTCCCTGCTTTTTCCCCATATCCCTAGATCACTTTAGCCTTAAGAAATATATCTAACTCCTTCTTGAATATATTTAATGAATTGGCCACAACTGCCTTCTGTGGTAGAGAATTCCACAGGTTCACCACTCTCTGGGTGAAGAAATTCCTCCTCATCTCCGTCCTAAATGGCTTACCCCTTATCTTTAGACTGTAACCCCTGGTTCTGGACTCCCCCGCCATCGGGAACATCATTCCTGCATCTAGTCTGTCTAGCCCTGTTAGAATTTTATAAGTTTCAATGAGATCCCCTCTCATTCTTCTAAACTCCAGCCCAATTGACATCATTCCTGCCAACCCAGGTATCAACCTGGTGAATCTTCGCTGCACTCCCTCCATGGCAAGAACATCCTTCCTCAGATAAGGTGACCAAAATTGCACACAATACTCAAGGTGTGGTCTCACCAAGGCCCTGTACAACTGCAGCAAGATATCCTTGCTCCTGTACTCAAATCCTTTTGCTATGAAGGACAACGTAGCATTTGCCTTCTTAAGTGCCTGCTGCACCTGCATGCTTACCTTTAGCAACTGGTGCACAAGGACACCCAGGTCTCGTTGCACTTCCCCTTCTCCCAATCTATTGCTGTTCAGATAATAATCTGCCTTCCTGTTTTTGCCACCAAAGTGGATAGCCTCGCATTTATCCACATTATATTGCATCTGCCATGCATCTGCCCAATCAGCCAACCTGTCAAATCATACTGGAGTTTCTCGGCATCCTCCTCACAGCACACACGCCCACCCAGCTTTGTGTCGTCTGCAAACTTGGAGATATTACATCTAGTTCCCTCGTCTAGATCATTAATATATATTGTGAATAGCTGGGGTCCTAGCACCGATCCCTGCGGTACCCCACTAGTCACTGCCTGCCACTCGGAAAAAGAGCCGTTTATTCCAACTCTTTGCTTCCTGTCTGCCAACCAGTTCTCTATCCAAGTCAGTACCGTACCCCCCAATCCCACGTGCTTTAACTTTACACGCTAATCTCTTATCCAGCGCACTGTGGCGTCATGCCACAGAATGTCCTCTGGGCGGGGGACTTCAATGTCCATCACCAAGTGTGGCTCGGTTGTGGCTCGTGTTTATTCTCTCACTGCCGTGAGCCAGTCTGGCTGCTATGTCCTTCAGGACTCAGGCAGCTCGGTCAATCATGGTACTATTGAGTCACTGAGGACACCCCTTCATCGTGTCCTGTGCCCCTACCACCGTGCTAAATGGGATAGATTAAGAACACATCTAGCAGCTCAAAACTGGGCATCCATGAGGCGCTGGGCCCATCAGCAGCAACAGAATTTTATTCCACCATAATCTGTAACCTCATGGCCCGGCATATCCCTCATTCTACCATTACCATCAAACCAGCCCTGGTTCAATAAGGAGTGTTGAAGAGCATGCCAGGAGCTGCACCAAGTGTATCTGAAAACACAGGACTATATGCATGCTAAATAGCGAAAGCAGCATTTTATAGACAGAGCTAAGCGATCCGCACCCAATGGATCAGATCAAAGCTCTGCAGTCCTGCCACATCCAGTCGTGAATGGTGATGGACAATTAACAACTAACGGGAGGAGGAGGCTCCTTGAACATCCCCATCCTCAACGATGGCAGAGCACAGTACGTGAGTGCAAAAGACAAGGCTGAAGCCTTCGCAACCATCTTTAGCCACGAGTGCCAAGTGGATGATGCATTACAGCTCCTGAGGTCCCACCATCACAGAAGCCAGTCTTCAACCAATTTGCTTCACTGACATGATATCAAGAACGGTAGAGTGCACTGGATACAGCAAAGGCTCTGGGACCCGACAACATCCCCGATACAGAGCTGAAGACCTCTGCTCCAGAAATAACTGCACCTCTAGCCCAGCTGTTCCAGTACTGGCTTCTACCCGACAAAGTGGTAAATTGCCCAGGTATGTCCAGTCCACATAAAGCTGGACTAATCCAACAGCCAGTTACCACCCCATTAACCACCTCTCCATCATCAGCAAAGTGATGGAAGCTGTCGTCGACAATGCTATCAAGCGGCACTAACTCACAAACAACCTCCTCACCGATGCCCAGTTTGGATTCCGCCAGGGCCTCTTGGCTCCTGACCTCATTACAACCTTGGTCCAAACATGGACAAAAGAGCTGAGTTCCAGAGGTGAGGTGAGAGTGACTGTCCTCGACATCAAGGCAGCATTTGTCCGAGTGTGGCACCAAGGAGCCCTAATAAAACTGAAATCAATGGGGATCAGGGGAAAACTCTCCACTGGATGGTGTCATATCTAGCACAAAGGAAGATGGTTGTGGTTATTGGAGGCCAATCATCTCAGACCCAGGTCATCGCTGCAGCAGTTACTCAGGACAGTGTCCTAGGCCCAACATCTTAGCTGCTTTGTTAATGACCTTCAGAAGTGGGGTTGTTCGATACTGATTGCACAGTGTCAAGTTATATTCGCAATTCATCAGATAATGAGGCAGTCTGTGTCCAGCACGACCTGGACAACATTCAGGTTGGGGATGATAAGTGGCAAGTAACATTTGTGCCACACAAGTGCCAGACAATGACCATCTCCAACAAGAGAGAGTCTAACCACCACCCCATGACAGTCAATGGCATTACCATTGTTGAATTCCCCACCATCAACATCCTGGGGGTCACCATTGACCAGGAACTTAACTAGACCAGCCAAATAAATATTGTGGCTACAAGAGCTAGTCAGACACTGGATAGTCTGCGTAAGTGACTCACCACCTCCTGACTCCCCAAAGCCTTTTCAGTCCCTACAAGGCACAAGTCAGGAGTGCGATGGAATATTCTCCACTTACCTGGACAGTTGCAGCTCCATCAATACTCACGAAGCTCGACAGAATCCAGGGGAAAGCCGGCCACTTAACCAGCCACCCATCCACCATCTTAAACATTTACTCCCTCCTCATCCATAGAAACAAAGAAGATAGCAGCAGGAGTAGGCCAATCGGCCTCTCGAGTCTGATCCGCCATTTAATGAGATCATGACTGATCATGTAAATTCAGTACCCTGTCCCTGCTTTTTCCCCATATCCCTAGATCACTTTAGCCTTAAGAAATATATCTAACTCCTTCTTGAATATATTTAATGAATTGGCCACAACTGCCTTCTGTGGTAGAGAATTCCACAGGTTCACCACTCTCTGGGTGAAGAAATTCCTCCTCATCTCCGTCCTAAATGGCTTACCCCTTATCTTTAGACTGTAACCCCTGGTTCTGGACTCCCCCGCCATCGGGAACATCATTCCTGCATCTAGTCTGTCTAGCCCTGTTAGAATTTTATAAGTTTCAATGAGATCCCCTCTCATTCTTCTAAACTCCAGCCCAATCGACATCATTCCTGCCAACCCAGGTATCAACCTGGTGAATCTTCGCTGCACTCCCTCCATGGCAAGAACATCCTTCCTCAGATAAGGTGACCAAAATTGCACACAATACTCAAGGTGTGGTCTCACCAAGGCCCTGTACAACTGCAGCAAGATATCCTTGCTCCTGTACTCAAATCCTTTTGCTATGAAGGACAACGTAGCATTTGCCTTCTTAAGTGCCTGCTGCACCTGCATGCTTACCTTTAGCAACTGGTGCACAAGGACACCCAGGTCTCGTTGCGCTTCCCCTTCTCCCAATCTATTGCTGTTCAGACAATAATCTGCCTTCCTGTTTTTGCCACCAAAGTGGATAGCCTCGCATTTATCCACATTATATAGCATCTGCCATGCATCTGCCCAATCAGCCAACCTATCAAATCATACTGGAGTTTCTCGGCATCCTCCTCACAGCACACACGCCCACCCAGCTTTGTGTCGTCTGCAAACTTGGAGATATTACATCTAGTTCCCTCGTCTAGATCATTAATATATATTGTGAATAGCTGGGGTCCTAGCACCGATCCCTGCGGTACCCCACTAGTCACTGCCTGCCACTCGGAAAAAGAGCCGTTTATTCCAACTCTTTGCTTCCTGTCTGCCAACCAGTTCTCTATCCAAGTCAGTACCGTACCCCCCAATCCCACGTGCTTTAACTTTACATGCTAATCTCTTATCCAGCGCACTGTGGCGTCATGCCACAGAATGTCCTCTGGGCGGGGGACTTCAATGTCCATTACCAAGTGTGGCTCGGTTGTGGCTCGTGTTTATTCTCTCACTGCCGTGAGCCAGTCTGGCTGCTATGTCCTTCAGGACTCAGGCAGCTCGGTCAATCATGGTACTATTGAGTCACTGAGGACACCCCTTCATCGTGTCCTGTGCCCCTACCACCGTGCTAAATGGGATAGATTAAGAACACATCTAGCAGCTCAAAACTGGGCATCCATGAGGCGCTGGGCCCATCAGCAGCAACAGAATTTTATTCCACCATAATCTGTAACCTCATGGCCCGGCATATCCCTCATTCTACCATTACCATCAAACCAGCCCTGGTTCAATAAGGAGTGTTGAAGAGCATGCCAGGTGCTGCACCAAGTGTATCTGAAAACACAGGACTATATGCATGCTAAATAGCGAAAGCAGCATTTTATAGACAGAGCTAAGCGATCCGCACCCAATGGATCAGATCAAAGCTCTGCAGTCCTGCCACATCCAGTCGTGAATGGTGATGGACAATTAACAACTAACGGGAGGAGGAGGCTCCTTGAACATCCCCATCCTCAACGATGGCAGAGCACAGTACGTGAGTGCAAAAGACAAGGCTGAAGCCTTCGCAACCATCTTTAGCCACGAGTGCCAAGTGGATGATGCATTACAGCTCCTGAGGTCCCACCATCACAGAAGCCAGTCTTCAACCAATTTGCTTCACTGACATGATATCAAGAACGGTAGAGTGCACTGGATACAGCAAAGGCTCTGGGACCCGACAACATCCCCGATACAGAGCTGAAGACCTCTGCTCCAGAAATAGCTGCACCTCTAGCCCAGCTGTTCCAGTACTGGCTTCTACCCGACAAAGTGGTAAATTGCCCAGGTATGTCCAGTCCACATAAAGCTGGACTAATCCAACAGCCAGTTACCACCCCATTAACCACCTCTCCATCATCAGCAAAGTGATGGAAGCTGTCGTCGACAATGCTATCAAGCGGCACTAACTCACAAACAACCTCCTCACCGATGCCCAGTTTGGTTTCCGCCAGGGCCTCTTGGCTCCTGACCTCATTACAACCTTGGTCCAAACATGGACAAAAGAGCTGAGTTCCAGAGGTGAGGTGAGAGTGACTGTCCTCGACATCAAGGCAGCATTTGTCCGAGTGTGGCACCAAGGAGCCCTAATAAAACTGAAATCAATGGGGATCAGGGGAAAACTCTCCACTGGATGGTGTCATATCTAGCACAAAGGAAGATGGTTGTGGTTATTGGAGGCCAATCATCTCAGACCCAGGTCATCGCTGCAGCAGTTACTCAGGACAGTGTCCTAGGCCCAACATCTTAGCTGCTTTGTTAATGACCTTCAGAAGTGGGGTTGTTCGATACTGATTGCACAGTGTCAAGTTATATTCGCAATTCATCAGATAATGAGGCAGTCTGTGTCCAGCACGACCTGGACAACATTCAGGTTGGGGATGATAAGTGGCAAGTAACATTTGTGCCACACAAGTGCCAGACAATGACCATCTCCAACAAGAGAGAGTCTAACCACCACCCCATGACAGTCAATGGCATTACCATTGTTGAATTCCCCACCATCAACATCCTGGGGGTCACCATTGACCAGGAACTTAACTAGACCAGCCAAATAAATATTGTGGCTACAAGAGCTAGTCAGACACTGGGTAGTCTGCGTAAGTGACTCACCACCTCCTGACTCCCCAAAGCCTTTTCAGTCCCTACAAGGCACAAGTCAGGAGTGCGATGGAATATTCTCCACTTACCTGGACAGTTGCAGCTCCATCAATACTCACGAAGCTCGACAGAATCCAGGGGAAAGCCGGCCACTTAACCAGCCACCCATCCACCATCTTAAACATTTACTCCCTCCTCATCCATAGAAACATAGAAGATAGCAGCAGGAGTAGGCCAATCGGCCCCTCGAGTCTGATCCGCCATTTAATGAGATCATGACTGATCATGTAAATTCAGTACCCTGTCCCTGCTTTTTCCCCATATCCCTAGATCACTTTAGCCTTAAGAAATATATCTAACTCCTTCTTGAATATATTTAATGAATTGGCCACAACTGCCTTCTGTGGTAGAGAATTCCACAGGTTCACCACTCTCTGGGTGAAGAAATTCCTCCTCATCTCCGTCCTAAATGGCTTACCCCTTATCTTTAGACTGTAACCCCTGGTTCTGGACTCCCCCGCCATCGGGAACATCATTCCTGCATCTAGTCTGTCTAGCCCTGTTAGAATTTTATAAGTTTCAATGAGATCCCCTCTCATTCTTCTAAACTCCAGCCCAATTGACATCATTCCTGCCAACCCAGGTATCAACCTGGTGAATCTTCGCTGCACTCCCTCCATGGCAAGAACATCCTTCCTCAGATAAGGTGACCAAAATTGCACACAATACTCAAGGTGTGGTCTCACCAAGGCCCTGTACAACTACAGCAAGATATCCTTGCTCCTGTACTCAAATCCTTTTGCTATGAAGGACAACGTAGCATTTGCCTTCTTAAGTGCCTGCTGCACCTGCATGCTTACCTTTAGCAACTGGTGCACAAGGACACCCAGGTCTCGTTGCACTTCCCCTTCTCCCAATCTATTGCTGTTCAGATAATAATCTGCCTTCCTGTTTTTGCCACCAAAGTGGATAGCCTCGCATTTATCCACATTATATTGCATCTGCCATGCATCTGCCCAATCAGCCAACCTGTCAAATCATACTGGAGTTTCTCGGCATCCTCCTCACAGCACACACGCCCACCCAGCTTTGTGTCGTCTGCAAACTTGGAGATATTACATCTAGTTCCCTCGTCTAGATCATTAATATATATTGTGAATAGCTGGGGTCCTAGCACCGATCCCTGCGGTACCCCACTAGTCACTGCCTGCCACTCGGAAAAAGAGCCGTTTATTCCAACTCTTTGCTTCCTGTCTGCCAACCAGTTCTCTATCCAAGTCAGTACCGTACCCCCCAATCCCACGTGCTTTAACTTTACACGCTAATCTCTTATCCAGCGCACTGTGGCGTCATGCCACAGAATGTCCTCTGGGCGGGGGACTTCAATGTCCATCACCAAGTGTGGCTCGGTTGTGGCTCGTGTTTATTCTCTCACTGCCGTGAGCCAGTCTGGCTGCTATGTCCTTCAGGACTCAGGCAGCTCGGTCAATCATGGTACTATTGAGTCATTGAGGACACCCCTTCATCGTGTCCTGTGCCCCTACCACCGTGCTAAATGGGATAGATTAAGAACACATCTAGCAGCTCAAAACTGGGCATCCATGAGGCGCTGGGCCCATCAGCAGCAACAGAATTTTATTCCACCATAATCTGTAACCTCATGGCCCGGCATATCCCTCATTCTACCATTACCATCAAACCAGCCCTGGTTCAATAAGGAGTGTTGAAGAGCATGCCAGGAGCTGCACCAAGTGTATCTGAAAACACAGGACTATATGCATGCTAAATAGCGAAAGCAGCATTTTATAGACAGAGCTAAGCGATCCGCACCCAATGGATCAGATCAAAGCTCTGCAGTCCTGCCACATCCAGTCGTGAATGGTGATGGACAATTAACAACTAACGGGAGGAGGAGGCTCCTTGAACATCCCCATCCTCAACGATGGCAGAGCACAGTACGTGAGTGCAAAAGACAAGGCTGAAGCCTTCGCAACCATCTTTAGCCACGAGTGCCAAGTGGATGATGCATTACAGCTCCTGAGGTCCCACCATCACAGAAGCCAGTCTTCAACCAATTTGCTTCACTGACATGATATCAAGAACGGTAGAGTGCACTGGATACAGCAAAGGCTCTGGGACCCGACAACATCCCCGATACAGAGCTGAAGACCTCTGCTCCAGAAATAGCTGCACCTCTAGCCCAGCTGTTCCAGTACTGGCTTCTACCCGACAAAGTGGTAAATTGCCCAGGTATGTCCAGTCCACATAAAGCTGGACTAATCCAACAGCCAGTTACCACCCCATTAACCACCTCTCCATCATCAGCAAAGTGATGGAAGCTGTCGTCGACAATGCTATCAAGCGGCACTAACTCACAAACAACCTCCTCACCGATGCCCAGTTTGGTTTCCGCCAGGGCCTCTTGGCTCCTGACCTCATTACAACCTTGGTCCAAACATGGACAAAAGAGCTGAGTTCCAGAGGTGAGGTGAGAGTGACTGTCCTCGACATCAAGGCAGCATTTGTCCGAGTGTGGCACCAAGGAGCCCTAATAAAACTGAAATCAATGGGGATCAGGGGAAAACTCTCCACTGGATGGTGTCATATCTAGCACAAAGGAAGATGGTTGTGGTTATTGGAGGCCAATCATCTCAGACCCAGGTCATCGCTGCAGCAGTTACTCAGGACAGTGTCCTAGGCCCAACATCTTAGCTGCTTTGTTAATGACCTTCAGAAGTGGGGTTGTTCGATACTGATTGCACAGTGTCAAGTTATATTCGCAATTCATCAGATAATGAGGCAGTCTGTGTCCAGCACGACCTGGACAACATTCAGGTTGGGGATGATAAGTGGCAAGTAACATTTGTGCCACACAAGTGCCAGACAATGACCATCTCCAACAAGAGAGAGTCTAACCACCACCCCATGACAGTCAATGGCATTACCATTGTTGAATTCCCCACCATCAACATCCTGGGGGTCACCATTGACCAGGAACTTAACTAGACCAGCCAAATAAATATTGTGGCTACAAGAGCTAGTCAGACACTGGATAGTCTGCGTAAGTGACTCACCACCTCCTGACTCCCCAAAGCCTTTTCAGTCCCTACAAGGCACAAGTCAGGAGTGCGATGGAATATTCTCCACTTACCTGGACAGTTGCAGCTCCATCAATACTCACGAAGCTCGACAGAATCCAGGGGAAAGCCGGCCACTTAACCAGCCACCCATCCACCATCTTAAACATTTACTCCCTCCTCATCCATAGAAACAAAGAAGATAGCAGCAGGAGTAGGCCAATCGGCCTCTCGAGTCTGATCCGCCATTTAATGAGATCATGACTGATCATGTAAATTCAGTACCCTGTCCCTGTTTTTTCCCCATATCCCTAGATCACTTTAGCCTTAAGAAATATATCTAACTCCTTCTTGAATATATTTAATGAATTGGCCACAACTGCCTTCTGTGGTAGAGAATTCCACAGGTTCACCACTCTCTGGGTGAAGAAATTCCTCCTCATCTCCGTCCTAAATGGCTTACCCCTTATCTTTAGACTGTAACCCCTGGTTCTGGACTCCCCCGCCATCGGGAACATCATTCCTGCATCTAGTCTGTCTAGCCCTGTTAGAATTTTATAAGTTTCAATGAGATCCCCTCTCATTCTTCTAAACTCCAGCCCAATCGACATCATTCCTGCCAACCCAGGTATCAACCTGGTGAATCTTCGCTGCACTCCCTCCATGGCAAGAACATCCTTCCTCAGATAAGGTGACCAAAATTGCACACAATACTCAAGGTGTGGTCTCACCAAGGCCCTGTACAACTGCAGCAAGATATCCTTGCTCCTGTACTCAAATCCTTTTGCTATGAAGGACAACGTAGCATTTGCCTTCTTAAGTGCCTGCTGCACCTGCATGCTTACCTTTAGCAACTGGTGCACAAGGACACCCAGGTCTCGTTGCGCTTCCCCTTCTCCCAATCTATTGCTGTTCAGACAATAATCTGCCTTCCTGTTTTTGCCACCAAAGTGGATAGCCTCGCATTTATCCACATTATATTGCATCTGCCATGCATCTGCCCAATCAGCCAACCTATCAAATCATACTGGAGTTTCTCGGCATCCTCCTCACAGCACACACGCCCACCCAGCTTTGTGTCGTCTGCAAACTTGGAGATATTACATCTAGTTCCCTCGTCTAGATCATTAATATATATTGTGAATAGCTGGGGTCCTAGCACCGATCCCTGCGGTACCCCACTAGTCACTGCCTGCCACTCGGAAAAAGAGCCGTTTATTCCAACTCTTTGCTTCCTGTCTGCCAACCAGTTCTCTATCCAAGTCAGTACCGTACCCCCCAATCCCACGTGCTTTAACTTTACACGCTAATCTCTTATCCAGCGCACTGTGGCGTCATGCCACAGAATGTCCTCTGGGCGGGGGACTTCAATGTCCATTACCAAGTGTGGCTCGGTTGTGGCTCGTGTTTATTCTCTCACTGCCGTGAGCCAGTCTGGCTGCTATGTCCTTCAGGACTCAGGCAGCTCGGTCAATCATGGTACTATTGAGTCACTGAGGACACCCCTTCATCGTGTCCTGTGCCCCTACCACCGTGCTAAATGGGATAGATTAAGAACACATCTAGCAGCTCAAAACTGGGCATCCATGAGGCGCTGGGCCCATCAGCAGCAACAGAATTTTATTCCACCATAATCTGTAACCTCATGGCCCGGCATATCCCTCATTCTACCATTACCATCAAACCAGCCCTGGTTCAATAAGGAGTGTTGAAGAGCATGCCAGGAGCTGCACCAAGTGTATCTGAAAACACAGGACTATATGCATGCTAAATAGCGAAAGCAGCATTTTATAGACAGAGCTAAGCGATCCGCACCCAATGGATCAGATCAAAGCTCTGCAGTCCTGCCACATCCAGTCGTGAATGGTGATGGACAATTAACAACTAACGGGAGGAGGAGGCTCCTTGAACATCCCCATCCTCAACGATGGCAGAGCACAGTACGTGAGTGCAAAAGACAAGGCTGAAGCCTTCGCAACCATCTTTAGCCACGAGTGCCAAGTGGATGATGCATTACAGCTCCTGAGGTCCCACCATCACAGAAGCCAGTCTTCAACCAATTTGCTTCACTGACATGATATCAAGAACGGTAGAGTGCACTGGATACAGCAAAGGCTCTGGGACCCGACAACATCCCCGATACAGAGCTGAAGACCTCTGCTCCAGAAATAGCTGCACCTCTAGCCCAGCTGTTCCAGTACTGGCTTCTACCCGACAAAGTGGTAAATTGCCCAGGTATGTCCAGTCCACATAAAGCTGGACTAATCCAACAGCCAGTTACCACCCCATTAACCACCTCTCCATCATCAGCAAAGTGATGGAAGCTGTCGTCGACAATGCTATCAAGCGGCACTAACTCACAAACAACCTCCTCACCGATGCCCAGTTTGGTTTCCGCCAGGGCCTCTTGGCTCCTGACCTCATTACAACCTTGGTCCAAACATGGACAAAAGAGCTGAGTTCCAGAGGTGAGGTGAGAGTGACTGTCCTCGACATCAAGGCAGCATTTGTCCGAGTGTGGCACCAAGGAGCCCTAATAAAACTGAAATCAATGGGGATCAGGGGAAAACTCTCCACTGGATGGTGTCATATCTAGCACAAAGGAAGATGGTTGTGGTTATTGGAGGCCAATCATCTCAGACCCAGGTCATCGCTGCAGCAGTTACTCAGGACAGTGTCCTAGGCCCAACATCTTAGCTGCTTTGTTAATGACCTTCAGAAGTGGGGTTGTTCGATACTGATTGCACAGTGTCAAGTTATATTCGCAATTCATCAGATAATGAGGCAGTCTGTGTCCAGCACGACCTGGACAACATTCAGGTTGGGGATGATAAGTGGCAAGTAACATTTGTGCCACACAAGTGCCAGACAATGACCATCTCCAACAAGAGAGAGTCTAACCACCACCCCATGACAGTCAATGGCATTACCATTGTTGAATTCCCCACCATCAACATCCTGGGGGTCACCATTGACCAGGAACTTAACTAGACCAGCCAAATAAATATTGTGGCTACAAGAGCTAGTCAGACACTGGGTAGTCTGCGTAAGTGACTCACCACCTCCTGACTCCCCAAAGCCTTTTCAGTCCCTACAAGGCACAAGTCAGGAGTGCGATGGAATATTCTCCACTTACCTGGACAGTTGCAGCTCCATCAATACTCACGAAGCTCGACAGAATCCAGGGGAAAGCCGGCCACTTAACCAGCCACCCATCCACCATCTTAAACATTTACTCCCTCCTCATCCATAGAAACATAGAAGATAGCAGCAGGAGTAGGCCAATCGGCCCCTCGAGTCTGATCCGCCATTTAATGAGATCATGACTGATCATGTAAATTCAGTACCCTGTCCCTGCTTTTTCCCCATATCCCTAGATCACTTTAGCCTTAAGAAATATATCTAACTCCTTCTTGAATATATTTAATGAATTGGCCACAACTGCCTTCTGTGGTAGAGAATTCCACAGGTTCACCACTCTCTGGGTGAAGAAATTCCTCCTCATCTCCGTCCTAAATGGCTTACCCCTTATCTTTAGACTGTAACCCCTGGTTCTGGACTCCCCCGCCATCGGGAACATCATTCCTGCATCTAGTCTGTCTAGCCCTGTTAGAATTTTATAAGTTTCAATGAGATCCCCTCTCATTCTTCTAAACTCCAGCCCAATCGACATCATTCCTGCCAACCCAGGTATCAACCTGGTGAATCTTCGCTGCACTCCCTCCATGGCAAGAACATCCTTCCTCAGATAAGGTGACCAAAATTGCACACAATACTCAAGGTGTGGTCTCACCAAGGCCCTGTACAACTGCAGCAAGATATCCTTGCTCCTGTACTCAAATCCTTTTGCTATGAAGGACAACGTAGCATTTGCCTTCTTAAGTGCCTGCTGCACCTGCATGCTTACCTTTAGCAACTGGTGCACAAGGACACCCAGGTCTCGTTGCGCTTCCCCTTCTCCCAATCTATTGCTGTTCAGACAATAATCTGCCTTCCTGTTTTTGCCACCAAAGTGGATAGCCTCGCATTTATCCACATTATATTGCATCTGCCATGCATCTGCCCAATCAGCCAACCTATCAAATCATACTGGAGTTTCTCGGCATCCTCCTCACAGCACACACGCCCACCCAGCTTTGTGTCGTCTGCAAACTTGGAGATATTACATCTAGTTCCCTCGTCTAGATCATTAATATATATTGTGAATAGCTGGGGTCCTAGCACCGATCCCTGCGGTACCCCACTAGTCACTGCCTGCCACTCGGAAAAAGAGCCGTTTATTCCAACTCTTTGCTTCCTGTCTGCCAACCAGTTCTCTATCCAAGTCAGTACCGTACCCCCCAATCCCACGTGCTTTAACTTTACACGCTAATCTCTTATCCAGCGCACTGTGGCGTCATGCCACAGAATGTCCTCTGGGCGGGGGACTTCAATGTCCATTACCAAGTGTGGCTCGGTTGTGGCTCGTGTTTATTCTCTCACTGCCGTGAGCCAGTCTGGCTGCTATGTCCTTCAGGACTCAGGCAGCTCGGTCAATCATGGTACTATTGAGTCACTGAGGACACCCCTTCATCGTGTCCTGTGCCCCTACCACCGTGCTAAATGGGATAGATTAAGAACACATCTAGCAGCTCAAAACTGGGCATCCATGAGGCGCTGGGCCCATCAGCAGCAACAGAATTTTATTCCACCATAATCTGTAACCTCATGGCCCGGCATATCCCTCATTCTACCATTACCATCAAACCAGCCCTGGTTCAATAAGGAGTGTTGAAGAGCATGCCAGGAGCTGCACCAAGTGTATCTGAAAACACAGGACTATATGCATGCTAAATAGCGAAAGCAGCATTTTATAGACAGAGCTAAGCGATCCGCACCCAATGGATCAGATCAAAGCTCTGCAGTCCTGCCACATCCAGTCGTGAATGGTGATGGACAATTAACAACTAACGGGAGGAGGAGGCTCCTTGAACATCCCCATCCTCAACGATGGCAGAGCACAGTACGTGAGTGCAAAAGACAAGGCTGAAGCCTTCGCAACCATCTTTAGCCACGAGTGCCAAGTGGATGATGCATTACAGCTCCTGAGGTCCCACCATCACAGAAGCCAGTCTTCAACCAATTTGCTTCACTGACATGATATCAAGAACGGTAGAGTGCACTGGATACAGCAAAGGCTCTGGGACCCGACAACATCCCCGATACAGAGCTGAAGACCTCTGCTCCAGAAATAGCTGCACCTCTAGCCCAGCTGTTCCAGTACTGGCTTCTACCCGACAAAGTGGTAAATTGCCCAGGTATGTCCAGTCCACATAAAGCTGGACTAATCCAACAGCCAGTTACCACCCCATTAACCACCTCTCCATCATCAGCAAAGTGATGGAAGCTGTCGTCGACAATGCTATCAAGCGGCACTAACTCACAAACAACCTCCTCACCGATGCCCAGTTTGGTTTCCGCCAGGGCCTCTTGGCTCCTGACCTCATTACAACCTTGGTCCAAACATGGACAAAAGAGCTGAGTTCCAGAGGTGAGGTGAGAGTGACTGTCCTCGACATCAAGGCAGCATTTGTCCGAGTGTGGCACCAAGGAGCCCTAATAAAACTGAAATCAATGGGGATCAGGGGAAAACTCTCCACTGGATGGTGTCATATCTAGCACAAAGGAAGATGGTTGTGGTTATTGGAGGCCAATCATCTCAGACCGAGGTCATCGCTGCAGCAGTTACTCAGGACAGTGTCCTAGGCCCAACATCTTAGCTGCTTTGTTAATGACCTTCAGAAGTGGGGTTGTTCGATACTGATTGCACAGTGTCAAGTTACATTCGCAATTCATCAGATAATGAGGCAGTCTGTGTCCAGCACGACCTGGACAACATTCAGGTTGGGGATGATAAGTGGCAAGTAACATTTGTGCCACACAAGTGCCAGACAATGACCATCTCCAACAAGAGAGAGTCTAACCACCACCCCATGACAGTCAATGGCATTACCATTGTTGAATTCCCCACCATCAACATCCTGGGGGTCACCCTTGACCAGGAACTTAACTAGACCAGCCAAATAAATATTGTGGCTACAAGAGCTAGTCAGACACTGGGTAGTCTGCGTAAGTGACTCACCACCTCCTGACTCCCCAAAGCCTTTTCAGTCCCTACAAGGCACAAGTCAGGAGTGCGATGGAATATTCTCCACTTACCTGGACAGTTGCAGCTCCATCAATACTCACGAAGCTCGACAGAATCCAGGGGAAAGCCGGCCACTTAACCAGCCACCCATCCACCATCTTAAACATTTACTCCCTCCTCATCCATAGAAACATAGAAGATAGCAGCAGGAGTAGGCCAATCGGCCCCTCGAGTCTGATCCGCCATTTAATGAGATCATGACTGATCATGTAAATTCAGTACCCTGTCCCTGCTTTTTCCCCATATCCCTAGATCACTTTAGCCTTAAGAAATATATCTAACTCCTTCTTGAATATATTTAATGAATTGGCCACAACTGCCTTCTGTGGTAGAGAATTCCACAGGTTCACCACTCTCTGGGTGAAGAAATTCCTCCTCATCTCCGTCCTAAATGGCTTACCCCTTATCTTTAGACTGTAACCCCTGGTTCTGGACTCCCCCGCCATCGGGAACATCATTCCTGCATCTAGTCTGTCTAGCCCTGTTAGAATTTTATAAGTTTCAATGAGATCCCCTCTCATTCTTCTAAACTCCAGCCCAATCAACATCATTCCTGCCAACCCAGGTATCAACCTGGTGAATCTTCGCTGCACTCCCTCCATGGCAAGAACATCCTTCCTCAGATAAGGTGACCAAAATTGCACACAATACTCAAGGTGTGGTCTCACCAAGGCCCTGTACAACTGCAGCAAGATATCCTTGCTCCTGTACTCAAATCCTTTTGCTATGAAGGACAACGTAGCATTTGCCTTCTTAAGTGCCTGCTGCACCTGCATGCTTACCTTTAGCAACTGGTGCACAAGGACACCCAGGTCTCGTTGCACTTCCCCTTCTCCCAATCTATTGCTGTTCAGATAATAATCTGCCTTCCTGTTTTTGCCACCAAAGTGGATAGCCTCGCATTTATCCACATTATATTGCATCTGCCATGCATCTGCCCAATCAGCCAACCTGTCAAATCATACTGGAGTTTCTCGGCATCCTCCTCACAGCACACACGCCCACCCAGCTTTGTGTCGTCTGCAAACTTGGAGATATTACATCTAGTTCCCTCGTCTAGATCATTAATATATATTGTGAATAGCTGGGGTCCTAGCACCGATCCCTGCGGTACCCCACTAGTCACTGCCTGCCACTCGGAAAAAGAGCCGTTTATTCCAACTCTTTGCTTCCTGTCTGCCAACCAGTTCTCTATCCAAGTCAGTACCGTACCCCCCAATCCCACGTGCTTTAACTTTACACGCTAATCTCTTATCCAGCGCACTGTGGCGTCATGCCACAGAATGTCCTCTGGGCGGGGGACTTCAATGTCCATCACCAAGTGTGGCTCGGTTGTGGCTCGTGTTTATTCTCTCACTGCCGTGAGCCAGTCTGGCTGCTATGTCCTTCAGGACTCAGGCAGCTCGGTCAATCATGGTACTATTGAGTCACTGAGGACACCCCTTCATCGTGTCCTGTGCCCCTACCACCGTGCTAAATGGGATAGATTAAGAACACATCTAGCAGCTCAAAACTGGGCATCCATGAGGCGCTGGGCCCATCAGCAGCAATAGAATTTTATTCCACCATAATCTGTAACCTCATGGCCCGGCATATCCCTCATTCTACCATTACCATCAAACCAGCCCTGGTTCAATAAGGAGTGTTGAAGAGCATGCCAGGAGCTGCACCAAGTGTATCTGAAAACACAGGACTATATGCATGCTAAATAGCGAAAGCAGCATTTTATAGACAGAGCTAAGCGATCCGCACCCAATGGATCAGATCAAAGCTCTGCAGTCCTGCCACATCCAGTCGTGAATGGTGATGGACAATTAACAACTAACGGGAGGAGGAGGCTCCTTGAACATCCCCATCCTCAACGATGGCAGAGCACAGTACGTGAGTGCAAAAGACAAGGCTGAAGCCTTCGCAACCATCTTTAGCCACGAGTGCCAAGTGGATGATGCATTACAGCTCCTGAGGTCCCACCATCACAGAAGCCAGTCTTCAACCAATTTGCTTCACTGACATGATATCAAGAACGGTAGAGTGCACTGGATACAGCAAAGGCTCTGGGACCCGACAACATCCCCGATACAGAGCTGAAGACCTCTGCTCCAGAAATAGCTGCACCTCTAGCCCAGCTGTTCCAGTACTGGCTTCTACCCGACAAAGTGGTAAATTGCCCAGGTATGTCCAGTCCACATAAAGCTGGACTAATCCAACAGCCAGTTACCACCCCATTAACCACCTCTCCATCATCAGCAAAGTGATGGAAGCGTCGTCGACAATGCTATCAAGCGGCACTAACTCACAAACAACCTCCTCACCGATGCCCAGTTTGGTTTCCGCCAGGGCCTCTTGGCTCCTGACCTCATTACAACCTTGGTCCAAACATGGACAAAAGAGCTGAGTTCCAGAGGTGAGGTGAGAGTGACTGTCCTCGACATCAAGGCAGCATTTGTCCGAGTGTGGCACCAAGGAGCCCTAATAAAACTGAAATCAATGGGGATCAGGGGAAAACTCTCCACTGGATGGTGTCATATCTAGCACAAAGGAAGATGGTTGTGGTTATTGGAGGCCAATCATCTCAGACCCAGGTCATCGCTGCAGCAGTTACTCAGGACAGTGTCCTAGGCCCAACATCTTAGCTGCTTTGTTAATGACCTTCAGAAGTGGGGTTGTTCGATACTGATTGCACAGTGTCAAGTTATATTCGCAATTCATCAGATAATGAGGCAGTCTGTGTCCAGCACGACCTGGACAACATTCAGGTTGGGGATGATAAGTGGCAAGTAACATTTGTGCCACACAAGTGCCAGACAATGACCATCTCCAACAAGAGAGAGTCTAACCACCACCCCATGACAGTCAATGGCATTACCATTGTTGAATTCCCCACCATCAACATCCTGGGGGTCACCATTGACCAGGAACTTAACTAGACCAGCCAAATAAATATTGTGGCTACAAGAGCTAGTCAGACACTGGGTAGTCTGCGTAAGTGACTCACCACCTCCTGACTCCCCAAAGCCTTTTCAGTCCCTACAAGGCACAAGTCAGGAGTGCGATGGAATATTCTCCACTTACCTGGACAGTTGCAGCTCCATCAATACTCACGAAGCTCGACAGAATCCAGGGGAAAGCCGGCCACTTAACCAGCCACCCATCCACCATCTTAAACATTTACTCCCTCCTCATCCATAGAAACATAGAAGATAGCAGCAGGAGTAGGCCAATCGGCCCCTCGAGTCTGATCCGCCATTTAATGAGATCATGACTGATCATGTAAATTCAGTACCCTGTCCCTGCTTTTTCCCCATATCCCTATATCACTTTAGCCTTAAGAAATATATCTAACTCCTTCTTGAATATATTTAATGAATTGGCCACAACTGCCTTCTGTGGTAGAGAATTCCACAGGTTCACCACTCTCTGGGTGAAGAAATTCCTCCTCATCTCCGTCCTAAATGGCTTACCCCTTATCTTTAGACTGTAACCCCTGGTTCTGGACTCCCCCGCCATCGGGAACATCATTCCTGCATCTAGTCTGTCTAGCCCTGTTAGAATTTTATAAGTTTCAATGAGATCCCCTCTCATTCTTCTAAACTCCAGCCCAATCAACATCATTCCTGCCAACCCAGGTATCAACCTGGTGAATCTTCGCTGCACTCCCTCCATGGCAAGAACATCCTTCCTCAGATAAGGTGACCAAAATTGCACACAATACTCAAGGTGTGGTCTCACCAAGGCCCTGTACAACTGCAGCAAGATATCCTTGCTCCTGTACTCAAATCCTTTTGCTATGAAGGACAACGTAGCATTTGCCTTCTTAAGTGCCTGCTGCACCTGCATGCTTACCTTTAGCAACTGGTGCACAAGGACACCCAGGTCTCGTTGCACTTCCCCTTCTCCCAATCTATTGCTGTTCAGATAATAATCTGCCTTCCTGTTTTTGCCACCAAAGTGGATAGCCTCGCATTTATCCACATTATATTGCATCTGCCATGCATCTGCCCAATCAGCCAACCTGTCAAATCATACTGGAGTTTCTCGGCATCCTCCTCACAGCACACACGCCCACCCAGCTTTGTGTCGTCTGCAAACTTGGAGATATTACATCTAGTTCCCTCGTCTAGATCATTAATATATATTGTGAATAGCTGGGGTCCTAGCACCGATCCCTGCGGTACCCCACTAGTCACTGCCTGCCACTCGGAAAAAGAGCCGTTTATTCCAACTCTTTGCTTCCTGTCTGCCAACCAGTTCTCTATCCAAGTCAGTACCGTACCCCCCAATCCCACGTGCTTTAACTTTACACGCTAATCTCTTATCCAGCGCACTGTGGCGTCATGCCACAGAATGTCCTCTGTGCGGGGGACTTCAATGTCCATCACCAAGTGTGGCTCGGTTGTGGCTCGTGTTTATTCTCTCACTGCCGTGAGCCAGTCTGGCTGCTATGTCCTTCAGGACTCAGGCAGCTCGGTCAATCATGGTACTATTGAGTCACTGAGGACACCCCTTCATCGTGTCCTGTGCCCCTACCACCGTGCTAAATGGGATAGATTAAGAACACATCTAGCAACTCAAAACTGGGCATCCATGAGGCGCTGGGCCCATCAGCAGCAATAGAATTTTATTCCACCATAATCTGTAACCTCATGGCCCGGCATATCCCTCATTCTACCATTACCATCAAACCAGCCCTGGTTCAATAAGGAGTGTTGAAGAGCATGCCAGGAGCTGCACCAAGTGTATCTGAAAACACAGGACTATATGCATGCTAAATAGCGAAAGCAGCATTTTATAGACAGAGCTAAGCGATCCGCACCCAATGGATCAGATCAAAGCTCTGCAGTCCTGCCACATCCAGTCGTGAATGGTGATGGACAATTAACAACTAACGGGAGGAGGAGGCTCCTTGAACATCCCCATCCTCAACGATGGCAGAGCACAGTACGTGAGTGCAAAAGACAAGGCTGAAGCCTTCGCAACCATCTTTAGCCACGAGTGCCAAGTGGATGATGCATTACAGCTCCTGAGGTCCCACCATCACAGAAGCCAGTCTTCAACCAATTTGCTTCACTGACATGATATCAAGAACGGTAGGGTGCACTGGATACAGCAAAGGCTCTGGGACCCGACAACATCCCCGATACAGAGCTGAAGACCTCTGCTCCAGAAATAGCTGCACCTCTAGCCCAGCTGTTCCAGTACTGGCTTCTACCCGACAAAGTGGTAAATTGCCCAGGTATGTCCAGTCCACATAAAGCTGGACTAATCCAACAGCCAGTTACCACCCTATTAACCACCTCTCCATCATCAGCAAAGTGATGGAAGCTGTCGTCGACAATGCTATCAAGCGGCACTAACTCACAAACAACCTCCTCACCGATGCCCAGTTTGGTTTCCGCCAGGGCCTCTTGGCTCCTGACCTCATTACAACCTTGGTCCAAACATGGACAAAAGAGCTGAGTTCCAGAGGTGAGGTGAGAGTGACTGTCCTCGACATCAAGGCAGCATTTGCCCGAGTGTGGCACCAAGGAGCCCTAATAAAACTGAAATCAATGGGGATCAGGGGAAAACTCTCCACTGGATGGTGTCATATCTAGCACAAAGGAAGATGGTTGTGGTTATTGGAGGCCAATCATCTCAGACCCAGGTCATCGCTGCAGCAGTTACTCAGGACAGTGTCCTAGGCCCAACATCTTAGCTGCTTTGTTAATGACCTTCAGAAGTGGGGTTGTTCGATACTGATTGCACAGTGTCAAGTTACATTCGCAATTCATCAGATAATGAGGCAGTCTGTGTCCAGCACGACCTGGACAACATTCAGGTTGGGGATGATAAGTGGCAAGTAACATTTGTGCCACACAAGTGCCAGACAATGACCATCTCCAACAAGAGAGAGTCTAACCACCACCCCATGACAGTCAATGGCATTACCATTGTTGAATTCCCCACCATCAACATCCTGGGGGTCACCATTGACCAGGAACTTAACTAGACCAGCCAAATAAATATTGTGGCTACCAGAGCTAGTCAGACACTGGGTAGTCTGCGTAAGCGACTCACCACCTCCTGACTCCCCAAAGCCTTTTCAGTCCCTACAAGGCACAAGTCAGGAGTGCGATGGAATATTCTCCACTTACCTGGACAGTTGCAGCTCCATCAATACTCACGAAGCTCGACAGAATCCAGGGGAAAGCCGGCCACTTAACCAGCCACCCATCCACCATCTTAAACATTTACTCCCTCCTCATCCATAGAAACATAGAAGATAGCAGCAGGAGTAGGCCAATCGGCCCCTCGAGTCTGATCCGCCATTTAATGAGATCATGACTGATCATGTAAATTCAGTACCCTGTCCCTGCTTTTTCCCCATATCCCTAGATCACTTTAGCCTTAAGAAATATATCTAACTCCTTCTTGAATATATTTAATGAATTGGCCACAACTGCCTTCTGTGGTAGAGAATTCCACAGGTTCACCACTCTCTGGGTGAAGAAATTCCTCCTCATCTCCGTCCTAAATGGCTTACCCCTTATCTTTAGACTGTAACCCCTGGTTCTGGACTCCCCCGCCATCGGGAACATCATTCCTGCATCTAGTCTGTCTAGCCCTGTTAGAATTTTATAAGTTTCAATGAGATCCCCTCTCATTCTTCTAAACTCCAGCCCAATCGACATCATTCCTGCCAACCCAGGTATCAACCTGGTGAATCTTCGCTGCACTCCCTCCATGGCAAGAACATCCTTCCTCAGATAAGGTGACCAAAATTGCACACAATACTCAAGGTGTGGTCTCACCAAGGCCCTGTACAACTGCAGCAAGATATCCTTGCTCCTGTACTCAAATCCTTTTGCTATGAAGGACAACGTAGCATTTGCCTTCTTAAGTGCCTGCTGCACCTGCATGCTTACCTTTAGCAACTGGTGCACAAGGACACCCAGGTCTCGTTGCACTTCCCCTTCTCCCAATCTATTGCTGTTCAGATAATAATCTGCCTTCCTGTTTTTGCCACCAAAGTGGATAGCCTCGCATTTATCCACATTATATTGCATCTGCCATGCATCTGCCCAATCAGCCAACCTGTCAAATCATACTGGAGTTTCTCGGCATCCTCCTCACAGCACACACGCCCACCCAGCTTTGTGTCGTCTGCAAACTTGGAGATATTACATCTAGTTCCCTCGTCTAGATCATTAATATATATTGTGAATAGCTGGGGTCCTAGCACCGATCCCTGCGGTACCCCACTAGTCACTGCCTGCCACTCGGAAAAAGAGCCGTTTATTCCAACTCTTTGCTTCCTGTCTGCCAACCAGTTCTCTATCCAAGTCAGTACCGTACCCCCCAATCCCACGTGCTTTAACTTTACACGCTAATCTCTTATCCAGCGCACTGTGGCGTCATGCCACAGAATGTCCTCTGGGCGGGGGACTTCAATGTCCATCACCAAGTGTGGCTCGGTTGTGGCTCGTGTTTATTCTCTCACTGCCGTGAGCCAGTCTGGCTGCTATGTCCTTCAGGACTCAGGCAGCTCGGTCAATCATGGTACTATTGAGTCACTGAGGACACCCCTTCATCGTGTCCTGTGCCCCTACCACCGTGCTAAATGGGATAGATTAAGAACACATCTAGCAGCTCAAAACTGGGCATCCATGAGGCGCTGGGCCCATCAGCAGCAACAGAATTTTATTCCACCATAATCTGTAACCTCATGGCCCGGCATATCCCTCATTCTACCATTACCATCAAACCAGCCCTGGTTCAATAAGGAGTGTTGAAGAGCATGCCAGGAGCTGCACCAAGTGTATCTGAAAACACAGGACTATATGCATGCTAAATAGCGAAAGCAGCATTTTATAGACAGAGCTAAGCGATCCGCACCCAATGGATCAGATCAAAGCTCTGCAGTCCTGCCACATCCAGTCGTGAATGGTGATGGACAATTAACAACTAACGGGAGGAGGAGGCTCCTTGAACATCCCCATCCTCAACGATGGCAGAGCACAGTACGTGAGTGCAAAAGACAAGGCTGAAGCCTTCGCAACCATCTTTAGCCACGAGTGCCAAGTGGATGATGCATTACAGCTCCTGAGGTCCCACCATCACAGAAGCCAGTCTTCAACCAATTTGCTTCACTGACATGATATCAAGAACGGTAGAGTGCACTGGATACAGCAAAGGCTCTGGGACCCGACAACATCCCCGATACAGAGCTGAAGACCTCTGCTCCAGAAATAGCTGCACCTCTAGCCCAGCTGTTCCAGTACTGGCTTCTACCCGACAAAGTGGTAAATTGCCCAGGTATGTCCAGTCCACATAAAGCTGGACTAATCCAACAGCCAGTTACCACCCCATTAACCACCTCTCCATCATCAGCAAAGTGATGGAAGCTGTCGTCGACAATGCTATCAAGCGGCACTAACTCACAAACAACCTCCTCACCGATGCCCAGTTTGGTTTCCGCCAGGGCCTCTTGGCTCCTGACCTCATTACAACCTTGGTCCAAACATGGACAAAAGAGCTGAGTTCCAGAGGTGAGGTGAGAGTGACTGTCCTCGACATCAAGGCAGCATTTGTCCGAGTGTGGCACCAAGGAGCCCTAATAAAACTGAAATCAATGGGGATCAGGGGAAAACTCTCCACTGGATGGTGTCATATCTAGCACAAAGGAAGATGGTTGTGGTTATTGGAGGCCAATCATCTCAGACCCAGGTCATCGCTGCAGCAGTTACTCAGGACAGTGTCCTAGGCCCAACATCTTAGCTGCTTTGTTAATGACCTTCAGAAGTGGGGTTGTTCGATACTGATTGCACAGTGTCAAGTTACATTCGCAATTCATCAGATAATGAGGCAGTCTGTGTCCAGCACGACCTGGACAACATTCAGGTTGGGGATGATAAGTGGCAAGTAACATTTGTGCCACACAAGTGCCAGACAATGACCATCTCCAACAAGAGAGAGTCTAACCACCACCCCATGACAGTCAATGGCATTACCATTGTTGAATTCCCCACCATCAACATCCTGGGGGTCACCATTGACCAGGAACTTAACTAGACCAGCCAAATAAATATTGTGGCTACCAGAGCTAGTCAGACACTGGGTAGTCTGCGTAAGCGACTCACCACCTCCTGACTCCCCAAAGCCTTTTCAGTCCCTACAAGGCACAAGTCAGGAGTGCGATGGAATATTCTCCACTTACCTGGACAGTTGCAGCTCCATCAATACTCACGAAGCTCGACAGAATCCAGGGGAAAGCCGGCCACTTAACCAGCCACCCATCCACCATCTTAAACATTTACTCCCTCCTCATCCATAGAAACATAGAAGATAGCAGCAGGAGTAGGCCAATCGGCCCCTCGAGTCTGATCCGCCATTTAATGAGATCATGACTGATCATGTAAATTCAGTACCCTGTCCCTGCTTTTTCCCCATATCCCTAGATCACTTTAGCCTTAAGAAATATATCTAACTCCTTCTTGAATATATTTAATGAATTGGCCACAACTGCCTTCTGTGGTAGAGAATTCCACAGGTTCACCACTCTCTGGGTGAAGAAATTCCTCCTCATCTCCGTCCTAAATGGCTTACCCCTTATCTTTAGACTGTAACCCCTGGTTCTGGACTCCCCCGCCATCGGGAACATCATTCCTGCATCTAGTCTGTCTAGCCCTGTTAGAATTTTATAAGTTTCAATGAGATCCCCTCTCATTCTTCTAAACTCCAGCCCAATCAACATCATTCCTGCCAACCCAGGTATCAACCTGGTGAATCTTCGCTGCACTCCCTCCATGGCAAGAACATCCTTCCTCAGATAAGGTGACCAAAATTGCACACAATACTCAAGGTGTGGTCTCACCAAGGCCCTGTACAACTGCAGCAAGATATCCTTGCTCCTGTACTCAAATCCTTTTGCTATGAAGGACAACGTAGCATTTGCCTTCTTAAGTGCCTGCTGCACCTGCATGCTTACCTTTAGCAACTGGTGCACAAGGACACCCAGGTCTCGTTGCACTTCCCCTTCTCCCAATCTATTGCTGTTCAGATAATAATCTGCCTTCCTGTTTTTGCCACCAAAGTGGATAGCCTCGCATTTATCCACATTATATTGCATCTGCCATGCATCTGCCCAATCAGCCAACCTGTCAAATCATACTGGAGTTTCTCGGCATCCTCCTCACAGCACACACGCCCACCCAGCTTTGTGTCGTCTGCAAACTTGGAGATATTACATCTAGTTCCCTCGTCTAGATCATTAATATATATTGTGAATAGCTGGGGTCCTAGCACCGATCCCTGCGGTACCCCACTAGTCACTGCCTGCCACTCGGAAAAAGAGCCGTTTATTCCAACTCTTTGCTTCCTGTCTGCCAACCAGTTCTCTATCCAAGTCAGTACCGTACCCCCCAATCCCACGTGCTTTAACTTTACACGCTAATCTCTTATCCAGCGCACTGTGGCGTCATGCCACAGAATGTCCTCTGGGCGGGGGACTTCAATGTCCATCACCAAGTGTGGCTCGGTTGTGGCTCGTGTTTATTCTCTCACTGCCGTGAGCCAGTCTGGCTGCTATGTCCTTCAGGACTCAGGCAGCTCGGTCAATCATGGTACTATTGAGTCACTGAGGACACCCCTTCATCGTGTCCTGTGCCCCTACCACCGTGCTAAATGGGATAGATTAAGAACACATCTAGCAGCTCAAAACTGGGCATCCATGAGGCGCTGGGCCCATCAGCAGCAACAGAATTTTATTCCACCATAATCTGTAACCTCATGGCCCGGCATATCCCTCATTCTACCATTACCATCAAACCAGCCCTGGTTCAATAAGGAGTGTTGAAGAGCATGCCAGGAGCTGCACCAAGTGTATCTGAAAACACAGGACTATATGCATGCTAAATAGCGAAAGCAGCATTTTATAGACAGAGCTAAGCGATCCGCACCCAATGGATCAGATCAAAGCTCTGCAGTCCTGCCACATCCAGTCGTGAATGGTGATGGACAATTAACAACTAACGGGAGGAGGAGGCTCCTTGAACATCCCCATCCTCAACGATGGCAGAGCACAGTACGTGAGTGCAAAAGACAAGGCTGAAGCCTTCGCAACCATCTTTAGCCACGAGTGCCAAGTGGATGATGCATTACAGCTCCTGAGGTCCCACCATCACAGAAGCCAGTCTTCAACCAATTTGCTTCACTGACATGATATCAAGAACGGTAGAGTGCACTGGATACAGCAAAGGCTCTGGGACCCGACAACATCCCCGATACAGAGCTGAAGACCTCTGCTCCAGAAATAGCTGCACCTCTAGCCCAGCTGTTCCAGTACTGGCTTCTACCCGACAAAGTGGTAAATTGCCCAGGTATGTCCAGTCCACATAAAGCTGGACTAATCCAACAGCCAGTTACCACCCCATTAACCACCTCTCCATCATCAGCAAAGTGATGGAAGCTGTCGTCGACAATGCTATCAAGCGGCACTAACTCACAAACAACCTCCTCACCGATGCCCAGTTTGGTTTCCGCCAGGGCCTCTTGGCTCCTGACCTCATTACAACCTTGGTCCAAACATGGACAAAAGAGCTGAGTTCCAGAGGTGAGGTGAGAGTGACTGTCCTCGACATCAAGGCAGCATTTGTCCGAGTGTGGCACCAAGGAGCCCTAATAAAACTGAAATCAATGGGGATCAGGGGAAAACTCTCCACTGGATGGTGTCATATCTAGCACAAAGGAAGATGGTTGTGGTTATTGGAGGCCAATCATCTCAGACCCAGGTCATCGCTGCAGCAGTTACTCAGGACAGTGTCCTAGGCCCAACATCTTAGCTGCTTTGTTAATGACCTTCAGAAGTGGGGTTGTTCGATACTGATTGCACAGTGTCAAGTTACATTCGCAATTCATCAGATAATGAGGCAGTCTGTGTCCAGCACGACCTGGACAACATTCAGGTTGGGGATGATAAGTGGCAAGTAACATTTGTGCCACACAAGTGCCAGACAATGACCATCTCCAACAAGAGAGAGTCTAACCACCACCCCATGACAGTCAATGGCATTACCATTGTTGAATTCCCCACCATCAACATCCTGGGGGTCACCATTGACCAGGAACTTAACTAGACCAGCCAAATAAATATTGTGGCTACAAGAGCTAGTCAGACACTGGGTAGTCTGCGTAAGTGACTCACCACCTCCTGACTCCCCAAAGCCTTTTCAGTCCCTACAAGGCACAAGTCAGGAGTGCGATGGAATATTCTCCACTTACCTGGACAGTTGCAGCTCCATCAATACTCACGAAGCTCGACAGAATCCAGGGGAAAGCCGGCCACTTAACCAGCCACCCATCCACCATCTTAAACATTTACTCCCTCCTCATCCATAGAAACATAGAAGATAGCAGCAGGAGTAGGCCAATCGGCCCCTCGAGTCTGATCCGCCATTTAATGAGATCATGACTGATCATGTAAATTCAGTACCCTGTCCCTGCTTTTTCCCCATATCCCTAGATCACTTTAGCCTTAAGAAATATATCTAACTCCTTCTTGAATATATTTAATGAATTGGCCACAACTGCCTTCTGTGGTAGAGAATTCCACAGGTTCACCACTCTCTGGGTGAAGAAATTCCTCCTTATCTCCGTCCTAAATGGCTTACCCCTTATCTTTAGACTGTAACCCCTGGTTCTGGACTCCCCCGCCATCGGGAACATCATTCCTGCATCTAGTCTGTCTAGCCCTGTTAGAATTTTATAAGTTTCAATGAGATCCCCTCTCATTCTTCTAAACTCCAGCCCAATCAACATCATTCCTGCCAACCCAGGTATCAACCTGGTGAATCTTCGCTGCACTCCCTCCATGGCAAGAACATCCTTCCTCAGATAAGGTGACCAAAATTGCACACAATACTCAAGGTGTGGTCTCACCAAGGCCCTGTACAACTGCAGCAAGATATCCTTGCTCCTGTACTCAAATCCTTTTGCTATGAAGGACAACGTAGCATTTGCCTTCTTAAGTGCCTGCTGCACCTGCATGCTTACCTTTAGCAACTGGTGCACAAGGACACCCAGGTCTCGTTGCACTTCCCCTTCTCCCAATCTATTGCTGTTCAGATAATAATCTGCCTTCCTGTTTTTGCCACCAAAGTGGATAGCCTCGCATTTATCCACATTATATTGCATCTGCCATGCATCTGCCCAATCAGCCAACCTGTCAAATCATACTGGAGTTTCTCGGCATCCTCCTCACAGCACACACGCCCACCCAGCTTTGTGTCGTCTGCAAACTTGGAGATATTACATCTAGTTCCCTCGTCTAGATCATTAATATATATTGTGAATAGCTGGGGTCCTAGCACCGATCCCTGCGGTACCCCACTAGTCACTGCCTGCCACTCGGAAAAAGAGCCGTTTATTCCAACTCTTTGCTTCCTGTCTGCCAACCAGTTCTCTATCCAAGTCAGTACCGTACCCCCCAATCCCACGTGCTTTAACTTTACACGCTAATCTCTTATCCAGCGCACTGTGGCGTCATGCCACAGAATGTCCTCTGGGCGGGGGACTTCAATGTCCATCACCAAGTGTGGCTCGGTTGTGGCTCGTGTTTATTCTCTCACTGCCGTGAGCCAGTCTGGCTGCTATGTCCTTCAGGACTCAGGCAGCTCGGTCAATCATGGTACTATTGAGTCACTGAGGACACCCCTTCATCGTGTCCTGTGCCCCTACCACCGTGCTAAATGGGATAGATTAAGAACACATCTAGCAGCTCAAAACTGGGCATCCATGAGGCGCTGGGCCCATCAGCAGCAACAGAATTTTATTCCACCATAATCTGTAACCTCATGGCCCGGCATATCCCTCATTCTACCATTACCATCAAACCAGCCCTGGTTCAATAAGGAGTGTTGAAGAGCATGCCAGGAGCTGCACCAAGTGTATCTGAAAACACAGGACTATATGCATGCTAAATAGCGAAAGCAGCATTTTATAGACAGAGCTAAGCGATCCGCACCCAATGGATCAGATCAAAGCTCTGCAGTCCTGCCACATCCAGTCGTGAATGGTGATGGACAATTAACAACTAACGGGAGGAGGAGGCTCCTTGAACATCCCCATCCTCAACGATGGCAGAGCACAGTACGTGAGTGCAAAAGACAAGGCTGAAGCCTTCGCAACCATCTTTAGCCACGAGTGCCAAGTGGATGATGCATTACAGCTCCTGAGGTCCCACCATCACAGAAGCCAGTCTTCAACCAATTTGCTTCACTGACATGATATCAAGAACGGTAGAGTGCACTGGATACAGCAAAGGCTCTGGGACCCGACAACATCCCCGATACAGAGCTGAAGACCTCTGCTCCAGAAATAGCTGCACCTCTAGCCCAGCTGTTCCAGTACTGGCTTCTACCCGACAAAGTGGTAAATTGCCCAGGTATGTCCAGTCCACATAAAGCTGGACTAATCCAACAGCCAGTTACCACCCCATTAACCACCTCTCCATCATCAGCAAAGTGATGGAAGCGTCGTCGACAATGCTATCAAGCGGCACTAACTCACAAACAACCTCCTCACCGATGCCCAGTTTGGTTTCCGCCAGGGCCTCTTGGCTCCTGACCTCATTACAACCTTGGTCCAAACATGGACAAAAGAGCTGAGTTCCAGAGGTGAGGTGAGAGTGACTGTCCTCGACATCAAGGCAGCATTTGTCCGAGTGTGGCACCAAGGAGCCCTAATAAAACTGAAATCAATGGGGATCAGGGGAAAACTCTCCACTGGATGGTGTCATATCTAGCACAAAGGAAGATGGTTGTGGTTATTGGAGGCCAATCATCTCAGACCCAGGTCATCGCTGCAGCAGTTACTCAGGACAGTGTCCTAGGCCCAACATCTTAGCTGCTTTGTTAATGACCTTCAGAAGTGGGGTTGTTCGATACTGATTGCACAGTGTCAAGTTACATTCGCAATTCATCAGATAATGAGGCAGTCTGTGTCCAGCACGACCTGGACAACATTCAGGTTGGGGATGATAAGTGGCAAGTAACATTTGTGCCACACAAGTGCCAGACAATGACCATCTCCAACAAGAGAGAGTCTAACCACCACCCCATGACAGTCAATGGCATTACCATTGTTGAATTCCCCACCATCAACATCCTGGGGGTCACCATTGACCAGGAACTTAACTAGACCAGCCAAATAAATATTGTGGCTACAAGAGCTAGTCAGACACTGGGTAGTCTGCGTAAGTGACTCACCACCTCCTGACTCCCCAAAGCCTTTTCAGTCCCTACAAGGCACAAGTCAGGAGTGCGATGGAATATTCTCCACTTACCTGGACAGTTGCAGCTCCATCAATACTCACGAAGCTCGACAGAATCCAGGGGAAAGCCGGCCACTTAACCAGCCACCCATCCACCATCTTAAACATTTACTCCCTCCTCATCCATAGAAACATAGAAGATAGCAGCAGGAGTAGGCCAATCGGCCCCTCGAGTCTGATCCGCCATTTAATGAGATCATGACTGATCATGTAAATTCAGTACCCTGTCCCTGCTTTTTCCCCATAGCCCTAGATCACTTTAGCCTTAAGAAATATATCTAACTCCTTCTTGAATATATTTAATGAATTGGCCACAACTGCCTTCTGTGGTAGAGAATTCCACAGGTTCACCACTCTCTGGGTGAAGAAATTCCTCCTCATCTCCGTCCTAAATGGCTTACCCCTTATCTTTAGACTGTAACCCCTGGTTCTGGACTCCCCCGCCATCGGGAACATCATTCCTGCATCTAGTCTGTCTAGCCCTGTTAGAATTTTATAAGTTTCAATGAGATCCCCTCTCATTCTTCTAAACTCCAGCCCAATCGACATCATTCCTGCCAACCCAGGTATCAACCTGGTGAATCTTCGCTGCACTCCCTCCATGGCAAGAACATCCTTCCTCAGATAAGGTGACCAAAATTGCACACAATACTCAAGGTGTGGTCTCACCAAGGCCCTGTACAACTGCAGCAAGATATCCTTGCTCCTGTACTCAAATCCTTTTGCTATGAAGGACAACGTAGCATTTGCCTTCTTAAGTGCCTGCTGCACCTGCATGCTTACCTTTAGCAACTGGTGCACAAGGACACCCAGGTCTCGTTGCACTTCCCCTTCTCCCAATCTATTGCTGTTCAGATAATAATCTGCCTTCCTGTTTTTGCCACCAAAGTGGATAGCCTCGCATTTATCCACATTATATTGCATCTGCCATGCATCTGCCCAATCAGCCAACCTGTCAAATCATACTGGAGTTTCTCGGCATCCTCCTCACAGCACACACGCCCACCCAGCTTTGTGTCGTCTGCAAACTTGGAGATATTACATCTAGTTCCCTCGTCTAGATCATTAATATATATTGTGAATAGCTGGGGTCCTAGCACCGATCCCTGCGGTACCCCACTAGTCACTGCCTGCCACTCGGAAAAAGAGCCGTTTATTCCAACTCTTTGCTTCCTGTCTGCCAACCAGTTCTCTATCCAAGTCAGTACCGTACCCCCCAATCCCACGTGCTTTAACTTTACACGCTAATCTCTTATCCAGCGCACTGTGGCGTCATGCCACAGAATGTCCTCTGGGCGGGGGACTTCAATGTCCATCACCAAGTGTGGCTCGGTTGTGGCTCGTGTTTATTCTCTCACTGCCGTGAGCCAGTCTGGCTGCTATGTCCTTCAGGACTCAGGCAGCTCGGTCAATCATGGTACTATTGAGTCACTGAGGACACCCCTTCATCGTGTCCTGTGCCCCTCCCACCGTGCTAAATGGGATAGATTAAGAACACATCTAGCAGCTCAAAACTGGGCATCCATGAGGCGCTGGGCCCATCAGCAGCAACAGAATTTTATTCCACCATAATCTGTAACCTCATGGCCCGGCATATCCCTCATTCTACCATTACCATCAAACCAGCCCTGGTTCAATAAGGAGTGTTGAAGAGCATGCCAGGAGCTGCACCAAGTGTATCTGAAAACACAGGACTATATGCATGCTAAATAGCGAAAGCAGCATTTTATAGACAGAGCTAAGCGATCCGCACCCAATGGATCAGATCAAAGCTCTGCAGTCCTGTCACATCCAGTCGTGAATGGTGATGGACAATTAACAACTAACGGGAGGAGGAGGCTCCTTGAACATCCCCATCCTCAACGATGGCAGAGCACAGTACGTGAGTGCAAAAGACAAGGCTGAAGCCTTCGCAACCATCTTTAGCCACGAGTGCCAAGTGGATGATGCATTACAGCTCCTGAGGTCCCACCATCACAGAAGCCAGTCTTCAACCAATTTGCTTCACTGACATGATATCAAGAACGGTAGAGTGCACTGGATACAGCAAAGGCTCTGGGACCCGACAACATCCCCGATACAGAGCTGAAGACCTCTGCTCCAGAAATAGCTGCACCTCTAGCCCAGCTGTTCCAGTACTGGCTTCTACCCGACAAAGTGGTAAATTGCCCAGGTATGTCCAGTCCACATAAAGCTGGACTAATCCAACAGCCAGTTACCACCCCATTAACCACCTCTCCATCATCAGCAAAGTGATGGAAGCTGTCGTCGACAATGCTATCAAGCGGCACTAACTCACAAACAACCTCCTCACCGATGCCCAGTTTGGTTTCCGCCAGGGCCTCTTGGCTCCTGACCTCATTACAACCTTGGTCCAAACATGGACAAAAGAGCTGAGTTCCAGAGGTGAGGTGAGAGTGACTGTCCTCGACATCAAGGCAGCATTTGTCCGAGTGTGGCACCAAGGAGCCCTAATAAAACTGAAATCAATGGGGATCAGGGGAAAACTCTCCACTGGATGGTGTCATATCTAGCACAAAGGAAGATGGTTGTGGTTATTGGAGGCCTATCATCTCAGACCCAGGTCATCGCTGCAGCAGTTACTCAGGACAGTGTCCTAGGCCCAACATCTTAGCTGCTTTGTTAATGACCTTCAGAAGTGGGGTTGTTCGATACTGATTGCACAGTGTCAAGTTATATTCGCAATTCATCAGATAATGAGGCAGTCTGTGTCCAGCACGACCTGGACAACATTCAGGTTGGGGATGATAAGTGGCAAGTAACATTTGTGCCACACAAGTGCCAGACAATGACCATCTCCAACAAGAGAGAGTCTAACCACCACCCCATGACAGTCAATGGCATTACCATTGTTGAATTCCCCACCATCAACATCCTGGGGGTCACCATTGACCAGGAACTTAACTAGACCAGCCAAATAAATATTGTGGCTACAAGAGCTAGTCAGACACTGGGTAGTCTGCGTAAGTGACTCACCACCTCCTGACTCCCCAAAGCCTTTTCAGTCCCTACAAGGCACAAGTCAGGAGTGCGATGGAATATTCTCCACTTACCTGGACAGTTGCAGCTCCATCAATACTCACGAAGCTCGACAGAATCCAGGGGAAAGCCAGCCACTTAACCAGCCACCCATCCACCATCTTAAACATTTACTCCCTCCTCATCCATAGAAACATAGAAGATAGCAGCAGGAGTAGGCCAATCGGCCCCTCGAGTCTGATCCGCCATTTAATGAGATCATGACTGATCATGTAAATTCAGTACCCTGTCCCTGCTTTTTCCCCATATCCCTAGATCACTTTAGCCTTAAGAAATATATCTAACTCCTTCTTGAATATATTTAATGAAATGGCCACAACTGCCTTCTGTGGTAGAGAATTCCACAGGTTCACCACTCTCTGGGTGAAGAAATTCCTCCTCATCTCCGTCCTAAATGGCTTACCTCTTATCTTTAGACTGTAACCCCTGGTTCTGGACTCCCCCGCCATCGGGAACATCATTGCTGCATCTAGTCTGTCTAGCCCTGTTAGAATTTTATAAGTTTCAATGAGATCCCCTCTCATTCTTCTAAACTCCAGCCCAATCGACATCATTCCTGCCAACCCAGGTATCAACCTGGTGAATCTTCGCTGCACTCCCTCCATGGCAAGAACATCCTTCCTCAGATAAGGTGACCAAAATTGCACACAATACTCAAGGTGTGGTCTCACCAAGGCCCTGTACAACTGCAGCAAGATATCCTTGCTCCTGTACTCAAATCCTTTTGCTATGAAGGACAACGTAGCATTTGCCTTCTTAAGTGCCTGCTGCACCTGCATGCTTACCTTTAGCAACTGGTGCACAAGGACACCCAGGTCTCGTTGCACTTCCCCTTCTCCCAATCTATTGCTGTTCAGATAATAATCTGCCTTCCTGTTTTTGCCACCAAAGTGGATAGCCTCGCATTTATCCACATTATATTGCATCTGCCATGCATCTGCCCAATCAGCCAACCTGTCAAATCATACTGGAGTTTCTCGGCATCCTCCTCACAGCACACACGCCCACCCAGCTTTGTGTCGTCTGCAAACTTGGAGATATTACATCTAGTTCCCTCGTCTAGATCATTAATATATATTGTGAATAGCTGGGGTCCTAGCACCGATCCCTGCGGTACCCCACTAGTCACTGCCTGCCACTTGGAAAAAGGGCCGTTTATTCCAACTCTTTGCTTCCTGTCTGCCAACCAGTTCTCTATCCAAGTCAGTACCGTACCCCCCAATCCCACGTGCTTTAACTTTACACGCTAATCTCTTATCCAGCGCACTGTGGCGTCATGGCACAGAATGTCCTCTGGGCGGGGGACTTCAATGTCCATCACCAAGTGTGGCTCGGTTGTGGCTCGTGTTTATTCTCTCACTGCCGTGAGCCAGTCTGGCTGTTATGTCCTTCAGGACTCAGGCAGCTCGGTCAATCATGGTACTATTGAGTCACTGAGGACACCCCTTCATCGTGTCCTGTGCCCCTACCACCGTGCTAAATGGGATAGATTAAGAACACATCTAGCAGCTCAAAACTGGGCATCCATGAGGCGCTGGGCCCATCAGCAGCAACAGAATTTTATTCCACCATAATCTGTAACCTCATGGCCCGGCATATCCCTCATTCTACCATTACCATCAAACCAGCCCTGGTTCAATAAGGAGTGTTGAAGAGCATGCCAGGAGCTGCACCAAGTGTATCTGAAAACACAGGACTATATGCATGCTAAATAGCGAAAGCAGCATTTTATAGACAGAGCTAAGCGATCCGCACCCAATGGATCAGATCAAAGCTCTGCAGTCCTGCCACATCCAGTCGTGAATGGTGATGGACAATTAACAACTAACGGGAGGAGGAGGCTCCTTGAACATCCCCATCCTCAACGATGGCAGAGCACAGTACGTGAGTGCAAAAGACAAGGTTGAAGCCTTCGCAACCATCTTTAGCCACGAGTGCCAAGTGGATGATGCATTACAGCTCCTGAGGTCCCACCATCACAGAAGCCAGTCTTCAACCAATTTGCTTCACTGACATGATATCAAGAACGGTAGAGTGCACTGGATACAGCAAAGGCTCTGGGACCCGACAACATCCCCGATACAGAGCTGAAGACCTCTGCTCCAGAAATAGCTGCACCTCTAGCCCAGCTGTTCCAGTACTGGCTTCTACCCGACAAAGTGGTAAATTGCCCAGGTATGTCCAGTCCACATAAAGCTGGACTAATCCAACAGCCAGTTACCACCCCATTAACCACCTCTCCATCATCAGCAAAGTGATGGAAGCTGTCATCGACAATGCTATCAAGCGGCACTAACTCACAAATAACCTCCTCACCGATGCCCAGTTTGGTTTCTGCCAGGTCCTCTTGGCTCCTGACCTCATTACAACCTTGGTCCAAACATGGACAAAAGAGCTGACTTCCAGAGGTGAGGTGAGAGTGACTGTCCTCGACATCAAGGCAGCGTTTGTCCGAGTGTGGCACCAAGGAGCCCTAATAAAACTGAAATCAATGGGGATCAGGGGAAAACTCTCCACTGGATGGTGTCATATCTAGCACAAAGGAAGATGGTTGTGGTTATTGGAGGCCAATCATCTCAGACCCAGGTCATCGCTGCAGCAGTTACTCAGGACAGTGTCCTAGGCCCAACATCTTAGCTGCTTTGTTAATGACCTTCAGAAGTGGGGATGTTCGATACTGATTGCACAGTGTCAAGTTACATTCGCAATTCATCAGATAATGAGGCAGTCTGTGTCCAGCACGACCTGGACAACATTCAGGTTGGGGATGATAAGTGGCAAGTAACATTTGTGCCACACAAGTGCCAGACAATGACCATCTCCAACAAGAGAGAGTCTAACCACCACCCCATGACAGTCAATGGCATTACCATTGTTGAATTCCCCACCATCAACATCCTGGGGGTCACCATTGACCAGGAACTTAACTCGACCAGCCAAATAAATATTCTGGCTACAAGAGCTAGTCAGACACTGGGTAGTCTGCGTAAGTGACTCACCACCTCCTGACTCCCCAAAGCCTTTTCACTCCCTACAAGGCACAAGTCAGGAGTGCGATGGAATATTCTCCACTTGCCTGGACAGTTGCAGCTCCATCAATACTCACGAAGCTCGACAGAATCCAGGGGAAAGCCGGCCACTTAACCAGCCACCCATCCACCATCTTAAACATTTACTCCCTCCTCATCCATAGAAACATAGAAGATAGCAGCAGGAGCAGGCCATTCGGCCCCTCGAGTCTGCTCCGCCATTTAATGAGATCATGACTGATCATGTAAATTCAGTACCCTGTCCCTGCTTTTTCCCCATATCCCTAGATCACTTTAGCCTTAAGAAATATATCTAACTCCTTCTTGAATATATTTAATGAATTGGCCACAACTGCCTTCTGTGGTAGAGAATTCCACAGGTTCACCACTCTCTGGGTGAAGAAATTCCTCCTCATCTCCGTCCTAAATGGCTTACCCCTTATCTTTAGACTGTAACCCCTGGTTCTGGACTCCCCCGCCATCGGGAACATCATTCCTGCATCTAGTCTGTCTAGCCCTGTTAGAATTTTATAAGTTTCAATGAGATCCCCTCTCATTCTTCTAAACTCCAGCCCAATCGACATCATTCCTGCCAACCCAGGTATCAACCTGGTGAATCTTTGCTGCACTCCCTCCATGGCAAGAACATCCTTCCTCAGATAAGGTGACCAAAATTGCACACAATACTCAAGGTGTGGTCTCACCAAGGCCCTGTACAACTGCAGCAAGATATCCTTGCTCCTGTACTCAAATCCTTTTGCTATGAAGGACAACGTAGCATTTGCCTTCTTAAGTGCCTGCTGCACCTGCATGCTTACCTTTAGCAACTGGTGCACAAGGACACCCAGGTCTCGTTGCACTTCCCCTTCTCCCAATCTATTGCTGTTCAGATAATAATCTGCCTTCCTGTTTTTGCCACCAAAGTGGATAGCCTCGCATTTATCCACATTATATTGCATCTGCCATGCATCTGCCCAATCAGCCAACCTGTCAAATCATACTGGAGTTTCTCGGCATCCTCCTCACAGCACACACGCCCACCCAGCTTTGTGTCGTCTGCAAACTTGGAGATATTACATCTAGTTCCCTCGTCTAGATCATTAATATATATTGTGAATAGCTGGGGTCCTAGCACCGATCCCTGCGGTACCCCACTAGTCACTGCCTGCCACTCGGAAAAAGAGCCGTTTATTCCAACTCTTTGCTTCCTGTCTGCCAACCAGTTCTCTATCCAAGTCAGTACCGTACCCCCCAATCCCACGTGCTTTAACTTTACACGCTAATCTCTTATCCAGCGCACTGTGGCGTCATGGCACAGAATGTCCTCTGGGCGGGGGACTTCAATGTCCATCACCAAGTGTGGCTCGGTTCTGGCTCGTGTTTATTCTCTCACTGCCGTGAGCCAGTCTGGCTGCTATGTCCTTCAGGACTCAGGCAGCTCGGTCAATCATGGTACTATTGAGTCACTGAGGACACCCCTTCATCGTGTTCTGTGCCCCTACCACCGTGCTAAATGGGATAGATTAAGAACACATCTAGCAGCTCAAAACTGGGCATCCATGAGGCGCTGGGCCCATCAGCAGCAACAGAATTTTATTCCACCATAATCTGTAACCTCATGGCCCGGCATATCCCTCATTCTACCATTACCATCAAACCAGCCCTGGTTCAATAAGGAGTGTTGAAGAGCATGCCAGGAGCTGCACCAAGTGTATCTGAAGACACAGGACTATATGCATGCTAAATAGCGAAAGCAGCATTTTATAGACAGAGCTAAGCGATCCGCACCCAATGGATCAGATCAAAGCTCTGCAGTCCTGCCACATCCAGTCGTGAATGGTGATGGACAATTAACAACTAACGGGAGGAGGAGGCTCCTTGAACATCCCCATCCTCAACGATGGCAGAGCACAGTACGTGAGTGCAAAAGACAAGGCTGAAGCCTTCGCAACCATCTTTAGCCACGAGTGCCAAGTGGATGATGCATTACAGCTCCTGAGGTCCCACCATCACAGAAGCCAGTCTTCAACCAATTTGCTTCACTGACATGATATCAAGAACGGTAGAGTGCACTGGATACAGCAAAGGCTCTGGGACCCGACAACATCCCCGATACAGAGCTGAAGACCTCTGCTCCAGAAATAGCTGCACCTCTAGCCCAGCTGTTCCAGTACTGGCTTCTACCCGACAAAGTGGTAAATTGCCCAGGTATGTCCAGTCCACATAAAGCTGGACTAATCCAACAGCCAGTTACCACCCCATTAACCACCTCTCCATCATCAGCAAAGTGATGGAAGCTGTCGTCGACAATGCTATTAAGCGGCACTAACTCACAAACAACCTCCTCACCGATGCCCAGTTTGGTTTCCGCCAGGGCCTCTTGGCTCCTGACCTCATTACAACCTTGGTCCCAACATGGACAAAAGAGCTGAGTTCCAGAGGTGAGGTGAGAGTGACTGTCCTCGACATCAAGGCAGCATTTGTCCGAGTGTGGCACCAAGGAGCCCTAATAAAACTGAAATCTATGGGGATCAGGGGAAAACTCTCCACTGGATGGTGTCATGTCTAGCACAAAGGAAGATGGTTGTGGTTATTGGAGGCCAATCATCTCAGACCCAGGTCATCGCTGCAGCAGTTACTCAGGACAGTGTCCTAGGCCCAACATCTTAGCTGCTTTGTTAATGACCTTCAGAAGTGGGGTTGTTCGATACTGATTGCACAGTGTCAAGTTACATTCGCAATTCATCAGATAATGAGGCAGTCTGTGTCCAGCACGACCTGGACAACATTCAGGTTGGGGATGATAAGTGGCAAGTAACATTTGTGCCACACAAGTGCCAGACAATGACCATCTCCAACAAGAGAGAGTCTAACCACCACCCCATGACAGTCAATGGCATTACCATTGTTGAATTCCCCACCATCAACATCCTGGGGGTCATCATTGACCAGGAACTTAACTAGACCAGCCAAATAAATATTGTGGCTACAAGAGCTAGTCAGATACTGGGTAGTCTGCGTAAGTGACTCACCACCTCCTGACTCCCCAAAGCCTTTTCACTCCCTACAAGGCACAAGTCAGGAGTGCGATGGAATATTCTCCACTTGCCTGGACAGTTGCAGCTCCATCAATACTCACGAAGCTCGACAGAATCCAGGGGAAAGCAGGCCGCTTAATCAGCCACCCATCCACCATCTTAAACATTTACTCCCTCCTCATCCATAGAAACATAGAAGATAGCAGCAGGAGTAGGCCATTCGGCCCCTCGAGTCTGCTCCGCCATTTAATGAGATCATGACTGATCATGTAAATTCAGTACCCTGTCCCTGCTTTTTCCCCATATCCCTAGATCACTTTAGCCTTAAGAAATATATCTAACTCCTTCTTGAATATATTTAATGAATTGGCCACAACTGCCTTCTGTGGTAGAGAATTCCACAGGTTCACCACTCTCTGGGTGAAGAAATTCCTCCTCATCTCCGTCCTAAATGGCTTACCCCTTATCTTTAGACTGTAACCCCTGGTTCTGGACTCCCCCGCCATCGGGAACATCATTCCTGCATCTAGTCTGTCTAGCCCTGTTAGAATTTTATAAGTTTCAATGAGATCCCCTCTCATTCTTCTAAACTCCAGCCCAATCGACATCATTCCTGCCAACCCAGGTATCAACCTGGTGAATCTTTGCTGCACTCCCTCCATGGCAAGAACATCCTTCCTCAGATAAGGTGACCAAAATTGCACACAATACTCAAGGTGTGGTCTCACCAAGGCCCTGTACAACTGCAGCAAGATATCCTTGCTCCTGTACTCAAATCCTTTTGCTATGAAGGACAACGTAGCATTTGCCTTCTTAAGTGCCTGCTGCACCTGCATGCTTACCTTTAGCAACTGGTGCACAAGGACACCCAGGTCTCGTTGCACTTCCCCTTCTCCCAATCTATTGCTGTTCAGATAATAATCTGCCTTCCTGTTTTTGCCACCAAAGTGGATAGCCTCGCATTTATCCACATTATATTGCATCTGCCATGCATCTGCCCAATCAGCCAACCTGTCAAATCATACTGGAGTTTCTCGGCATCCTCCTCACAGCACACACGCCCACCCAGCTTTGTGTCGTCTGCAAACTTGGAGATATTACATCTAGCTCCCTCGTCTAGATCATTAATATATATTGTGAATAGCTGGGGTCCTAGCACCGATCCCTGCGGTACCCCACTAGTCACTGCCTGCCACTCGGAAAAAGAGCCGTTTATTCCAACTCTTTGCTTCCTGTCTGCCACCAGTTCTCTATCCAAGTCAGTACCGTACCCCTCAATCCCACGTGCTTTAACTTTACACGCTAATCTCTTATCCAGCGCACTGTGGCGTCATGGCACAGAATGTCCTCTGGGCGGGGGACTTCAATGTCCATCACCAAGTGTGGCTCGGTTGTGGCTCGTGTTTATTCTCTCACTGCCGTGAGCCAGTCTGGCTGCTATGTCCTTCAGGACTCAGGCAGCTCGGTCAATCATGGTACTATTGAGTCACTGAGGACACCCCTTCATCGTGTCCTGTGCCCCTACCACCGTGCTAAATGGGATAGATTAAGAACACATCTAGCAGCTCAAAACTGGGCATCCATGAGGCGCTGGGCCCATCAGCAGCAACAGAATTTTATTCCACCATAATCTGTAACCTCATGGCCTGGCATATCCCTCATTCTACCATTACCATCAAACCAGCCCTGGTTCAATAAGGAGTGTTGAAGAGCATGCCAGGAGCTGCACCAAGTGTATCTGAAAACACAGGACTATATGCATGCTAAATAGCGAAAGCAGCATTTTATAGACAGAGCTAAGCGATCCGCACCCAATGGATCAGATCAAAGCTCTGCAGTCCTGCCACATCCAGTCGTGAATGGTGATGGACAATTAACAACTAACGGGAGGAGGAGGCTCCTTGAACATCCCCATCCTCAACGATGGCAGAGCACAGTACGTGAGTGCAAAAGACAAGGCTGAAGCCTTCGCAACCATCTTTAGCCACGAGTGCCAAGTGGATGATGCATTACAGCTCCTGAGGTCCCACCATCACAGAAGCCAGTCTTCAACCAATTTGCTTCACTGACATGATATCAAGAACGGTAGAGTGCACTGGATACAGCAAAGGCTCTGGGACCCGACAACATCCCCGATACAGAGCTGAAGACCTCTGCTCCAGAAATAGCTGCACCTCTAGCCCAGCTGTTCCAGTACTGGCTTCTACCCGACAAAGTGGTAAATTGCCCAGGTATGTCCAGTCCACATAAAGATGGACTAATCCAACAGCCAGTTACCACCCCATTAACCACCTCTCCATCATCAGCAAAGTGATGGAAGCTGTCGTCGACAATGCTATCAAGCGGCACTAACTCACAAACAACCTCCTCACCGATGCCCAGTTTGGTTTCCGCCAGGGCCTCTTGGCTCCTGACCTCATTACAACCTTGGTCCCAACATGGACAAAAGAGCTGAGTTCCAGAGGTGAGGTGAGAGTGACTGTCCTCGACATCAAGGCAGCGTTTGTCCGAGTGTGGCACCAAGGAGCCCTAATAAAACTGAAATCAATGGGGATCAGGGGAAAACTCTCCACTGGATGGTGTCATATCTAGCACAAAGGAAGATGGTTGTGGTTATTGGAGGCCAATCATCTCAGACCCAGGTCATCGCTGCAGCAGTTACTCAGGACAGTGTCCTAGGCCCAACATCTTAGCTGCTTTGTTAATGACCTTCAGAAGTGGGGTTGTTCGATACTGATTGCACAGTGTCAAGTTACATTCGCAATTCATCAGATAATGAGGCAGTCTGTGTCCAGCACGACCTGGACAACATTCAGGTTGGGGATGATAAGTGGCAAGTAACATTTGTGCCACACAAGTGCCAGACAATGACCATCTCCAACAAGAGAGAGTCTAACCACCGCCCCATGACAATCAATGGCATTACCATTGTTGAATTCCTCACCATCAACATCCTGGGGGTCACCATTGACCAGGAACTTAACTAGACCAGCGAAATAAATATTGTGGCTACAAGAGCTAGTCAGACACTGGGTAGTCTGCGTAAGTGACTCACCACCTCCTGACTCCCCAAAGCCTTTTCAGTCCCTACAAGGCACAAGTCAGGAGTGCGATGGAATATTCTCCACTTGCCTGGACAGTTGCAGCTCCATCAATACTCACGAAGCTCGACAGAATCCAGGGGAAAGCCGGCCACTTAACCAGCCACCCATCCACCATCTTAAACATTTACTCCCTCCTCATCCATAGAAACATAGAAGATAGCAGCAGGAGTAGGCCAATCGGCCCCTCGAGTCTGATCCGCCATTTAATGAGATCATGACTGATCATGTAAATTCAGTACCCTGTCCCTGCATTTTCCCCATATCCCTAGATCACTTTAGCCTTAAGAAATATGTCTAACTCCTTCTTGAATATATTTAATGAATTGGCCACAACTGCCTTCTGTGGTAGAGAATTCCACAGGTTCACCACTCTCTGGGTGAAGAAATTCCTCCTCATCTCCGTCCTAAATGGCTTACCCCTTATCTTTAGACTGTAACCCCTGGTTCTGGACTCCCCCGCCATCGGGAACATCATTCCTGCATCTAGTCTGTCTAGCCCTGTTAGAATTTTATAAGTTTCAATGAGATCCCCTCTCATTCTTCTAAACTCCAGCCCAATCGACATCATTCCTGCCAACCCAGGTATCAACCTGGTGAATCTTCGCTGCACTCCCTCCATGGCAAGAACACCCTTCCTCAGATAAGGTGACCAAAATTGCACACAATACTCAAGGTGTGGTCTCACCAAGGCCCTGTACAACTGCAGCAAGATATCCTTGCTCCTGTACTCAAATCCTTTTGCTATGAAGGACAACGTAGCATTTGCCTTCTTAAGTGCCTGCTGCACCTGCATGCTTACCTTTAGCAACTGGTGCACAAGGACACCCAGGTCTCGATGCACTTCCCCTTCTCCCAATCTATTGCTGTTCAGATAATAATCTGCCTTCCTGTTTTTGCCACCAAAGTGGATAGCCTCGCATTTATCCACATTATATTGCATCTGCCATGCATCTGCCCAATCAGCCAACCTGTCAAATCATACTGGAGTTTCTCGGCATCCTCCTCACAGCACACACGCCCACCCAGCTTTGTGTCGTCTGCAAACTTGGAGATATTACATCTAGTTCCCTCGTCTAGATCATTAATATATATTGTGAATAGCTGGGGTCCTAGCACCGATCCCTGCGGTACCCCACTAGTCACTGCCTGCCACTCGGAAAAAGAGCCGTTTATTCCAACTCTTTGCTTCCTGTCTGCCAACCAGTTCTCTATCCAAGTCAGTACCGTACCCCCCAATCCCACGTGCTTTAACTTTACACGCTAATCTCTTATCCAGCGCACTGTGGCGTCATGGCACAGAATGTCCTCTGGGCGGGGGACTTCAATGTCCATCACCAAGTGTGGCTCGGTTGTGGCTCGTGTTTATTCTCTCACTGCCGTGAGCCAGTCTGGCTGCTATGTCCTTCAGGACTCAGGCAGCTCGGTCAATCATGGTACTATTGAGTCACTGAGGACACCCCTTCATCGTGTCCTGTGCCCCTACCACCGTGCTAAATGGGATAGATTAAGAACACATCTAGCAGCTCAAAACTGGGCATCCATGAGGCGCTGGGCCCATCAGCAGCAACAGAATTTTATTCCGCCATAATCTGTAACCTCATGACCTGGCATATCCCTCATTCTACCATTACCATCAAACCAGCCCTGGTTCAATAAGGAGTGTTGAAGAGCATGCCAGGAGCTGCACCAAGTGTATCTGAAAACACAGGACTATATGCATGCTAAATAGCGAAAGCAGCATTTTATAGACAGAGCTAAGCGATCCGCACCCAATGGATCAGATCAAAGCTCTGCAGTCCTGCCACATCCAGTCGTGAATGGTGATGGACAATTAACAACTAACGGGAGGATGTGGTAAACCACTTTTATCGTTCACTATCGTTACACTATGGTTATCACTGTTTATATCGTTACACTATGGTTATCACTGTTTACACTGTTGTGTCACTGCACAAGGTCACCTCTTGTCACGCTGTTATACCTGGGCTGACCACAGCTGACTCCGCCCATCGCTCCGCCTGCTTGCCCAGGTATAAAGGTGGTCGACTGGCTGGTATTCCTCCTTGTTGGACCCGATCGCCCACGAGGGTGGGCTCTGTTATTTAGCCAATAAAAGCCTATAGTTACTATCTTAACTCGTCGCTTTTCATTGGATGAATTGATAGGTATATCAATTTTATTGGCTAAATTTTGAAATGAGTGGATCGGAGCAGCAAAACGACCAGCCAAACAGCCAGCTACAACAGCCACAGCAGCCGGCCTGGCTGCGAGCCTTCCGACCGCCGTACCTGGATCTAAACCCACAGGCAGCGAACTCAGCCCTCGACTTCAAACACTGGCTGAGCTGTTTCGAATCCTACCTGGGAGAATCCGGCGTGCCTCCGGGATCCAAACTAAGAGTTCTGACCGCCCAAGTGAGCCCTAAAGTATTTGCATTCATCCAGGACCTTACTACATACGAGGACGCCCTCAACCTGCTGAAAGAGCAGTACCGGAGCCCGGTAAACTCTATGTATGCCAGACATCTCCTAAGATCCCGCTCGCAACAGCCAGGAGAGTCTGTAGATGAATTTTTACGGGCGCTACAAACACTCGGCAGGGACTGTGACTTTAAAGCTGTAACGGCTGCAGAAAATACTGAAGGGAATATCCGCGATGCCTTCGTGAAAGGCCTTCGGTCCGACTACTCACGGCAAAGACTGCTCGAATCAAAGGACCTCGACCTGAATACAACTGCAGCCCTCGCTCACTCTCTGGAAGTGGCCCATCGGGACCTCGAGGCGTACTCCAGGTACTGTGCTGCGCGACCCTGTGACTCCAGCCCGACCCCGGCCGCAATACCCCTTGCACCGCCGCCTCTGGGACCTACCTCAGCGTCGGCGTCCCAGAACCGATCGGGACCGCCACCCCCGGTACCGGCTGCGACATTGGAGCCCCGCGATCGGGCCGCCGGCTGCTTCTTCTGTGGCCAGGCGAAACACCCGAGGACGCGCTGCCCTGCAAGAAACGCGACTTGCTCTGATTGCCACAAGAAAGGCCACTTCGCGAAGGCCTGCAGGGGGAGAGCCACAGACGCCAGCAGTGCCTCATGCGAGTTGTGGGGGCGGCCATCTTTCATCAAGGCCACAGATGCCAGTATCCCCTCGTGTGAGTCGTGGGGGCGGCCATCTTTGATCAAGGCCACCGACGCCAGCAATGCCTCATGTGAATTGTGGGGGCAGCCATCTTCTCCGCCATTTTATTCAACGTCGTGGGCGCCGCCATTTTGCCCACCACACTCGACCGCCACCTTGTCTCCAGACCCGACCACCGCCTCACCTGCAGACTACAGCAGCTCGCTCAGCCATACACTAGCCTCCGTCACACTGGACCAAGCTCGCCCGCATCACCTGTCCAAGTCCATGATGGACATCAAAGTAAACGGCCACGCCACGACCTGCCTGTTCGACAGCGGAAGCACGGAGAGTTTCATCCATCCAGACACGGTGAGCCACTACTCCCTCACTGTCCGGCCAACGCGCAACCGGATCTCGATGGCGTCGAGGTCCCATTCTAGAGACATCAGCGGCTACTGTGCTGTGACCCTGTTGGTTAGGGGCACGGAGTATAAAAATTTTAAACTCCTCGTCCTGCCCCAGCTCTGCGCTGCCGTCCTACTAGGGCTGGACTTCCAATCCCACCTTCAAAGTGTCACTTTGGCATACGGTGGACCCCTCCCTCCACTCACAGTCGACAACCATCAGCCTTTAAACCGCCCACCGCGTACCACCTGCGGCCTATCCACCCTCAAGGTCCCGCCCCCCTCCCTGTTCGCTAACCTCACCCGCGACTGTAAACCCGTCGCCACCAAGAGCAGGCGGTACAACGCCGGGGACAGGGCTTTTATTAGCTCTGAGGTGCAGCGTCTCCTGAAGGAGGGCATCATCGAGAGGAGCAACAGCCCCTGGCGTGCCCAGGTCGTAGTCATTAAGACCGGCAATAAAAACCGCCTGGTCATCGACTACAGCCAAACCATAAACCGGTACACCCAGCTGGACGCATACCCCCTTCCCCGCATAGCTGATATGGTCAATCAGATTGCACAGTACCGGGTATTCTCCACCATCGACCTTAAGTCGGCCTATCACCAACTCCCTATCCGCCCAGAGGACTGCCAGTATACCGCCTTCGAGGCGAATGGCCGCCTCTACCACTTCCTTAGGGTTTCCTTCGGCGTCACCAACGGGGTTTCGGTCTTCCAAAGGGAGATGGACCGGATGGTTGACCAGAACGGGCTGCAGGCCACGTTCCCTTATCTAGATAACGTCACCATCTGCGGCCGCGACCGGCAGGACCACGATGTTAATCTGGAGAAATTCCTCCGTACGGCCGAACGGCTGAACCTCACTTACAATAAGGAGAAATGCGTGTTTAACACCTCGCGTCTCGCCATCCTCGGCTGCGTAGTAGAGAACGGAGTCGTCGGCCCTGACCCCGAAAGAATGCACCCCGTCTTGGAGCTTCCCCTCCCCCACTGTCCAAAGGCGCTGAAGAGAACCCTGTGGCTCTTCGCCTACTATGCCCAATGGGTGCCGAATTATGCGGACAAAGCCAGACCCCTCATGAAGTCAACCTCCTTCCCCCTGACGGCAGAAGCGTGCGCAGCCTTCTCCCTCATAAAGGGAGACATTACTAAGGCCACAATGCACGCGGTGGATGAGTCCATCCCTTTCCAAGTGGAGAGCGATGCATCCGACTTCGCCCTAGCAGCAACCCTTAACCAGGCGGGGAGAACTGTGGCCTTCTTCTCAAGGACCCTCCAGGGCCCTGAGATCCGACACTCTTCGGTCGAGAAGGAGGCCCAGGCGATCGTGGAGGCAGTAAGACGCTGGAGGCATTACCTGGCAGGCAAACGATTTACCCTCCTCACTGACCAGCGTTCGGTCGCTTTTATGTTTAATAACAAGCTGAGGGGCAAAATCAAGAACGACAAGACCTTGAGGTGGAGAATCGAGCTCTCCACCTATGATTATGATATCTTGTAACGGCCGGGTAAACTGAACGAACCCCCAGATGCTCTATCACGAAGTACATGCGCCAACGCGCAAATTGATAGACTGCAGACCCTCCACAACGACCTCTGCCACCCCGGGGTCACCAGACTTTACCACTTCATTAAGGCCCGCAACCTGCCCTACTCCATCGAGGAGGTCAGGACCATGACCAGGAACTGCCAAACCTGTGCCGAGTGCAAACCGCATTTCTTTAGGCCGGACAGAGCAAGCCTGATCAAGGCCACCCGCCCCTTCGAGCGCTTGAGCATCGATTTTAAGGGGCCCCTCCCGTCCTCTGACCGTAATGTGTACTTCCTCAACATCATTGATGAGTACTCCCGTTTCCCCTTTGTCTTCCCCTGCCCAGACATGACCAGTACCACGGTCATCAAATGCCTGAACGACCTCTTCGCCTTGTTCGGGTTCCCGAACTATATACATAGCGACCGGGGCTCATCCTTCATGAGCGAGGAACTTCGCCAGTTCCTACTAGCGAGAGGCATTGCTGCAAGCAGGACCACCAGCTACAACCCCCGAGGGAACGGCCAGGTGGAAAGAGAGAACGCGACTGTCTGGAAGGCCGTTCTCTTAGCCTTAAAGTCTAAGGGCCTGCCAACCTCTCGCTGGCAGGAAGTCCTCCCGGCAGCGCTGCATTCCATCCGGTCACTGCTTTGCACGGCCATTAACGCCACCCCCCATGAACGAATGTTTGTTTTCCCCAGGAAGTCGACTACGGGAACCTCGCTACCAACATGGCTGACTTCTCCGGGGCCCGTCTTGCTGCGAAAGCACGTGAGGGCCCATAAAACGGACCCCCTGGTCGAGAGGGTGGACCTCCTGCACGCCAACCCCCAGTACGCCTATGTGGCATACCCAGACGGGCGGGAGGACATAGTCTCCTTACGAGACCTTGCACCCTCGGGCACCCCTGAGACACCACCGTTACCCCCCACCCCCCCAAATCCAGCCCAGGTAGACGGCATGCCGGAACCCCACGAGCCTTCGCCGACCACGCGGACACCAGCATTAACATCGGATACTGCATCACCGCCGCCGCTGCTGCGCCGATCAGAAAGACTTACGAGGCCTCCGGACAGACTGACATACCCGAACTGGTAGTACACTTCACCCCGCCGGACTCAAATCTAAACAAGGGGTGAATGTGGTAAACCACTTTTATCGTTCAATATCGTTACACTATGGTTATCACTGTTTATATCGTTACACTATGGTTATCACTGTTTACACTGTTGTGTCACTACACAAGGTCACCTCTTCTCACGCTGTTATACCTGGGCTGACCACAGCTGACTCCGCCCATGGCTCCGCCTGCTTGCCCAGGTATAAAGGTGGTCGACTGGCTGGTATTCCTCCTTGTTGGACCCGATCGCCCACGAGGGTGGGCTCTGTTATTTAGCCAATAAAAACCTATAGTTACTATCTTAACTCGTCGCTTTTCATTGGATGAATTGATAGGTATATCAGAGGAGGAGGCTCCTTGAACATCCCCATCCTCAACGATGGCAGAGCACAGTACGTGAGTGCAAAAGACAAGGCTGAAGCCTTCGCAACCATCTTTAGCCACGAGTGCCAAGTGGATGATGCATTACAGCTCCCGAGGTCCCACCATCACAGAAGCCAGTCTTCAACCAATTCGCTTCACTGACATGATATCAAGAACGGTAGAGCTCACTGGATACAGCAAAGGCTCTGGGACCCGACAACATCCCCGGTACAGAGCTGAAGACCTCTGCTTCAGAAATAGCTGCACCTCTAGTCCAGCTGTTCCAGTACTGGCTTCTACCCGACAAAGTGGTAAATTGCCCAGGTATGTCCAGTCCACATAAAGCTGGACTAATCCAACAGCCAGTTACCACCCCATTAACCTCCTCTCCATCATCAGCAAAGTGATGGAAGCTGTCATCGACAATGCTATCAAGCGGCACTAACTCACAAATAACCTCCTCACCGATGCCCAGTTTGGTTTCCGCCAGGACCTCTTGGCTCCTGACCTCATTACAACCTTGGTCCAAACATGGACAAAAGAGCTGAATTCCAGAGGTGAGGTGAGAGTGACTGTCCTCGACATCAAGGCAGCATTTGTCCGAGTGTGGCACCAAGGAGCCCTAATAAAACTGAAATCAATGGGGATCAGGGGAAAACTCTCCACTGGATGGTGTCATATCTAGCACAAAGGAAGATGGTTGTGGTTATTGGAGGCCAATCATCTCAGACCCAGGTCATCGCTGCAGCAGTTACTCAGGACAGTGTCCTAGGCTCAACATCTTAGCTGCTTTGTTAATGACCTTCAGAAGTGGGGATGTTCGCTACTGATTGCACAGTGTCAAGTTACATTCGCAATTCATCAGATAATGAGGCAGTCTGTGTCCAGCACGACCTGGACAACATTCAGGTTGGGGATGATAAGTGGCAAGTAACATTTGTGCCACACAAGTGCCAGACAATGACCATCTCCAACAAGAGAGAGTCTAACCACCACCCCATGACAATCAATGGCATTACCATTGTTGAATTCCCCACCATCAACATCCTGGGGGTCACCATTGACCAGGAACTTAACTAGATCAGCCAAATAAATATTGTGGCTACAAGAGCTAGTCAGACACTGGGTAGTCTGCGTAAGTGACTCACCACCTCCTGACTCCCCAAAGCCTTTTCACTCCCTACAAGGCACAAGTCAGGAGTGCGATGGAATATTCTCCACTTGCCTGGACAGTTGCAGCTCCATCAATACTCACGAAGCTCGACAGAATCCAGGGGAAAGCAGGCCGCTTAATCAGCCACCCATCCACCATCTTAAACATTTACTCCCTCCTCATCCATAGAAATATAGAAGATAGCAGCAGGAGTAGGCCATTCGGTCCCACGAGTCTGCTCCGCCATTTAATGAGATCATGGCTGATCATCCAAATTCAGTACCCTGTCCCTGCTTTTTCCCCATATCCCTTGATCCCTTTAGCCTTAAGAAATATATCTAACTCCTTCTTGAATATATTTAATGAATTGGCCTCAACTGCCTTCTGTGGTAGAGAATTCCACAGGTTCACCACTCTCTGGGTGAAGAAATTCCTCCTCATCTCAGTACTAAATGGCTTACCCCTTATCTTTAGACTGTAACCCCTGGTTCTGGACTCCCCCGCCATCGGGAACATCCTTCCTGCATCTAGTCTGTCTAGCCCTGTTAGAATTTTATAAGTTTCAATGAGATCCCCTCTCATTCTTCTAAACTCCAGCCCAATCGACATCATTCCTGCTATCCCAGGTATCAATCTGGTGAATCTTCGCTGCACTCCCTCCATGGCAAGAACATCCTTCCTCAGATAAGGTGACCAAAATTGCACACAATACTCAAGGTGTGGTCTCACCAAGGCCCTGTACAACTGCAGCAAGACATTCTTGCTCCTGTACTCAAATCCTTTTGCTATGAAGGCCAACGTAGCATTTGCCTTTTTAAGTGCCTGCTGCACCTGCATGCTTACCTTTAGCAACTGGTGCACAAGGACACCCAGGTCTCGTTGCACTTCCCCTTCTCCCAATCTATTGCTGTTCAGATAATAATCTGCCTTCCTGTTTTTGCCATCAAAGTGGATAACCTCGCACTTATCCACATTATATTGCATCTGCCATGCATCTGCCCAATCAGCCAACCTGTCAAATCATACTGGAGTTTCTCGGCATCCTCCTCACAGCGCACACACCCACCCAGCTTTGTGTCATCTGCAAACTTGGAGATATTACATTTAGTTCCCTCGTCTAGATCATTAACATATATTGTGAATAGCTGGGGTCCTAGCACCGATCCCTGCGGTACCCCACTAGTCACTGCCTGCCACTCGGAAAAAGAGCCGTTTATTCCAACTCTTTGCCTCCTGTCTGCCAACCAGTTCTCTATCCAAGTCAGTACCTTACCCCCAATCCCATGTGCTTTAACTTTACACGCTAATCTCTTATCCAGCGCACTGTGGCGTCATGGCACAGAATGTCCTCTGGGCGGGGGACTTCAATGTCCATCACCAAGTGTGGCTCGGTAGTGGCTCATGTTTATTCTCTCACTACCTGCCGTGAGCCAGTCTGGCTGCTATGTCCTTCAGGACTCAGGCAGCTCGGTCAATCATGGTACTATTGAGTCACTGAGGACACCCCTTCATCGTGTCCTGTGGCCCTACCACTGTGCTAAATGGGATAGATTAAGAACACGTCTAGCAGCTCAAAACTGGGCATCCATGAGGCGCTGGGCCCATCAGCAGCAATAGAATTTTATTCCACCATAATCTGTAACCTCATGGCCTGGCATATCCCTCATTCTACCATTACCATCAAACCAGCCCTGGTTGAATAAGGAGTGTTGAAGAGCATGCCAGGAGCTGCACCAGGTGTACCTGAAAATCAGAAACCAACTTGGTGAAGTTACAACACAGGACTATATGCATGTTGAACAGCAGAAGCAGCATGCTATAGACAGAGCTAAGCGATCCCACACCCAATCAATCAGATCAAAGCTCTGCAGTCCTGCCACATCCAGTCGTGAATGGTGATGGACAATTAACAACTAACGGGAGGAGGAGGCTCCTTGAACATCCCCATCCTCAACAATGGCGGAGCACAGCACGTGAGTGCAAAAGACAAGGCTGAAGCCTTCGCAACCATCTTCAGTCACAACTGCCAAGTGGATAATGCATCTCGGCCTGCTCCTGAGGTCCCCACCTTCACTGAAGCCAGTCTTCAGCCAATTCACTTCACTCCACATGATATCAAGAACAGTAGAGCGCACTGGAGACAGCAAAGACTGTGGGCCCCGGCAACATCCCAGCTGCAGAGCTGAAGACCTGTGCTCCAGAACTAGCTGCACCTCTAGCCAAGCTGATCCAGTACTGGCATCTACCCGACAACTTTACAATTCGTCAGAAAATAAAGCAGTCATGCAGCAAGACCTGGGCAATGTTCAGGTCGGGGATGATATGTGGCAAGTAACATTTGTACCACACAAGCACCAGACAATGATCATCGCCAACAAGAGAGAGTCTAACCAGCTCCCCGTGACGTTCAATGGCATTACCATCGTTGAATCCCCCACCATCAAATCCTGGGGTTCACCATTTACCAGACACTTAACTAGACCAGCCACTTAAATACTGTGGCTGCAAGAACTAGGCAGATGCTGGGTATTTAGCGGTGAGTGTCTCACCTCCTGACTTCCCAAACCTTTCCACCACCTACAAAGCACAAGTCAGGAGTGTGATGGAATACTCTCCATGTCCTTGGATGAGTGCAGCTCCAACAACACTCAAAAACCTCAACACCATCCAGGACAAAGCAGCCTGCTTGATTGGCATCCCATCCACCACCTTAAGCATTTACTGCCTCCTCCACCGGCACACTGTGGCTGCAGTGTGTTCAATCTACAAGATGCACTGCAGCAACTCAGCAAGGCTTCCACGACAGCACCTCCCAAACCTGCGGCCTCTATCACCTCAAAGGACAAGGGCAGCAGGTGCATGGGAACACCACCACCTCCAAGTTCCCCTCCAAGTCTCACAGAATTCTGGAACTCCCTACCTAACAGCACTATGGGAGAACCTTCACAACACGGATTGCAGCGGTTCAAGAAGGCGGCTCACCACCACCTTCTCAAGGGTAACTAGGGATGGGCAATAAATGCTGGCCTTGCGAGTGATGCCCACATCCCGAGAATGAATAAATTAGAATTAAAAACGTGTCTTTTATATATTGTGTTTCTTGTTTTTCTTAATTGTAACTTAATTTTGCTTTAACCTTTTCCCGTTCTCGTGTCCTCTTTTTCTATTTACTTTTTTAGCCTCCACAGTCATTCTATTCTTAAGTCCCGGAGATTTGTTCCAACAAATTTGCCTTCGGCCTCAATCACGCTCTGCTTCTACTGGGTCTGGGCCCTCCACCTGGGTTCACAATTACAAAAAATAAACAGCAGAAAAGTCTGTAAACTAAGGGAAGGAATCAAAGGAAGACCAGTCAGGTCAACCCGAGTTTTTGATACAGGAGATGGTAAAGGGATGTTCTGCTGCTGATGGGAGAAAAAGACCCAAGGGCAGTGCTGGTGACATTAGAGCAGATCCTCCTCCCACTCATGAAGTGCCAGAGACTGGATTCTACATCAGTCGAATGAAGCTTTCCATGGCTATGGAAATGTCATCTAAGTACTTCAGAGGGACAGGGCCTTGTGTCCCCAATCTGGCCCAGCATTAACAGGAATGGTGACTAACAGAGCCAGAAGTTACCACTTGTGTCTCCAAAGAGTTATGGGTGAGGTAAAAGAGGAGAAAATGTTCTCTATAAATTTCCCCACTGATTCAGCGTTGGCCAGTGTCTGTACATTGGTCAGCTCTGTACCATCAGCCTCTGGAGAGGAAACATAACAATAAACTGAACTTAAACAAATTGGATGTTAGAAACAAATGGCGCGATTCACTGTAAGCCCAGCTAATGGGGCCAACCCACTCCATAATCAGCAGTGGGAAAGTGAAAGTGGGAAATGTTGATACTCCTATTCAGTCCATGGCACAGCACATTCGTGCTTGTGTCCCGGTTATTACAGATTAGTATCTTCCTTCCTTCATTTTTTCCTTCCTTCCTGCAGGATCAAATTTAACCTGTCTATAATTCAGATCTTCCCATTAATCAATAGTTCAGTGCTATTTGTCTTTGTCCTGTTTGGTTTCCAATACCTTTGTAACAGGCCTCAATATGTGTTAATCTGGAATTGACTGTTACTCCTCTGGAGCTGGAGGCACTCAGGGTTAATTGTGGACACAAACATTTCTGACACATGTATCTGGTATGAATACACCATGATCTGAGGAACCTCATTTTGTTCAGAATCCAGCTCCTCAAAGCTTTACATTTTCTGATTCTTTCCTTCACCATCTCTTGTGTCGAGTGACTGACTGTCTTTTGCAGCAGAGCTGCCGTTGCCTCCCTCCACAGGGGAACTCCAGCATTTCTCGATCTTTCACAGCACAGCAACAGGTGTGGGCAAGATGGATGTTGATGAGTGTGGCTGCACATGTCCTACCTCTTTGGTGTCACTCTCTTGTCACATGTCTAGTGCTGGAAATGCGCTGTCAGGAAATGCGTGACATCTGAAGGACAGCCCTGGTTTTCAAAGCTGAGCTGAAATTAAAAAATTGAAGAGGTCAAAGGTGGGAAATTCCTTAGGCTTGCCGTCACACACCCGCAATATTCCAACTGCAACCACAAGAAAATGATAAAGTAGGATGGGTGCGGACAGGGGTTCATCTCTAGAGGTTGTTAATGTACCTGCAGAGTTAGTGTCGCACCATCCCAGGGTCAGCTCCTGTGTTTGGGATGTTTTGTGCTCTCGTGCTGATCTCTGTGAGTATGCAGAAAGTATCTGAGTTCAGGCCAGTGCTGGGTATATGAAAGAAATAGTCAATGAAAGTATCAGTCAATCTCAGTTAATGCAGAGTAAAGCTCCCCCTACACTGTCTCATCAAACACTCACAGGGAAGGTACAGCACGGGTTAGATACAGAGTAAAGTTCCTTCTACAGTGTCCCATCAAACACTCCCAGGCCTGGTATAGCACTGGTTAGATACAGAGTAAGGCCTCCCACTTTACATTACCATCTAACACTCCCAGGCCAGGTACAGTACAACTTAGATGAAGTGTAAAGCTCTCTCTAAATTGGTTGATCACACACAGCCAACTCAGATCCAGCATGTTTTAAATTCAGCGTACAGCTCCTCTGACACTACCCAATGAAGCACACCAGCTCAGGTACAGCATGGGATGAACTTAGAATAAAAATCCCTTTACATGTAAGTGTCAGGCAGTCCCAGGTATGATTAGGCACTTTACAGCCTTCCGTACTCAATATCGAGTTCAACAATTTCAGATCATAACCTCGGCCCCCATTGCATTTTTACTTATATTTTTTATCCACACCTTTGTTTTGGCACCCCCCTTTTTTTTCTCTCCCACATGGCAGCTGTCTCCCATTCTGCCAACGCATTTCACACCTAATCTAGAGCCGTCTTTTGTCTCCACTAGTCCTATCACCATCTCATCTCGTTTTGAATACCTCTTTGGGTTGAGGCGCCAAACTGGCGCCAAGTTCGCCTGGGCGCTGGTTTTTGCGCAGCGTTCGAAGCTGTAGCGATCGTCAGAAATTCAGTTGAAGTGCCCCTAGAGGGAGACGGGGCGAGGCTCGAGGCTCTCCGCGTCCCTCTTAGGGCGCTGAAACTGAATATCGCAGCGCAACGTGCCGCAGCGCCATAGGCTGCGACATGGCATGCTGTGGTACTGCAGGCCTTCCTCCCACTGTTAAGGGGGAGGGGCCTGCAACAGCGCGAACCCCAATCGCGAGTGCCGGCAAAAGAGCCCGGCACCAAGGAGAAGTGCCGGGCTCTCGGGAAACAGCCGGCAATGCCGCAGGGGGGGGGAACAGGAGGCCGGGGACGGAGGTGCTGGCAGGCGGCCGCCGAAAAAGCGGCCGCCCCGCACCTCCACCTTAACTTGCGCCTCTGCCGGCGCAAGAAGGCCCCGTGAACCGGGCGCGGGTAGAGAACAGCGCTACAGCGGCGTTCGCTACCAAATATCGTGTTCGGGGCGCGAATGGGATGCTGCGCACACCGATGACGTCATCGGTGGTGGCGCAGCGCAAATGGCTAACGCCACCATTAGCGCCCCTGCTGAATATCGCGGGAGGCGCAGCCAGTGGCGCTACAGCCACTGACTGCCTCTTTAGGCGCTAACAGGTGGTGCTACTCACCCAATTTTTCCCCCAATGTCTCTTCACTTCTCTTTTGTTCTCTCCCAGCCCCCAAACTGGCCTTTTAATTTGTTTAATTTCCTGTGCTTTTTCAGTCTTGACAAAGGGTTTCGACCTGAAACGTTGACTCTATTTCTCTCTCCACGGATGTTGCCTGGCCTGCTGAGTTTTTCCAGCATTTTCTGTTGTTGTTCCAGGTATGGGCTAGCTTTACATACAAGTTGAGCTCAATTGTACTTGTCGTATCAAAGGCAGTCCCTTATGGCATTTGTCGAAGAAGCACCCAGTAGATGGTTAGACTCTCACCTTGGCAAAATCCTGGACTGATGGGATCCTCAGTAAAGTTCCTCACCTTTACAATCATTGTTGGGGCTTCTTGTTTCATCCCGTCTTTGACATTGAGGGTCTTGGTCCCACCAGACCTGCTCTGTGAATCCAGCGACATTTCTCCAGTCCCAGTAAGTGTGATGATGATTTGGCTCCACTCTCTCCACCCTCCTGAGATACTCTTCACTACATGAAACATTTAATATAAAAATTAATATTAATTCTAGAATCTGTAATTGGAATACATTCGGTCTATTTTTGTTACTATGATTATATTTAATTTGAATATGTTTGTAATGAATGACATTTGGTTGAATTACTTACCTTAATATTAAATTGTTCTTTCCATTTCCCTATTTATAAGGACTAAACTCACTGGCAGTGTCAGCTGCCAAGTCCAGCTCATCCCACAGTGACCCACTGATGCTGTGTAACCAGGGGTGTAAACCTGTCTCCAGGTGACATCACAAAGGAGCCAGGAAACATGTCACAAAGCAGCCCAAGCCCCTCCCACTCAAGGTATTACAGGGTCACATGACCAGTCTCTGCTCCTGGTGTGCAGTCTCACTGGGCATGAAAGCAGGTTGTACAATCAGTCCCTTCTCCAACCCTGGATATTACAGCCTCCTTTGTGCCTTGAAACAAGCCTATTCCCTGTAACAGGAAGGGTGCCACAGGCAATAAGTGGAGGGATCTTCATGGGTATCAAGTGGTGGGATCATCGAAGGATTAATTTGAGGGTGCATCATGGACAATAATGGGGTAAAGCTCCCTCTGTACTATCCCATAAGACACTCCCAGGCCAGGTACAGCACAGCTTAGGTACAGAGTATAGCTCCCTCTACACTGTCCCATTAAACACTCCTTGGGCAGGCAGAGCACAGGATAGGTACAGAGTAAAGCTTGATCTACACGATCCCATCAAACACTCCCAGAGGCAGGTGCAGCATGGGTTAGATACAGAAGAAAGCTCCATCTACAATAGCCCATCAAACATGGCCAGGCTGTGCTCCTGCTGTGCCGTCTCACTGGGCATGAACACAGGTTGTACATTCAGCTCCATCTCCAACCCTGCTCCCATGTACTGAGACTCCAGTCAGGGAGCACAGACTCCCAAAATTACCACTGATAAATTATCCCTCTAATCCACGAAATGTGAGGTTCCACTATTCAATGGCCCCCATGTCTACCTCTTGCTTTATACACCAGAAAGTCTCCCCTCTCTTTATATCAGCCAGTGTGTCTCCCTTCTGCTTTGGCAGAGAGAGGCAGTTTGTGGGAATGGTGTTTGGGATGAGGCAACGATATTACATCCTCCTTTGTGCTCTGAAATAAGTCTATTCCCTGTAACAAGAAGGGTGTCATAGGCAATAAGTGGAGGGATCTTCAGGGTATCAAGTGGTGGGATCATCGAAGCATTAATTGGAGGGTGCATCATGGACAATAATGGGGTAAAGCTCCCTCTATACTATCCCATAACACACTCCCAGGCCAGGTACAGCACAGCTTAGGTACAGAGTATAGCTCCCTCTACACTGTCCCATCAAACACTCCCTGGGCAGGCAGAGCACAGGTTAGATACAGAGTAAAGCTTGATCTACACTATCCCATCAAACACTCCCAGGGCAGGCACAGTATGGGGTTAGATAGTGAGTAATGCTCCATCTACACTTTCCCATGAAACACTCCCAGCCAGGGCAGGCCGAGCACGGGTTAGATACAGAGTGAAGCTCTCTCTAAATTGGCTGACCAAGCACAGCCAACTCAGATCCAGCATGTGTTAAATGCAGCGTGCAGCTCCTCTGAAACTATCCAATGAAGCACACCAGCTCAGGTACTGCATTGTAAGAACACAGAATAAAACTTCATCTACATGTAAGTGTCAAGCTCTCCCAGCTGAGGTATTGGCGAGCTTCACACACGGGTTAAGCTCAGGTCAACTTGTCACAGCAAAGGCTGAGCCTTATGGCAACTGTCAGACAGCTCCCAGTAGTAGCTGGTTAGATTCTCACCTCTGGCGTTCTTGGTCCCACCAGGTCTGCTCTGTGAATCCAGCGACCATTTCCAGTCCCAGTTAGTGTGATGATGATTCGACTCCTCTCTTTCCACCTTCCAGAGATTCTCTTCACTCCAAGAATCTTTTAAAATATAAGTGATTAATATTTATTCTAGAATCTGTATTTGGAATACAGTGCGACTATTTTTGTGACTATGATTATATTTAATGTGAATATAATTGCAATTGATGACATTTGGTTGAATTACTTACTTTCATATTACATTGTACTTTCCCTTCCCCCTATTTATATGGACTAAACTCACTCGCAGTGTCAGCTGCCAAGTTCAGCTCCTCCAACAGTGACTCCCACTGATCCTGTGTAATCAGGGGCGTAAACCTGTCTCCAGGTGACATCACAAAGGAGCCAGGAACTGTTGTATCCATGTGTTAATGGAGACACGGAATGCAGGAGTTGGTTTCACAGGTGTTTACTGAACAAAGTCTGGAGGTGAACTAACAGATACAAGACACTATACAGGCTTATATAGCCCGAGTGGCCATTACCGGCATTACAGTACACAGGGGGCTCTTAAAGGCACATACACCACAATTCCTCCCCTTTTAGACAACCAGTACAGAACATTTTAAGTAATCATTAATTAACATGTTACAAGAACAATAATCTGCACATTTGCTGTAGTTAATCAATTATAAGTCAGTCTCTCTGGAGGCTTCCTGACTCGGTCCGGATAACGTCTTGGTGGTGTAGTAGTTTCTGGTGGTGTAGTAGGTTCTTTTGGCAAGGTCGATTCGGCTTGAATGCCAGTGTCGGGTTCATCTGGTTCCAGTATCACCGGATCGGAGGTAGATGCTATGGGTATCTCTGCTTCATCATTAGGCGTATAGAGTTGTGGTGTAGGTTGTCCGTTTTTGGATGACTCTATGATCTGGTCAGCATGGCGCCTTATTATGCTTTCTCCAATGCCCACGGTATACATGTGCTGGCCATCCCTTCACCGTTAAATCGTAGACTCGTGAGAGAGTCGGGTCATTTCTCGTTTCCTTTTCAATGGCAGAATTTGTTACTGGTAGACATTCCACTATGGTTGAGTGGAACATCTCCACTGGGTCCACTGTAGGTGCCCCTTCTACCGTTGGCAACGGTAGGCGCGATAAGCCGTCAGCATTCCCATGCTGTTTTGATCCTTTGTATTCTATGTCATATTGGTGTGCCCCTAGGAAAAGGGACCACCTCTGTAGCCTTTGCGCTGTCATAATGGGAACACCCTTTTTAGGGTTAAATATGGAGACGAGGGGTTGATGGTCACTCAACAGGGTAAATTTTTGTCCGTGTAGGTAATGGTTGAATTTCTTAACTCCCCATACCAGGCTGAGTGCTTCCCTGTCGATCTGGGCATAGTTACGCTCAGCTGAGTTCAATGAGCGTGACGCAAAAGCTATCGGCCGCTCCGAGCCATCAGGGAATCTATGCGATAATACCGCTCCTACGCCGTAAGGGGATGCATCGCACGCCAGTCTGATTGGCAGTGATGGGTTGTAATGAGCCAAAACTTCCTTGGACGTGATCAAGCCTTTGCATTTATGGAAGGCACGTTTACAGTCTTCGCTCCATTTCCAAATTACTCCCGTTTGTAGCAGTTCGTTAAGAGGGTGCAGAACAGTTGACAAGTTCGGTAAAAATTTATGATAGTAATTTATCAATCCCAGGAACGACCTTAATTGTGAGACATTTTCAGGTGCTGGGGCTTTTATGACCGCTTCAATTTTTTCAGGTGACTTATGCAACCCTTCCTCGTTAATTATGTGGCCACAATATGATATTTGTTTCTGGAAAAATTCGCACTTGGGGCGATTTGCTCGTAGGCCCCGTTCTCTCAGCCTAGTGAGCACCTGCTCCAAATTGGCAAGGTGCTCATTGTCGTTTTCTCCTGTTATAAGGATGTCGTCTAGGTAGCATTGAGTCCCCGGAATCCCTTGGAGGACTTGCTCCATAGCACTTTGCCAGATAGCTGAAGCTGATGCTACTCCGAAAACCAGTCGATTGTACTGGTACAGGCCTTTGTGTGTATTAATCGTGAGATACTTTTTAGAGGCCTCTTCAACCTCCATCTGTAGATATGCTTGTGCCAAGTCAATTTTGGTGAAACGTTTCCCTCCGGATAGTGAGGCGAAAATATCTTCTATCCTCGGAAGAGGATACTGTACCGTGTGAAGGACCGGGTTTACAGTCACCTTGAAGTCCCCACAGATGCGAATTTTTCTCTGTTCTTCAGATTTATCATTATTTAACATTTTCTTCATGACCGGGACGATGGGTGTTGCGCACTCGCTCCAATCTATCTTGGATAATACGCCTGCCTTTTCCAAATTCTCCCGCTCTGCCTCGACTGCTGGACGAATTGCGTATGGCACCGGCCTTGCCTTAAAAAACTTGGGAATTGCCGCATCTTCCACTTTTATTGAGGCGGTGACGCCTTTCAAGGTTGCTAGTTCCTGTTGAAACACTTCCTTGGCGTTGGCCAAGATGTCTTTTAATCGTTCAGGTATGACGTCATCATCATTTTTTGTCTTACTGGTCACTGTCAGTGCCTGAATGGAGTGCCAGTCTAAACGTATCTTCCTGATCCATTCACGTCTCAACAGCGGTGGACCACCATCTTGCAGAACGTATAAATACAACTTCTGTATTTCCTTGCCGTTGTATACAACAGGCACCCTTATTTTCCCTTTTGGGTATACTTTCTGCCCCGTATATGTTTTCAAGATAATGGATGTGTCTTTCAGAGGTATATGCGGAAATAGCCGCTCGTAATCCCGTCGACTTATGACGGTCAGAGCTGATCCTGTATCTAGCTCCATTTTAACTGGGGACCCCGCTATCCTGAGGGTAACCCAAATGGTCTGGTAATCTTCTTTGGCAATTACATTATGTAATTTGAGACAGCTTAGTCTCTTGTTTCCGGAGTCGCTATCGCTCTTCTGGTATTCGGAGCTACTGTCCGTCATCATTTGTACCTTTCTGTACTTTTCCTTATTGATTTTTTTCCTGTCCGTGGATTTTTTTTTTCCAGATCGGCATACACGTGCAATGTGTCCAATCTTTCCACATTGCCTGCATGCTTTGTCCTTGAACCAGCAGTCCCTCTGGTCATGGGTGGATCTGCCGCAGCGATAACATCTCTCGAAACCCTGTGTCATTTCATGGGTGCTGAAGTCCTGTGGCTTTTGCTGTATCTCTGCAGCTCCTCTTGCGGCTGCTTCGTATGATACAGCCACACTGAAAGCCTTGTCCAGAAAGTAGCCTTTTCTGTGTTCCTTCACTTAGGAGACCGCAGACGAATTTGTCTCGAAGAGAATCTGCCAGTCCTGCTCCGAATTGGCAGTGCTTTGACAGCTTCCTTAATTCGGTGAGGTAATCAGCGTTACTTTCATTCTTGTGCTGATTCCTCCTGAAGAATTTGAATCGTTCCGCTATCAGCAGCGGTGTTGGGTTTAAGTGCTCCTGTAGGGTATCAACAATCTCCTTAAAATTCTTGTCCCTCAGTTTGGCTGGAGTGATTAAGTTTCGTAACAGCCCGTATGTCCTTGCGCCCATTAGATTTAGAAGTACTGATGCCTTTTTATCATCCTCTATTTCATTTGCTGTGCAATATACCTCCACTCTTTCCACATATGTGGTCCAATCCTCTATATCGCTATCGAAAGCAGTAATATTGCCAGTCTTAGGCATCCTGAAAAAAAAATGGCGCCTCCCGCGCTTTCCTTTCTTCCCCGCAGAAAAAAATGGTGCCTCCCGCGCTTTGCCGCCGCTGCCGCTGCTGACAACGCTGTTCTCCGTGGTTTTTATTTACACAGGTATTTTTTTTAATAGGTGGAGGCTCGTTCCCGCCGGACTCTCTGGGACTTTTCCCTCCCCCTGCTTGGTCCGAACGCCGACCTGCGTTGCAGCGCCGGCCGTCTCCCGAGTGCTCCACCCTCTGTCTCTGTTTGCCTCCGCCTTTGCTGCTCGGCCCCGCTGCAGAGCCAACCGATGGAGCCCCAGCCCGCCGCCCAGGAAGGATTATTGCAGTACCTGCCACTAGCTCGGTTAGCTGGTGAAACCAGAGTTTGTTTTTTTCTTTCTTGTTTTTCTTCGACTTTCGTCTGAGGAATCGATCTCCTTGAGGTGCTGCCGAATTGCAGGTAAGTCCTTTTCCAATTCGTCGCCACTGTTGTATCCGTGAGTTAATGGAGACACGGAATGCAGGAGTTGGTTTCACAGGTGTTTACTGAACAAAGTCTGGAGGTGAACTAACAGATACAAGACACTATACAGGCTTATATAGCCCAAATGGCCATTACCGGCATTACAGTACACAGGGGGCTCTTAAAGGCACATACACCACAGGAACCATGTCACAAATCAGCCCAGGCCCCTCCCACTCAAGGTATAACAGGGTCACATGACCAGGCTCTGCTCCTGGTCTGCAGTCTCACTGGGCATGAACACAGGTTTTACAATCAGTCCCATCTCCAACCTTGCTCCCAGGTACTGAGACTCCGAATAGGGAGAACAGACTCCCAAAATTACCACTGATAAATTATAACTCCCAATCTTCAAATGTGAGGTCCCACTATTCAATGGCTCTTGCTTTATACATCAGAAAGTCTCCCCTCTCTTTATATCAGCCATTGTGTCTCCCTCCTGCTTTGGCAGAGAGAGGCAGTTTGTGAAAATGGTGTTTGGGATGAAGCAAGGATATCACAACCTCCTCTGTGCTCTGAAACAAGTCTATTCCCTATTAGAGGAATAGTGTCAGAAGCAATAAGTGGAGGGACCTTCAGGGTATCAAAGAGAGGGACCATCGGAGCATTAATTGGAGGATGCATCATGGGCAATAATGGGGTAAAGCATCCTCTGTACTAACCCATCAAACACTCCCAGGCAGGATATCATGTTTAATCAGTTGGTCACACCGCAGGTAAAGGCTGCACAGGCAGGAAGGGAATGGGTGACCGCCAGGCAGAGTATTAGGCACAGGCAGGTAGTGCAGGGGTCCCCTGTGGCCATCCCCCTCTCAAACAGATATACCACTTTGGATATTGTTGAGGGAGATGAATGAGAGGCGATCTTATTGAAACATATAAGATTGTGAAGGGGCTTGATCGGGTGGATGCGGTGAGGATGTTCCCAATGATGGGTGAAACTAGAACTAGGGGGCATAATCTTAGAATAAGGGGCTGCTCTTTCAAAACTGAGATGAGGAGAAACTTCTTCACTCAGAGGGTAGTAGGTCTGTGGAATTTGCTGCCCCAGAAAGCTGTGGAAGCTACATTATTAAATACATTTAAAACAGAAATAGACAGTTTCCTAGAAGTAAAGGGAATTAGGGGTTACAGGGAGCGGGCAGGAAATTGGACATGAGTCTAGGTTCGGAATGGTCATGGCCCTGTGGGTAGCGGAGCGGGCCCAGGGGCCGTGTAGCCTGGTTCTGCTCCTACTTCTTGTGTTCTAATTCTGTGTTAGATTTCAGGAGATGTTCTATTCCTGTTCCTGGCTGGGGTGGAGATCACCTTTTACAGAAGGTAAGTACTGTAGAAAATATAGGGACAGAGTGATCTCCTGGACGAGTTTCGATCACCTAGATGGGTCGGAGAGGAATTTCCCAGATTTTTTCTCCCAAATTGGCCATTGGGTTTTTTATCTGTTTTTTCGCCTCTCCCAGGAGATCACATGGGTTCGGGTGGGCTGTAGAGTGATAGTAGATTTGAGGTTAGGATCAGATCAGCCATGATCTTATTGAATGGTGGAGCAGGCTCGAGGGGCCGATTGGCCTACTCCTGCTCCTATTTCTTATGTTCTTATGTTCTTATGGCTTATCGGGAGAAGGCAGCAGCAGCCAATGTCCTGGCACCATGGGTGGTTCTGCTGCACAGGACGGGAGGAAAAAGAGCGGGAGAGCTATAGTGATAGGGGATTCTATTGTAAGGGGAATAGATAGGAGTTTCTGTGGCCGCAAACGAGACTCCAGGATGGTATGTTGCCTCCCTGGTGCAAGGGTCAAGGATGTCTTGGAGTGGCTGCAGGGCATTCTGAAGGGGGAGGGTGAAAAGCCAGTTGTCGTGGTGCATATAGGTACCAATGATATAGGTAAAAACCGGGCTGAGGTCCTAAAAGCAGAATATAGGGAGTTAGGAGGTGAATTAAAAAATAGGACCTCAAAGGTAGTAATCTCAGGATTGCTACCTGTGCCACCTGCTAGTCATAGTAGAAATAGAAGGATATTTCAGATGAATACATGGCTAGAGGAATGGTGGAAGGGGGAGGGATTCAAATTCCTGGGACATTGGAACCGGTTCTGGGGGAGGTGGGACCAGTACAAACTGGACGGTTTGCACCTGGGCAGGACCGGGACCGATGTCCTAGGGGGAGTGTTTGCTAGTGCTGTTGGGGAAGGTTTAAACTAAAATGGCAGGGGGATGGGAACCTGTGCAGGGAGACAGAGGAAAGGGAAGCGAGGATAGAAGCAAAAGACAGGAAGGAGAAAAGCAAAACTGGCAGTCAGAGAAATCAAAGGTGTAAATCAAACATGGCCACAGTAAATAATAATTCTAAAAGGTCTAAGAGTGTTAAAAAAACAAGCCTGAAGGCTTTGTGTCTTAATGCGAGGAGCATTCGTAATAAGGTGGATGAATTAGCTGCGCAAATAGATGGAAAAGGATATGATATAATTGGGATTACGGAGACATGGCTCCAGGGTGACCAAGGCTGGGAATTCAACATCCAGGGGTATTCAATATTCTGGAAAGACAGGCAAAAAGGAAAAGGAGGTGGGGTAGCATTGCTGGTTAAAGAGGAGATTAACATAATAGTAAGGAAGGATATTAGCTCTGATGATGTGGAATCCGTATGGGTAGAGCTGAGAAATGCCAAGGGGCAGAAAATATTAGTGGGAGTTGTATATAAACCCCCAAACAGTAATGCTGAGGTTGGGGATGGCATTAAATGGGAAATTAGAGATGCATGCAATAAGAACACAGCAGTTATCATGGGTGACTTTAATCTACATATAGATTGGGCTAACCAAATTAGTAACAATACTATGGAGGAGGAATTCCTAGTGTGTATACGGGATGGTTTCTTGGACCAATATGTCGAGGAACCAACTAGAGATCAGGCCATCTTAGACTGGGTATTATGTAATGAGAAAGGATTAATTAGCAATCTTGTTGTGCGAGGCCCCTTGGGGCGGAGCGATCATAATATGATCGAATTCTTCATTAAGATGGAGAGTGAAGTAGTTGACTCAGAGACTGGGGTCCTGAATTTAAATAAAGGAAACTACGATGGTATGAGGCGCGGGTTGGCTAGGATGGATTGGGGAATGTTACTTAAAGGATTAACGGTGGATAGGCAATGGCAAACATTTAAAGATCGCATGGATGAACTACAGAATTTGTTCAGCCCTGTTTGGCATAAAAATAAAACAAAAAAGGTGACTCAACCGTGGCTAACAAGGAAAATTAGGGATAGCATAAGATCCAAGGAGAGGACATATAAATTGGCCAGAAAAAGCAGCAAACCTGAGGATTGGGAGCAGTTTAGGATTCAGCAAAGGAGGACAAAGGGATTAATTAAGAGGGGGAAAGTAGAGTATGAGAGTAAGCTTTCAGGGAACATAAAAACTGACTGTAAAAGCTTCTATACATATGTGAAGAGAAAAAGATTGGTGAAGTCAAGCGTAGGTCCCTTGTAGTCAGAATCAGGGGAATTTATAATGGGGAACAAAGAAATGGCTGACCACTTAAATACATACTTTGGTTCTGTCTTCACAAAGGAGGACACAAATAACCTCCCAGAGATGTCAGGGAACATAGGATCTAATGGGAGGGAGGAACTGAAAGAAATCAGTATTTGTATGGAAATGGTGTTAGGGAAATTGACGGGATTGAAGGCCGATAAATCCCCAGGGCCTGATAATCTACATCCTAGGGTACTTAAGGAAGTGGCCCTAGAAATAGTAGATGCATTGCTGGTCATCTTCCAAAATTCTTTCGATTCTGGAACAGTTCCCATGGATTGTAGGGTAGCTAATGTAACCCCACTATTTAAAAAAGCTGGTAGAGAGAAAACGGGGAATTATAGACCGGTAAGCCTGACATCGGTCGTGGGGAAAATGTTAGAGTCCATTATAAAAGATGTAATAGCAGAGCACTTGGAAAACAGTGACAGGATCGGACAAAGTCAACATGGATTTGCAAAAGGTAAATCGTGCTTGACTAATCTGCTGGAATTTTTTGAGGATGTAACTGGTAGAATAGATAAGGGAGAACCACTGCATGTGGTGTATTTGGACTTTCAGAAGGCTTTTAATAAGGTCGTGCATAAGAGATTAGCGTGCAAAGTTAAAGCACATGGGACTGGGGGTAAGGTACTGACTTGGGTAGAGAACTGGTTGGCAGACAGGAAGCAAAGAGTTGGAATAAACGGGTCTTTTTCCAAGTGGCAGGCAGTGACTAGTGGGGTACCGCAGGGATCGGTGCTAGGACCCCAGTTATTCACAATATATATTAGTGATCTAGACGAGGGAACTAGATGTAATATCTCCAAGTTTGCAGACGACACAAAGCTGGGTGGGCGTGTGTGCTGTGAGGAGGATGCCAAGAAACTCCAGTATGATTTGGACAGGTTGGGTGATTGGGCAGATGCATGACAGATGCAGTATAATGTGGATAAATGAGAGGTTATCCACTTTGGTGGCAAAAACAGAAAGGCAGATTATTATCTGAACGGCAATAGATTGGGAAAAGGGGAAGTGCAATGAGACCTGGGTGTCCTTGTGCACCAGTCGCTGAAGGTAAGCATGCAGGTGCAGCAGGTGGTTAAGAAGGCAAATGGCCTTCGTAGCAAGAGGGTTCGAGTACAGTAACAAGGATGTCTTGCTGCAGTTGTACAGGGCCTTGGTGAGACCACACCTTGAGTATTGTGTGCAGTTTTGGTCGCCTTATCTGAGGAAGGATGTTCTTGCCATGGAGGGAGTGCAGCAAAGATTCACAAGGCTGATACCTGGAATGGCAGGAATGACAATGATGTAATAAAACTCACTACGCACTTGGTTTGAGCATAAAGCAAGGCCTTAATCAACTTATTTCAGAACATGGAGGTCTAGTTGTATCCACTAGCTCCCTTGTCTTTACAAAACGTCCCTGGCAAGCTGGGGCCAACGCCCGAGTATTTATACTCCTTGGACGGCGCCATCAGCTGGCCGTCCAGTGTTATTTCATAGTTAGTTTCTCGATGATGAGATTTATGACAGACGTATGAAGAGGGATTGGGTCGATTGGGCTTGTACTCGCTGGAGTTTAGAAGAATCACAGAATCACAGAAACCCCACAGTGCAGATAGAGGCCATTTCGGCCCATCGAGCCTGCACCGACACATATCCCACCCGATCCCCGTAACCCCCACACCAACACATATCCCACCCTATCCCTGTAACCCCATGTATTTAATCCCCCTAACACTAAGGGTCAATTTATCATAGCCAATCAAGCTAACCCGCACATCTTTGGACTGTGGGAGGAAACCGGAGCACCCGGAGAAAACCCACGCAAACACGGGGAGAATGTGCAAACTCCACACAGACAGTCACCCGAGGTCGGATTCGAACCCGGGTCTCTGGCGCTGTGAGGCAACAGTGCTAACCACTATGCCACCGTGAGAGGGGATCTCATTGAAACTTATAAAATTCTAACAGGACTAGACAGACTAGATGCAGGAAGGATGTTCCCGATGGCGGGGGAGTCCAGAACCAGGGGTCACAGTCTAAGGATAAGGGGTAAGCCATTTAGGACTGAGATGAGGAGGAATTTCTTCACCCAGAGAGTGGTGAACCTGTGGAATTCTCTACCACACAAGGCAGTTGAGGCCAATTCATTAATTATATTCAAGAAGGAGTTAGATATATTTCTTAAGGCTGAAGGGATCAAGGGATATGGGGAAAAAGCAGGGACAGGGTACTGAGTTTGGATGATCAGCCATGATCTCATTAATTGGCAGAATAGGCTCGAGGGGCCTACTCCTGCTCCTATCTTCTATGTTTCTATGTAACACAAGTTAGATACAGAGTAAAGCTCCCTCTACACTATCTCATCAAACACTCCCAAGGCAGGTACAGCATGAGTGAGATACAAAGTGTTGGCGTATGGAACTCGGTTAATTCAGCTTCTGAAAGGTGTTCATGTTTAGTTCATTGAATATAGGGAAAAAAGGTGGACGGCATCATTAGAGAGAGAGAGAGATAGAGTGAGAGAGAGAGATACAGATTTCACTTAGCAACTGCTGGTGTTCGCAACCAACCAGCCTTGGATATGTTTATTTATGGTAAGAATGTCTAGAAACTAGAAGGGTTAGGCTTACCACAGCAAGGCCATGGTATTTTTGTATGCATCATGTTGAAGAAAATGTAGCCTTGAATCTCTGGACTATGCTGTAGCCAGAGACTCACATATTATGCAATGCCAGTTCCAGTTTGATAAGAAAACAATGTATAAATATAAACTTTTTCATTTGTTCAAGCAGCTCGAGACAGGACCCATGCCCAAGTTCGTACACTCTATCTGTGACAATACTCAGGTTGTAAATTGCTTTTAATAATGAAGTTAAAGAATAAAATGATTATAACCAGATGACTGAATTTGTTACTACTCAAGTGCACAACAAAATGTGTTTTATAACAATATTTACTTTGACATTTGTGCTTTCAGTGTTCTACAGCATTGAGGTGCTGCAAACACTGACAATCACTGCACAGAGGTGCACGGCTGCACCCAGGCTCTCCCATGACTCTCTCCATATGCTTATGGAGGGAGTCACAGCACACCGGGAGGTTCTCTTCCCTTCCAAAGTCGGAAGAGACCTCCCCAGGAGATCAACACAGCCTAGTTGCACATTGCATAGGAGGACACAAGCAGGAGCGTCATCAGGAGGACCAGGCTGCAGTGGCGCAAACCTTTCAATGATGTCAGTAGATCACAAAACGTTACTGCAAAGGCACACTCAACCTCATCCTGTTGTGCCACTCATTACATCCCCATCACTCTGCCTTCCCTACCCTACTGCTGCACATCATTACTCACACCAACTTACCTTGCACCTCCACCCATCCCTCTCTATCTATATTATCACATCCCCATCTCACTAGTCACCCCTCACACTCACCCTCATCCTAGTCCAATCATACTAACTAACAACACACAAGGGTAGACACTTGTGTGTTTTAGCCAATGTTCATTTTAAGTTTCTGTTAATGTGCCGTCAAACATTGAAATCTTTATTTTCAACACTTTGCATTCTTGGACAGATTTGTGTGCATCTTTGGAAGTGGCTTAGTGTGTTGCAGTGAATGGTGAGACATAACGGTACCCCCTCCCCACAATGGTGATGAGTGTGAAAGAAATAAGAACATAAGAACATCAGAAACAGGAGCAGGAGTAAGCAATTCGGCCCTTTCAGCTTGCTCCGCCATTCAATAAGATCATGGCTGATCTTCTACCTCATCTCCACTTTCCTGCACTATCCCCATATCCCTTGATTCCCTTAATATTCAAAAATCTATCAATCTCTGTCTTGAATATACTCAATGACTGAACCTCCACAGCCCTCTGGGGTAGAGAATTCCAAAGATTCACCACCCTCTGAGTGAAGAAATTTCTCCTCATCTCAGTCCTAAATGGCCGACACACACTCTGAGACTGTGACTCCTGGTTCTAAACTCCCCAGCCAGCGGAAACATCCTCCCTGCAACTAACCTGTCAAGCCCTGTAAGTATTTTGTATGTTTCAATGAGATCGCCTCTCAGTCTTCTAAACCCTAGAGAATATAGGCCTAGTCTACTCAATCTCTCCTCATAGGACAATCCCCCCATCCCAGAACCAGTCTGGTGAACCTTCGTTGCACTCCCTCTATGGCAAGTATATCCTTCCTTAGGTAATGAGATCAAAACTGTACACAATACTCCAGGTTGGGTCTCACCAGGGCCCTATATAATTGCAGTAAGACGTCTTTACTCTTATACTCAAATCCTCTTGTAATAAAGGCCAACATACCATTTGCTTTCCTAATTACTTGCTGTACCTGCATGTTAACTTTCAATGATTCATGTACAAGGACACCCAGGTCCCTCTGAATACCAATATTTCCCAATCTCTCAACATTCAAAAAACACTCTGCTTTTCTATGGCTTGGGCATTGTAGGGATGCATTATGTTGTTGGTGTGGGATGGTGCCAACTTGGCACATCATGTGGCAGCCAGGGTGTGCAGCGTCAAGTGAAGTAAATGTGGCATTGTTGAGGCCATCCCTGGCGTCCCGGGCAGAAATCTGGTCGGGTGCTGATGCCCTCTGTTCTGTGCAGCATCAGGTGATTGCGGAGAAGGCTGGTGTGATTGTTGGTGCTGCTGGTGTGCCTGGTGATGCTGGTGTTGGGGCTGATCGCGGTCAGATTCTGAGGACCAAGGTGAGACAATATAAAGTACACCCATGCTGAAAGAATAGATGGCAGGTGAAACAGAGATGACAGAAGCGATCTGTCAATGGTGAGAGAGGTAATGAAGTCAGACTGGATGGAGACTTGTGAATCTGTAGTGGAAATGCAGTTTAGAGAAGCTAGTGGTTAAGGGAACATTTCTCAATCAGCGGGGAGCTTTGACTTGACATCTGAAGCTGTCAACTCCACATCTGATTCAATGGCCAATGACCTCCTGCCTCAGCTTCAAAGACAAGGTCTAGGCACTGCAGGAAACTGGTGGGCAACCTGTCAAATTCAAAAAGCTGGGGGAAAAAGCATTGTTAATGATTTGAATTGGGTCCCCCGCCGCTGCCTGTTGGGACGGCTCAGCGCTGGCAAACCTGACATCAGGAAATGCAGGTGGGCATGTTTTGACAGCAGGTTCCCGACCGTGAACTCTGTTTCTCGCTCCACGGATATTGCCTGACCTACTGAGTATTTGCAGCATTTTTTGTCTTCTCAGAGGCCTTCCTTTACTACCCGAGGCCTTGCAAACATTCAGCACCACTCCCTACACACTTAAAAAAACTTTTATCATCTATTGCAACAAGCCACTACTTCAGCAAAAATTTTTAAAAAACAGTCCAAAAGCTTAAATGCAAACTTACATGAACGATGTGTGTGTCCCTTTAACAGACAGCACCTCTGTGAGTCTGTATGCACACTGGGTTTACCTGGTGAGCTTAGGACCCAGCACTGAACTCAGCACTAGGGTCGAAGTTCGCCATGGTGATACTTCTTAATGGCAGTGCTACCAGGCCTAGAAAAAATTCTGAGGGACAGAATTAGTCTCCACTTGGAGAGACAAGGATTAATCAAGGATAGTCAGCATGGCTTTGTCAGGGGGAGATCATGTCTAACCAATTTGATTGAATTTTTCGAGGGGGTGACTAGGTGTGTGGATGAGGGTAATGCAGTTGATGTAGTCTACATGGACGTCAGTAAGGCTTTAGACAAAGTCCCGCATGGGAGACTGGTCAAGAAGGTAAGAGCCCATGGGATCCACGGCAATTTGGCACATTAGATCCAAAATTGGCTTAGTGGCAGGAGGCAGAAGGTGATGGTCGAAGGTTGTTTTTATGACTGGAAGCCTGTGTCCAGTGGTGTACCGCAGGGATCGGTGTTGGGTCCCTTGCTGTTTGTAGTGTACATTAATAATTTAGATATGAATGTAGGAGGTATGATCAGTAAGTTTGCAGATGACACGAAAATTGGTAGAGTGGTAAATAGTGAGGAGGGAAGCCTCAGGCTACAGGACAATATAGAGGGGTTGGTCAGATAGGCAGAACAGTGGCAAATGGAATTTAACCCTGAAAAGTGTGAGGTGATGCATTTTGGGAGGACTAACAAGGCAAGGGAATACACAATGAATGGTAGGACCCTAGGAAGGACAGAGGATCAGAGGGACCTTGGTGTGCATTTACATAGACCCCTGAAGGCAGCAGGACAGGTAGATAAGGTAGTTAAGAAGGCATATGGGATACTTGCCTTCATTAGCCGAGGCATAGAATATAAGAGCAGGGAGGTTATGATGGAGCTGTACAAAACGCTAGTTAGGCCACAGCTGGAATACTGTGTGCAGTTCTGGTCGCCACACTATAGGAAGGATGTGATTGCATTGGAGAGGGTGCAGAGGAGATTCACCAGGGTGTTACCTGGGCTGGAGCGTTTCAGCTATGAAGAGAGACTGGACAGGCTGGGGTTGTTTTCCTTAGAGCAGAGAAGGCTGAGGGGGGAATCTGATTGAGGTGTACAAAATTATGAGGGGCATAGATAGGGTAGATAGAAAAGGACTATTCCCCTTAGTAGAGGGGTTAATAACCAGGGGGCATAGTTTCAAGGTAAGGGGCAGGAGGTTTAGAGGGGATTTGAGGAAAACCTTTTTCACCCAGAGAGTGGTTGGAATCTGGAACTCACTGCCTGAAAGGGTGGTAGAGGCAGGAACCCTCACAACATTCAAGAAGCATTTAGATGAGCACTTGAAATGCTATAGCATACAAGGCTACAGACTAAGTGCTGGAAAATGGGATTAGAATAGATAGGCACTGTGATCCTCCCTCTGAAAAAGCTCTCCCCTTGTCCAATTGTCCCCGTGCCTTCTCTGAAACTCCCGACATTGCCCCAGTGCCAACATTGAGGGAGATCTGCACAGTCGGAGCGGCCGTACTGAGGGAGCGCTGCACTGTGGGAGGATCAGTACTGAGGGAGCGCCGCACTGTTGGAGGGGTAATACTGATGGTGCACTGCACTGTCGGAGGGGCGGTACTGAGGGAGCGCCGCACTGTTGGAGGGGTAGTACTGATGGTGCGCTGCACTGTGGGAGGGTCAGTACTGATGGTGCGCTGCCCTGTGGGAGGGGCGGTACTGAGGGAGTGCTGCACTGTTGGGGGGGCAGTACTGAGGGAGCGCTGCACTGTTGGAAGGGCGGTACTGATGGTGCGCTGCACTGTTGGAGGGGTGGTACTGATGGTGCGCTGCACAGTCGGAGGGGCAGTACTGAGGGAGGGTCAGTACTGTTGGAGGGGCGGTACTGATGGTGCGCTGCACTGTGGGAGGGGCGGTACTGAGGGAGCGCTGCACTGTCAGAGGGGCAGTACTGAGGGAGCACCGCACTGTCGGCGGGGCAGTACTGAGGGAGCACCGCACTGTCGGCGGGGCAGTACTGAGGGAGCGCCGCACTGTCGGAGGGGCAGTACTGAGGGAGCGCCGCACTGTTGGAGGGGCAGTACTGAGGGAGCGCCGCACTGTTGGAGGGGCAGTACTGAGGGAGCGCCGCACTGTTGGAGGGGCAGTACTGAGGGAGCGCTGCACTGTCGGAGGGGCGGTACTGAGAGAGTGCTGCACTGCCAGAGGCGCCCTCTTTCAGATGAGACATTAAACCGAGGTCCCTTCTGCCCTCTGAGGTGGACGTAAAAGATCCCACGCCCAGTTTTGGAAGAAGAGCAGGAGAGTTCTCCCCGGTGTCCTGTGGCCAATATTAATCCTTCAACACACATCACTAAAAAAATCACTAAAAATCCGTTGATCTGGTCATCTCACATTCCTGTTTGTGGGAGCTTGCTGTGCGCATATTGACTGCCAAGTTTCCTACATTACTTGCTGTGCGCATATTGACTGCCAAGTTTGCTACATTACAACAGTGACTACACTTCATTAGTTGTAAAGCGCTTTGGGACGTCCTGAGGTGGTGAAAGGCACGATATAAATGCAAGTCTATATTTCAGTAATAAACTGTTCCAGTAAAGGCACACGGACACACATGTTATTAGGAGCAAGAACCCAGTGTGTGCTGATGCAGTGTCAAAAAGATGAACTCACTTGTGGTTTAAAGAGTCTTTTGGAGTGATTCGGGAACTGTTCTCAGAGTTTATACTGAGTCATTCAAAACAGCAATCAAACTATCCTGACAGCTGGCAACATAATCCCGTCTGAACAACTTGTATCAACTTGTTCAGGGCGCAGGATGTGGGAAATTCCCATCCTGGCACAAGCAGAAAAGCCTCGAGTTACTTTGTTATTAAGCGGGAGCTCGGCACTATATCTAACGAGTGCTGTGCCTGCCCTGGGAGCGCTCGATGCTGACACTGACATTTGCAGAGCAAAGCCACATATTTTACAGTAAATCTGCCTCAATGGCACAGTCATGGAATTATAGAATCTGATAGGACAGAAGGAAGCCATTCGGCCCATCATGTCCATGCCGGCTCTTTGAAGAGCTGTCCAATTTAGTCTCACACCCCAACTTTTCCGCCATAACTCTGCAAATTAGTCACCTTCACGTACATGTCTAATTGCCTTTTGAAAATTCTTATGGAATCTGATTCCCTTTCAGGTAATGCGTTCAGACCTTAACAGGCCTTCTCTGTGTGAAGAAAGTTCTCATTTCCCCTCTGGTTCTTTTACCAATTATTTGAAATCTATGACCTCTGGTTGCCTACCCACTTGCCAGAGGAAACAGTTTCTCCCTACTTGATCTATCAGAACACCTCAATTTGGAATACCTCTATTCGCTCTCACCTCAACCTTCTCAGCTCTAAGGAGAACAACCCCAGCTTCTTCAATCTCTCCACATAACTGAAGTCCTTCATCCCTGGTATCATCCTGATAAACCTCGTCTCTACCCTCTCCAAGGCCTTGACATCCTTCCTAAAGTGCGGTGCCCAGAATTGGACACAATATTCTAGCTGAGGCCTAACCAATGATTTGTAAAGGTTTAGCATGACTTCCTTGTTTTTGTATTCAATAGCCCTATTTACAAAGCCATGTATCTCATACACTTTCTTAACTGTCTTATCAACTTGCCCTGCCACCTTCAAAGATTTGTGAATATGTACCCCCAGGTCCCTCTGTTCTTGCACCCCCTTAATATAGTATCATTTAGATTATACTGCCTCTCCATGTTGTTCCTTCCAAAGTTCATCACTTCACACTTATCTGCAGTAAATTGCAGCTGCCATGTGTCTGCCCATTTCACCAGTCTGTCTATGTCCTCCTGAAATCTGCTACTACCCTGCTCACTATTTACTACGTTGCCAAGTTTTGTATAGTCAGCAAACTTCGAAATTGTGCTCCCTATACTCAAGCCCAGGTCATTTATATATAACAAAAAAGCAATAGTCCTAATACTGACCCCTTGAGACCCCCACTGCACACTTCCCTCCAGTCAGAAAAACATTGGTTCACCACTACTCTCTGCCTCCTATCCCTTAGCCAATAATGTATCAAGTTACCACTGTCCCTTTGATACCATATCCTTCTATTTTCTGAATAAGTCTATTATGTGATACTTCATCAAATGCCTTTTGAAAGTCCATGGGGGAAAAGTTCGTTAGCAACCAACATCGTCTGGGCGCTAAATTTAGTGCCCGGCGCAAAAATAGCGCCGGCGATTGCTAACTTCAGTTTTAGCGCCCCAAGAGGGAGGTGGAGCGCTAATTCAAACACTCCACTTCCTTCTTAGAGCACTAACCCCGAATATCAGGGCAGTGTGTTCTGCAGCGCTTTGCACTGGGCCACGTCGTGCTGTGTATTGGAAGGGCTGTTCCCCTCATTAAAGGGGAGGGCCCAAGCCCACAACTCTGTGGGGCCCTACCTGGACCACCGGGGAGCGGGGTGCCGTGCCAGCAGCCCGGCACACAAGTGAAGTGCTGGGCTGCCAGATCGTGGCACGGACCCCGCGCTCAAAGACGCAACGAGCCACAACAAGCAAGTCGGCCGATTTTATTTTCCCCCCCTCGCCACCTCCCCTTTACTAACCGCCCCACGCGCCTCCTGTTGTCCGTTCCTGCCCCTTAAATCGGTTGCTGTCATCGCCCAGCACAGATTCAGGGGACGTGCGGCCAATTTTGCAGGTGGGGTGAAAACTGGGCGCTGCGCACGGTGATTCGCCTGTGCAGCGGAGTGGGGCGGTACCGGTTACCGCCGCCGCTAAAGTCGCACTGAATTTAGCATGTCTCAGTAATCCCTACTATGTCTGGTTCCTCGCAAAGCATGATTGCCTCCAGCTCCCCTGTTTTATTATGGACACTGTGTGCATTGTTGTACAGACAGTTTAACTCATTTTTAATAGTAGTTTCTGTTAAGTCCGTGAATGATTGAGACACGGACTAGCAGGAGAGAAAACAAAACGATCTTTACTGGTGGAAGGCATAAACGAATCTAACCAACAGAGGCTCTCTAGCGCCTTTTATACAGGGGTGGTCACTGCCAGTACTGCAGTCTGAGACCAGTTATTCTCTTAAAGGTACATACACAACAATTCCTCCCCTTTTAGATAAACAGTACATAACATTCATTTAACAACTAATGATAATGAATTACAATCACAATTACTGTTGCTAGATACATTGGTTAAGTTTAAGCAATTATAAGTTCAGTCTTTGAGGAGGCTTCCTGATTCTGTCTGGATAACGCCTCTTTGGAGTATCAGGTTCTTCTGGCAATGTTGAGTCGGAATCAATGTCATTGTTTGGTTCATCTGCTTCCAATATTACCGGTTCTGCGGTAGCTGCAATTGGAACGTCGATTTCATTACCAGGTGTATCAGATCGTGGTGTGGAGTTGACGTTTTCCAGTGACTCTAGAATCTGGTCAGCATGGCGTCTTACAATGCTCTCCCCAACGTCCATGGTATACATGAGAGGTCCTTGTCGTGTACAAATCGTTCCTGGCTGCCATTTCTCAGTGCGGTAGTCCCGGGCCAAAACTGGTTGACCTATCTTAAAACTCCTGGTTGGCCTTTCATTCATATTCTGAAACTGCCTGTTCTCCACATCTCTTCGGACGTTTGGCTTAACCAAATCCAAGCGGCATCGTAGTCTTCGATTGAAGAACATCATGGCTGGAGTTTGGTTGGTAACCGCATGTGTTGCATTCCGGTAGGCAAACAAAAAGTTGTCCACCTTGTGTTGTAGGGGTATATCTTCATTACACATTGCCTTGATAGCCTTCTTGAATGTTTGGACAAACCTCTCGGCCAATCCATTAGTGGCTGGATGATATGGGGCAGATGTGTAATGCTTAACACCATTGTTCTTTAAGAACCTCCGGAACTCTTCAGACACAAACTGTGGTCCATTGTCAGAGCAAATCTGTTCAGGCAGCCCATTCCTGGCGAATATGGTTCGAAAACTGTGATAGTTTTTTCCGCGGTGGTTGAGGACATTTTTATTACCTCTGGCCACTTTGAATGTGCATCCACCACAATTAAAAACATCGAGTCCATGAAGGGACCAGCAAAATCAATGTGCACCCTTTGCCATGGAGATGAGGGCCACTCCCATGGATGCAGAGGAGCTTGTGGTGAGGCGTTTTGGACCTTCTGGCATCCTGCACAGCTCTTGGTCATCTCTTCGATTTCTCTATCGATTCCCGGCCACCACACAAACGCTCTGGCTAAGCTCTTCATTTTTACCCCACCCAGATTGTAGTGTATGTATCTGTCTACCCTTAAGAAAACCATTGTATGTAACCGTTCACCTTTAAGAGAACTATTTTAGGTGTGGCACTACTTTGTTGGCTTCTGTATACTGTAATACCGACGGTGACCACACCGGTATATAAGTGCTGTGTCAGGATTTATTTGGCAGATTCGCCCTGACCTTCGAATAGTAAAGTCCTGTTTTAATTTACTCTGGTAGTCTGTGTATTAATTAACTAAACAACCCACAGACTTTACAGTGGCGACGAGTCCGATCGTACCCTGCGGCAACAATACTTCCGAAGCAGTTAACGAGCGTCGAGAAGAGGCAACCGCCCTCGTCATTCTGCTGGGAGAAAACTCGAGTCTGGAGAGCTGGAAAGGAGGAAGAATTCAGAGACAAAGACTTCCATCAGCAACAGGCACTGACTGTCCCTTCTGCCACGGTGAGGAGTGAGCCGATCAGCACGAGAAGCAAGCCGGCCACGGTGACTGTGAGTAAGGGAAAAGTAAAAAGAATAACCGGAGGATAAGGGCGGTGCACTCGACCACGGTCGAGGGGGAAAGGAGCCGGACAGAAGTCGGGCCCAGAGGCGCTGAGACTGGGGCAGCGTGGAGCAAGGAAGCCGCGGTACAGACAGGCTGGGGACGCAACGGCGTCGTGAGACAGCTAGACCGCGACCGCCGAAAAAGGCCGGGCAGCGACCGAAGCCACGAAGCGCTGCGACCGGGAGCGTAGGCGCGGGAAGATATAAAAACTCAGCCGCAGCCAGGGAGGGAAGCACCGGACTGCGAGAGGGCTGGGAGGCGCGATTGGGAGCCGAGCGAGCGAGAGAAGCAGAGCCGACCAAGGGAGACTGAGCGAGAGCCAGTCCAGCGGCTGAAACTGTTCGCCGTCAACGGGGTGTACCCAGCGCCGGTAGAGCCGAGCGAGCGGGAGAGAGCCAGAGCCCGAGCAAGGGGAACTGAGCAAGAGCCAGCCCAGCGGCTGAAACTGCTCGCCGTCAACGGGGTGTACCCAGCGCCGGTTGCCCTGCTGAGAAAAGGGAAAGCACTGAAGCCGACGCGCAGGCTGTGAACCTGAAAGCCAGCGGCCGTCGGCCGTGGGGAAAGTGTACCCCTCCCGCTAGGGAAGAAACGCGGGAAGCCGCCATTAGGCGGGGAAGAAGACAGAAGCGGGAAACCGCCATTGAAGTGGGCGGGGAGAGAAGATAAGCGCGGGAAACCGCCATTTTCGCGGGAACCGCCATCCTGGAAAAAAAAAAATAAAAGAAAATTTAAAGAAATAATTCGTGGTGTTAGCAGGAAGAGAGGAAGATGCCTAAGCGTGGTAACATCAACGATTTTAATTCCGAGGTAGAAGACTGGGCCACGTATGTGGAACGCATTGAGATCTATTGTGAGGCCAATAAAATAGAAGAAGATGACAAAGCTATAACCTTGCTAAACTCGATGGGCGCGAAGACACACGGGCTCTTGAAGCATCTACTAGCACCAGCTAAACCGGCGGATCAGACTTTCGATGATATTGTGACTGTTCTGAAGGATCACTTGAACCCCACAACGTTGATGTTGGCGGAACGATTCAAATTCTATGCAAGAACGCAAAGGAAAGACGAAAGCAACGCAGAATACTTGGTCGAACTGCGTAGACTAGCGAAACACTGCCAGTTTGGAGGGAATCTGACAGAGGCATTGCGAGACAAGTTCGTGTGCGGGTTGTCAAAGGAAGGAACGCAAAAGCAACTACTCGAAGAGAACGACCTTACACTTGACAGGGCTGTCCTTATTGCAGCATCGCACGAAGCCGCAGCGAAGGGAACTGCGGAAATGTAGCTAAAGGCAGCGGCACTCAGTGTGGATCAAATTACCTCGAGTACAACAAAATGCTATCGTTGTGGGAAGACAACACACGACCAGAACCAATGCTGGTTTAAGAACCAGGAATGTAGGAAATGTGGCAAACTGGGTCACATAGCTAAGGTATGCCGGTCAGGGAAGAAGACCAACAACCAAAGGAAGCCATCACAGGAAAAGTACAACAAGGTACACAAGGTGGCTGAGAAGAGTTCAGACGAACAGAATTCAGACTCAGGCCCAAACGGCCAGGAGCTGGGCAGTCTGAGAATTCACAATGTGAGTAAGGAAGCTGACCTACAAACTATCTGGGTCATGCTAAAAATAGCTGGAGTCCAAGTGAAAATGGAGTTGGACACTGGATCAGCTCTATCAGTCATAAATCGAAGGGATTACCACCGGCTATTCTCACATATACCCTTAAGAGATACCAAGTTCGTATTGCAGACATACACGGGGCATAAAGTATACCCCATGGGGAAGATAAGAGTCAAGGTGAGAGATGGGGGTAAAGAACACCCAAGAATGAACTTATACGTACCACCTGAGGGAGGACCACCACTTCTGGGACGGGAGTGGATCAAGAAAATAGACATGGAATGGCACTATCTAAAAGCCATAACGAGTGAGGACTCGGTGCAGACAATCAGCTCAGATTCTGAAACGGATGACGATAAGACCAACCCAAATATGAAAGACAAGGCTAAAATGGACTTGCCGACTAAGGTTGGAAGAACGAAGGCATGCATAAAGGCTTATGCTCCAGAGAAGAACAAAGTTTCAGAACAGAACTCCACCGAACAACGACAACATAGTTTGACAGAGAATTCTGAGTCTGTTCAGTTTACGGACATATCCATGACTGACGAACACCGAGCTCGGACTCAGCTTTATTTCAAATTACGACAGCAAGTAGAACAAGTGAGTTACCGTCTCGAACAAGAGATGAAAACAATGAAAAAGTTCTATGACACCGAATGGGAGAATCTGGAAAGACAACAGAAGCAGCTAGCTCAAGCAGAGAGCGACCATAGAGCCATTGTGACCAATTACCGATCACATCTCCCTTATGCTGTTCAGGAGTTAGAATATTTGCAGGAAGGAGCAAATGAAGAGGAATCTTCAGGAAGCCAGGATTTTATTCCCGTTCTTCTCTACGACTCCTTACAAGCAGAGTTTGAGAAGTTGAAGGAACAGTATGAACAGGCCCAGGCTACAATCCTGGAGGGGATTAACTCGGCAACCTCCGAAAAGCTAGTTTCAGTAGAAGCATATGAGCAACTAAAGGTTGAACATGAGCAAGAAGTCCAAAGGCTGCAGGAAATTCTTGATGAGCTCAAGGCCAAGACAGACTCATCGGTAGAAGTTCCATCCATAGATGAGAAATTAGAGGTGAAAGACATGGCAGAACATGAAAGACAAGATGTCCAAGAACTCATAAAAATATTGAAGGAAACCCAAGACAAATATGAGGCGGCAATGACCGAGGTTCAACAACTTGAAGAACAGATTCAACTGGGAATCCTTTCAGTGGAAGAAAAGGAAACTGTAAGAAACACAGAGACTGTAAGAATGGCCCCTGAACATGAGCTAGAGAGCATCAAGGCGCAACTTCTCCGAGCGCTGAAAGCCAAAGTACAAGAGGAAAAGAAGGTGAAAGCATTGGAGGAAAAGGTGGATGAAATGGAGAAGACTCTGATCCACAGTGTTCCCGTGGAAGAGTTAACGGTCAGCCAACTCCTTCATATGCTGAGGGACAAGACTCTGCAATGGGAACAATCTGAACACGAGCTTCAATCTTCAAAGGGAAGGAGTTCGGAGCTCTCAAAAGTTATGGAAATAGCTGAGGTTGCAACACAGATTTTACTGGGATGCCAAAAGTACGCTGAATCACGTCTATGTGAACAACAGAATGTTGAAACAGCTGCTCCAGTAGAAGGATTGAATAGCCCGATCAATCAATCCCCGATGGAAGGGGAAGTATTGAAATCACAAATGAGGTCATTAGTGAAGGATTTGCAGGAAACCCAGGAAGAGCGGGATGAATATGAACGCATGAAGAAGTCTCTTCAGGAAAGATGTCTAGGGAGGGAACAACAGTCGGCTAACGTCCAGTTGGGTAAGGAAGAAGTAGCAGGCCCTCTCGCTAGACTAGTTCAGGACGATACCGAATATTACCATGACCTGTTGAGTGACACGGAATATTACGAGGACTTGGTCTGCCCAGCTTGTGATGAAAACTCCCAAAGTGCAGAAATCAGGATGAAGCACTTAAAGTCTAAGGAACATAGGGAGATGGTGGCGCTACAGCTGGCAGCTGATAAGGGAGCCCCGAGAGTCTCCAAGAAGCAGAAAAGAAAAAGACGAAGCAGAAGGTGATAACCATCTAAATCATTAGCACTTCTACCAGATCATGTACGTGGGCCCCACGAAGGGAGCCAAATCAGTTGGCAAGTAGGAAAAATTACCAAGGCAGTCCAGCTGTTTGTAAAAGTCAGCACTGCTGGTTCAGCAGGACGGAAGTTCAAGCTGTTAAGTCAAGGGAAAGACTATTGGATGAGTCACGCTAGCAATGTGAACCGGCTACACCACAGAGATGTTGTTCGGACTGAGTCAAGACCAGAGACTGAATCTGTGAACTGTTCCCGCAGAGACTGAATTTGTAAACTGTTTCCCGCATAGATTATACCTGTGAATTGTTTTACATGAAGTTGAATATATGTTATGTTTAATGGGGGACTAAGTATGTTGTAAGCTAAAAAGGGAGGATTGTAGTGTATGTATCTGTCTACCCTTAAGAAAACCATTGTATGTAACCGTTCACCTTTAAGAGAACTATTTTAGGTGTGGCACTACTTTGTTGGCTTCTGTATACTGTAATACCGACGGTGACCACACCGGTATATAAGTGCTGTGTCAGGATTTATTTGGCAGATTCGCCCTGACCTTCGAATAGTAAAGTCCTGTTTTAAGTTACTCTGGTAGTCTGTGTATTAATTAACTAAACAACCCACAGACTTTACACAGATGACCCTCATGAAGCTCATTGAGCACTCTATCCGTCAACTTAGGTGGAATTACTACTCTGGATCCACACATCAAGGTTCCTCTGCACACTGACAGCTGTTCTCTTCTTGGCGAAAATGCTGGCAGCAGTGGTTCGCCATGTGCTGGCCATCCCTTCACCGTTAAATCATAGACCCGTGATAGTGTCGGGTCATTCCGTGTTTCCTTTTCTATGTTTGCATTCGTCACAGGGAGACATTCGACTGTGGTCGAGTGGAATAACTCCATTGGATCCACTGCAAGGTGTTCTTCTTCCACCGTCGGCAACGGTAGACGTGACAATCCATCAGCATTTCCATGCTGTTTAGTTCCCCTGTACTCGATGTCATATTGGTGTGCCCCTAGGAAAAGGGACCATCTCTGCAGCCGTTGTGCTGTCTTTATCGGTACGCCCTTCTGAGGGTTGAAAATGGAGACAAGAGGTTGATGATCGGTTAGTAGAGTACATTTTTGACCATGCAGATAGTGATTGAACTTCTTCACCCCCCACACTAGGCTGAGGGCCTCTCTGTCAATCTGGGCGTAGTTACGCTCGGCAGAAGTTAACGAGCGTGACGCAAAAGCTATCGGCCTCTCCAAACCATCAAGGAATTTATGTGACAGTACCGCCCCAATGCCGTAGGGAGACGCATCACACGCCAGCCTGATTGGGAGTGCTGGGTTGTAGTGAGCCAATACTTCCTTTGAAGTGATCAAGTCCTTACTCTTCTGAAAAGCACGTTTACAATCATCGCTCCATTTCCATGCTACCCCCGTTCGTAGCAGGGCGTTCAGCGGGTGCAGAATTGTCGACAAATTCAGCCAAAACTTATGATAGTAATTCACCAACCCGAGGAATTCAATTTTGTCAGGGGACTTATGTAACCCCTCTTCATCAATCACGTGGCCACAATACGATATCTGTTTCTTAAAAAATTCGCACTTGGGGCGGTTGGCTCGCAGCCCATGTTCCCGTAGTCTAGTGAGCACCTGTTCTAGGTTGTTAAGGTGTTCACTGTCATCTTCACCTGTTACAAGGATGTCGTCCAAGTAACACTGAGTCCCCGAAATCCCTTGCAGGACGTGTTCCATCGCTCTTTGCCATATCGCCGGAGCCGATGCTACTCCGAATACCAATCGATGATACTGGTAAAGACCTTTGTGAGTGTTTATCGTGAGATACTTCCTAGAGGACTCTTCAACCTCCATCTGCAAATATGCTTGTGCTAGGTCAATTTTTGTAAAACGCTTCCCTCCAGACAGCGAGGCGAAGATGTCTTCTATCCTTGGAAGAGGATATTGTACTGTGTGAAGGACAGGGTTCGCCGTCACCTTGAAATCCCCACAGATGCGAATCTTCCTTGGCTCTCCGGACTTATTGCTTAACGTTTTCTTCATGACAGGAACGATGGGTGTCGCCCACTCGCTCCAGTCGACCTTAGACAACACGCCCGCCTTCTCCAGATTCTCCAGCTCTGCCTCGACGGCTGGGCGAATTGCATATGGTACCGGTCTCGCTTTGAAAAACTTGGGAACTGCATTCTCTTCTATTTTTAACGAGGCGGTTACGCCTTTAAGCGTGCCCAGTTCTTGTTGAAATACCTCTTTGGCGTTAGCTAAGATTGTTGACAATCGTCCAGGAGTGAAGTCTTCATCTTTTTTACCGTCCACCGTCATTGCATGAATGGAATGCCAATCTAAGTTTATCTTCCTGATCCATTCCCGTCCCAATAACTGTGGTCCACCATTTGGCAGTATGTAGAGATACAATTTCCGTATTTTCTTGCCATTGTATTCGACAGGCACCCTTATTTTTCCTCTGGGGTATACTTTTTGCCCCGTATACGTCGTCAAGACGATGGATGTCTCTCTCAAGGGTATGTGTGAAAATAGCCGCTCGTAGTCTCGTCGATTCATGACGGTTAGCGCTGATCCTGTATCCAATTCCATTTTAACTTGGGACCCTGCTATCGTGAGGGTGACCCAAATGGTTCGGTGATCCTCTTTTGCGATTACATTGTGAAGTTTGAGACAGCTTAATCTCCTGTTCTCGGATTCACTATCACTCATCTGGTCTTTGGAACTACTGTCTGTCATCTTTTGTACTTTCTTGTACAGCTCCTTAGTAGCCTTTTTGTTGTCGCTGGTCTTCTTCCCAGACCTACAAACTCGTGCAATGTGTCCAATCTTCCCGCATTGTCTGCATATTTTGTCTTTGGACCAGCAGTCCTTCTGGTCATGGTTAGTTCTGCCGCAGCGATAACATTTTGCAAATCCCCGTGTCATTTCGTGGGTGCCGTATTCCTGTGGTTTTTGTTGAATTTCTGCAGCTCCCCTGGCTGCTGCTTCATACGATACTGCCACGCTGAAAGCCTTATCTAGCGTCAGCTCTTTTTCTGCGAGTAACTTCTTCTGTGTTCCTTCACTCAGGAGTCCACAGACAAATTTGTCCCATAGGGTATCTGCCAGTCCTGCTCCGAACTGGCAGTGCTTTGATAGCTTGCGTAGTTCCGTAAGATACTCAGCATTGCTCTCATCTTTGTGCTGAGTTCTCCTGTGGAATTTAAATCTTTCTGCTATCAACAGCGGTGCAGGGTTTAAGTGCTCCTGTAGAACAGCAACAATTTCGTTAAAACTCTTCGCCTTCGGTTTGGCTGGAGTAATCAGATCCCGCAATAGGCCGTACGTTCTAGCGCCCATTAAGTTTAGCAATATTGATGCCTTTTTCCCCTCCGCTATTTCATTTGCCTCGAAATATACCTCGACTCTTTCCACATACGTGGTCCAGTCCTCTAATGTATTATCAAAAGCAGTGATACAGCCAGTCTTCGGCATCTTGCAAATCTAAAATGGCGCCTCCCGCGCTTTGCCTTCTTCCCCGATTTAACAAAATGGCGCCTCCCGCACTTTTCCCTCTTCCCCGCTGTTGTTAGCGCTGCTTTCCACGGTTTCTTGCGCGTATTCTTTTTCTTTTATTATTTTCCCGTCGTGGAGCGGACCCTCTGGGACACTTCCCTCCCTCTTCTGAGGTCCGAACACTGCCCAGCTTCGAAACACCGGCCGCGCCCGGTATGCTCCACCCTCTCTCTCTCTCCTCGCTGCCCGGCCCCGTTGAAAGGCCACCCAATCGAGCTTCAGCCCGCCGCAGCCCAGGAAGGATCAGAGCACTACCTGCCACCAGCCCGATTAGCTGGGAAACCACGGACCGAGGAACCCAGCCTGGCTCTGGACAGTCTCTCCTGCAAAGCCTTGAACCCGATGATTGACGGTCGATGCCCGTTCCTCGAGTTTCAATGGACTCTATTTTTTTTTTTTTTCTTCCGACCTTCAACAATGTTGTCGGAGCTGCTGCCGAGTTGCAGGTAAGTACGTTTCTTACTCGTCGCCAGTGTTAAGTCCGTGAATGATTGAGACACGGACTAGCAGGAGAGAAAACAAAACGATCTTTACTGGTGGAAGGCATAAACGAATCTAACCAACAGAGGCTCTCTAGCGTCTTTTATACAGGGGTGGTCACTGCCGGTACTGCAGTCTGAGACCAGTTATTCTCTTAAAGGTACATACACAACAGTTCCTCTCACTTTATTTTTAACCATCTTTTTAAACTCCTGTTTTTTAACTCTATTTATTCCCTAGCCACCAATGTCCTCCCTTACTTTACTCTTTCCTATGCTCTCCTTTCCTTGTTTATATTTAGGCTGGTTTCATTTCTTGTCGATCCCTCCCCCCTTCTTACTAGTTTAAAGCCTTTGTCACCTCCCTATTTCCCATTTCCGCTAGGACACGGTCCCCATCCCGGTTCAGGTGGAGCCCGTCCCATCGGTACAGCTCCTTCCTGTCCCATGAAAAGGAACCCCTCTTTCCCACACCAGCCCTTTAGCCACGTGTTAATTCTCCTGATCTGTCTGCTTCTATGCCAATTTGCACGTGGCTCGGGCAGTAATCCTGAGATTATTACCCTCGAGGTCCTGCTTTTTAATTTCGCTCCTAACTCCTGATACTCCCTCAGCAGGACCTCCTCCCTGTTCCTACCTATGTCGTTTGTTCAGTCATGGACCACAACAACTGGATTTATTTCCTCCCTTTCCAAGTTGCTCTCCAGCCGCTGTGAGATATCCCCTACCCTAGCACTGGGTAGGCAACACACCCTTCGGGATTCTCGTTCTTGGCTGCAGAGGAGGCTATCTATCCCCCTTATTATAGAATCCACTATCACTACCACATTTCTATTCTGCTCTTCCCCCCCTTGGACAGCCTTCTGAGCCACGGTGCCTCGGTCTGCATTGTGGCTGTCCTCCCCGCAGTCTTTCTCCTTGTCCTCACAGGTAGCGAGTACATTGTACCTGTTGGACAGGACCAATGTCTGCGGGACCTCCTTCTGAACCTCTCCTAAGTCCGCACTACCCGTCTCCCAAACAGTCACACCCTCCCCTTCCTGAACCTGTGCTTCCCTCTGAGGTGTGACTGTATTCAGGATAAAACTGTCCAGAAATTCCTCCCCCTCCCTTATGTTGCGGAGTGTCTCTAACGCGCACTCCAGCTCAATGACTCTGAGCCGGAGTGACTGAAGGCAGAGACATTTCCTGCCGATGTGGGAATCCGGGACAGTCTCGCCGTCCACAAACTCCCACATACTACAGTCCCAACACTTAGTCCCTGCCATCTCTAGACTTTATTTTATTTATTGCTTATTTAATTAGTTAAAGTTTTAATCAAATGATTATTTATAGTTATATTAATTAATTAGTTTATCTAGTTAAGTTATTTATTAACGTAATAGTTATAGTTCCCCAGCTCTTAATTTAAACCACTGCACTAGCTTTGAGAACGAAACAACACTGTGAGACTCACCAACCAATCACCTACCTGCTATCCTGTGATGTCACTCCTAGATTATTTTTTGCTCTCGTTCTCCCTCCCCCCACCCCACTCTCCCCCCCACTCTCCCCCGCTCTACCCCCCGCTCACCCCCTGCTCTCCGCCCCCCGCTCTGCCCCCCGCTCTCCCTGCCCACTCTCACTCTCTCCCCTGCTCTCCCCGCCCACTCTCACTCTCCCCCCCCGCTCTGCCCCCTGCCCCACTCTCCCCCCGCCCCACTGTCACCCCGCTCTCCCTGCCCCCCGCTCTGCACCCCGCCCCACCTCTCCCCCGCCCCACTGTCCCCCCGCTCTCCCCGCCCCTCTCTCTGCCCCCCGCCCCACTGTCCCCCCGCTCTCCCCGCCCCCCGCTCTGCCCCCCGCTCTCCCCGCCCCCTGCTCTGCCCCCCGCTCTCCCCCCCGCGCTCCCCCCCGCGCTCCCCCCCACTCTCACTCTCCCCCCCGCTCTCCCCCCTGCCCCACTCTCCCCCCGCTCTGCCCCCTGCCCCACTCTCCCCCCGCTCCACTCTCCCCCTGCTCCCGCTCCCGTCACCGGTCCCGCTCTCCCCGCCCCCTCTCTCCCCACTGGTCTCGCTCTCACCGCCGGTCCCACCCTCGCTGTGCTCTTGGGCCGCCGCTCTATATATCCCCGCCCCTCTTCCCGCTGCTCTCACTCTCGCCGCTGGTCCAGCTCTCGGCACTGCTCTCGGGCTCGGGCTCCACTCCTTTTATTTCCTCTCTCCTGCCTATGGTCCCGCTCTCGTCGGTGGTCTCAGGCCTCAGCGCAGCACTCCCTCAGTACTGCCCCTCCGACAGTGCAGCGCTCCCTCAGTACTGCCCCTCCGACAGTGCAGCGCTCCCTCAGTACTGCCCCTCCGACAGTGCAGCACTCCCTCAGTACTGCCCCTCCGACAGTGCAGCGCTCCCTCAGTACTGCCCCTCCGACAGTGCAGCTCTCCCTCAGTACTGCCCCTCCGACAGTGCAGCACTCCCTCAGTACTGCCCCTCCGACAGTGCAGCGCTCCCTCAGTACTGACCCTCCGACAATGCAGCGTTCCCTCAGTACTGCCCCTCCGACAGTGCAGCGCTCCCTCAGTACTGCCCCTCCGACAGTGCAGCGCTCCCTCAGTGCTGACCCTCCGACAGTGCAGCGCTCCCTCAGTACTGCCCCTCCGACAATGCAGCGTTCCCTCAGTACTGCCCCTCCGACAGTGCAGCACTCCCTCAGTACTGCCCCTCCGACAGTGTGGCACTCCCTCAGCACTGCCCCGCCGACTGTGCAGCGCTCCCTCAGTACTGCCCCTCCAACAGTGCAGCGTTCCCTCAGTACTGCCCCTCCAACAGTGCAGCGCTCCCTCCGTACTGCCCCGCCGACAGTGCGGCGCTCCCTCAGTACTGCCCCTCCAACAGTGCAGCGCTCCCGCAGTACTGCCCCGTCGACAGTGCGGCGTTCCCTGTGCACTGCCCCTCCGACAGTGCAGCACTCCCTCAGTACTGCCCTCCGACAGTGCAGCACTCCCTCAGTACTGCCCCTCCAACAGTGCAGCGCTCATCAGTACTGACCCTCCGACAGTGCAGCACACCATCCAGTCCTGCCCCTCCGACAGTGCAGCAATCCCTCAGTACTACCCCTCTGACAGTGCAGCACTCCCTCAGTACTGACCCTCCAAAAGTGCAGCACACCCTCCGTACTGCCCCACCGACAGTGCAGCACTCCCTCAGTACTGCCCCTCCGACAGTGCAGCGCTCATCAGTACTGACCCTCCGACAGTGCAGCACACCCTCCAGTACTGCCCCTCCGACAGTGCAGCAATCCCTCAGTACTGCCCCTCTGATAGTGCAGCACTCCCTCAGTACTGCCCCTCCGACAGTGCAGCGCTCCCGCAGTACTGCCCCTCCAACAGTGCAGCGCTCCCTCAGTACTGCCCCTCTAACAGTGCAGCACACCCTCAGTACTGCCCCTCCGACAGTGCAGCTCTCCCTCAGTATTGCCCCTCTCGAATGTTTGACAGTGGAGGCTCAGGGAGCAGGTAGAACCCTCATGACATTTCAAGTGTCGGTTAAGAAATGCCAAGATTCTGATTCCGTTGATCACTTGTAAACGTCAATGCAATGATCATTGCCAGCACTGGCGCTGGTGAGAGGCACATGCGCTTTGGAAAGAGGGAGAGAGTGAAAGAGAGATTGAAAGAGATAGAAGGAAAATTATGAATTTATAAGATCCCAGAGAGACCCTGGTGTTAGATCCGTGATTCTGAGAGTATGATGTTTTTCAATAACCACACGGAGGCTGTAACTTAACAATCAACAGGTATTTACTGGAGTAGGGTAGTCTCAAGACTGGGGTACAGAGGCATGCTCAAGGCTTATATACAGGTGTGGTCACTGCCGGTACTACAGTATACAGGAGCTGTAAAAGTAGTTCTCTCTTAAAGGTACATACACTACAATTCCTCCCCTTTTAGATTAGCAGTACCCATAATATTCAAATAACATTTAACACTTTAACATGTACATTAAACAACAATAGTCCATTTATAGATTCAGTCTTTGGGGCGGCTTCCTGATCGTTTCGGGATAGCACCTTTCCTGAGGTTCTTGTTCTTGGTGCGGAGGCGATTCTGGCCCCTTTTCGTCGGTTATTTCATCCGTTTCCACTGCTACTGTTTCTGAGGTAGATGCTACCGGTATGTCGGGTTCATCCCCAGGGACACGAGACATGGGGTTGACTCGTTCCTGTGACGCTAAGATCTGATCGACGTGGCGTCTCACAATGTTCTCCCCGACATCCACTGTGTACATTAATGGCCCCTGCCTTGTGCATATCGTTCCGGGTTGCCATTTCTCTGTTCGGTAGTCACGGGCCAAGACTGGTTGTCCTACGTTGAAGCTCCTTGTCGGCTTCTCATTGATGTGCTGGAATTGTTTATCTTCAACATTTCTTCGCACATTTGGTCTGAGCAAGTCCAGACGAGATCTCAACCTTCGGTTAAAGAACATCATGGCCGGGGTCTGGTTGGTAACTGCATGTGTCGCGTTTCAGTAGGCTAATAAGAAATTGTCCACCTTATGCTGTAGTGGAATTTCATCGTCGCACATGGCCTTTATCGCCTTCTTAAAGGTTTGTACGAACCTCTCAGCCAATCCATTGGTGGCTGGATGATACGGGGCGGATGTGTAATGCCTTACCCCATTCCTTCTCATAAATTTTCGAAACTCTTCGGACACAAACTGTGGTCCATTATCAGAGCAAATCTGCTCTGGCAAGCCGTTCCTGGCAAATATGGTCCGTAGGACTGCAATCGTCTTCTCTGTAGTGGTTGAGGACATTTTTATCACCTCAGGCCATTTCGAATGAGCATCCACTGTTATTAAGAACATTGAGTCCATGAATGGACCAGCTAAATCAATATGCACCCGTTGCCATGGAGAGGTGGGCCACTCCCATGGGTGTAAAGGGGCATGTGGTGGTGCATTTTAGACCTTCTGGCATCCTGAGCAGCTCTTGGTTAGGTCTTCGATTTGTTGATCGATTCCCGGCCACCACACATAAGCCCTAGCAAGGCTTTTCATTTTCACTCCCCCCAGATGACCTTCATGAAGCTTATTTAGCACTCTCTCCCTTAACTTGGGTGGAATCACCACTCTGGATCCACACATCACTGTCCCCTGGCATACTGACAGCTGTTCTCTTCTGGATGAGAATGCTGGCAACAGTGAGTCGCCATGTGTTGGCCATCCCCTCACCGTCAAATCATATACCCGAGACAGCGTCAGATCATTGCGGGTCTCCTTCTCTATATCCGCGTTCGTTACTGGCAATCGTTCAATTATTGACGAATAAAATATCTCGATAGGGTCCACTGCTGGTGCTTCCTCCACAGTAGGCAGTGGCAGGCGCGATAGCCCATCAGCGTTTCCATGCTGTTTCGTGCCTTTATATTCTATTTCATATTGATTCGCCCCTAGAAACAGGGACCATCTTTGTAACCGTTGTGCAGTCATCACTGGAACGCCCTTCTTAGGATTAAAGATGGAGACAAGTGGTTGGTGGTCAGTTAGCAAGGTGAACTTCTGCCCATGCAGATAGTGGTTGAATTTTTTTACTCCCCATACTAGGCTGAGGGCCTCCCTGTCAATCTGGGCGTAGTTGCGCTCGGCTGAGGTTAGTGACCGAGACGCAAAGACTACTGGCCTCTCCAACCCATCTGGGAATTTGTGCGACAGCACCGCTCCAATACCATAGGGTGATGCATCACATGCCAAACGAATTGGTAGTGCTGGGTTGAAATGGGCCAACACTTCTTTTGATGTGATCAATTCTTTACACTTCTGGAAAGCTCGTCTACATTCGTCATTCCACTTCCATGGTACCCCTGTTTGCAGTAGGGTGTTCAGTGGGTGTAATACCATGGACAAATTTGGTAAGAACTTATGGTAGTAGTTTACCAGCCCGAGGAACGACCTCAGTTGTGACACATTTTCCGGTGCTGGAGCCTTGACTACTGCCTCAATCTTGTCAGGGGACTTATGTAACCCCTCTTCATCGATGACGTGGCCACAATACGAGATCTGCTTCTGGAAAAACTCGCACTTGTGGCGATTAGCTCGTAGCCCATATTCCTTTAATCTGGCGAGCACCTTCTCCAAGTTGGCGAGGTGATCACTGTCATTTTCGCCCGTGACCAGGATGTCGTCCAAATAACACTGGGTCCCTGGAATCCCTTGCAGGACTTGATCCATTGCCCTTTGCCAAATAGCCGGAGCCGATGCTACCCCGAACACCAGCCGGTTGTATTGATAGAGACCTTTATGAGTGTTAATCGTAAGGTATTGTTTCGAGGCTTCTTCTACCTCCATTTGCAAGTACGCCTGGGCTAGATCAATTTTGGTGAAGCGTTTACCTCCAGATAGCGAGGCGAAAATATCCTCAATTCGTGGAAGCGGATATTGTACCGTGTGAAGGACTGGGTTCACTGTCACCTTAAAATCCCCACAGATGCGGACCTTCTTTGGTTCCCCAAGCGTATTACTCAACGGCCTCTTCATTACAGGAACGCTGGGTGTAGCCCACTCACTCCAGTCTACTTTGGACAGTACTCCTGAACGTTCCAACCCTTCCAGCTCTGCTTCGACAGCTGGTCTGATCGCATAAGGCACTGGTCTGGCCTTAAGAAACTTTGGGCTTGCATTTTCCTCTCTTTTAATCATTGCTGTTATGCCTTTTAGTGTTCCCAGTCCCTCCTGGAACACTTCTTTTGCGTCAGTTAGCATTTTTGACAGTCGTCCAGGTGTGACGTCATCATCCTTTTTGGCCTCAACCTTCAGTGCCTATATGGAATGCCAATCTAATTGTATCTTCCGGATCCATTCACGTCCTAGTAGTGGTGGTCCTCCATCTGGCAATACATATATGTCAATTTTAGGTATTTCCTGGCCTTTATATGTCACTTTCACCCTTATTTTTCCTTTGTGGCAGACTTTTTGCCCCGTGTACATCTTCAAGACAATCTCTGTAGCTTTCAAGGGTATATGTGAAAATAGCCGCTTGTAGTCCCTTTGGTTTATGACTGTTAGGGCTGATCCTGTGTCCAATTCCATTTTCACTTGGACTCCGTCTATCTTGAGTGTAACCCAGATAGTCTGGTGATCCTCCATTTTGGTTACCTTATGTAGTTTCAGACAACCCAGCTCCTTGCTTCCGGAGTCTGTGTCACTTTTCTGTTCATTTGAACTACTGTCCATCACCTTGTGTACCTTTTTGTACTTCTCCTGTGGAGATTTCTTACTGTTGGTTTTCTTCCCAGACCTGCAGACTCTTGCTATGTGTCCTGCTTTTCCACACTGTCTGCACACTTGGTCCTTGAACCAACAATCCTTCTGGCCATGTGTTGTTCTGCCGCAGCGATAGCACTTCCCTGTTCCATAGGACATTTCATTGGTGCCATATTCTTGCGGTCTCCATTGTATCTCTGCAGCGCCCCTTGCGGCTGCTTCGTGTGATACTGCCATACTGAAAGCCTTGTCCAGCGTAATATCCTTTTCTGATAGAAGCCGTTTCTGGGTTCCTTCACTTTGCAGCCCACACACAAATTTGTCCCTTAACGTATCTGCTAGTCCCGCTCCAAACTGGCAGTGTTTCGATAGCTTGCGCAGTTCCGTTAAGTACTCAGCATTGCTTTCGTCTTTGTGTTGGTTCATTTTATGGAACTTAAATCGTTCTGCTATCAGCAGCGGTGTGGGGTTTAAGTGGTCCTGTAGGATTTCTACTATGCTTTCTAAATTCTTGTTCACAAGCTTCTCTGGGGTTATTAGGTTTCGCAGTAACCCATAAGTTTTTGCACCCATGGAATTTAACAAAACCAGTGCTTTCCTAGCATCTGGCACTTCATTCGCCCTGCAGTACACCTCAATACGTTCCACATATGTCGCCCAATCTTCGACTTCATTGTCGAACGTAGAGATACTGCCACTCTTCGGCATCCCTGGGTGTGATTTAACTGTCAAAAATGGCGTCTCCCGTGCTTCCCCTTCTTCTCCGCTGGCACAAAATGGCATCTCCCGTGCTTTCCTTCCTTCCCGCGCTCGCCCTTCTTCTCCGCTGCGGCTTCTAAAAATGGCGTCTCCCGTGCTCTTCCTTCTTCTCCGCGGCTCAATGGCGTCTCCCGCGCTCTCCCTTCTTCTCCCCGCGGACACTGTTCAGCCCTTGAGCCCTGGCTGTGCTCTGCGCGTTCTTTTTTTTTGTGCGCCTTTCCCGTTTCCGCCGCTCGGTCCTGAACCCGGCTGCTGCTTTACCCTCTCTCTCTCCGTTTTGTTTTTCCTCAGCGCCGCTCGGTTTTCAACCCCCGGCTGCGCCCTGTGCGCTTCACCCTCTGTCTTACCCCGTCGACGCTGCTCAGCTTTCTCTCCGCCGTCGGTCGGCTCCAGCCGCCGCTGTCCGGGAAGGGTCTGCGCTGTACTTGTCGTCAGTCTATTGCTGCTCGTCGTGGCTGGGGAACCAAGCCCGGCTCTCCACAGCCTCCCCTGCGATGTTCACTCTCTGCTGGACGACTGGGCGGTTGCTCGTGGTCGACGCCCGTGTTTCTGGCCTCGACTTTCTTCCACCGCCCTCCTGGAGCGAATCCTCGAAGGGAAATGCAGAGTTGCAGGTAGATTCAAATCGACACTCGTCGCCACTGTTAGATCCGTGATTCTGAGAGTATGATGTTTTTCAATAACCACACGGATGCTGTAACTTAACAATCAACAGGTATTTACTGGAGTAGGGTAGTCTCAAGACTGGGGTACAGAGGCATGCTCAAGGCTTATATACAGGTGTGGTCACTGTTAGATCCGTGGTTCAGTGGATAAATAATTACACGGATGCTGTACATAAACAAATAACAGGTCTTTACTGGAGGAGGGTAATCTCTAGACTGGGGTACAGAGGCATGCGCACAGCTTATATACCGGTGTGGTCACTGCCAGTACTACAGTATACAGGAGCTGTAAAAAGTAGTTCTGACTTAAAGCACATACACTACAGTCACTGCCGGTACTACAGTATACAGGAGCTGTAAAAGTCGTTCTCTCTTAAAGGTACATACACTACACCTGGTTCCAAATGATTCAAGCTTGACCCGTATTGGTGACCGTGATAAAACTTTATTCGGCACAAGCAAGGCTTAATACATTACAGTATTCGAGCAGCAGTTTACAGAGTATAATTGAGACTTGTATTACCCCGTTATACACTGGGTAGAAGCAGCAGCCGTGAGTGAGCTGCACCCTGTGTCTCTTGTCTCTCATCTCTCCTCGCCTCCCAGGTGTCTCCTTGATCCTTCCTGAAATCTTCTACTCCTGAAATCTTCTAGAATTTGTGGCTGTTAAGACACCCACGCGCCCCCCCCGACCCCCTCTTATACCCGTACTCTCATTCAAAACCTATGGAGTCCTCCTGAACCGATCACTGGCTGACACCCAAACCCAAAATCCAATCATAAAGATGCCCGTCTGCAGCACCTGGGCTTACACAGGTTCTAGTCCTATGACCCCATTACATCATCTGTTTTTAACCATCAAGACTCATATCTGGGGTAGTTATGGCAACACAATCGGAACATGTCTCCACAGGTTGAGACACGGCCCCTGCTGATGGCCTTTGTTTTTAATTCACTGCGGATGTTATAACATTCCAACGCAATGGCAACTGCAGCTGACCTTGGTTCCCAGGCTAACTGCAGTCTATTCAAGCGTGGCAATCTCTTGCTCACCCCAGGTTGTCTGGTGAAACCCTACTCACAGACTTTTAAGCATAAGAAAAAGGGTTATATGTTATACATAATTCAGGTTATCATTGTATGCAGTTAATGATTATAAACTTCTACATTTAATCCTTACACATGATTATAGATCTCTGACAGTGCAGCGGAGCTCCCTCAGTACTGCCCCTCCGACAGTGCAGTGCTCCCTCAGTACTGCCCCTCCGACAGTGCAGTGCTCCCTCAGTACTGCCCCTCCGACAGTGCAGTGCTCCCTCAGTTCTGCCCCTCCGACAGTGCAGCGCTCCCTCAGTACTGCCCCTCTGACAGTGCAGCGCTCCCTCAGTACTGCCCCTCCGACAGTGCAGCGCTCCCTCAGCACTGACCCTCCGACAGTGCAGCGCTCCCTCAATACTGCCCCTCTGACAGTGCAGCGCTCCCTCAGTACTGCCCCTCCGACAGTGCAGTGCTCCCTCAGTACTGCCCCCCCGACAGTGCAGCGCTCCCTGTGAACTGCTTCTCCGACAGTGCAGCGCTCCCTCAGTACTGCCCCTCCGAAAGTGCAGCGCTCCCTCAGTACTGCCCCTCCGACAGTGCAGCGCTCCCTCGGTACTTCCCCTCCGACAGTGCAGCGCTCCCTGTGTACTGCTTCTCCGACAGTGCAGCGCTCCTTCAGTATTGCCCCTCCGACAGTGCAGCGCTCCCTGTGTACTGCATCTCCGATTGTGCGGCGCTCCCTCAGTACTGCCCCTCCAACAGTGCAGCGCTCCCTCAGTACTGCCCCTCCGACAGTGCAGCGCTCCCTCGGTACTGCCCCTCCGACAGTGTAGCGCTCCCTCGGTACTGCCCCTCCGACAGTGCAGCGCTCTCTCGGTACTGCCCCTCCGACAGTGCAGCGCTCCCTGTGTACTGCTTCTCCGACAGTGCAGCGCTCCTTCAGTATTGCCCCTCCAACAGTGCAGCGCTCCCTGTGTACTGCATCTCCAATTGTGCGGCGCTCCCTCAGTACTGCCCCTCCGACAGTGCAGCGCTCCCTCAGTACTGCCCCTCCGACAGTGCAACGCTCCCTCGGTACTGCCCCTCCGACAGTGCAGCGCTCCCTGTGTACTGCTTCTCCGACAGTGCAGCGCTCCCTCAGTGCTGCCCCTCCGACAGTGCAACGCTCCCTCGGTACTGCCCCTCCGACAGTGCAGCGCTCCCTGTGTACTGCTTCTCCGACAGTGCAGCGCTCCCTCAGTGCTGCCCCTCCGCCAGTGCAGCAATGAACGGGCATGGGTTGGGATGACAATAACACTTTTTTAGGGGAGGGAATTTACTTGAGGGAGATTGAGGGATAAAGATAGAAAGAGAGGGAGAGAGAAAGTTTGTGAGTACTGAAGGGCAATCTTTGTTGCGATGGTAACCACAGGGAAATCCGCTGACACTTCTTTACCCAGAGAGTGGTAAGAATGTGGAACTCGCTACCACAGGGAGTAGTTGAGGCGAATAGCATAGATACATTTAAGGGGAAGCTAGATAAGCACATGAGGGAGAAAGGAATAGAAGGATATGTTGATGGGGTGAGATGAAGAGGGGTGGGAGGTGTTAGATCCGTGTATCTTGATGTGGTGTGTCCTTCAATAATTAGACAAGAGACTGCAGGGAACAATCAACAGGTGTTTACTGGATGAGGGTTACTCTAAAAACTAACTGTACAGATCCCTACTCGGGGTTTATATACAGGTGTGGTCACTGCCGGTACTACAGTATACAGGAGCTGTAAAAAGTAGTTCTCCCCTTAAAGGTACATACACTACAATTCCTCCCCTTTTAGATTAACAGTACCATAACATTCATTTAACAATTAAATATCAACTAATTACAATTAACACTTTTAACATGCAACATTAACTGAAAATAGTCTATTTATAAATTCAGTCTTTGGGGCGGCTTCCTGATCCTTTCTGGATAGCGTCTTTCCTGAGTGTCTTGCTCTTGGTGCGGAGGCGATTCTGGCCCCCTGTCGTCGGTTGGTTCATCAGCTTCCGATGCTACTGTTTCTGGGGTAGATGCTACCTGTATGTCGGGTTCATCACCAGGTACGCGAGACATGGGGTTGACTCGTTCCTGTGACTCTAGGATCTGGTCAACATGGCGTCTCACAATGTTCTCCCCAACATCCACTGTGTACATTAGTGGCCCCTGCCGTGTGCATATCGTCCCTGGTTGCCATTTCTCTGTAAGGTAGTCACGGGCCAAGACTGGTTGCCCTACATTGAAGCTCCTTGTCGGCTTCTCATTGATGTGCTGGAATTGCTTATTCTCAACATCTCTTCGTACATTTGGTCTGAACAAATTCAGACGAGATCTCAACCTTCGGTTAAAGAACATCATGGCCGGGGTCTGGTTGGTGACTGCATGTGTCGCATTTCTGTAAGCTAACAGGAAATTGTCCACCTTATGCTGCAGTGGAATGTCGTCATCGCACATGGCCCTTACTGCTTTTTTAAAGGTTTGTACGAACCTCTCAGCCAATCCATTTGTGGCTGGATGATACGGGGCGGATGTATAATGCCTTACCCCATTCCTTTTCATAAATCTTCGAAACTCTTCGGACACAAACTGTGGTCCGTTATCAGAGCAAATCTGCTCTGGCAAGTCGTTCCTGGCAAATATGGTCCGTAGGACTGCAATAGTTTTCTCCGTGGTGGTGGAGGACATTTTGATCACCTCAGGCCATTTCGAGTGCGCATCCACGACTATTAAAAACATTGAGTCCATGAATGGACCAGCAAAATCAATATGCACCCGTTGCCATGGAGATGAGGGCCACTCCCATGGGTGTAGAGGGGCTTGTGCTGGTGCATTTTGGACCTTCTGGCATCCTGAGCAGCTCTTTGTCAGGTCCTCGATTTGCTGATCGATCCCCGGCCACCACACATAAGCCCTAGCAAGGCTTTTCATTTTCACCCCTCCCAGATGGCCTTCGTGAAGCTCATTGAGCACTCTCTCCCTTAACTTGGGTGGAATTACCACCCGGGATCCACACATCAAGGTCCCCTGGCATACTGACAGCTGTTCTCTTCTGGATGAGAATGCTGGCAACAGTGAGTCGCCATGTGTTGGCCATCCCTTCACCGTCAAGTCATACACCTGAGACAGTGTCGGGTCATTTCGACTCTCCTTCTCTATATCAGCGTTAGTTACTGGCAAGCGTTCAATTATAGTCGAATAAAATATTTCGACAGGGTCCACTGCTGGTGCTTCCTCCGCAGTAGGCAGTGGCAGGCGTGATAGCCCATCAGCGTTCCCATGCTGTTTCGTGCCCTTATACTCGATTTCATATTGGTTCGCCCCTAGAAAAAGGGACCATCTTTGTAGCCGTTGCGCAGTCATCACCGGAACGCCCTTCTTTGGATTAAAGATGGAGACAAGTGGTTGGTGGTCAGTCAGCAAGGTGAACTTCTGCCCGTGCAGATAGTGGTTGAACTTTTTCACTCCCCACACTAGGCTGAAGGCCTCCCTGTCAATCTGGGCGTAGTTACGCTCGGCTGAGGTTAGTGACTGAGACGCAAAGGCTACTGGCCTCTCCGAGCCGTCCAGGAATTTGTGCGACAGCACCGCTCCATTGCCATAGGGTGATGCATCACACGCCAACCGAATTGGTAGTGCTGGGTTGAAATGAGCCAACACCTCTTTTGATGTGATCAATTCTTTGCCCTTCTGGAAAGCTCGTTTACATTCGTCATTCCACTTCCATGGTACCCCCATTTGCAGTAGGGTGTTCAGTGGGTGTAGTACTGTAGACAAATTCGGCAAGAACTTATGGTAGTAGTTCACCAGCCCAAGGAACGACCTCAGTTGTGACACATTTTCCGGTGCTGGAGCCTTGACTACTGCCTCAATCTTTTCAGGGGACTTATGTAACCTCTCTTCATCAATAACGTGGCCACAATACGAGATCTGCTTCTGGAAAAACTCGCATTTGTGGCGATTAGCTCGGAGCCCATATTCCTTCAATCTCGTGAGCACCTGCTGCAGGTTGGCAAGGTGATCACTGTCATTTTCGCCCGTGACCAGGATGTCGTCCAAATAACACTGGGTCCCTGGAATCCCTTGCAGGACTTGATCCATTGCCCTTTGCCAAATGGCCGGAGCTGATGCTACCCCAAACACCAGCCGGTTGTATAGGTAGAGACCTTTATTAGTGTTGATCGTGAGGTACTGTTTCGAGGCTTCTTCTACCTCCATTTGCAGGTACGCCTGGGCCAGATCAATCTTAGTGAAGCGTTTCCCTCCAGATAGCGAGGCGAAAATATCTTCAATCCGCGGAAGCGGATATTGTACAGTGTGAAGGACTGGGTTCACTGTCACCTTAAAGTCCCCACAGATGCGAACGTTCTTTGGTTCCCCAGGCGTATTACTCAATGACCTCTTCATTACAGGAACGATGGGTGTAGCCCACTCGCTCCAGTCCACTTTGAACAGTACTCCTGAACGTTCCAAACCTTCCAGCTCTGCTTCGACGGCTGGGCGGATTGCATAAGGTACCGGTCTGGCCTTAAAAAACTTTGGGCTTGCATTTTCCTCTATTTTGATCATCGCTGTTATGCCTTTTAGTGTTCCGAGTCCCTCCTGGAACACTTCTTGTGCGTCAGTTAGCATTTTTGACAGTCGTCCAGGTGTGACGTCGTCATCTTTTTTGGCATCTACAGTCAGTGCTTGTATGGAATGCCAATCTAGCTGTACCTTCCGGATCCATTCACGTCCTAGTAGTGGTGGTCCTCCATCTGGCAATACATATAGGCCCATTTTTGGTGTTTCCTTGCCGTTATATATAACGTTCACCCTTATTTTTCCTTTGGGGTAGACTTTTTGCCCCGTGTACGTCTTCAAGAAAACCTCTGTATCTCTCAAGGGTATCTGTGAGAATAGCCGCTTGTAGTCCCTTCGGTTTATGACTGTTAGGGCTGATCCTGTGTCCAATTCCATTTTCACTTGGACTCCGGCTATCTTGAGCGTGACCCAGATAGTTTGGTGATCCTCCGTTTTGATCACATTTATGTAGTTTCAGACAACCCAGCTCCTTGCTTCCAGAGTCTGTATCACTTTTCTGTTCGTCTGCACTACTCTCCGTCACCTTATGTACTTTCTTGTACTTCTCCTGTGGGGATTTCTTGCTGCTGCTTTTCTTTTCCAACCTGCAGACTCTTGCTATGTGTCCTACTTTTCCACACTGTCTGCACACTTGGCCCTTGAACCAGCAATCATTATGGTCATGTGTTTTTCTGCCGCAGCGATAGCACTTCACTGTTCCGTATGACATTTCTTTTGTGCCATATTCTTGCGGTCTCCCTTGTATCTCTTCCGCACCCCGTGCTGCTACTTCGTGTGATACTGCCATGCTGAAAGCCTTGTCCAGCGTAAGATCCTTTTCTGATAGAAGCCGTTGTTGGGTTCCTTCACTTTGAAGCCCACACACAAACCTGTCTGTTAAAGTATCTGCTAGTCCCGTTCCAAACTGGCAGTGTTTCGATAGCTAGCGCAGTTCCGTTAAAAACTCAGCATTACTTTCATCTTTATGCTGGTTCCTTTTGTGAAACTTAAATCTTTCCGCTATCAGCAGCGGTGTGGGGTCTAAGTGGTCCTGTAGGATTGACACTATGTTTTCAAAATCCTTTTCCACTGGCTTCTCTGGGGTTACTAGGTTTCGCAGTAAGCCATATGTTTTTGCACCCATTGAATTCAACAATACCAGTGCTTTCCTGTCATCTGGCACTTCATTCGCCTTGCAGTACACTTCTATGCGTTCAACATATGTCATCCAATCTTCGACTTCATTGTCGAATGCTGTGACACTGCCACTCTTCGGCATCCCTGGGTGTGGTTAGACTGGCTCAAAATGGCGTCTCCCGCGCTCTCCCTTCTTCTCCGCTGCGGCTCAAAATGGCGTCTCCCGCGCTTTCCTTTCTTCCCCGCTGACGCTGCTCGGCCCTTGAACACCGGCTGTGCTCTGTGCGTTTTCCTGCGCTCCTCTCTCTCTCGTTGACGCTGCTCGGCCCTTGAACACCGGCTACGCTCTGCTCTCTCTTGTTGACGCCGCTCGGTCCTGAACACCGGCTGCGTCCTGTGCGCTCTACCCTCTCTCTTCTCCCGTCGACGCCGCTCGGTCCTGAACACCGGCTGCGCCCTGTGCGCGCTACCCTCTCTCTTCTCCCGTCGATGCTGCTCGGCCTTTTTCTGTGCCGTCGGTCGGCTCTAGCCGCCGCTGTCCAGGAAGGGTCTGCGCCGTACCTGTTGCCAGCCCGTTTCGCTGGACCACCGTGACTGGAGAACCAAGCCCAGCTCTCAACAGCCTCCCCTGCGATGCTCAAGTCTCCGCTGGATGGTCGACGCCTGTGCTTCTGGACTCGGCCTTCTTCTTTCACTGTTCTCCAGGAGCGAATCCCTGGGAGGTGATGCAGAGTTGCAGGTAGGTTTGAATCTTCTCGTCGCCAATGTTAGATCCGTGTATCTTGATGTTGTGTGTCCTTCAGTAATTAGACAAGAGACTGCAGGGAACAATCAACAGGCGTTTACTGGATGAGGGTTACTCTAAAAACTAACTGTACAGATCCCTACTCAGGGTTTATATACAGGTGTGGTCACTGCCGGTACTACAGTATACAGGAGCTGCAAAAAGTAGTTCTCCCCTTAAAGGTACATACACTACAGGAGGAGGCTCGTGTGGAGCATACACACCGCCATGGAGCTGACGGGCCGAATGGCTTGTTTCTGTGCTGTAAATACTTTGTAATTCTTTCAGAAAACTCTTCCTCATTAATCTCCATCTTGTTGCCTACTTCTGTAAAACCTGAAATGCAAAATATACAGCACTTAAAAATCAAAGCAAAGAAAAATGTGCTGAGACAATAAGGAAGTTATGATAGATAAGAAACTACGCAGAAGAATGCAATATCACTTAGTGATGTACCAAGAAAGTTCATCTGAAAATACCAGCAGGTCTCCTGCTGGAAAGTATTCCGTGACCTAGATTGCACTTTCTAAAAATGATCATACGCCCATGGGAGGGTAATCGTGGCAACTGTACTGCCCTTCAATACTGTCTCTCATTCTCTCTCCCTCTCTTTCTCTCTTTCTCTCTTTCTCTCTCTCTTGCTGTTTCTCTTTAGTTGAAATACAGAAAATGTGATGGAGTTATAGAACACATGACTGAGACAGGGTAAAAATGTAACACAGCTCATTGATACAAGCCCTCGCAGATATAATGGCCCAGAAATTCGGGCCGGAGGCTTCCCGCGGGTGCAAGCCCCCGACCTGCACTTACCTTGTGCGCTGGCCGTTGTGATGTGGGCCCGCGTGGGATTCCAATCCTGGGCCTCCTCCAACTGCCGGCGCGCAGTGCTTGCGTATCCCAGGGGCGCAGTTAGTTCGATGCGCCCCCTGGGATCACGTGGGCCATGGAGAGCCAATGGTAGCAGGGAAATGCCCATTCATAAAATTGACAGGAAGAGCTGTCAAAACTATAAATACTATAAGCCCCAAAACATCACTAAAACTTCAAATAAATTTTTTAAAAATCACATTTTTAAAATAACTATAAATTACATAAAATAACTATTTTAAACAATAATTTAAATTTTTGAAAAAATTAATTACATTTTCTAACAGGGCTAAAAATAAACTTACCTTTCTTTAAAGTATTTAAAAATAATAAACCTGTGGAAAAAATGTTTTAATTTGAATTAATTCACCACTTACCTTGTTAAAAGCAGGCCTTGCGCCTGCTTTTTAAAAGTGTAACTGCTGGAGACTTACCCTCCCAGAGAAACCTGCAAAAAAAACGTAAGTTCCATGCGCACGCGCTGCCTCTCTGGCGTACGCGTTCGACCTCTGAACCCCTTCCTTTAAGGGAACGGAAGTTCTGGTTTCCCGCGCATGCGCAATGCATGCATGAAACCGGCACTTCCATTGGGCCTACGGGTGAGTACCCCATGCGTACTCACCCGTGGAGGCCCGATTTTCTGGGCCAATATGTCTTATTATCTTTGCAAAATGTGCTTAAGGTGCAAGTAAGTTCCCTTCCCTCAAAAAGTGTTACTGTAACCCCAACCTACCACATTAGTTCAAATTTAACCCTTATCCGTTCATTGCTGCACTGTCGGAGGGGCAGTACTGGAGGGTGTGCTGCACTGTCGGAGGGGCAGTACTGAGGGATCGCTGCACTGTTGGAGGGCCAGTACTGAGGGAGCGCCGCACTGCCGGAGGGGCAGTACTGAGGGAGTGCAGCACTGTCAGAGGGGCAGTACTGAGGGAGCGCCACACTGGCGGAGGGGCAGTATTGAGGGAGCGCCGCACTGGCGGAGGGGCAGTACTGAGGGAGCGCCACACTGGCGGAGGGGCCAGTACTGAGGGAGCGCTGCATTGTCGGAGGGGCAGTACTGGAGGGTGTGCTGCACTGTCGGAGGGGCAGTACTGGGGGGTGTCCTGCACTGTCGGAGGGGTAGTACTGAGGGAGTGCTGCACTGTCGATAACGAGTACTGAGGTGGGCTGCACTTTTGCAAGGGCAGTACTGAGGGAGAACTGCACTGTCGAAGGGGCATTACTGAGGGAGCGCCGCACTGTTGCAGGGCCAGTACCGAGAGAGTGCTGCACTGTTGCTGGGCCAGTACTGAGGGAGCGCTGCACTGTCGGAGGGGCAGTACTGAGAGAGCGCTGCACTGTCGGAGGGGCAGTACTGAGAGAGCGCTGCACTGTCAGAGGGGCGGAACGGAGGGAGCGCTACACTGTCAGAGGGGAGGTACTGAGGGAGCACTGCACTGTCGGAGGGGCATTACTGAGGGAGTGCTGCACTGTCGATAATGAGTACTGAGGGAATGCCGCACTGTTGGAGGGGAGGTACTGAGGGAGCGCCACACTGTCGGAGGGGCATTACTGAGGGAGCGCTGCACTGTCGGAGGGGCATTACTGAGAGAGCGCTGCACTGTTGCAGGGCCAGTACTGAGGGAGCGCTGCACTGTTGCAGGGCCAGTACTGAGGGAGCACTGCACTGTCAGAGGGGCAGTACTGAGGGAAAGGTGCATGGTCGGAGGGGCAGTACTGAGGGAGAGCTGCACTGTCGGAGGGGCAGTACTGCAGGAATGGTGAACTGTCGGGGGGGCAGTACTGTGGGAGCACTGCACTGTCGGCAGGGCAGTACTGAGGCAGCGCTGCACTGTCCGAGGGGCAGTACTGGAGGGAGTGCAGCACTGTCAGAGGGGTAGTACTGGAGGCAGCGCACCGTCAGAGGGGCAGTACAGAGGGAGCACTGCACTGTCGGAGGGGCAGTACTGAGGGAGCACTGCGCTGTCGGAGGGGCAGTACTGGAGGGAGTGCAGCGCTGTCAGAGGGTCAGTACTGAGGCAGTGCTGCACTGTCAGAAGGGCATTACTGAGGGAGCGCTGCACTTTCGGAGGGGCAGTACTGGAGGGGGCGCTGCACTGTCGGAGGGGCAGTGCTGAGGGAGCGCTGCACTGTCGATGGGGCAGTGCTGAGGGAGCGCTGCACTGTCGGAGGGGCAGTGCTGTGGGAGTGCTGCACTGTCGGAGGGGCAGTGCTGAGGGAGCGCTGCACTGTCGGAGGGGCAGTGCTGTGGGAGCGCTGCACTGTCGGAGGGGCAGTGCTGAGGGAGCGCTGCACTTTCGGAGGGGCAGTGCACGGATTGCCAGCTCTGTGTGGTGGGCCGGGGGGGGGGGGGGCGGACAGCGCAGCCTGTGGAGGAGCAGGGAATGACAGACCGCAACCTCTGGATTTCTGCATTCGGCTAAATCATGAAGTTCAGTCAGTTTCAAAGGCAAAATGATGGCAAACACTGCCAGTTCGCCGTCATCGTGGACCGTAAATTCGGGGCCATTACAAAGACACTGGTGTGGATTTATTTTGACCCGAATTTATAATGTACCGCTGTTGAAATTCACGAAAAGATTTTTTAAAGAGGATAAAAAGGCAGCTTTGGAGAATTACAAAGTTACAATTTGATCTTTTTCAAAGCAGTTTTATTATTGACTTAAACAGCACGTCTGAAACTGCCACTGTGCTGGCTGACTCCTCCCCACCCCCAAGGGCTTTTCACAGTGAACAAGTAATTAACCCCTTACTTCTATTTGCCACCTTGAATTGCTGAATGTAAAGACAAGTTGTATTAGGTTTTTAAGTTTCAGCTCGAAGCGATACCACCAGGCTCACTACTGCGAAAGTTCTTGTGGAACAAGTTCTTTTGAAGTCGGGAGTTGGAGGCGATCGCTGGTGATAATGGACAATGCTTTGTGGGCTGGGTCATGAAAGAAATGTGCACAATGTTCGGGATAGAACAGAATTTCCATATCCCATAACACCCGCAAGAACAAATCAAACAGTTAAAACTGAGATCTTAAAATACCCCTGAGTTTGATGGCAATTGGAGGAAGTGTGTTTGAAAGTATTGATGTCACACAAATTTTCCTACTCTGTTAAATTTTTCTTGGTACCTTTGCTTTCCGATTGATGTAAGCGTATGATTGTAGAATTTCATCATCCAGTGCTAAGAGAAATGGTACACGATTTTACTAAGTGCAATCCGGGAAGAAAATCAGGTGAATTGACATAAGGAGAATGTGGGAACATGATAAACCATGTACAAGCAATGAAAGGGACTGTTTAAAGGAATAAATAGGCAGACAGGAGATGTTGTATCAGAACAACAAAGACTATAAGAAACAATTGGTCACAAAGGCAATTATGTGTACTTTTTGGTTTTGGTTTAATTAATTAGATCAAAAGGGGTTAAATGATTGGTTCCCAAATTTTATATCAGGCAAACAAATGAAAATCTAGAAATCAAATGGGAATATGTTTTGGTGTAAGGAGTAAAGATTCGGATTGGTGTATTATGTCAGGAAGCAAAGAGACATTATTTTGGAGGCAATAAAACTTCAATTTCCTGATACACATCACTAATTATGGGAATTATTGATGAGATAATTTAATGATGGGACTGTATCAAGCCTCTCATTGAATGGACAAGCAGGAATGTTTTTATCAATTAGATGAAAGATCCCTTTTGGAACAGAAGGTAGATTTTAACATAATTTCTTAAAGCAGGTTTCTCCCCCTCGGTAAAACATGACTTAAATGTTTCCACAAGACACAAAATCAAGCACTGACAAAATGTCTTTCTGTCTCTCAGTGACAAAAGTAAAATGAGCTGGCACAAACATGGCAGCAAACAGTGGGCTCCTGATTATACTGACTTTGAATGAAATGGTCCCTAAGGGCTCAAGGCAGTAAACTTCATGGCAGAAATCAGCCATCTCTTGATCTGCTCCTGTTGCCACAATTACAAGCCCGAGTAGGACAGACACAGTTAAGCAGAGTCTCAGCCTCTTGGTGTCCACTCTGATCACTATTGAACGCGCTGAATGACTCTGCACCTTCAGGTGGATCTGGTGTTTGAGCAGCGAGTTCAGATCTTTTTATGCTGTATTCTGAAGATATTTTTGAATACTTTAGGCAGAAATATTAAATGCTGAAGACAAAAAGCAGCTAATTGATTCTGGAATTGTTTCTTCGTTCCAACATTGTGATGGATTTAGACATTATTAACTCCCTGAGTGTCGGCTCCAGGGAAGTCTGAACACCTGGGGCAGCCATTTTATAAATGATTCCAGCGCTCAGACTGTGAGGCTGATAAATTCCCCAGTAATACAGTAATAACATTGGTGACGTGTCAGGAGTGGCTTGTTCTGTATGTTACAATTCAGCCTCACTCCCAAAACTCTTTCCTTGTTCTCACTGTAAAAGGCAGCTTCCATTAGCAGGCCCACACCTCGGGGTAAATTTGACTTTGGCCGATATCAGATCAGCCGCCCGTTATACATCTCTCCAATAGAAATGAAAATCAGGAGAGATGTATAACGAGCGGCTGATCGGATATCGCCCGTTTTATACTACCCGCCAAAGTCAAAATTACTCCCCTTGTTTAAAAATATGTCTGAAAATCCACGGTTGTCTCAGTTGGTAAGTTCTCCTGTGTTGTGGAACTGAACCATACAGACCAGGAAGGACCCAATGGGTGAAATTTGTCTTGGACGGCAGCACAAGTCGTGCGACAGCGGATCAGCTGCCTGTTTTACACTCCGCCCGGTTCCATTGGAGTCAATAGTGAAGAAAATCGAGCTCCCGCCCAGAATGAGTTTCAGCCCCTGGTTTAATCTGCAGTCTGTGCTGAGTTATCGGATCTCAGACAGGTGAAACGGGCGGCCGATGCACATTTTTCGCTACCATCCAAGATGAGGGGTCTAGACAGAGTAGATAGAGAGAAACTGTTCCCATTGGCGGAAGGGTCGTGAACCAGAGGACACAGATTTAAGGTGACTGGTAGAAGATCCAAAGGCGACATGAGGAAAAACTTTTTTACGCAGCGAGTGGTTAGGATCTGGAATGCACTGCCTGAAAGGGTGGTGGAGGCAGATTCAGTCGTGGCTTTCAAAAGGGAATTGGATAAGTATCTGAAGGAAAGACATTTGCAAGGCAATGGGGAAACGGCGGGGGAGTGGGACTAGCTGAAGTGCTCTTGCAGAGAGCCAGCACGTGCTCGACGGACCGAATGGCCACATTCTGTGCTGTAACCATTCTATGATTCTATGATGCTAAGATCTGGACCAAGTGATTGTTCTACTTTGAGGTCTGCCAACTTTTTAAGTAGCTCCTATTTTTATCTATTTTTATCCTATCCAATATTGCTACGACCTCCTCCTCTACTGCTACATTGGCAGCATCCTCTTCTCTAGTGAAGACAATTGCAAAGTACTCATTTAGAACCTCAGCCAAGCCCTCTGCCTCCCCAAGATCATCTCCCTTTTGGTTCCTAATCAGTCCCACCCTTCCTTTGACTACCTTTTTACTATTTATATGTTTATAAAAGACTTTTGGTTTCTCTTTTATGTTAGCTGCTAATCTATTCTCATACACTCTATTTGGCCCTTTTATTCCTTTGTTTTTAGATATTATAGACTCGAGTGGTTTACTAATAACTGAAATAAGACTAACTAGACTATAATTTTCTGCCTTGTCCTCATCTCCTGTTTTGAATAGGATGGCATATTTTGGCACAATTTTCTCTTCTACTGAATTTTGGAAAATTATAGTCAAAGCCTCTGCTCTTCCTCCCTAGCTTCCCTAATGATTCATAGCTGTAAACCATGCGGTCCTGATGAGTTGCCTACCTTAAGGTTGAGCAGCTTCTTTAATACTATTTACATAATAAGTTCCCCTCCACCCATCTACCTCTGATGGTTCTACATCTCAATATCCACCTCCTCTTTGAAACCAACATACTCATTTAGTATCACTCTATTCCCTGACTCTCAAATACAAGTTTGCTTCCTTGTCACTGGGTGGTTCTGCATCTACCTGGCTTTTCCTATTAAGAATAATATACCTATACAAAGATGGCTAGTTGTTGCCTCTTTTGTTCTTTTTGCTCATTTTCGTACATACATCCTCCTAGCTTTTCTAGTCTTCCTTGTTGTAGTTTTCCTATCTATGCTCTATATTTGTCCTGGCTTTCATTTTTATTATCTGCGTCGGTTCTTTTTTCAGTTTCAAATTTGATCTACTTCCCCTTATTCATCTTTAGGACCCCAACCTTCGGTGTACTGCCATTGTCCTTACTGGAATGTGCCTGATTTGCACCTTTCCCATTACTGATCTGAGATTCTATTTGCCAGCTTTTCCTTCCATTTTGTTTGGGCAATGTCTCTTATTAACTCGTTACAATTTGCTTTTTCCAGTCAAGTACCCCTGGCCCTCAGCTTTTCATTTTCCTTTTCCAACTCTTACACTGAACTTAATTATATTGTGATCATTGCCCTACTTCTGGGTTGTCTACTCGCTCTGCTTAATTATACAGAACCAGGGTCAAGCAATGCTGCCTTCCTTGTTGGAATAGCAATATACCGACTGAGAAAACAATCCTGAACACACTGCAAAAAAACTCAATTTCCTTTCCACAAACATTTCTCCTATCCCAGCCTAACTTTTGATAGTTAAAATCTCCTAAAATTATAACTCTTATCATAACACATGCCCCTCTGCAAATTTCACCTACAACTTCCTTTCCTTTGTCTGGCAGTCTATCATATATCCTCATTAATGTGACTTTCCTGCTCCTTCCAGCCCCACAGAAATCTCTTCAAAAAACTTGTACTTAATTTTTTCTGAGCAGTATGCAGCAGTTCCTTTAAGGACCACTGGTGAGGCTGCTGTATGCCTGGTTCCAATGGGTGTAGTGTGCATGGTCCCATCTCCGCCCAATGTACCTCAAAATCACATTGGGATCCTATGTACGTCACAGGACCCTGATTAGTATACAATCCCTATCACTTAAATGCACACGTTTAAATTGGGTAAATAACACTAGCCAATTTGTCATTACCATTATTGTAAATGACCAAGTTGGCGCTAACAGCGTCGGTTATTTCGGGCAGAAACAGGTGTTCAGTGAGTAGTTCGCACCTTGTTAAGGTGCAATTACCTGTTATGTTTCTCTGTGTGGAGCCAGACGAGGAATTCAGGTGAAGAGAAGCTGGGCGAAGTTGACGGATCTCTGCGGACAGCATCAGTCTGGAAGCGCCAGTGAGAAGTTTGTGGTTGTTTGCCATGTCCTGTCAGTGTGAGAATCATGCAAAAATTTTACAGAATGATTAGTGTGCCTGGCACCAGAGAATAGCGTGAGTGGGTTGGAATTATAGAGCGCTGGGTTCCAGCAGTGCCTCCCGTGTTCCTGATTAATACAGGAGAGTTAATCAGCGATGGGGGAGATTAACGGGCTTTTAATGGAACCATTAACCATCCACCGTGTATAGAGGGGAAATCGCGTTAACACTGATGCGCCAATGTAAGCAGCGGGGACTGTACTAAAAGTGGGTTCCCGCCTGAAACAGGTGAAAGGCCCTGGCGAGAACAGCAGTGGCCAGACTGGGACTGGGAAGAGGGCAGCAGGTGGTACACTGCCATTATCATCCTGTTCCTGCTGAGCAGGAGGCCGTGAAAATCAACTCCATATACAAGGAGTCAATTTCCTCTGAGCACACATTCCTTTACAAAGTTTTCAAGGTTTTGCTCGAACTAGCAATTTCAGGAAATCTTCTCACTATGTTTGCAACGTCACTAATGTGACCAGATTGGTTATCTCTATTACTACGGTGGGGTTATTGTAAACAACAACAACTTGTATTTATATAGCACCTTTTAACATAGTAAAACATCCCAAGGCGCTTCACAGGAGTATTAAAAGACAAAGAAATTTGACACCGAGCCACATAAAGAGAAATTAGTGCATGTGACCAAAAGCTTGGTCAAAGAGGTAGATTTTAAGGAGTGACTTAAAGGAGGAAAGGGAGGTAGCGAGGCGGAGAGGTTTAGGGAGGGAATTCCAGAGCTTAGGGCCTAAGCAACAGAAGTGTCTCTGCTTCCACCACTTCTGTCGGCAGCGAGTTCCAGGTCCTCACCACTCACTGCATAAAAACGTTTTCCCTCACGTCCCCCCTGTATCTCTTGCCCAAAACCTTAAATCTGTGTCCCCTAGTCCATGTACCATCAACTAGTGGGAACAGCCTTTCTCCGTCTAGCCTATCCAAACACGTCATAATCTTGTACACCTCTATCAAATCACCCCTCAACCTCCTTTGCTCTAAAGAACACAAATCCAGCTTCTCCAACCTGTCCTTGTAGCTAAGATCCCCCAATCCCTGGAACCATTCTGGTAAATCTCCTCTGCACCCTCTCAAGGGCCTTCACATCCTTCCTAAAGTGTGGTGACCAGAACTGGATACAATACTCCAGTTGTGGCCTAACCAGCACTTTATAAAGATTCAGCATAACTTTTCCACTTTTGTACTCAATACCTCTATTTATGAAACCCAAGATCGCAGATGCTTTGCTAACCACTCTCTCAATACGTCCTGCCACCTTCAGGGACCTATGCACATTAACTCCCAGGTCCCTTTGTCGCTGCACACTCTTTAAAACTGTGCCATTAAGTGAATATTGTCCCTGTTCCTTCTGCCAAAATGCATCACCTCACACTTCTCTATATTAAATTCCATCTGCCACTTTTCTGAAAGGAACCAGGCGAGTGCAGTCCCACCCAGCTGGATGACGGTGGAGAGGCGTTGGAGAAGGATGGAGTGGTCAACCATGTCAAAGACTGCAGACAGGACAAGAAGGACAAGGAGGGATAGTTTACACCTTTGTCACAGTCACAAAGAATGTCATTTGTGACTTTGATGAGAGCCGTTTTGGTACTGTGGCAAGGGCGGAAACCTGATTGGAGGGATTCAAACATGGAGTTGCGGGAAAGATGGGCATGGATTTGGGAGGCGACAACATGTTTCAGGATTTCGGAGAGGAAAGGGAGGTTGAAGATGGGGTGGTAGTTTACAAGGACGGAGGGGTCAAGGGTTGTTTTTTTGAGGAGAGGGGTGATGACGGCAGATTTGAGGGAGAGGGGGACAATACCAGTTTCATCCACACAAGACCGTGTGAAGAATTAAGAATAAATACAGGACACCAACAATTTATTAAAAAAAGGTAAAGATTTCATTAAATCAAAACTGCTAAATAGTAGACAATTTGTTTCTTAAAGATATAAGTTGCATTAGCAGTGTGGAACCGTCAGTCCTCTGGTGCATTCATTTTTACTGGATAAAAATTAGAACAATTTTCTTTTTCTTCCCACTCCTCTTAAAGGCATTGGCTTTAGTTCTTTGAATGCTGGTCCCTCCCTGGTACCTGACCCATTAATCATGTGTGAGCTTTGACAGTTAGTGTTGGTAGGCTATTTGATCACAAGGGGCATCAGCCAATCATCTGCTTTCATAACATCTACACAGATCCGCTTCCAGCAGAGTTTGCCGGATAGCAATCAGCAGTGGGGAACCCTGGCTGATTTCCCATTTCCAATCCCAGAGGTACTGTAGCCCTGTTACCGCTGTCCAGTTGGACGCCAGCTAACTCCGCACAGTCAGAGATCAGGCCTGGGCCTGTCCCAGTTGGCATAGCCTCACTGGGCCACTGGGGATGTGGAACCAATTTTACTTGGTTCTGATCAAGGATCTTGCATATAAATTGTCAGGTGTTGGTAGTCTATTAGCTGTGTATTCCCGTGCTACATCAAGTAAGCAAGTGAGTCAAAAGCCAAATACTGCGGATGCTGGAAATCAGAAATAAAAACAGAAAATGCTGGAAACACTCAGCAGGTCAGGCAGCATCTTTAGGGGTAATTCTAACCCCGCAAAACGGGTGGGTTTCGGGTGGGATGTGAAAATTAAAAAATTGTCAAACCCGCCTCGGGCTAGCCCATTTCCAGTGTTAACGGTGGTGGGATGGGGGACAGGCAACCAGCCCGCTCCCAGGAGGCAGGTTGCTGATTTAAATATTTGAATGAGGATGTGTGCCTCAGATTTTCTCTCTTGTCCAGCTTTAACGCTGGCTGGCCGGGTTTCCCCGGGTGCTAAAGAGAGGACTGGTGCATGGAACAGGAACAGGCTGGAAGTGCCTTTCGAGCTTGTGGGCCAGGAGCAGCAAGTGTGCTTCCCCCCGGCCCCCAAGCTAACCTGCTTCATTCCCCGGGATCGGAGCCCCCATGCAATCGGACCCCCCCACAATCAGATCCCCCCATGATCGGACCTCCCCCCGCGCCCCCCCCCCCCCAGCCCCCACCACGATCACTGATCCCCCGGTGATCACCGACCTTCCCGATGCCCTCATCTCTGCCCCAATCTCTCGCCAACACCCCGACCCTCGAAGCCACACTGTATCCCCTCCCCCCACCCTTGCGATCTCTAACCCACGTTCCTGGGCTGCGGCCTTTTCAGCAGCCTTCCCCCCCCCCCCCCCCCCACTGTCGATCAGGATGGCTTCCGGGTGGGGATGATGTTGAAAAAACCCACTCCCGACCAGAACTCCTCTCTCCTGCTTTGAAATCTCACCCCAGTAAAGATCGGGGGCCAATGTTTCAGGTTGATGAGCAACTGAGCTCTCGATCTCTGCAATCCTGATTCCAGCACTAACCTTTCCTTCAGTTCCTCCATTCTCTCTCCATTCTTCTGTGTACCATCCATTAGGCCGTCCATTTCTCGGGCTGGAGAAACCTCCAACCTGAAGAATTTCAGTTCGACAAACACATCAGTACAATCTGGAGCTACAATCACTGGGGAACCAATCGACCCTCTCTCTAAACACCTCTGTTGCTTTTTGAAATATGTTGCTGATTCCCATTAGCTTAGCTGTTCACGAAAGAAACAGTGTAGGATCTCACCACAGAACAGTTTTGAATCTGTCATAGAAACATAAGCATAGAAGATAGGAGCAGGAGTAGGCCATTCGGCCCCTCGAGCCTGCTCCGCCATTCAATGAGATCATGGCTGATCATCCAAATTCAGTACCCTGTCCCTGCCTTCTCCCCATATCCCTTGATCCCGTTAGCCTTAAGAAATATATCCAACTCCTTCTTGAATATATTTAATGAATTGGCCTCCACTGCCTTCTGTGGTAGAGAATTCCACAGGTTCACCACTCTCTGGGTGAAGAAATTCCTCCTCATCTCAGTCCTAAATGGCTTACCCCTTATCCTTAGACTATGACCCCTAGTTCTGGACTCCCCAGCCATCAGGAACATCCTTCCTGCATCTAGTCTGTCCAGGCCTGACAGAATTTTATAGGTTTCGATGAGATCCCCTCTCATTCTTCTAAACTCTAGTGAGTACAAGCCCAATCGACCCAATCTCTCCTCATACGTCATTCCTGCCATCCCAGGTATCAGCCTGGTGAATCTTTGCTGCACTCCTTCCATGGCAAGAACGTCCTTCCTCAGATAAGGTGACCAAAACTGCACATAATACTCAAGGTGCGGTCTCACCAAGGCCCTGTACAACTGCAGCAAGACATCCTTGTTCCTGTACTCGAACCCTCTTGCTACGAAGGCCAACATACCATTTGCTGCCTTAACCGCCTGCTGCACCTGCATGCTTACCTTCAGCGACTGGTGCACAGGAACACCCAGGTCTCTTTGCACCTCCCCTTCTCCCAATCTATTGCCATTCAAATAATAATCTGCCTTCCTGTTTTTGCCACCAGAGTGGATAACCTTACATTTATCCACATTATAGTGCATTTGCCATGTTTCTGCCCAATCACCCAACCTGTCCAAATCGTACTGGAGTTTCACGACATCCTCCTCACAGCATACCCTCCCACCCAGCTTTGTGTCGTCTACAAATTTGGAGATACTACATCCAATTCCCTCGTCCATGTCATTAATATATATTGTGAACAGCTGGGGTCCTAGGACCGATCCTTGCGGTACCCCACTAGTCACTGCCTGCCACTCGGAAAACGACCCGTTTATTCCAACTCTTTGCTTTCTATCTGCCAACCAGTTCTCTATCCAAGTCAATACCTTGCCCCCAATCCCATGTGCCTTAATTTTACACACTAATCTCTTATGCGGGACCTTATCGAAAGCCTTCTGAAAGTCCAAATACACCACATCCACTGGTTCTCCCTTATCTATTTTACCAGTTACATCCTCAAAAAATTCCAGTAGATTAGTCAAGGACGATTTACCTTTTGTAAATCCATGTTGACTTTGTCCGATCCTGTCACTGCTTTCCAAGTGCTCTGCTATGACATCTTTTATAATGGACTCTAGCATTTTCCCCACTACCAATGTCAGGCTTCTGTACATGCCTGCCCCTTTAAGCCACAACCTTGTCGCCACTTCTTCCTCTTGTCCGGCAGAGGAAGCTCACCAGCTGTGTTTCTGAAGTCGATTATTTATTGTGGAGTCCTTCCAGATAGCAACCAGCAGAGGGCACTGCTAGCTATCACATTTGGCTCGTCTGCAACCCAGCCTTCAAACTAACCCTCCCCTTTGTGTCCAATTAGCCCTGGATCACCCACCTTCTCTCAGTGTCTGGACAGTCACTCCATCCACTGGGACTCACGATGAGCCATTAATGGGTAGCCTAACTTCTATCAATCTGGACCTTAGCTGGGTCCTGCTTTATGTGGACAATGAGGTAGCCCCACCACCATCGTCTCAATCCACATACGTACAGCACTAGGGTAATCAGTTTTACAAAGCATTTTAGGGGTACCTTTTAGCAAAAAAAAGATTGTGGGGCTGGATTTCCTCCATCCAGCTTCGCCGCTGTTATGAATGGTGATCCACTCCTGAAGTGATCTCCCTGCTCTCCGGATAGGCATTAAAAGAGATGTCCATCCTGCCTTTTGCGTGAATGTTAAAAGCTCCCGTATTGTAAGAGAAGAAGGGAGCTATTCCGGTGACCTGGCCAGTATTCCTCCCTCAACCAACACCGCCACAACCTGATTAACTGGTCATTCATCTCACTGTTGTTTTTGGGATCTTCCTGCCAAAGTAATCCATTGTTTGTGAAGTGTTGAGGTATTTCTGAGAGGCGTGATAAGGTGCGATATAAATGGAGGATATGAAAAAACCCTTGGCATTTTTTCAGCTATTATACTAGTCGACCACCGGTGGCATTGCACATGGGGAGTCAAGATTAAGCGTAGTCTTCAAGTGAAGTGAGGTTAGAGAGCAGGTGATAACTGGACCACAGTGTGCAGACATCATCCTCGTTTTAAAGTCATGCATTCTGTTCTTAATTGTTTCTAATATTTTGATTTTTAAACAGCAAAAGCAGTGGTAGTTTGGGAAGGAGTGAAGTACAATTGCCTGGGACATAGGAGTTTGGCTGAGGAGCAGGGAGCTGGAAAACTGAGACTCTACAGCACCACCATTGTCAGGAGGGTGTCATTACACTGTGACATGTTTACATAGGCAAATGTGGGCATAGTAATTATAATGGGGACAAGTTGACATAAAAGTATGACAAAAATGTCACAATAGGAAGTAAGGTTTTACAAACAGAAATCACATATAAATGTATGCTTTTTAATATCTTCTTCTTCTTGGGCAGTCCCTCGGAACCGAGGATGATTTGCTTCCACATTAAAAATGAGTTCTCAGGTGACTGATGAGTCCAATGCGGGACCTACAGTCTGTCACAGGTGGGGCAGACGGTGGTTGAAACGTCTGAGCTCCTGGGCAACGATAGCAGTACGGCGTTCCAGTCTGTCACTTTTGGGGTTGTCCATGATGTTCCAGGTCTCGAACTTCATTTTAAAGGGTGGAAGATGCCTGTGCGTGAATTCTTTTAACATGGGGTGGCCGTTGCACACCAGCTACCACACGGGCTTGACAGAGCAAGGTCTTGGTCCAATGGCAAGGGGATCCAAGGCGATTGGAGACCAGGCTCTGCTACAATGACCTAGCACACACACTCAAACATACTCCTACTGTCCTCCTCCCTCCTTCCCGCAGGTCCTCTCTGCCTGGGTTTCGTAGGATGCATTGTGGTCCTCCCAACCTTGCCTTTGGCCCATGCTGCACCTTCCCTGGGCCCCGACCCCCCGACCCCGCTGCTGGTCAACGCTGCGCCACTCCTGGGCCTTGACCTCGCTGCTGGGCTCGTCCTCGCTCCTGGGTCCTGGCCTCGAACATAAAACCACACCTCGCACCGTAACAGTAATATACCCCACACCCCTCACTATAACAGAGATATACCCCACACTCCTCATTGTAACTCTAATATATCCCACATGCTGCACAGTAACAGAGATATACCCCACAGCCCTCACTGTAACAGTGATATAACCCACACCCCGCACTGCAACAGTGATACACCCCACACCCCTCACTGTAACAGTGATATAACCCACACTCCTCACTGTAACTCCGATATACACCACACCCCTCACTGTAACAGTGATATACCCCACACCCCTCACTGTAAAAGTGATACACCCCACACCCCTCACTGTAACAGTGATACACCCCACACTCCTCACTGTAACTCCGATATACACCACACCCCTCACTGTAACAGTGATATAACCCACAGCCCTCACTGTAACAGTGATACACCACACACTCCTCACTGTAACTCCGATATACACCACACCCCTCACTGTAACAGTGATATACCCCACACCCCTCACTGTAACAGTGATATAACCTACACACCGCACTGCAACTCCGATATACACCACACCCCTCACTGTAACAGTGATATAACCCACAGCCCTCACTGTAACAGTGATATAACCCACACTCCTCACTGTAACTCCGATATACACCACACCCCTCACTGTAACAGTGATATACCCCACACCCCTCACTGTAACAGTGATACACCCCACACTCCTCACTGTAACTCCGATATACACCACACCCCTCACTGTAACAGTGATATAACCCACAGCCCTCACTGTAACAGTGATACACCACACACTCCTCACTGTAACTCCAATATACACCACACCCCTCACTGTAACAGTGATATACTCCACACCCCTCACTGTAACAGTGATATAACCTACACACCGCACTGCAACTCCGATATACACCACACCCCTCACTGTAACAGTGATATAACCCACAGCCCTCACTGTAACAGTGATATAACCCACACTCCTCACTGTAACTCCGATATACACCACACCCCTCACTGTAACAGTGATATACCCCACACCCCTCACTGTAACAGTGATACACCCCACACCCCTCACTGTAACAGTGATATAACCCACACTCCTCACTGTAACTCCGATATACACCACACCCCTCACTGTAACAGTGATATACCCCACACCCCTCACTGTAACAGTGATATACCCCACACCCCTCACTGTAACAGTGATATACCCCACACCCCTCACTGTAACAGTGATATATATCATAGATGGGTGTCAATTCAAGTGTGCATTCCTGGAAAATGTAAATATCACCTGTATTTTATTAATTAAAGCAGTGATATTAGATTACTGCCTATCAGCTTTCTAGTGTGAGTATCTGCTCTCTCTATATCCAGCCCTTTCTGGGCTGTTAAACTAGCAGCAGCCGCATTCCTCTCCTTCTGAGAAAGCTGATAGACAGTAATCTAATATCACTGCTTTAATCAATATAATACAGGTGATATGTTCATGGACACGAGGGACAATTGAATCACACGCATCTTGCAATGTTGATTCAGGAGTCCTGGCAAAACGGTTTCAAACGAAGGGGAAATGTGATTTCATTATGTATCCATATGCCCAATAGGTACTTAAAAACACACACACACTACATTTAAGGCTTTGTAACAGGGCAGTAGTCGGAAACACGAAACCACCCGCCCAGCACCCCACCCATCCCCTAATCCTTACTTGAAAAGAGCCGGGAATTCTCCCACTGTCCTAACCTTTTCCCCTCGACCAAAGACACCAAAAGCAGCTTACAGGTTCATTTCATCTCATTTGATGTGTGAAACTGCACTTGAAAAGTGTTGCATTGGTCGTCAAACGCTTTGCATGTGATAAGGTGCTGTATCATTACATATATTTTGCTACATCATTTTATTATTTATTATAAGTGCATAGTAATTGGAATTTAAAAGCTAAGCAGGGAAATGATGCCATTTGACAGGATTCACATCAAAATATTTTTCTAATCCCTGTTGACGCTAAAAAGATACCTTATCACTGACCATTTTGATAGTGTTTTAAAAGCACGAATGCAGTTGATGTAAACTTTTATTGTTAACATTCTCAGTCTGTGGGGCTCAATTTTGAAATCTGAAAGCAACATAAATCGTTCGATGTATAAATCCACAGTGTACATAGAACCCTTACAATATTCTGTTTTCACATTTACATGTATGTGTGCGCATATAAACCAATTGTAAATCAGTCCTTATTTGACAACATACTTATTATGATGTAGCCCTTGTCACTAACGTGTATCATCAAGGAAGGTAATTGTTTAAAGCGCGATTTGCTACCTTAAGATAATAATAGCTGCAAAGTTGAAGCAATTTTTTTTGTCTCAATTCCACCAGCCCTCCAGCTCCTTAAAGGGGCGGGACAATATCATTCTGACAGGAACCTGAGACCAAAGCAATCCTTCACCCTGAGCACACAGTCCAGTGGAGATCAACTCCCGTCCCGCAGCAAGGGAACAAACCTGAGTATGTGAATTCAGTCGAGTCTGGAAAAGAAGCTCCCTTGAAAGACTTTGCTGAACTCCCACTTGCCGTCATCCTGTCCAGGGAGTGAAACCGACTGACTCCACAATGAGCCCAATGTGAATGCACCTGCCAGTGAAAACTAGGAGTTTTCCCGGTGTAGGGGGGAGAAAAAACCCACACACGTGCAGATCTTGAAGGCATTCCCTAAGAGTAAAGGAGCAGAGGCGATATGGTTCCTGGGATTCAGTACAGCCTTTTTCTGTACCTGGTACTCTCCTGCCTTTACCCGTCACAGGCTTCGCAGGCAAGTAGCAACCTCTGTTTTTACTGCTGTGCTGCAGATTGCTGTGAGAGAAAAGGAAAAATAGTTTATCGGTAAGAAACGTGAGTAAATTGTAGAATCAATAATCTGCAGGGGGACAGGGATGGAGGGGCTCCCAGGTCTCTGATGTCGCTGAAAGTTGTTCTCCGAGAAAATCTCATTGATGTGATGTTTGCGCTAAAGTGCGTTTGAACAAATCTAATAAGTACAACATTTCATGCAGAATGCACTGCAGACATTAAAATCTGTTCGTTTAATGACTTTGAAGGACATGCGGTGTTTCTTCCAGCTGTTACTGTATAATGGCCAATGTAGAGCGGTTCAAAGGCCTCGGATATAAACACTGCTGGTCCTGTTAGCTCTGCAATAATCCGATTTATAGAAATGCTTGTGAGCTTCAGAGAAGAGCTGGCTGTTGCAACTAAACCTCAAATGCTGAAGATGCCAATGTGAGTTAGTTTTTAATGTGTGTGTGTGTATATATAGTACACAGCTACAATAGGGGTACGGTAGCATAGCGGTTATCTGGTCATTCTCACACTGCTGTTTGTGGGAGCTTGCTGTGCGCAATTGGCTGCCACGTTTCCCACATTGGCTGTAAAGCACTTTGGGACATCCTGGGGTCGTGAAAGGCGCTATAGAAATGCAAGTCTTTCCTTTTTATGTTGTTGGACTAGTAATCCCGAGGCCTGGACTAATGATCCGGAGACATGAGTTCAAATCCCACCACGGCAACTGGGGAATTTAAATTCAGTTAATTCAATAAATCTGGAATAAAAAGCTCGTGTCAGTAATGGTGACCATGAATGGTGTCATAAAAACCCATCTGGTTCACTAATGCCCTTTAGGGAAGGAAATCTGCCGTCCTTACCTGGTCTGGTCTATAAGTGACTCCAGACCCACAGCAATGTGGTTGACTCTTAACTGCCCTCTGAAATGACCTAGCAAGCCATTCAGTTATACCAAACCCCGACAAAGAAGTATATTAATAATAAAACCGGACGGACCACCCGGCATCGACCTAGGGACCGGACACGACAAAGGCGCACCCAGCCTAGTCGACTCGGCAAAGTCCTCCTCACTAACATCTGGGGACTTGTGTCAAAATTGGGAGAGCTGTCCCACAGACTAGTCAAGAAACAGCCTGACATAGTCATACTCACAGAATCATACCTTCCAGACTCTTCCATCTCCATCCCTGGGTATGTCCTGTCCCACCAGTAGGACAGACTCAATAGAGGTGCTGACACGGTGGGGAGTGGCCCTGGGAGTTCTCAACATTGACTCTGGACCCCATGAAGTCTCATGGCATGAGGTCAAACATGGACAAGGAAACCTCCTGCTGATTACCACCTACCGCCCTCCCTCAGCTGATGAATCAGTACTCCTCCATGTTGAACACCACTTGGAAGAAGCACTGAGGGTAGGAAGGGCACAGAATGTACTCTGGGTGGAGGACTTCAATGTCCATCACCAAGAGTGGCTCGGTAACACCACTACTGACCGAGTTGGCCGATTCCTGAAGGACATAGCTGCCAGACTAGGCCTGTGACAGGTGGTGAGAGAACCAACATGAGGGAAAAACCTACTTGACTAATCCTCAGCAGTCTACCTGTCGCAGATGTATCTGTCCATGGAGTGACCACTGCACAGTCCTTGTGGAGACGAAGTCCCGGCTTCACACTGAGGACACCCTCCATCGTGTTGTGTGGCACAACCACCGTGCTAAATGGGATAGATTCAGAACAGATCTAGCTGCTCAAACTGGGCATCCATGAAGGTGCTGTGGGCCATCAGCAGCAGCAGAATTGTATTCCACCACAATCTGTGACCTCATGCCCTGGCATATCCCTCACTCTACCATTACCATCAAGCCAGGGGACCAACCCTGGTTCAATGAGGAATGTAGAAGAGCATGCCAGGAGCAGCACCAGGTGTACCTAAAAATGAGGTGCCAACCTGGTGAAGCTGCAACACAGGATACATGCATGCTAAAAAGTAGAAGCAGCATACTATAGCCAGGGCTAAGTGATCTCACAACCAATGGATCAGATCAAAGCTCTGCAGTCCTACCACATTCAGTCATGAATGGTGGTGGACCATTAAACAACTAATGGGAGGAGGAGGCTCCATGAACATCTCCATCCTCAATGATGGTGGAGCCCAGCATGTGAGTTCAAAAGACAAGGCAGAAGCATTTGCAACCATCTTCAGCCAGAAGTGCCGAGTGGATGATCCATATCAGCCTCCCCCTGAAGTCCCCACCATCACAGACGCCAGTCTTCAGCCAATTCAATTCACTCCATGTGATATCAAGAAACTGCTGAGCACATTAGATACAACAAATGCTATGGGCCCCAACAGCATCCCAGCTGTCATGCTGAAGACTTGTGCTCCAGAACAAACCATGCCTCTAGCCAAGCTGTTCCCGTACAGCTACAGCACTGGCATCTATTCAACAAAGTGGAAACTTGCCCAGGTATGTCCTGTCCACAAAATGCAGGACAAATCCAATCCGGCCAATTACTGCCCCATCAGTCTACGCTCAATCATCAGCAAAGTGATAGAAGGTGTCATCGACAGTGCTATCAAACGGCACTTACTCACCAATAACTGCTCACCGATGCTTAGTTTGTGTTCTGCCAGGACCACTCGGCTTCAGACCTCATTACAGCCTTGGTCCAAACATGGACAAAAGAGCTGAATTCCAGAAGTGAGTTGACTGCCCTTGACATCAAGGCAGCATTTGTCTGAGTGTGGCATCAAGAACCCCGAGTAAAATTGAAGTCAATGGAAACTGGGGGGGAGGGGTGGGGTGGGGGGGAAGGGTCCACTGGCTGGAGTCGTACCTAGTACAAAGGAAGATGGCTGTGGTTGTTGGAGGCCAATCATCTCAGCCCCAGGACATCACTGCAGGTGTTCCTCAGAGCAGTGTCCTAAGCCCAAACATCTTCAGTTACTTCATCAATGACCTTCCCTCCATCATAAGGTCAGAAGTGGGGATGTTCGCTGATGATTGCACAGTGTTCAGCTCCAACTACTCAGATACTGAAACAGTCTGTGCCCGCATGCAGCAAGACCTGGACAACATTCAGGCTTGGGCTGATAAGTGGCAAGTAACATTCGTGCCACACAAGTGCCAGGCAATGACTGTCTCCAATAAGCGAGAGTCTAACCACCGCCCCTTGACTTTCAACAGCTTTACCATCATCGAATCCCCCACCATCAACATCCTGGGGGTCACCATTGACCAGAAATTTAACTGGACCAGACACATAAATACTGTGGCTACAAGAGCAGGTCAGAGGTTGGATATTCTGCGGCGAGTGACTCACCACCTGTCTCCCCAAAACCTTTCCACCATCTACAAGGCACAAATCAGGAGTGTGATGGAATACTCTCCACTTACCTGGATGAGTGCAGCTCCAACAACACTCAAGAAGCTCGACACTATTGAGGACAAAGCAGCCCGCTTCATTGGCATCTCATCCACCACCTTAAACATTCACTCCTTCCACTAATGGCGTACCATGGTTGCAGTGTGTACCATCTACAGGATGCACTACAGCAACTCGCCAAGGCTTCTTCGACAGCACCTCCCAAACACACGACCTCTACCACCTAGAAGGACAAGGGCAGCAGGCGCATGGGAACACCAACACCTTCAACTTCCCTTCCAAGTCACACACCATCCTGACTTGGACATATGTCATTGTTCCTTCATCATTACTCGGTCAAATTCCTGGAACTCTCTACCTAACAGCACTGTGGGAGAACTTTCACCACACGGACTGCAACGGTTCAAGAAGAAGGCTCACCACCACCCTTTCAAAGGCAACTAGGGATGGGCAATAAATGCCGGTCTTTCCTGGAGGTGGTGGTGTTCCCATGCGCCTGCTGCCCATGTCCTTCTAGGTGGTGGAGGTCGCAGGTTTGGGAGGTGCTGTCGAAGAAGCCTTGGCGACTTTCTGCAGTGCATCCTGTAGATGGTTGCACACTGCAGCCACAGTGTGCTGGAGGTAGAGGGAGTGGATGTTTAAGACAGTGGCTGAGGACACCTCAGTTTGCACTTTTGCTGGAAATATTCTTTCCTCATCTTCCACAGGCCGGCTGTAATTCTTTTTTTTCTGTTCCTTTGACAGGTTCTTCCTGACTCAGATCGCCTGACCTCTTTTCTATCAGCAGGTTTCTTCCTGTTCTCTCTTTCTCTTCTAGGAACATAGGAACAGGAGTAGGCCATTCAGCCCCTCGAACCTGTTCCTCCATTCAATGAGATCATGGCTGATCTGTGACCTAGCTCTTCATACCCGCCTTTGCCCCATATCCCTTAATACCCTGGTTATCAGAAATCTATCAATCTCAGATTTTAAATTAATAATTGACCCAGCATCAACTGTCATTTGTGGAGGAGAGTTCCAAACTGCTACCATTCTTTGTTTGTAGAAGTGTTTCCTAACTTCACTCCTGAAAGATCTTGTTCTAATTTTTAGGCTCTATCCCCTAGTCCTAGATTCCCCAACCAGTGGAAATAGTTTCTCTCTATCTACCCTATCAGTTCCTCTTAATATCTTGAAAACTATGATCAAATTGTCGTTTAATCTTCTAATTTTTAGGAAATACAACCCTAATTTGTGTAATCTCTCCTCGTAACATAAGCCCTTGGAGTCCTGGTATCATTCTGGTAAATCTACACTGCACTCCCTCCAAGGCCAATATATCCTTCCTAAAGTGTGGTAGAGTCATAGAGTCATAGAGTTATACAGCACAGAAAGAGGCCCTTCGGCCCATCGTGTCTGCGCCGTCCATCAAGCCCTGTCCAATCTAATCCCATTTTCCAGCATTTGGTCCATAGCCTTGTGTGCAATGGCATTTCAAGTGCTCATCCAAATGCTTCTTGAATGTTGTGAGGGTTCCTGCCTCTACCACCCTTTCAGGCAGTGAGTTCCAGACTCCAACCACCCTCTGGGTGAAAAAGTTCCTCCTCAAATCCCCTCTAAACCTCCTGCCCCTTACCTTGAATCTATGCCCCCTTGTTATTGACCCCCCTACTAAGGGGAAAAGTTCCTCTTTATCTACCCTATCTATGCCCCTCATCATTTTGTACACCTCAATCAGGTCCCCCCTCAGCCTTCTTTGCTCCAAGGAAAACAACCCCAGCCTGTTTAGTCTTTCTTCATAGCTGAGGCGCTCCATCCCAGGTAACATCCTGGTGAATCTTCTCTGCACCCTCTCCAAAGCAATCACATCCTTCCTATAGTGAGGCGACCAGAACTGCACACAGTACTCCAGCTGTGGCCTTACCAGCGTTTTGTACAGCTCCATCATAACCTCCCTGCTCTTATATTCTATGCCTCGGCTAATGAAGGCAAGTATCCCATATGCCTTTTTAACCACCTTATCTCCCTGTTCCGCTGCCTTCAGGGATCTATGTACATGTACACCAAGGTCCCTCTGACCCTCTGTACTTCCTAGTGTCCTACCACTCATTGTGTATTCCCTTGCCTTATTTGTCCGTCCAAAATGCATCACCTCGCACTTTTCAGGGTTAAATTCCATTTGCCACTTTTCCGCCCATCTGACCAACCCGTTTATATCGTCCTGTAGCCTGAGGCTTTCCTCCTCGCAATTTACCACCCCACCAATTTTCGTGTCATCTGCGAACTTACTGATCATACCTTTTACATTCTCATCCAAATCATTTATGTAGATCACAAACAGCAAGGGACCCAGCACCGATCCCTGAGGTACCCCACTGGACACAGGCTTCCAGTCACAAAAGCAACCTTCGACCATCACCCTCTGCCTCCTGCCACTCAGCCAGTTTAGGATCCAACGTGCCAAGGCACCCTGGATCCCATGGGCTCTTACCTTCTTGACCAGTCTCCTATGCGGGACTTTGTCAAAAGCCTTACTGAAGTCCATGTATACCACATCCACAGCATTTCCCTCATCCACACACCTAGTCACCCCCTCGAAAAATTTAATCAGATTGGTCAGACATGATTTAACCTTGACAAAGCCATGCTGACTATCCCCGATTAACCCTTGCCTCTCCAAGTGGAGACTAATTTTGTCTCTCAGAATTTTTTCCAATAATTTCCCTACCACAGATGTTAGGCTCACTGGCCTGTAATTCCCTGGTTTATCCCTGCTACCCTTCTTGAATAATGGTACTACGTTAGCTGTTCTCCAGTCCTCTGGTACATCCCCTGTGGCCAGAGAGGTTCTGAAAATTTGTGTCAGAGCCCCTGCAATCTCCTCCGTTGCCTCCCACAGCAGCCTGGGATACATCTCATCCAGGCCTGGGGATTTATCCACTTTTTGGCCTGCTAAAACCGCTAGTACCTCCTCCCTCTCGATGCTAATATGTTCAAGTATATCACAGTCCCCTTGCCCGATTTCTATGTCTACATCGTCTTTCTCCATAGTGAACACAGATGCAAAAAATTCATTTAAAACCCCGCCTACATCATCTGGCTCTACACACAGATTGCCACTTTGGTCCCTAATGGGCCCTACCCTTTCCCTGGTTATCCTCTTGCCCTTAATATACTTATAAAACATCTTAGGATTTTCCTTTATTTTGCTCGCCAGTGTTATTTCATGGCCCCTCCTCGCTCTCCTAATTTCTTTTTTAAGTATGCCCCTGCACTTTTTATACTCCTCTAGGGCTTCCTCCGTCTTTAGTCTTTTGTAACTGCCAAAAGCCCCCCTTTTTTTCCTAATGCATTTTTGTATATCCAAGGTTCCCTTTGCTTGTTGGTCCCACCCTTGACCTTTACGGGAACATGTTGGCATTGTACTCTCTCTATTTCCCTTCTGAAAGTCTCCCACTGCTTTGATGTGGATTTTCCTATAAGTAGCTGCTCCCAGTCCACTTTGGCCAGATCCTGCCTTATCATATTAAAATCGGCCTTTCCCCAATTTAGAACCCTTACTTCTGGGCCGTCTTTGTCTTTTTCCATGACCACCTTAAATCTCACCGAATTATGGTCACTGTCGCCAAAATGCTCTCCTACTGACACTTCCACCACTTGCCCGGCTACATTCCCTAGAATTAGGTCCCGTACCGCCCCCTCTCTTGTAGGACTTTCTACATGTTGGCTCAAAAAGCTCTCCTGGATGCACTTTAAGAATTCTGCACCCTCTAAGCCTTTCACACTCTGACTATCCCAATTAATATTGGGGAAGTTGAAATCCCCCACTATTATTACCCTATTATTTTCGCACTTCTCTGAGATTTGCCTACATATCTGTTCCTCTATCTCCCCCTGACTGTTTGGGGGCCTATAGTACACTCCCAGCAAAGTGCTTGCCCCCTTTTTGTTTTTAAGTTCTACCCATATGGCCTCATTAGAGGAACCCGCTAATATATCATCCCTCCTTACAGCAGTAATTGACTCCTTAATTAATATTGCAACACCCCCTCCCCTTTTACACCCCCCTCTGTCTCGCCTGAAGATTCTATACCCCGGAATATTGAGCTGCCAGTCCTGACCCTCCCTCAACCATGTCTCCGTGATAGCAACAATATCGTACTCCCATGTGTTCAACAACAACTTCAGTTCATCCACCTTATTTGCAAGACTCCTTGCATTAAAATAAATGCCTTCCAGCCTTGCCATATTCCCTTTTGCCTTCACATATTTGCTCTGCCTTCCCAGCTGACTTGTTTTTTCCTCCATATTTGGCTGTAAATCACCCCCTACTATAGCTCCACTCTGTATCCCATCCCCCTGCCAAGTTACCCAGAACTGAACATAGTGCTCCAGGGCTTTGTATAGCTGTGGCATGACTTCTAACCCCTTGTTTTCCAGTCCTCTAGATAGAAAGACCAGCATTCCATTAGCCTTTTTGATTATTTTTTGTACCTGTCCATGACCTGTTGATGATCTACATACATGGACCCCCAAGTCTCTTTGACCGCCACTGCTTCTAGCCTTTCACCATTTAGAAAGTACTCTAATCTATACTTTTTAGGTCCAAAGTGGATGACCTTACACTTGCCTATATTGAAATCCATTTACCACAGTTTTGCCCATTCACTTAATCGGTTAATATCACTTTGTAATTTTATGCTTCTTTTTACTTTACTTCTCTCTGTTTTCCATATTCCACCCCCAATTTCTCCCCCCCTCTGCTGACGATGTTAGCTCATGAGGGAATACCTTATCGACTATTGTCCTTTAAGTCGCCCAAGTACAAGCCTGGGCAGTGTGTAACAGCAGGCTATTTTACTGTGCGGGACAACACATGCAAGCTCGATCCTGTCTTCGAGCAACATACACACATGCGCACTTCCTAGCCGGGACAAGTGGAAAGCATTGAAGTGGGGGAAACCTGGCTGTATTTCCTCTCCTCAGTCTGGTGGTACTGAGACCAACCTGGCTGAAATCCGTTAACTCAGCACAGACCAGGTACTGAACCTGGGTGCTTCCTAGTCCATATGACTGAAGACCATATGCGTTGAGGACACCCATTTTTCCACCTTCTGACCAGTCTCAGAATGTCCACCCCTTGTGTGGTAACCTTTCTGTTCTCTTTTGTCCCCTTCTCCTGCTCCCTCTGTTGCTCGTCGTGTTCCCCATTCCTCAAGGTCCCACCGTTTCCACCTGCTGGTCGCACGCAATCATTTTGTATCTTTGTATCATTCCATTACTGTCCATTCTTATAGGGATGCTGTTTTGCCGCCTGTCTCCTTTCAAATGCATCTGATTACACCCCTATCAGCGAGCTCTCAACATCATCACTTCAGCGGACGTCAAACAAAAGGAACCCAACACTGCCTTACTGTTCCTGAATGTAAACATTAACAATTTGCTTACTTTCTTATTTTCAATTGCCAATTTATAATTCGCAAGTCCTCCACCATATTCCTTCACCACTTAAAAGGATCCGTATAGGGAGTGCATTAGATCAGAATGGATTTCAATCCAGTCCAGGCAAACGGGTCAAAACTCTTCTCTCTAATAGCTGCCAGGTGTCTTATAAAATGAGTTTCAGAGCGTTTCAACCTATCAGCCCACAGCACTGACTTGTCAGCAAATCTGCTTGGCGCAGACTCGATGGGCCGAATGGCCTCCTTCTGTGCTGTACTATTCTATGATTCTATGAATTGACATTAATTCAGGAATCCTGAAAGCTAAAAAGACCATAAAGATAAACAATCTGGGACACTCTGGTGCTTTAGTCAGATGTTGTTTTATAACGCTCCTGTGAAGCGCCTTGGGACGTTTTACTACTTTAAAGGCACTATATAAATACAAGTTGTTGTTGTAGTGACGAGTTTAACTGTATTCTCAGAGCAATTTACGGTATGTTAATAATGGTAAATGGAGTTGAGTCCGTCTTACTGAAATCTACCCTGGGTTTACCAGTATAAATTGCCTGAATTACATATTCTAAGTTGGCACTAATCAGCGCCAGCCCCTAGTCCCATAGCAGCCATGTGCCAGTGTAAACTGCTGGCAAACTTGCTGCTGGATTTTGTCAGCATCTGATGCCACATCCTGCCCTGTACAGACAACCCACTGTCCTGTCAACCGCATCCTTCCTGCCATCTATTCTTGCTGTTGATATGGAATGGCATTAAAAACAGCCTGTGCAAATACATATGAGACAGAGGTAATGGTCATTTTTTCCCCCTCAGGTGGTTTTCTTTCTGCCCCACAGAAAGACTCCCAGAAAACACAGAGGCTGCTGTGTTAATCAGTCCTCCAAAAAAGAATTGGAAAAACGTCTGGTGATGAACTGAGATGAGCAAATTCTCCATGAGATACGTGTAGATCTTCTGCTGTTGGAGCTGGGGTTGGGGAACCGGGGAGTATTGTTGATTGAGAGGGCAGCAGGTCAGGATTGAGGAGTTGATATTTGAGGATAGATAAACATTCTGGAGTTTCACCTGATCATTTTTATGAATCTGGGAGTAATTGTGCCGAATTAATTCCACTGAAGGGTAACCTGTTGTGGTGCAGTCCATGATTGGGCAGATTGTAAGTGGGCTGTGGAAGGAATGGCGATGGGTCAAATGGCCTTTCTACGTTTCAGCAGAAATTTCTCTCGCTTTTATTACACGCCTGGAGACCTCAGGTTGAAGATCGCTCCTTGTTAGGCTGGGTGGTAACCTCACTGACAAAGAAAACCCTGGGGGAAGAGATGCAACGTTAAACCAGCCTGAGAGCTGCCCACTGCCATATGGGCCTGGTAGAGTTTATAGATGCATCTTTGGGATCTGGCGGTTCCCAAGTTAGTCTGAAGTTGTGGCTTCTGATGTGTTGTGTATGTACCTTTAAGAGAATAACTGGTCTCAGACTGCAGTACCGACAGTGAACACCTTAACAACCTAGAACAGGTGCTCACTAGACTACGGGAACATGGGCTGCGAGCCAACCGCCCCAAGTGCGAATTTTTTAAGAAACAGATATCGTATTGTGGCCACGTGATTGATGAAGAGGGGTTACATAAGTCCCCTGACAAAATTGAAGCGGTTGTTAAGGCCCCAGCGCCTGAAAATGTGTCGCAGCTGAGGTCATTCCTCGGGTTGGTGAATAACTATCATAAGTTTTTGCCGAATTTGTCGACAATTCTGCACCCACTGAACGCCCTGCTACGAACGGGGGTAGCATGGAAATGGAGCGATGATTGTAAGCGTGCTTTTCAGAAGAGTAAGGACTTAATCACTTCAAAGGAAGTATTGGCTCACTACAACCCAGCACTGCCAATCAGGCTGGCGTGTGATGCGTCTCCCTACGGCATTGGGGCGGTACTGTCACATAAATTCCTTGATGGTTCGGAGAGGCCGATAGCTTTTGCGTCACGCTCGTTAACTTCTGCCGAGCGTAACTACGCCCAGATTGACAGAGAGGCCCTCAGCCTAGTTTGGGGGGTGAAGAAGTTCAATCACTATCTGCACGGTCAAAAATTTACTCTACTAACCGATCATCAACCTCTTGTCTCCATTTTCAACCCTCAGAAGGGCGTACCGATAATGACAGCACAACAGCTGCAGAGATGGTCCCTTTTCCTAGGGGCACACCAATATGACATCGAGTACAAAGGAACTAAACAGCATGGAAATGCTGATGGATTGTCACGTCTACCGTTGCCGACGGTGGAAGAAGACCTTGCAGTGGATCCAATGGAGTTATTCCACTCGACCATAGTCGAATGTCTCCCTGTGACGAATGCAAACATAGAAAAGGAAACACGGAATGACCCGACACTATCACGGGTCTATGATTTAACGGTGAAGGGATGGCCAGCACATGGCGAACCACTGCTGCCAGCATTCTCGCTGAGAAGAGAACAGCTGTCAGTGTGCAGAGGAACATTGATGTGTGGGTCCAGAGTAGTAATTCCACCTAAGTTGACGGATAGAGTGCTCAATGAGCTTCATGAGGGTCATCTGGGTGGGGTAAAAATGAAGAGCTTAGCCAGAGCGTTTGTGTGGTGGCCGGGAATCGATAGAGAAATCGAAGAGATGACCAAGAGCTGTGCAGGATGCCAGAAGGTCCAAAATGCCCCACCACAAGCTCCTCTGCATCCATGGGAGTGGCCCTCATCTCCATGGCAAAGGGTGCACATTGATTTTGCTGGTCCCTTCATGGACTCGATGTTTATAATTGCGGTGGATGCACATTCAAAGTGGCCAGAGGTAATAAAAATGTCCTCAACCACCACGGGAAAAACTATCACAGTTTTACGAACCATATTCGCCAGGAATGGGCTGCCTGAACAGATTTGCTCTGACAATGGACCACAGTTTGTGTCTGAAGAGTTCCGGAGGTTCTTAAAGAACAATGGTGTTAAGCATTACACACCTGCCCCATATCATCCAGCCACTAATGGATTGGCCGAGAGGTTTGTCCAAACATTCAAGAAGGCTATCAAGGCAATGTGTAATGAAGATATACCCCTACAACACAAGGTGGATAACTTCTTGTTTGCCTACCGGAATGCGACACATGCGGTTACCAACCAAACTCCAGCCATGATGTTCTTCAATCGAAGACTACGATGCCGCTTGGATTTGGTTAAGCCAAACGTCCGAAGAGATGTGGAGAACAGGCAGTTTCAGAATATGAATGAAAGGCCGACCAGGAGTTTTAAGATAGGTCAACCAGTTTTGGCCCGGGACTACCGCACTGAGAAATGGCAGCCAGGAACGATTTGTACACGACAAGGACCTCTCATGTATACCGTGGACGTTGGGGAGAGCATTGTAAGACGCCATGCTGACCAGATTCTAGAGTCACTGGAAAACGTCAACTCCACACCACGATCTGATACACCTGGTAATGAAATCGACGTTCCAATTGCAGCTACTGCAGACCCGGTAATATTGGAAGCAGATGAACCAAACAACGACATTGATTCCGACTCAACATTGCCAGAAGAACCTGATACCCCAAAGAGGCGTTATCCAGACAGAATCAGGAAGCCTCCTCAAAGACTGAACTTATAATTGCTTAAACTTAACCAATGTATCTAGCAACAGTAATTGTGATTGTAATTCGTTATCATTAGTTGTTAAATGAATGTTATGTACTGTTTATCTAAAAGGAGAGGAATTGTTGTGTATGTACCTTTAAGAGAATAACTGGTCTCAGACTGCAGTACCGACAGTGACCCCCCCTTTATAAAAGGCGCTAGAGAGCCTCTGTTGTTTAGTTTCGTTTATGCCTTTCACCAGTAAAGATCTGTTTGTTTTCTCTCCTGCTAGTCCATGTCTCAATCATTCACGGACTTAACATGATGTTTCCTACAGAGGAGCACAGGTTGCTCCCCGTCAATGGCAGCTCTGCCAGGGAAGGACCGTCTTCATTGAGGATAATAAAATAAGTATCTTTACCAAAACAACAGGCAAAATTTTGGTGACTATTTTATTTTTTTCGATGAAATTGTTAAAATAAATAGTACTCTTCTTAATGTGTGTGCTTGCATTTACATAGTGCTTTTAATGTAGATAAACATCCCAAGGTGCTGCACAAAGGTCTAATCAGAAAAAAATGGGTCCCGCCAGAGAAAGAGATATTAGGATGGGGGGGTGACCAAAAGCTTGGTCAAAGAGGTGGGTTTTCAGCGCATGGAGCCCAGGCAGGTAAAGGCATAGCTTCCAATGGTGGGGCAAAGGGGAAGGGGATGAATAAAATGCCAGAGTCAGAGTAACGGAGAGTTCGGGTAGGGAAGAGGCTGTAGGGCTGGAGGAGGATACATAGAGAGGGAGAAGAAAGTCATAAATGGATTTAAACACAAGGATGAGAATATTAAATTGGAGGTAAAAACAGAAAAGGCTGGAACAAAATATGCAGATGCAGGTCAGGCAGTTTTGATGAAGGGTCATCGACCTGAAACGTTAACTCGGTTTCTCTCTCCACAGATGTTGCCTGACTTGCTAAGTGTCTCCAGCATCTTCTGTTTTTATTTCAGATTTCCAGCATCCGCATATTTTGCTTTTAAATTGGAGGACTGGGAGCCAATGTAGGTAGACAAGGACAAGAGTGATGGGTGAGCGGGACTTGATACAGGATAGGACATGGGCAGCTGAAGTTTACAAAGAGTGGAGGATTTGAGGGAGGCCGGCCAGCAGTGTATTGGAGCAATTAAGGCTGGAGGTGGCAAAGATATGGAATAGGGTTTCAGTGACAGGTGGGCTGAGTTAGGGCAGGAGGCAGGTATATGATGGAGGTGGAGATGGAGGTCAGCGGCGGTCTTTGCAATGGAGAGGATATGGGGTCAGAAGCTGAGCTCGGGAATCTGATGTTGCGAATAGTCCAGTTCAACCAGAGTCAGTGGCCTGGGAGGGGGTTGGAATTTGTGACAAGGGTACAGAAGTTCTGGTTGGGGGCCTAAGATGATGGCTTTGTTCCCAATGTTTAACTGGAGGAAATTAAGGCTTATCTAAGACTGGGCATTGGACAAGCAGTCTGACAACAGAGAGGCAGTGGAGGGGTCAAGAGCAATGTTCCCGTTAAACTGTGCGGCCCTGCAACGCTCTGGAGCTCCCACGCAGCCGGCTCACCGGCTTTTAAATGGGAAAAACCGTGCATGTGTGGTATTATGAATGGGCTGCGCTTAAAGGGCCCGCGCACCCCAAAAAAATTAAAGGGAACATTAGTCAAGAGAGGTGGTGGAGAAGAAGAATTGGGTGTCATCAGCTTACATGTGGAAGTTGATCCTATGGGGGTGATTTTCATTCAGAAGTCGAGAAGGAGGCGGGACTACAACTTTCGGGGTTGTAGTCCTGCCTCCATCGAGATGCGGCCAATCGACGCGATTTTAACTTGATTGACCTTGTTGAGCCTGCCCAGCAGGCTCAGCAGGCCAATTAAGGGCCACCCGGTAACAGGTGACATCACAGACTGAAATTTCATCTGTCAAGAGCTTTTGACAGATGAAATATCAGCGTTTCACAGCTGTTTGAAGCTGTCAAACACTGACAGTCTTACTTCTAACCTGAGTCCTTCTACACAGACTCAGTTAGAAATCTCACCGGCACAGAAAGCTGCAGGCTGTCACTTTTGACAGATCGCAGCCATTCTGCTTTCTGTGCCGGTTAGATGATGAACTCCCGAAACCTAGTTGAAGGAAGGCTGTAAAGGTAAGTACAGGTCATTTAAACTTCTTTACACACTTTAGACACACCAAACACACTTACCTTTGTACTCATGCGCCCATCGCTCACCTGAACACCGACATCTCGACCCCTCCAAGTCCTTCAACCCGACGGCCCGACTCCTCTAACTTGGCGTGGTTTGGAGCCGTCGGGAATCCCACACTTCAAGCTTTAAAATAGGGATTAGGCTAAAAACTGCCTACAGGCAGTTAATTGGCACTAATCCCTTCCCGCCTTGGGTAGGCGGGTCCCAGTGCGGGGCGGGTACCCGCCTCCTTTGAAACTTACATGGAGGCGGGTTGGGGACGGGACGGTGTCGGGACCCCCGAATTCGGGACTTTAACCCCCTGCACGCCTCCAATCTCGACTCCATGGGTTAATGAAAATCGACCCCTATGTCTTTGAATGATGTCACCTGGGCCACAATATGGTGAGGAAGAGGAGGGGGCTAAGGATAGATCTTTGGAGGACTCTAGAGGTAATATTTTAGGGAAGGGAAGAGAAGCTATTTCTGGAGATGCTCTGGCTACGATTCGATAGGTAACAGTGGAATCAAGGAGGAAAGACATTGGAGGAGGGTGATGTGGTCAATCGTGTCAAAGGCCACAGAGAAATCGGTTAATGTCAGAACTAACCTCCAATTCACTCCTATTTTCATTGTGTAGGGTTGCCTGAACAGACAGAAGGTCCTAACTGCCATCCGACAAATGCAACAATTCCTAAAAGGACAGGAAAACCGTTTTACTGATGGGACCCGCAACATGAAAGCCAAGCTCTCTGCCTTACAGGTCTCTGTGACCAAACTGACTGCAGACCAGCCCTCAGGTACGTTACCATCAGACTCGTGTCAGCAGAGACCCGTTGCTCCAAACACTTGACTAGAAAGTTGTACTGTCCCACCTACCCACCGATAAGGTTAATTTATGAATGGACCCCTTGTGCAAATCTGGGCAGACATCCTTGTAAGCTGCCCAAAGGGGAGAAGTGCAAAAACAAATCCCACAAAAGTTGAATAATGTGACTTTCGAGAAATCCAGAGCAAAGGGCTCCACCATAAAGCAAGGGTATTGGGAGCTGCCCCATTTAATTCTGTGGGACCCTTGAATCGATGGTTTCAAACATCCAGGCCGTCTGATCGAGTAGTATTTCAAAAGGGCAGACTCACTCTTTACCACCTCTTGAATGGCACAATTGGACTCCAACTCCCAATTACCTTCCAAAGTTGTGGTTGACTCCAGGGGTTTCTGCCTCTGGCCGGACGGACAGAGCCCTGGCAGAGCATGAGTGTGCTAGTTGTAAGGTTAAGCATAAAGAAACTTATAGATTCAAGCCACTGTATCCACTGCTACTCTGGAAGACATGCTGATCTGTCTCTCTTGACTTGACTGGATGTGAAATGTCTTGAGCCCTAACATCCTTGAGAAGTCGAAGGGAAAGGACAAAGGACTTTGCCGTGGAGCGGCGACAGCAAGACAAAGATGTGCTACTCCCTCCAACACTGCTGGTGTCACCCTTCATTAGGCAGGCTCGTGTGTGTCAGATTCTGGGCTCTCGGAGAGAGGCGCTCCCAAGCAAACAGTCAAGGTCCCTAAAATTCTGCGTCAGCTCAAGGTCCCTTTCTGCACTAAAAACGGACCAAATCCTGTGGCATGAGAATGTTGTTCCTGCAGCAAACCTGCTCAGGATTTGGAAACATCCCAATCTCAGTGCAATAAATATATTTTTAAAAAGATACTGTATAAAAACATCAGTTAACTGGTGGCTGTTTAGAAAAAAAATGTTTAAAAGCAATTTGCTGTGTTTCGCCTCTCTGCCAAATGTACTGCTCAGGCGCTTGCAGTAATAGTTGTGGCTTAACACGTGGCTGTCTCACCGAGCAAAGTGAGATAGTTCGGTGACACGTGGCAACTAGATCTTCAATAGTAGTAACCAATACCCGATGTACCAAAGCCAATCCTGCCAAGAGAACGGTAGCGCAGTGGTTATGTTACTGGACTAGTAATCCAGAGGCCTGGTTTAATAATCCAGTGAAAGTGAGTTAAAATCCCACAGTGGCAGTTCGAGAATTTGAATTCAATTTTAAAAAATCTGGCAATGAAAAGCTGGTATCAGTAAAAGTGACCATGAAGCTGTTGGATTGTTTCAGAAACCCCAAAACCAGTCATTGGTGTTCTGCATCTGAATGTGACACTAATCTTCACTGATTTATAGCTCAGTAATCCTCATGCATTTTACACCTTGCTTATTAACCTGCCAAATTGCAAAAAACAGTTGGTTAAGGAGCTGCCAATCGTGGTGTTAGAGTCCCTGTGCATTTCCTGTTTCAACACTATTCAGTGCACAATATGCACATAATGGGGATTAGAGGCTTGAGATTGGGGTTTCCTCTGCTTTCTCCTCCCTAATGGGCCAGGATAGCAGCAGAAAAGGGGCAACATTGGTGGTAAAGCCTTTTGCTGTGCTCCCGCTCCGATCCCTTGCCTCCGCCAGGACCCTCACTGGCTGCTCTTCACCCACCAGCTGCATGTAAATGAGAGCCAGGTCCTGGGCCTCGAGTTCCCAGTGGATTTTCCTGCGACCATCCCTGTTACTGCCGCTCCCCGGGACTGCATGGTGAAAGGTGTTAGTAGGCTCGGGGTAGCTGTGAAAAAGGTCCCGATTTCTCTAAATGGAGGGAGGGGGGCCTAGGAGAGGCCTCCTCTACTTCCTGTTTAGCCCCAGCACTTACCTTTGTAGGCCTCAATCTACTGAGGCCTACAAGATGGGTAGGTTTCTTCACCTTTGGTTCTTCTGTCTCTTGAGGTCCCTTGGCACATCTTCTGGTGCTGCAGCACTACTGCATCTCCAGGTTGCTGATGATTTGTAGGTTCTCTCGTGGTGGTGATCCCTCCCTGGAGAATGCCTTGCAAAAAAATGGGCCGGGGATTCAGCGGTCTCAGGGTACAGGGTCCCTCCACGGCCCACCTCACCGTCATACTCCAGTGAAGAGGAGAATCCTATCCTTGGTATCCTGACACTATTTGGATTCAGATCAGATAATGGGATTGGTACATCAAGCACTGGCTCCAAACTAATTACAGCAGGAAAAACTATTTGAGGAAGTATAACAAGGGTTGGGCAGAATGACAGTAGAAATTCTGGTATGGGTGTGAAATTCTGCATTGATTAGTCTGTCTGTGGAAGGAGCCTTGGCTATGCTGCACTGACAGAGTGAAGACTTCCGAGACAGGTCTGGACCTCAACAAGGTCAGCAATGGAGGCGTAAGCAAAGCCAACAAAGAGTCACCGTCACCCATCCAAGCACTTTAAAGAGTGGCCACTGTCTCTGCTACAGAGCGAAAGAACTTGCATTTTTCTTCGGCAGCACCTCCCAAATCCGCGACCTCTATCACCTAGAAGGACAAAGGCAGCAGGCGCATGGGAGCACCACCACCTCCAAGTTCCCCTCCAAGTCACACACCATCCTGACTTGAAAGTTTATCACCGTTCCTTCATCATTGCTGGGTCAAAATCCTGGAACTCCCTCCCTAATAGCACTGTGGGAGTACCTTCATCACACGGACTGCAGCGGTTCAAGAAGGCGGCTCACCACCACCTTCTCGAGCGCAATTAGGGATGGGCAATAAATGCTGGTCTTGCCAGCGACACCCACATCCCATAAATGAATAAATAAAACAAAAATTGATATAGTGCCTTTCATGTCCTGAGAATGTCCCAAAGCAAAAGAATTAATTTTGAAGTGTTGTCACTTTACGCACAGCAAGGTCCGACAAACAACAAGATTAATTAACCAGTTAATCAGTTTTCGGTGGTGTTGGTTGAAGGGTGAATGTTGGCCATTACACCGGTAGAAATCCCCTGCTCTTCTTCGAATAATTTCATGGGATTTCATTTTACAAACAAATGGGGGCCTTGGTTTAATGACTTCTCCAACATACAAAATCTCCGTCAATGCAAACTCGCTCAGTACTGCACTGAAGTGTCAGCTTGGATTATGGGGTAGAGTTTCGCCCCAGATCGGCCAAACCAGCGCAAAAGATCGAGGAATTTCAAGCACAAGTTACGTGCCATTTCCGCGATCTTTTGCGCTGGTTTAAGAAACATCGCGTTAGAAGCTGGCCCCGCCCACAAAACTGGCCACGCCCTCAGATCGAATGAGTCAGCAAGGCGAGTTTCCGCTAATTGTGCCTGTTTGTGGCCTTTCGAAGAGGCTCTTAAAATTAAGCCTTTTTAAAGCGCGAGGATACTAATAGACATCTTTCAATTCTTTTAAATATTAAAAAAATGTCATTTACTAAGAAACTGACTACTGTACACCAATGAAACTAGTCAATGGTTCTGTATAGTTTTTAAAGTCATTTTCAGTTATTTAAAATCAGGTAACTCACAGGTGGTGGACTGATTAAAAGTGCTTATTTTTTGTGATTAACCCATTGTCAGCTGTATTAATCAAACTGCACCAGGTTACCGCTCTTAAATATATCAAGGAATATTTTTAAACATTATGCTCCAAAACACTGCCCGATTGAGCTGGTTCATGGAAGATTTTACGTTTGTGATTATGTAAATAGGTTTGAGCGGAAGCTTGAACCATAACCTCACTTTGGGAAACTTGCGCGATTATCAGCGCAATTCGCGCCCGGAAACTCTACCCCGATGTGCTGGAGTGGAGCTCGAACCCACAATCTATGGAGTCATTCAAGAAGCAGTTGGATGCAGTGGTGGAGGACTATTGTAGGTTTCTCTGGAAGGATGAGTTCGATGGACCAAAAGGCCTCCCTCCTTTTCTTATATATTTGTTCTTGGGAATACGTGTAGTGCTCGTGAGGCCCTGAAAAGGTGGTCATTGGCCTGCTTCTTGAACTGCTGCAGTCTTTATGGCAGTACTGCTCCCACAGTGATGTTTTTTTTTATTCGTAAATGGATCTGGGCGTCGCTGGTAAGGCCAGCATTTATTGCCCATCCCTAATTGCCCTCGAGAAGGTGGTGGTGAGCTGCCTTCTTGAACCGCTGCAGTCCGTGTGGTGAAGGTACTCCCATACTGCTGTTAGGGAGGGAGTTCCTGGATTTTGACCCAGCGACGATGAAGCAATGGCGATATATTTCCAAGTCAGGATGGTGTGTGACTTGGAGGTGGTGGTGTTCCCATGCGCCTGCTGCCCTTGTCCTTCTAGGTGGAAGAGGTCGCGGGTTTGGGAGGTGCTGCCGAAGAAGCCTTGGCGAGTTGCTGCAGTGTTCGGTAGGGAATCAGCGAATCCCGGGATTTTGACCCAGTGGCGATGAAGTGGTGATCTGTGTCTTAGTCAGGTTAGCCTGTGACATGGAAAGGAACTTGGAGATGATGGTGTTCCCTGACATCTGTACTTATCTTTGTGAATTTGAGACAGTGTTTAAATCCACCAGTAGTTATTTGATGACTTAACATAGCTTAGCTATTTAAAATAATTTATACCTTCTGAAACTGATGTAAAAACACTGGAAAAACATTCTGCAAACTGCAGTATGCTAACCAGGTTTTGCTCATTTCAGTTTAAAAGTACAACTTTCATGTACTCACACATCAAAATAAACGCAGCCACATGTGTTTAACTGGGTCTACAATCAGTCTCGCCATTTTAGATCATAAATCTTACTCCACATGGTTCCTGATTTTGACAACAATTCTAAAGCTAGCTTTTAATATGATGTGAGAATGGAGGGTGGTGGAGGGTGAAGGAGGGGTGGAAGGGTGGAGGAGGGTGGAAGAGGGGTGGTGGAGGAGAGTGAAGGAGGGGTAGTGAAGGGGGGAGGAGGGTGGAGGAGGGGTTATGGAGGAGGGTGGAGGAGGAGTGGTGGAGGGGGGAGGAGGGAGGAGGGGGGTGGAGGAGGGTGGAGGAGGGGTGGAGGAGGGGGGAGGAGGATGAAAGAGGGTGGAGGAGGGGTGGTGGAGTGGTGAGGAGGATGAAGGAGGGTGGAGGAGGGGTGGAGGAGGGGGAAGGAGTGTGGAGGAGTGTGGAGTATTATGTCCGTGTATAATTGAGACACGGACTGCAGGAGTTGATTATAACAAGTCTTTACTGAATGGAGACAACCTGGAAACTGAAACTACAGAAGCCTGCTAGGGCCTTTTATACAGGGGTGGTCACTGCCGGTACTACAGTCTGAGACCAGTTATTCCCTTAAAGGTACATACACAACAATAATCACATTTGATTTTGTGTCTCAAGAAAACATTTGAGTCGTGTTTTAGCAATGAGGAATAATTCTTCCACGTTAAGAAATTTTATTCAAATTTAACTCCAGTTCCCAATTCGATCTTTAATCTTATCGATAAATATCCTGCTCCTATTTCGCATGTTCTTATGTTCGTAGCGAGAGGGTTTGAGTACAGGAACAAGGATGTCTTGCTGCAGTTGTACAGGTCCTTGGTGAGACCACATCTTGAGTATTGTGTGCAGTTTTGGTCGCCTTACCTGAGGAAGGATGTTCTTGCCATGGAGGGAGTACAGTGAAGATTCACCAGGCTGATACCTGGGATGGCAGGAATGATGTATGAGGAGAGATTGGGTCGATTGGGTCGCTGGAGTTTAGAAGAATGAGAGGGGATCTCATTGAAACTTATAAAATTCTAACAGCACTAGACAGACTAGATGCAGGAATGATGTTCCCGATGGCGGGGGAGTCCAGAACCAGGGGTCACAGTCTAAGGATAAGGGGTAAGCCATTTAGGACAGAGATGAGGAGGAATTTCTTCACCCAGAGAGTGGTGAACCTGTGGAATTCTCTACCACAGAAGGCAGTAGAGGCCAATTTATTAAATATATTCAAGAAGGAGTTAGATATATTTCTTAAGGCTAAAGGGATCAAGGGATATGGAGAGAAGGCAGGAACAGGGTACTGAATTTGGATGATCAGCCATGATCTAATTGAATGGCGGAGCAGGCTCGAGGGGCCGAATGGCCTCCTGCTCCTATCTTCTATGTTTCTATGATAGTTTGCGGCCCACTTCACCACTCAGCCCACAACTGAGCTCACTCGTCTCAGGCAGCTCAAACCTCAGTGCTGTTCCTCGGTGGCTGATACCCCAAAACATTGACATTCCTCCATTCAGATAATGCGGTAAAAGAAACTCACAGTGAAACACCACACCTGGACACATGGTCATTCGCTCTCATTCAGTGTGGAAGGCTTTTTAATAACATTCTCTATTTTTTTTATAGAGAACTTAAGGTGAAGGACCTACAAAGTTTAAAAATGAAAGAGAAGGCAAGGATAATCAATAAGTGGCGATCCCATCAAAATCTCCTAACTCTCTTTAAAGCTCAGACCATCCAGGCCATGGATACTGCTGCCACACCTGGGCACCGAGGACAGTCCTCTCAACACAGAGGTTTTTCAGTAACTGTACAGTTGTGCCATGTGGTAATATCTTTTCACTTGTTACCGTAGAATTATGAAGAGATAGGAATCCCAATCCTCCAATATGTTGCAACAAATGTTACTGGAACGGATGTGATGGCTGTAGTAAAGAGCGGCCTGGAAATTTTTTAAAAATATGCAGTTTTTTTAATGATGCAGGTACATTAGATGCTCCTTCAATGTAACAACACAGAATGTAAAGCAAGCCTTTGCAGCTGGACCTGTTTTATTTGGAAACTCCTGTAGAGATAGACACACTTCCATGTTTGGCAATCCAGGTGGTTGGGCTGGGATTCTGCCTGGTGGAGCCCTCCAACTCTCACCGCTCCTAGAGTTTGGGGGAGGGGATCAATGGGAGGGCTCCTCATTTGCGTGGGACTATTGGGCGGATGGCCCAATTGAGGTGTTTCATTGGTGCCCACCTTTCCTGTGCGACCAGAATCTGTGGCAGTCGCCCCACATGGAGGGGTGGGATGCCAAGCCACTGCCAAGGAGGGCAGGACCCTTTTTTATTATTATTAGTTCTCGGGATGTGGACGACTCTGGCAAGGCTGGTATTTATAGCCCATCCCTAGTTTCCATGAACTGTGTGGCTTTGCTGGGCCATTTTGAAGGGAAGTCAACCACATTGGTGTGGGACTGGACTCACATATAGACCAGATCGGGTACCACCAGCAGACTTGCTTCCCTAAAGGACATGAGTGAACCAGTTGGGGTGTTATGACATTCCAATAGCTTCATGGTCACCGGGAGAAGTGGTACAGACAGAATCCCTTTGCATTGATCTGAGGAAAAGCAAAGGATCGGAGACATGGTTGGGGCACATTACAAACTGGAGTGGAAAGAAAATGGAGGGTGAAATTTGGAGACAAGTTAGAGAGGCGTATGTTAATAGTAATGTTAAAGTTGTGGGAAACAGTGATGACTTTGGGTTCAGTGTAAGCATAGAAAAGGGGAAAGAAAAGTCAAGAGCAAGGGCACTTTACCGGAAAAGATACGATAACAAGGTAAAAAAGAATCTCACCAGATGAAATAGGAGAAAAGTTGGTAAATAGAACCATGAATTAGCAATGAAACATATTTGAACAGGAGATGGAAGGGTTACAAATCAGGAATATCCCCCAAGTTAGAATAAAAGGTGTATATCAATGACTGGGGCTCCACGGATGAATAGGGAGATAAAATCAAATTATCAACAAAAGTAGAAGCATTTTGCACATAGGACAGAAAATGACAATGAAAACCAGAACTAATATAAAGAATATATGAAAGGTAAAAAAAAGATTAGAAAGGTGATGGAAGGTTATGAGAGGAAATTATCAAAAGACATAAAAGGCAATAAAAAGGCTTTTTATCAGCAAATTAGTGGAATCCCTGCCGAGGCACTAAAGCATGGCAGAGACGTACTACTGGCGTGAATTCATGAACTCATTTCTCTTATCTGGAAGGAGGAGAGCATGCCAGGGGATCTCAGAGACGCCGTAATTGTGACCATCTTCAAGAAAGGTGACAAGTCCGATTGCGGTAATTACAGAGGAGTTTCCCTGCTGTCTGCCACAGGGAAAGTCATCGCAAGAATCCTCCTCAATCGCGTTCTCACAGTGTCTGAAGAGCTCCTCTCGGAGTCGCAATGCGGATTCTGCCCACTAAGGGGCACAATGGATATGATCTTCACCGCACGTCAATTACAAGAGAAATGCAGGGAACAGCACCAACCACTGTACATGGCCTTCTTTGATCTCACAAAGGCCTTCGACACTGTCAACCGTGAGGGATTATGGAGTGTCCTCCTCAAATTCGGCTGCCCTCAAAAGTTTGTCAGAATCCTCCGCCTGCTTCACGATGACATGCAAGCCGTGATCCTGACCAACGGTTCCACCACAGACCCAATTTGTTAAGTCCGTGAATGATTGAGACACGGACTAGCAGGAGAGAAAACAAACAGATCTTTACTGGTGAAAGGCATAAACGAAACGAAACAACAGAGGCTCTCTAGCGCCTTTTATACAGGGGTGGTCACTGCCGGTACTGCAGTCTGAGACCAGTTATTCTCTTAAAGGTACATACACAACAATTCCTCCCCTTTTAGATAAACAGTACATAACATTCATTTAACAACTAATGATAACGAATTACAATCACAACTACTGTTGCTAGATACATTGGTTAAGTTTAAGCAATTATAAGTTCAGTCTTCGAGGAGGCTTCCTGATTCTGTCTGGATAACGCCTCTTTGGGGTATCAGGTTCCTCTGGCAATGTTGAGTCGGAATCAATGTCGTTGTTTGGTTCATCTGCTTCCAATATTATCGGTTCTGCGGTAGCTGCAATTGGAACGTTGATTTCATTACCAGGTGTATCAGATCGTGGTGTGGAGTTGACGTTTTCCAGTGACTCTAGAATCTGGTCAGCATGGCATCTTACAATGCTCTCCCCAATGTCCACGGTATACATGAGAGGTCCTTGTTGTGTACAAATCGTTCCTGGCTGCCATTTCTCAGTGCGGTAGTCCCGGGCCAAAACTGGTTGACCTATCTTAAAACTCCTGGTCGGCCTTTCATTCATATTCTGAAACTGCCTGTTCTCCACATCTCTTCGGACGTTTGGCTTAACCAAATCCAAGCGGCATCGTAGTCTTTGATTGAAGAACATCATGGCTGGAGTAACCGAAGCCGATGCTACTCCGAATACCAATCGATGATACTGGTAAAGACCTTTGTGAGTGTTTATCGTGAGATACTTCCTAGAGGACTCTTCAACCTCCATCTGCAAATATGTTTGTGCTAGGTCAATTTTTGTAAAACGCTTCCCTCCAGACAGCGAGGCGAAGATGTCTTCTCTCCTTGGAAGAGGATATTGTACTGTGCGAAGGACAGGGTTCACCGTCACCTTGAAATCCCCACAGATGCGAATCTTCCTTGGCGTTCCGGACTTATTGGTTAACGTTTTCTTCATGACAGGAACGATGGGTGTCGCCCACTCGCCCAGTCGACCTTAGACAACACGCCCGCCTTCTCCAGATTCTCCAGCTCTGCCTCGACGGCTGGGCGAATTGCATATGGTACCGGTCTCGCTTTGAAAAACTTGGGAACTGCATTCTCTTCTATTTTTATCGAGGTGGTTACGCCTTTAAGCGTGCCCAGTTCTTGTTGAAATACCTCTTTGGCGTTAGCTAAGATTGTTGACAATCGTCCAGGAGTGACGACTTCATCTTTTTTTACCGTCCACCGTCATTGCATGAATGGAATGCCAATCTAAGTTTATCTTCCTGATCCATTCCCGTCCCAATAACGGTGGTCCACCATTTGGCAGTATGTAGAGATACAATTTCCGTATTTTCTTGCCATTGTATTCGACAGGCACCCTTATTTTTCCTCTGGGGTATGCTTTTTGCCCCGTATACGTCGTCAAGACGATGGATGTCTCTCTCAAGGGTATGTGTGAAAATAGCCGCTCGTAGTCTCGTCGATTCATGGCGGTTAGCGCTGATTCTGTATCCAATTCCATTTTAACTTGGGACCCTGCTATCGTGAGAGTGACCCAAATGGTTCGGTGATCCTCTTTTGCGATTACATTGTGAAGTTTGAGACAGCTTAGTCTCTTGTTTCTGGATTCACTATCGCTCATCTGGTCTTCGGAACTACTGTCCGTCATCTTTTGTACTTTCTTGTACGGTTCCTTAGTAGCCTTTTTGTTGTCGCTGGTCTTCTTCCCAGACCTACAAACTCGTGCAATGTGTCCAATCTTCCCGCATTGTCTGCATATTTTGTCTTTGGACCAGCAGTCCTTCTGGTCATGGTTAGTTCTGCCGCAGCGATAACATTTTGCAAATCCCCGTGTCATTTCGTGGGTGCCGTATTCCTGTGGTTTTTGTTGAATTTCTGCAGCTCCTCTGGCTGCTGCTTCATACGATACTGCCACGCTGAAAGCCTTATCTAGCGTCAGCTCTCTTTCTGCGAGTAACTTCTTCTTTGTTCCTTCACTCAGGAGTCCACAGACAAATTTGTCCCGTAGGGTATCTGCCAGTCCTGCTCCGAACTGGCAGTGCTTTGATAGCTTGCGTAGTTCCGTAAGATACTCAGCATTGCTCTCATCTTTGTGCTGAGTTCTCCTGTGGAATTTAAATCTTTCTGCTATCAACAGCGGTGCAGGGTTTAAGTGCTCCTGTAGAACAGCAACAATTTCGTTAAAACTCTTCGCCTTCGGTTTGGCTGGAGTAATCAGGTCCCGCAATAGGCCGTACGTTCTAGCGCCCATTAAGTTTAACAATATCGATGCCTTTTTCCCCTCCGCTATTTCATTTGCCTCGAAATATACCTCGACTCTTTCCACATACGTGGTCCAGTCCTCTAATGTATTATCAAAAGCAGTGATACAGCCAGTCTTCGGCATCTTGCAAATCTAAAATGGCGCCTCCCGCGTTTTGCCTTCTTCTCCGATTTAACAAAATGGCACCTCCCGCGCTTTTCCTTCTTCCCCGCTGTTGTTAGCGCTGCTTTCCACGGTTTCTTGCACGTATTCTTTTTCTTTTATTATTTTCCCGTCGTGGAGCCGACCCTCTGGGACACTTCCCTCCCTCTTCTGAGGTCCGAACGCTGCCCAGCTTCGAAACACCAGCCGCGCTCAGTATGCTCCACCCTCTCTCTCTCTCCTTGCTTCCCGACTCGCTGCCCGGCCCCGTTGAAAAGCCACCCGATCGAGCTTCAGCCCGCTGCAGCCCAGGAAGGATCAGAGCACTACCTGCCACCAGCCCGATTAGCTGGGAAACCACGGACCGAGGAACCCAGCCTGGCTCTGGACAGTCTCTCCTGCAAGTTTTGAAATCGATGATTGAAGGTCGACGCCCGTTTCTCGAGTTTCAATGGCCTATTTTTTTTTCTTTTTTCTTCTTTCTTCTGGCTCCGACCTTCAACAACGTCGTCGGAGCTGCTGCTGAGTTGCAGGTAAGTTCGTTTCTAACTCGTCGCCAGTGTTAAGTCCATGAATGATTGAGACACGGACTAGCAGGAGAGAAAACAAACAGATCTTTACTGGTGAAAGGCATAAACTAAACTAAACAACAGAGGCTCTCTAGCGCCTTTTATACAGGGGTGGTCACTGCCGGTACTGCAGTCTGAGACCAGTTATTCTCTTAAAGGTACATACACAACACAATTCACATACGAACCGGGGTCAAGCAAGGCTGTGTCATCGCACCAACGCTCTTCTCGATCTTCCTTGCTGCAATGCTCCATCTTCATCTCACCCTCAGTAAGCTCCCCGCTGGAGTGGAACTAATTCACAGAACAAATGAGAAACTGTTCAACCTCCGTCACCTCCAGTCCAGATCCAAGGACGTCCCATCCTCTGTTGTCAAATTACAGTATGCAGTCAACACCTTCACTGAAGCATACGAGAGCATAGGCCTTACACTAAACATCCGTAAGACAAAGGTCCTCTACCAACCTGCCCCCGCCACACAGTACTGCCCCCTGATTATCAAAATCCACGACAAGGCCTTGGACAATGTGGACCAATTTCCATAACTCGAGAGCCTACTGCCAACAAGGGCAGACGTCGACGACGAAGTCCAACACTGCCTTCAGTGTGCCAGTGCAACCTTCGGTCGCCTGAGGAAGAGAGTGTTTGAAGACCAGGACCTCAAACCCAGCACTAAGCTCATGGTCTACAGAGCAGTAGTGATACCCGCCCTGCTGTATGCCTCAGAGACATTCGGCCCCTCGAGCCTGCTCCGCCATTCAATGAGATCATGGCTGATCATCCAAATTCAGTACCCCGTTCCTGCCTTCTCTCCATATCCCTTGATCCCTTTAGCCTTAAGAAATATATCCAAATCCTTCTTGAATATATTTAATGAATTGGCCTTAACTGCCTTCTGTGGTAGAGAATTCCACAGATTCACCACTCTCTGGGTGAAGAAATTCCTCCTCATCTCTGTCCTAAATGGCTTATCCCTTATTCTTAGACTGTGACCCCATGTTCTGGACTCCCTGACCATCGGGAACATCCTTCCTGCATCTAGTCTGTCTAGTGCTGTTAGAATTTTATAAGTTTCAATGAGATCCCCTCTCATTCTTCTAAACTCCAGTGAGTATAAGCCCAATCGACACAATCTCTCCTCGTACGTCATTCCTGCCATCCCAGGTGTCAGCCTGGTGAATCTTCGCTGCACTCCCTCCATGGCAAGAACATCCTTCCTCAGGTAAGGTGACCAAAACTGCACACAATACTCAAGGTGCGGTCTCACCAAGGCCCTGTACAACTGCAGCAAGACATCCTTGCTCCTGTACTCGAATCCTCTTGCTATGAAGGCCAACATACCATTTGCCTTCTTAACCGCCTGCTGCGCCTGCATGCTTACCTTCAGCGACTGGTGCACAAGGACATCCAGGTCTCGTTGCACTTCCCCTTCTCCCAATCTATTGCTATTCAGATAATAATCTGCCTTCCTGTTTTTGCCACCAAAGTGGATAACCTCGCTTTTATCCACATTATACTGCATCTGCCATGCGTCTGCCCAAACACCCAACCTGTCCAAACCATACTGGAGTTTCTCGGCATTCTCCTCACAGCACACACGCCCACCCAGCTTTGTGTCGTCTGCAAACTTGGAGATATTACATCTAGTTCCCTTGTCTAGATCATTAATATATATTGTGAACAGTTGGGGTCCTAGCACCGATTCCTGCGGTACCCAACTAGTCACTACCTGCCACTCGGAAAAGGAGCCGTTTATTCCAACTCTTTGCTTCCTGTCTGCCAACCAGTTCTCTATCCAAGTCAGTACCTTACCCCCAATCCCATGTGCTTTAACTTTACGCACTAATCGAAAGCCTTCTGAAAGTCCAAATACACCACATCCACTGGTTCTCCCTTATCTATTCTACCAGTTACATCCTCAAAAAATGCCAGTAGATTAGTCAAGCACGATTTACCTTTTGTAAATCCATGTTGACTTTGTCCGATCCTGTCATTGTTTTCCAAGTGCTCTGCTATTACACCTTTTATAATGGACACTAGCATTTCACCCACTATCAATGTCAGGCTTACCGGTCCATAATTCCACGTTTTCTCGCTATCACCTTTTTTAAATAGTGGGGTTACTAGTGGGGTTACATTAGCTACCCTCCAATCCATGGGAACTGTGCCAGAGTCTATAGAATTTTGGAAGATGACCAGCAATGCATCTACTATTTCTAGGGCCACTTCCTTAAGTACCCTAGCATGTAGATTATCAGGCCATGGGGATTTATTGGCCTTCAATCCCGTCAATTTCCCTCACATAATTTCCCTACAAATACTGATTTCATTCAGTTCCACCCTCTCATTAGATGCTATGTTCCCCAACATCTCTGGGAGGTTATTTGTGTCCTCCTTTGTGAAGACAGAACCAAAATATATATTTAATTGGTCAGCCATTTCTTTGTTCCCCATTATAAATTCCCCTGATTCTGACTGCAAGGGACCTATGCTTGACTTCACCAATCTTTTTCTCTTCACATATCTATAGAAGCTATTATAATCAGTTTTTATGTTACCTCAAGCTTACTCTCATACTCTATTTTCCCCCTCTTAATTAATCCTTCTGTCCTCCTTTGCTGAATCCTAAACTGCTCCCAATCCTCAGGTTTGCTGCTTTTTCTGTCCAATTTATATGACCTCTCCTTGGATCTTACGCTATCCCTAATTTCCCTTGTGAGCCACGGTTGCGCCACCTTTTTTGTTTTATTTTTATGCCAGACAGGGATGAAGAAATTCTGTAGTTCATCCATGCGATCTTTAAATGTTTGCCATTGCCTATCCACCGTCAACCCTTTAAGTAACGTTCCCCAATCCATCCTAGCCAACTCACACCTCATACCATCGTAGTTTCCTTTATTTAAATTCAGGACCCTAGTCTCTGAGTCAACTACTTCACTCTCCATCTTAATGAAGAATTCTATCATATTATGATCGCACCTCCCCAAGGGGCCTCGCACAACAAGATTGCTAATCAATCCTTTCTCATTACATAATACCCTGCCTAAGATGGGCTGATCTCTAGTTGGTTCCTCGACATATTGGTCCAGGAAACCATCCCGTATACACTCTAGGAATTCCTCCTCTGCAGTATTGTTACTAATTTGGTTAGCCCAATCTATATGTAGATTAAAGCCACCCATGATAACTGCTGTGCCCTTATTGCACGCGTCTCCAATTTCCTGTTTAATGCCATCCCCAACCTTAGCATTACTGTTTGGGGTCTTTTTACAGCTCCCACTAACGTTTTCTGCCCCGTAGTATTTTTCAGCTCGACCCATACAGATTCCACATCATCAGAGCTAATATCCTTCCTTACTATTGTGTTAATCTCCACTTTAACCAGCATTGCTACCGCACCTTCTTTTCCTTTTTTCCTGTCCTTCCTGAATATTGAATACCCCTGGATGTTGAATTTCCAGTCTTGGTCACCCTGGAGCCATACCTCCGTAATCCCAATTATATCATATCCGTTTACATCTATTTGCACAGCTAATTCATCCACCTTATTACGAATGCTCCTCGCATTAAGGCACAAAGCCTTCAGGCTTGATTTTTTAACACTAGCCTTTTTGGAATTATTATTTACTGCGGCCCTGTTTGATTTACACCCTTGATTTCTCTGCCTTCCACTTTTGCTGTTCTTCCTGTCTTTTGTTTCTATCCTTGCTTCCCTTTCCTCTGTCTCCCGGCACAGGTTCCCAACCCTCTGCCATTTTAGTTTAAGCCCTCCCCAACAGCACTAGCAAAGATGCCCCCTAGGACATCGGTTTCAAACCAGGAATTGTGAAAGAAAATCTCAGTGTTGGAGTTAATGCCGCAGGGTGGGGCTGCACAAGCAGAAGGGACATGGGTGACCACCAGGCGAAGCAATAGAAGCAGGCAGGTAGTGCAGGGGACCCCTGTGGCCATCCCCCTTTCAAACAGGTATACCAGTTTGGATACTGTTGAGGGGGATGACTCACCAGGGGAAGGAAGCAGCAGCCAACTTCCTAGTGCTTCTGCTGCTCAGGAAGGGAGGAAAAAGAGTGGGCGAGCAATAGCGGTAGGGGATTCTATCGTAAGGGGAACAGATAGGCATTTCTGTGGCCGTAGACGTGACTCCAGGATGGTGTGTTGCCTCCCAGGTGCCAGGGTCAAGGATGTCACGGAACGGCTGCAGGGCATCCTGAAGGGGGAGGGTGAACAGGCAGAGGTCGTGGTTCACATTGGGACCAATGACATAGGTACGAAGAGGGATGAGGTCCTGCAGCAAGAATTTAGGGAGCTAGGTAGCAGATTAAAGAGTAGGACCTCAAAGGTTGTAATCTCTGGATTACTCCCGGTGCCACGTGCTAGTGATTATAGGAATAGGAGGATAGAGCAGATGAATGCGTAGCTAAAGAGTTGGTGCAGGAGGGAGGGCTTTAGTTTCCTGGATCACTGGGCCTGCTTCTGGGGAAGGTGGGACTTGTACAAGTCAGGCGGGTTGCACCTGAACCAGAGCGGGACAAATATCCTTGCAGGGAGGTTTGCTAGCACTGTTCGGGGGGGTTTAAACTAAAATGGCGGGGGGTTGGGAACCTGAGCAGGGAGACAGAGGAAAGGAAAACAGTATTTGTAATAAGGTGGATGAATTGGCTGCGCAAATAGAGGTAAACGAATATGATTTGGTTGGGATTACGGAAACGTGGCTCAAGGATGGCCAAGACTGGGAACTCAACATCCAGGGGTATTTGATATTCAGGAAAGATAGGCAAAAAGGAAAGGGAGGTGGGGTAGCATTACTGGTTAAAGAAGGGATTAATACAATTGTAATGAAGGATATTAGCTCAGATGATGTGGAATCTGTATGGGTAGAATTGAGAAATACTAAGGGGAAAAAAACATTAGTGGCAGTGGTATATAGACCTCCAAACAGTAAGGCGGAGGTTGGGGATGGCATTAAAAGGGGAATGAAAGAAGCGTGCAATAAGGGCACAGTAGTCATCATGGGTGAGTTTAATCTACATATAGATTGGGCCAACCAAATTAGTAACAATACTGTGGAGGAGGAATTCCTGGAGTGTTTACGGGATGGTTTCCTGGACCAATATGTCGAGGAACCAACCAGAGATCAGGCCATCTTAGACTGGGTATTATGTAACGAGAAAGGATTAATTAGCAATCTTGTTGTACGAGGCCCCTTGTGTCGGAGCGATCATAATATGATCGAATTCTTCATTAAGATGGAGAATTAAGTAGTTGACTCAGAGACAAGGGTCCTCAATTTAAATAAAGGAAACTACGATGGTCTGAGGAGCGAGTTGGGTAGAATTGATTGGGGAATGGCACTCAAAGGGTTGACGGTGGATAGGCAATGGCAAACATTCAAAGACCGAATGGATGAGCTACAGAATTTGTTCATCCCAGTTTGGCATAAAAATAAAACAAAAAAGGTGACTCAACTGTGGCTAACAAGGGAAATTAGGGATAGCATAAGATCCAAGGAGAGGACATATAAATTGGCTAGAAAAAGCAATAATCTTGAGGATTGGGAGCAGTTTAGGAGTCAACAAAGGAGGACAAAGGGATTAATTAAGAAAGGGAAAATAGAATATGAGAGTGAGCTTGCAAGGAACATAAAAACTGACTGTAAAAGCTTTTATAGATATGTGAAGAGAAAAATATTGGTGAAGTCAAGCGTAGGTCCCTTACAGTCAGAATCAGGGGAAATTTAAAATGGGAAACAAGGAAATGGCTGACCGACTAAATACATACTTTGGTTCTGTCTTCACAAAGGAGGACACAAATAACCTTTCAGAGATGCCGGGGAACATAGGGTCTAATGAGAGGGAGGAACTGAAAGTAATCAGTATCTGTAGGGAAATGATGTTAGGAAAATTGATGGGACTGAAGGCCGATAAATCCCCAGGGCCTGATGGTCTACATCCCAGGGTACTTAAGGAAGTGGCCCTAGAGATAGTAAATGCATTGCTGGTCATCTTCCAGAACTCGATAGACTCTGGAACAGTACCCATGGATTGGAGGGTAGCTAATGTTACCCCACTATTCAAAAAAGGTGGTAGAGAAAAAGCGGGGAATTATAGACCGGTAAGCCTGACATCGGTAGTGGGGAAAATGCTAGAGTCTATTATAAAAGATGTAATAGCAGAGCACTTGGAAAGCAGTGACAGGATCGGACAAAGTCAACATGGATTTACAAAAGGTAAATCATGCTTGACTAATCTACTGGAATCTTTTGAGGATGTAACTGGTAAAATAGATAAGGGAGAACCAGTGGATGTGGTGTATTTGGACTTTCAGAAGGCTTTCGATAAGGTCCCACATAAGTGATTAGCGTGCAAAATTAAGGCACATGGGATTGGGGGCAAGGTATTGACTTGGATAGAGAACTGGTTGGCGGACAGAAAGCAAAGAGTTGGAATAAACGGGTCGTTTTCCGAGTGGTAGGCAGTGACTAGTGGGGTACCGCAAGGATCGGCCCTAGGACCCCAGCTGTTCACAATATATATTAATGATCTGGACGAGGGAATTGGATGTAATATCTCCAAATTTGCAGACGACACAAAGCTGGGTGGGAGGGTAAGCTGTGAGGAGGATGTCGTGAAACTCCAGTACGATTTGGACAGGTTGGGTGATTGGGCAGAAACATGGCAAATGCACTATAATGTGGATAAATGTGAGGTTATCCACTTTGGTGGCAAAAACAGGAAGGCAGATTATTATTTGAATGGCAATAGATTGGGAGAAGGGGAAGTGCAAAGAGACCTGGGTGTTGTTGTGCACCAGTCGCTGAAGGTAAGCATGTAGGTGCAGCAGGCGGTTAAGAAGGCAAATGGTATATTGGCCTTCGTAGCAAGAGGGTTCGAGTACAGGAACAAGGATGTCTTGCTGTAGTTGTACAGGGCCTTGCTGAGACCGCACCTTGAGTATTGTGTGCAGTTTTGGTCACCTTACCTGAGGAAGGATGTTCTTGCCATGGAGGGAGTGCAGCGAAGATTCACCAGGCTGACACCTGGGATGGCAGGAATGACATACGAGGAGAGATTGTGTCGATTGGGCTTATACTCACTGGAGTTTAGAAGATTGAGAGGGGATCTCATCGAAACCTATAAAATTCTGTCAGGTCTGGACAGACTAGATGCAGAAAGGATGTTTCTGATGGCCGGGGAGTCCAGAACCAGGGGTCATAGTCTAAGGATAAGGGGTAAGCCTTTTAGGACTGAAATGAAGAGGAATTTCTTCACCCAGAGAGTGGTGAACCTGTGGAATTCTCTGCCTCAGAGGGCGGTGGAGGCCAGTTCATTAAATATATTCAAGAAAGAGTTGGATATATTTCGTGAGGCTAAAGGGATCAAGGGATATGGGGAGAAGGCAGGGACAGGGTACTGAATTTGGATGATCAGCCATGATCTCATTGAATGGCGGAGCAGGCTCGAGGGGCCGAATGGCCTACTCCTATCTTCTATGTTTCTATGCTTCTCCACCTCACAATGCAGCAGTGTGGGTGGGAGACAATAACTGGCAACTGCCAGTAGAGGGCAGCATTTATAAACAGGGTCACCATGCACAGGGCTCTGGAGATGGGGCCTGGGGGGAATCATTCAAAATCCCAACACTGCCACATGCCTAGGGTTAAATCCAATATGTCGTTGGTGGCAGGTCAAAGCAGTTTAGTACAAAGAGTTAAGTACATCTCACTGTTTGATGTCTATAACGGGAACAGAACCTTTCAGAAAAGTTTCATTCATCTTTCTTTAACAAGGCAACTAACCCACGTAAGCTGGAAAAATAGATGTAAAAGGAACTCTTATCGATTGTCTTGCTCCAAGACCTTAATGAATTCTGCCACGAGTCCTTCATGAAAATGACCAATGTTTTTGAGATCCCTGCAACAGAATTAAGAATGAAGAATTTTTAATGCTCCTGACAAAACCTGTCGGAAACCAAGCAGATTGAAAGGAAGATAGGAACAGGAGTCAGCCATTCAGCCCCTCGAGCCTCCAATGCCATTCAATTAGATCACTGCTGATCTGTGCCTCAAGTCTATTTACCCACCTTTGCCCCATGTCCCTTGTTAGTCTTTCCCAACTAAAATCTATCAATCTCAGCCTTAAAAGCTCCACTTGTCCTAGAATCCACAGCCCTTTGGGGAGAGAATCCAGATTTCTAATACCTTGTGTGAAAAGGTACTTCATGACTTTCATCCTAAATGGCCAAATTTTAAAATTACAATTCTTCCTATTTGTAATCCAGCCATCTTAAGATAAAGGCCAAATTTCCATTGGCCTTATTTATTACTTTTTGTACCTGTCGACTAGTTTTAAATGATTTGTGGAGTTAGACTCCCAAATCTCTTTGCTCCTCTACAGTTCCTAGTTTCTCACCATTTGGAAAATGTAGTTTTCTTTGGTCCAAAGTGGACGACCTCACACTTGTCCATCTGTCATAGTTTTGCAACTTCCTGCTCCCACACTACTTACTGTGTCTCTGACTTTAGTGTCATCTGGAAGCTTGGATATACAGCTCTATTCCTTGATCCAATTGATTAATAAATATGGGAAAAAGTTGCGGCTCCAGAACAGATCCACTTGTCACATTCTGCCAATCTGAGTACAAACCCTTTATCCCCAATCACTGTCTCCTACCTCCCAACCAACTTCCAACCCAAGTCTTGCCATGCTGGCTCTCTCTGATCAGCTCATTTTCGGACAAGTGCTCAGTCACTCTATCCCTAATGAGAGATTCTAGTAGCGTCCCCACAATTGAGTTTAAATTCACAGGCCTGTGGTTACCTGGTTTCTCTCTCCCACCCTTCTTAAATAATGGACTGACATTTGCAATTTTTGAGTTTAACAGCATAGTTCCCAAATCAAGAGTTTGAATGATTATAGCTAATGCTTCTGCAATTTCCCAACTTCTTTTAATACCCTGGGATGGAAACCATCAGGTCCTGGTGATTTATCTATCCTGGCCCCCATTATTTTCTCCATTACCATTTTATTACTAATATTGAATTCAATAAGTGCATTCCCTTGATTTATTTTAGTTTCCCTCCAATTAATGGTACCTTCCACAAATCCATGCTGGCTCCCTCTGATCAGCTGAAAATTTTCGAGGTGTTCTGTCACCCTATCCTTAATTATAGACTCTAGTAATTTCCCGACAACAGATATTAGACTAACTGGTTTATAATTCACTGGTTTCCCTCTCTTGCCATTCTTAAATGCAGAGTAACATGCGCAATTTTCCAAACGAAAGGACGGTTCCTGAATCTAGAGAACATTGGAAGATTATAATTAGGGCATCTGCAATGTGCTCCTAGTTCCTTTAAAACCCTGGGATGGAAACCATCTGGTCCTGGGGATCTGTCACTCTTTCGTGCCATTATTTTCTTCATTACTGTTATTTTACTTACGTTAGTTTTATTGAGTCCCTTTCCCTGATTCAATATTAGTTTCTTTAGGATTTCCGGCATGGTGTCCTCTTCCTCTACTGTAAATACTGACGCAAAGTAATTATTCAACATGTCTGCCATTTCCCCATTGTCATTGACAATATCACCACTTTATTTTTAAGGGGCCAACATTGCTCCTGACCACCCTCTTTTTCCTAATGTAACTGTAAAAAAATTCGCATTGATTTTGATATCTCTTGCAAGTTTCTTTTCATACTCCCTTTTTGTAACTCTTACTAACTGTTGTGTGACCCTTTGCTGTTCTTTGTATCTTTCCCATTCGCCAGGATCTGTGCTATTTTGTGTATTTTTGTATACCTTTTCCTTTATAGTTTGATGCTGGCCTTTACCTCTTTAGTGGTTCATGGCTGGGTTTTATTGGTAAGTAGGGCTCTTGCCCCTCAGGGGTATAAACTGGTTCTGTATCACATTCAATTCTTTTTTAAACATCTCCCACTGATTTTCTGTCGTTTTACCCATTAACAGATTTGCCCAGTTTACTGTGGACATCCCGTTGGTCAGCCTTACCTAAATCTAGAATCTTAGTAGCTGGTTTGCGTTTTTCCCTTTCAAACACTATGTTGAACTCGATCATGTTATGATCGCTATTGGATAAATGTTCATGCACAGCTAGACTGTTAACTAAATCTGGCTCATTACTCATCACTAAATCTAATATGACATGCCTCCTTGTTGCCTCTAGGACATATTGGCCCAGAAATTTGGGTCTCCACGGGTGAGTACGCACGGGGTTCTCACTCGTAAGCCCAATGGAAGTGACGGTTTCCAGCATGCACTGCGCATGCGCGGGAAACCGGCACTTCCGTTCCCCTGAAAGCAGGGGTTCAGAGGTCGAACACGTGCGCAGGCGCGGCTGCGCGTGCGCATCGAACTTCATTTTTTTTTACAGGTTTTCCCGGGAGGGTAAGTCTCCAGAAGTTAGACATTTAAAAAGCAGGCGTAAGGCCTGCTTTTTACAAGGTAAGTGGTGAATTAATTTAAATTAAAACATTTTTCCCACAGGTTTATTATTTTTAAATACTTTAAAGCAAGGTAAGTTTATTCTTAGCCCCGTTGGAAAATAAAATTATTTATTTCAAAAATTTAAATTATTGTTTAAAATAGTTATTTCATGTAATTTATAGTTTATTTAAAAAATGTGATTAAAAAAAAATTTATTTGAAGATTTAGTGCTGTTTTGGGGCCGTAGTATTTAAAAGTCTTGACAGCTCTTCCTGTCAGACTTATGAATGGAGCATTCCCTGCTCCGATTGGCTCCCCATGGCCCACGTAATCCCAGGGGACGCATCGAACTAACTGCGCCCCTGGGATACGCAAGCACTGCGCGCCGGCAGCTGGACCAGGCCCCGGATCGGAATTCCACGGGGCCCTACAGCTCAACGGCCGGCGCGCAAGGTAAGTGCAGGTCGGATGCTTACACCCGCGGGAAGCCCCCGACCCGAATTTCTGGGCCATTGTTGTAGAAAACTATCCCGGACACACTCAAGAAATTCACTACCTTACTGACAGGTGCTAGTCTGCTTTTCCCAATCTATGTGAAAGTTAAAATCCCCCATTAAAAACACTCTGCCTTTACTACATGCTTGTCTAATCTCTTCATTTATACAATGTAGCACTTCAGAGCTGCTATAGGAGGCCTATACACAACTCCCAATACAGTCTTAGATCATTTATTTCTTAATTCAACCCATAAAGTCTCCATTGCCTGCTTACCTCTCTTTAAATCCTCTCTTATCATTGAAGTGATTTCATCCTTAATCACTAAGGCTACTCCTCCCCCCCTGCCATTTTCCCTATCTTCCCTGTAGACCTTATAACTTGGTATATTTAGTTCCCAGTCCTGACCGTCTTGCAGCCATGTCTCAGTAATGGCTACAATGTCATACCCTCCAATTTGAATTCATGCCTGCAGTTCATTCAATTTATTCCTTATACTCCGTGTGTTTGTGTAAAGAACCCTTATTTGGGCCACACACCCTAGCCTGTCCTTCAGCTCTAATGTTTTACTCATCTTTTTTGCACCCTCTTCAGTGCCTCGAATTCCTTTTTATGACATGGTGTCCAGAATTGTACGCAGTACTCCAAGTGTGGTCCAACCAAGGTTCGATACAAGTTTAGCATAACTTCACTACTTTTCAATTCAATCCCTCCAGAAATAAACCCCAGTGCTTGCGTTTTTTATGGCCTTGTTAACCTGTGTCACTACTTTCAGTGATTTTTGTGTTTCTACTCCGAGATCCCTTTGCTCTTCTACCCCATTTAGATTCGTTATTTCCAAGTAATATGTGACCTCCCTATTTTTCTTACCAAAATGTAATACCTCACATTTATCTGTGTTGATAAATATCGACTATTTACATGAGTTGATGAGATGAAAGTATGAAATGAAAACATTGACCAACAAGTAGGTAAATACAATTTTTTAATTGTTACATGAAACAGGTTTTTACACTGAAGTATTTCTCAAGGTCAACAATCTGTACATGAAGTATGAAATGTAACACCGAACGATGTTTAAAATCCCACGTTGTTGTTTTTTTCATGGAGTGGGAAATACAGTGAACGTCCTCATATTTTAACATCTGTAATAAGACAGCATCTAAAATGGGGAGAGGGAGGGGGAGGGGGGAAGACAGGAGGAGGAAGAGACCTTGGGTTCACCGTTCCTTTGAACTCCGTGCCCTCCAGGAGCTGCCTGGGTCACATGGCATCGCCTCCCCTCCCATACAGGTCTCACTCTGAAAGTGTCTCTAGCTCTTTGTCTCCAATCAGCAGCAGTCTGTTCCGTTAGCCTCAGGGGAGAATTAATTGGTGGCATTTTGTTCGTCCATGAACAAAATATGTAAATGGTTAGTGTTATATTTGGTCCATTTTTGTAAATGATTAAAGTCAGCTCTAGCTTTTGTATTGTGTTTTCTCTCTCCTCATCTTTCGCAACCACCTTCAGGCAGAAAATAAGAAATAAGAAATAGGAGCAGGAGTTGACCATACGGCCCCTCGAACCTGCTCCGCCATTCAATAACATCATGGCTGATCATCGACCTCAGCTCCACTTTCCCGCCCGATCTCCATATCCCTTGATTCCCCTAGAGTCCAAAAATCTATCGATCTCAGCCTTGAATATACGCAAAGACTCAACATCCACAGTCCTCTGGGGCAGAGAATTCCAAAGATTCACAACCCTCTGAGTGAAGAAATTCCTCCTCAACTCAGTCTTAAATGGTCGCCCCTTATCCTGAGACTATGCCCCCTAGTTCTAGACACTCCGGCCAGGGGAAACAACCTCTCCCATCTACCCTGTCAATCCCCTTCAGAATCTTGTATGTTTCAATGAGATCACCTCTCATTCTTCTAAACTCCAGAGAGTATCGGCCCATTCTACACAATCTCTCATCACAGGACAGCCCTCTCATCCCAGGAATCAATCTAGTGAACCTTCGTTGCACCACCTCCAAGGCAAGTGTACTCCTCCTTAGATAAGGAGACCAAAACTGTGCACAGTACTCCAGGTCGGGTCTCACCAAGGCCCTGTACAAGTGACAAGTGGATCCATCGCGGCCTCCTCCTGAGCTCCCCACCCTCATAGATGCCAGTCCTGAGCCAATTCAATTCACTCCACTTGATATCAAAAAATGTCAGAGCACACTGGATACAGCAAAGGCTGTGCGCCCCAACAACATCACAGCTGTAGAGCTAAAGACCTGCACTCCAGAACTAGCCGTACCACTAGCCAAGCTGTTCCTGTACTGGCATCTACCTGACAAAGTGGAAAATTGGGCAGGTATGTCCTTTCTGCAAAAGGCAGGAAAACTCCAATCCGGCCAATTACTGCCCCATCAGTCTACTCTCAATCATCAGCAAAGTAACTAGCCAGGCCACGTAAATACTGTGGCTATAAGAGCAGGTCAGAGGCTGGGTATTCTCCGGCAAGTGACTCACCTCCTGACTCCCCAAAACCATTCGAGCACCTACAAGGCACAAGTCAGGATTGTGATTGAATATTCTCCACTTGCCTGGATGGTTGCAGATCGAACAACACTCAAGAAGTGCGACACAATCCAGCAGAAAGCAGTCCGCTTAATCCACCATCATAAACATTTACACCCTCCTCATCCTGTGCTGCTAGGGCATCACCGAGAGTGGCTCGGTAGTACCACGATTCACTGAGCTGGCTAAGTCCTCAAGGAGATAGCTGCCAGACTGGACTCACTGCAGGTGGAGAGAGAGCAAACACGAGGAAAAAAACGATTTGATCTCGTCCTCAACAATCTACCTGTCGCAGACCATCTGTCCATGACAGTATTGGTCACAGTGACCACTGCACAGTCCTTGTGGGGATGAAGTCCAGTATTCACACTGAGCACACCCCTTCATCGTGTTTTGTGGCACTACCACCATACTAAATGGGATAGAATCAGAACATATCTAGCAGCTCAAAACTGGGCACCAAGGAGGTGCAGTGGGCCATCAGCAGCAACGGAATTGTATTCCACCACACTCTGTAACCTCATGGAGTGATATATCCCTCCCTCTACCATTACCATCAAACCAACCCTGGTTCAATGAGGAGTGTTGAAAAGCATGCCAGGGGTATGTAAAAATCAGATACCAACTTGGTGAAGCTACAACACAGGACTATATGCATGCTAAACAGCAGCAACATTGCTATAGACAGAGCTAAGTGATCCCACACCCAATGGATCAGATCAAAGCTCTGCAGTCCTGCCACATCCAGTCATGAATGGTGATGGACAATTAAACAACTAATGGGAGGAGGAGGCTCCTTGAACATCCCCATCCTAATTGATGGCGGAGCACAGCACGTTAGTGCAAAAGACAAGGCTGAAGCCTTCGCAATCATCTTCAGTCTCATTACAGCCTTGGTCCAAACATGGACAAAAGAGCTGAAATACAGAGGTGAGGTGGGAGTGACTGTACTCGACATCAAGGCAGCATTTGACCAAATGTGGCACCAAGGAGCCCTCTTAAAACTGAAGTCAGTGGGGATCGGGGGAAAACTCTCCACTGGACGGTGTCATATCTAGCACAAGAAAGCTGGCTGTGGTTATTGGAGGCCAATGATCTTAGCCCCAGGTCACCGCTGCAGCAGTTAATCAGGACAGTGTCCTAGGCCCAACATCTTCAACTGCTTTATTAATGACCTTCAGAAGTGGGGATGTTTGCTGCTGATTGTACAGTGTCAAGTAAATTTGCAATTCGTCAGATATGAGGCAGTCTGTGTCCACATGCAGCAAGATGTGGACAACATTCAGGTTGGGGATGATAAGTGGCAAGTAACATTTGTGCCACACAAGTACCAGACAATGACCATCTCCAACAAGAGAGAGTCGAACCAGCTCCCCATGACATGCAATGGCATTACCATAATTGAATTCCCCACCATCTACATTCTGGGGGTCACCATTGACCAGAAACTTAACTAGATCAGCCAAATAATTACTGTGTCCACAAGTGCAAGTGAGAGGCTGGGTATTCTGTGCAAGTGAATCACCACCTCCTGACTCCCCAAAGCCTTTCCACCCCCTACAAGGCACAAGTCAGGAGTGCGATGGAATATTCTCCACTTGCCTGGACGGTTGCAGCTCCAAGTTTCACGAAGCGCGACACAATCCAGGGGAAAGCAGGCCGCTTAATCAGCCCCCCCATACACCATCTTAAACATTTACTCCCTCCTCATATGACGCACTGTGTCAGCAAGGGCACAGAATGTCCTCTGGATGGGGGACTTCAATGTCCATCACCAAGTGTGGCACGGTAGTGGGCTCATGTTTGTTCTCTCACCACCTGCCGTGAGCCAGTCTGGCTGCTATGTCCTTCAGGACTCAGGCAGCTCGGTCAATCATGGTACTATTGAGTCACTGAGGACACCCCTTCATCGTGTCCTGTGCCCCTACCACCGTGCTAAATGGGATAGATTAATAACACATCTAGCAGCTCAAAACTGGGCATCCATGAGGCGCTGGGCCCATCAGCAGCAACAAAATTGTATTCCACCATAATCTGTAACCTCATGACCCGGCATATCCCTCATTTCACCAGAAGCATCAAACCAGCCCTGGTTCAATAATTAGTGTTCAAGAGCATGCCAGGAGCTGCACCAAGTGTATCTGAAAATCAGAAACTAATTTGGTGAAGCTACAACACAGGACTATATGCATGCTGACCAGCGGAAGCAGCGTGCTATAGACAGAGCTAAGCGATCCCACACCCAATCGATCAGATCAAAGTTCTGCAGTCCTGCCACATCCAGTCGTAAATGGTGATAGACAATTAACAACTAATGGGAGGAGGAGGCTCCTTGAACATCCCCATCCTCAATGATGGCAGAGCACAGCACGTGAGTGCAAAAGACAAGGCTGAAGCCTTCACAACCATCTTCAGTCACAAGTGCCAAGTGGATGATGCATCTCGGCTGGCTCCTGAGGTCCCCACCATCACAGAAGCCAGTCTTCAACCAATTTGCTTCACTGACATGATATCAAGAACGGTAGAGTGCACTGGATACAGCAAAGGCTCTGGGACCCGACAACATCCCCGATACAGAGCTGAAGACCTCTGCTCCAGAAATAGCTGCAACTCTAGCCCAGCTGTTCCAGTACTGGCTTCTACCCGACAAAGTGGTAAATTGCCCAGGTATGTCCAGTCCACATAAAGCTGGACTAATCCAACAGCCAGTTACCACCCCATTAACCACCTCTCCATCATCAGCAAAGTGATGGAAGCTGTCGTCGACAATGCTATCAAGCGGCACTAACTCACAAACAACCTCCTCACCGATGCCCAGTTTGGTTTCCGCCAGGGCCTCTTGGCTCCTGACCTCATTACAACCTTGGTCCAAACATGGACAAAAGAGCTGAAATCCAGAGGTGAGGTGAGAGTGACTGTCCTCGACATCAAGGCAGCATTTGTCTGAGTGTGGCACCAAGGAGCCCTAATAAAACTGAAGTCAATGGGGATCAGGGGAAAACGCTCCACTGGATGGTGTCATATCTAGCACAAAGGAAGATGGTTGTGGTTATTGGAGGCCAATCATCTCAGACCCAGGTCATCACTGCAGCAGTTACTCAGGACAGTGTCCTAGGCCCAACATCTTAGCTGCTTTGTTAATGACCTTCAGAAGTGGGGTTGTTCGCTACTGATTGCACAGTGTCAAGTTACATTCGCAATTCATCAGATAATGAGGCATTCTGTGTCCAGCACGACCTGGACAACATTCAGGTTGGGGATGATAAGTGGCAAGTAACATTTGTGCCACACAAGTGCCAGACAATGACCATCTCCAACAAGAGAGAGTCTAACCACCACCCCATGACAGTCAATGGCATTACCATTGTTGAATTCCCCACCATCAACATCCTGGGGGTCACCATTGACCAGGAACTTAACTCGACCAGCCAAATAAATATTGTGGCTACAAGAGCTAGTCAGACACTGGGTAGTCTGCGTAAGTGACTCACCAGCTCCTGACTCCCCAAAGCCTTTTCACTCCCTACAAGGCACAAGTCAGGAGAGCGATGGAATGTTCTCCACTTGCTTGGACAGTTGCAGCTCCATCAATACTCACGAAGCTCGTCAGAATCCAGGGGAAAGCCGACCGCTTAACCAGCCACCCATCCACCATCTTAAACATTTACTCCCTCCTCATCCATAGAAACATAGAAGATAGCAGCAGGAGTAGGCCAATCGGCCCCTCGAGTCTGATCCGCCATTTAATGAGATCATGACTGATCATGTAAATTCAGTACCCTGTCCCTGCTTTTTCCCCATATCCCTTGATCCCTTTAGCCTTAAGAAATATATCTAACTCCTTCTTGAATATATTTAATGAATTGGCCACAAGTGCCTTCTGTGGTAGAGAATTCCACAGGTTCACCACTCTCTGGGTGAAGAAATTCCTCCTCATCTCCGTCCTAACTGGCTTACCCCTTATCTTTAGACTGTAACCCCTGGTTCTGGACTCCCCCGCCATCGGGAACATCATTCCTGCATCTAGTCTGTCTAGCCCTGTTAGAATTTTATAAGTTTCAATGAGATCCCCTCTCATTCTTCTAAACTCCAGCCCAATCGACATCATTCCTGCCATCCCAGGTATCAACCTGGTGAATCTTCGCTGCACTCCCTCCATGGCAAGAACATCCTTCCTCAGATAAGGTGACCAAAATTGCACACAATACTCAAGGTGTGGTCTCACCAAGGCCCTGTACAACTGCAGCAAGATATCCTTGCTCCTGTACTCAAATCCTTTTGCTATGAAGGACAACGTAGCATTTGCCTTCTTAAGTGCCTGCTGCACCTGCATGCTTACCTTTAGCAACTGGTGCACAAGGACACCCAGGTCTCGTTGCACTTCCCCTTCTCCCAATCTATTGCTGTTCAGATAATAATCTGCCTTCCTGTTTTTGCCACCAAAGTGGATAGCCTCGCATTTATCCACATTATATTGCATCTGCCATGCATCTGCCCAATCAGCCAACCTGTCAAATCATACTGGAGTTTCTCGGCATCCTCCTCACAGCACACACGCCCACCCAGCTTTGTGTCGTCTGCAAACTTGGAGATATTACATCTAGTTCCCTCGTCTAGATCATTAATATATATTGTGAATAGCTGGGGTCCTAGCACCGATCCCTGCGGTACCCCACTAGTCACTGCCTGCCACTCGGAAAAAGAGCCGTTTATTCCAACTCTTTGCTTCCTGTCTGCCAACCAGTTCTCTATCCAAGTCAGTACCGTACCCCCCAATCCCATGTGCTTTAACTTTACACGCTAATCTCTTATCCAGCGCACTGTGGCGTCATGGCACAGAATGTCCTCTGGGCGGGGGACTTCAATGTCCATCACCAAGTGTGGCTCGGTTGTGGCTCGTGTTTATTCTCTCACTGCCGTGAGCCAGTCTGGCTGCTATGTCCTTCAGGACTCAGGCAGCTCGGTCAATCATGGTACTATTGAGTCACTGAGGACACCCCTTCATCATGTCCTGTGCCCCTACCACCGTGCTAAATGGGATAGATTAAGAACACATCTAGCAGCTCAAAATTGGGCATCCATGAGGCGCTGGGCCCATCAGCAGCAACAGAATTTTATTCCACCATAATCTGTAACCTCATGGCCCGGCATATCCCTCATTCTACCATTACCATCAAACCAGCCCTGGTTCAATAAGGAGTGTTGAAGAGCATGCCAGGAGCTGCACCAAGTGTATCTGAAAACACAGGACTACATGCATGCTAAATAGCGAAAGCAGCATTTTATAGACAGAGCTAAGCGATCCGCACCCAATGGATCAGATCAAAGCTCTGCAGTCCTGCCACATCCAGTCGTGAATGGTGATGGACAATTAACAACTAACGGGAGGAGGAGGCTCCTTGAACATCCCCATCCTCAACGATGGCAGAGCACAGTACGTGAGTGCAAAAGACAAGGCTGAAGCCTTCGCAACCATCTTTAGCCACGAGTGCCAAGTGGATGATGCATTACAGCTCCTGAGGTCCCACCATCACAGAAGCCAGTCTTCAACCAATTTGCTTCACTGACATGATATCAAGAACGGTAGAGTGCACTGGATACAGCAAAGGCTCTGGGACCCGACAACATCCCCGATACAGAGCTGAAGACCTCTGCTCCAGAAATAGCTGCACCTCTAGCCCAGCTGTTCCAGTACTGGCTTCTACCCGACAAAGTGGTAAATTGCCCAGGTATGTCCAGTCCACATAAAGCTGGACTAATCCAACAGCCAGTTACCACCCCATTAACCACCTCTCCATCATCAGCAAAGTGATGGAAGCTGTCGTCGACAATGCTATCAAGCGGCACTAACTCACAAACAACCTCCTCACCGATGCCCAGTTTGGTTTCCGCCAGGGCCTCTTGGCTCCTGACCTCATTACAACCTTGGTCCAAACATGGACAAAAGAGCTGAGTTCCAGAGGTGAGGTGAGAGTGACTGTCCTCGACATCAAGGCAGCATTTGTCCGAGTGTGGCACCAAGGAGCCCTAATAAAACTGAAATCAATGGGGATCAGGGGAAAACTCTCCACTGGATGGTGTCATATCTAGCACAAAGGAAGATGGTTGTGGTTATTGGAGGCCAATCATCTCAGACCGAGGTCATCGCTGCAGCAGTTACTCAGGACAGTGTCCTAGGCCCAACATCTTAGCTGCTTTGTTAATGACCTTCAGAAGTGGGGTTGTTCGATACTGATTGCACAGTGTCAAGTTACATTCGCAATTCATCAGATAATGAGGCAGTCTGTGTCCAGCACGACCTGGACAACATTCAGGTTGGGGATGATAAGTGGCAAGTAACATTTGTGCCACACAAGTGCCAGACAATGACCATCTCCAACAAGAGAGAGTCTAACCACCACCCCATGACAGTCAATGGCATTACCATTGTTGAATTCCCCACCATCAACATCCTGGGGGTCACCCTTGACCAGGAACTTAACTAGACCAGCCAAATAAATATTGTGGCTACAAGAGCTAGTCAGACACTGGGTAGTCTGCGTAAGTGACTCACCACCTCCTGACTCCCCAAAGCCTTTTCAGTCCCTACAAGGCACAAGTCAGGAGTGCGATGGAATATTCTCCACTTACCTGGACAGTTGCAGCTCCATCAATACTCACGAAGCTCGACAGAATCCAGGGGAAAGCCGGCCACTTAACCAGCCACCCATCCACCATCTTAAACATTTACTCCCTCCTCATCCATAGAAACATAGAAGATAGCAGCAGGAGTAGGCCAATCGGCCCCTCGAGTCTGATCCGCCATTTAATGAGATCATGACTGATCATGTAAATTCAGTACCCTGTCCCTGCTTTTTCCCCATATCCCTAGATCACTTTAGCCTTAAGAAATATATCTAACTCCTTCTTGAATATATTTAATGAATTGGCCACAACTGCCTTCTGTGGTAGAGAATTCCACAGGTTCACCACTCTCTGGGTGAAGAAATTCCTCCTCATCTCCGTCCTAAATGGCTTACCCCTTATCTTTAGACTGTAACCCCTGGTTCTGGACTCCCCCGCCATCGGGAACATCATTCCTGCATCTAGTCTGTCTAGCCCTGTTAGAATTTTATAAGTTTCAATGAGATCCCCTCTCATTCTTCTAAACTCCAGCCCAATCGACATCATTCCTGCCAACCCAGGTATCAACCTGGTGAATCTTCGCTGCACTCCCTCCATGGCAAGAACACCCTTCCTCAGATAAGGTGACCAAAATTGCACACAATACTCAAGGTGTGGTCTCACCAAGGCCCTGTACAACTGCAGCAAGATATCCTTGCTCCTGTACTCAAATCCTTTTGCTATGAACGACAACGTAGCATTTGCCTTCTTAAGTGCCTGCTGCACCTGCATGCTTACCTTTAGCAACTGGTGCACAAGGACACCCAGGTCTCGTTGCACTTCCCCTTCTCCCAATCTATTGCTGTTCAGATAATAATCTGCCTTCCTGTTTTTGCCACCAAAGTGGATAGCCTCGCATTTATCCACATTATATTGCATCTGCCATGCATCTGCCCAATCAGCCAACCTGTCAAATCATACTGGAGTTTCTCGGCATCCTCCTCACAGCACACACGCCCACCCAGCTTTGTGTCGTCTGCAAACTTGGAGATATTACATCTAGTTCCCTCGTCTAGATCATTAATATATATTGTGAATAGCTGGGGTCCTAGCACCGATCCCTGCGGTACCCCACTAGTCACTGCCTGCCACTCGGAAAAAGCGCCGTTTATTCCAACTCTTTGCTTCCTGTCTGCCAACCAGTTCTCTATCCAAGTCAGTACCGTACCCCCCAATCCCACGTGCTTTAACTTTACACGCTAATCTCTTATCCAGCGCACTGTGGCGTCATGCCACAGAATGTCCTCTGGGCGGGGGACTTCAATGTCCATCACCAAGTGTGGCTCGGTTGTGGCTCGTGTTTATTCTCTCACTGCCGTGAGCCAGTCTGGCTGCTATGTCCTTCAGGACTCAGGCAGCTCGGTCAATCATGGTACTATTGAGTCACTGAGGACACCCCTTCATCGTGTCCTGTGCCCCTACCACCGTGCTAAATGGGATAGATTAAGAACACATCTAGCAGCTCAAAACTGGGCATCCATGAGGCGCTGGGCCCATCAGCAGCAACAGAATTTTATTCCACCATAATCTGTAACCTCATGGCCCGGCATATCCCTCATTCTACCATTACCATCAAACCAGCCCTGGTTCAATAAGGAGTGTTGAAGAGCATGCCAGGAGCTGCACCAAGTGTATCTGAAAACACAGGACTATATGCATGCTAAATAGCGAAAGCAGCATTTTATAGACAGAGCTAAGCGATCCGCACCCAATGGATCAGATCAAAGCTCTGCAGTCCTGCCACATCCAGTCGTGAATGGTGATGGACAATTAACAACTAACGGGAGGAGGAGGCTCCTTGAACATCCCCATCCTCAACGATGGCAGAGCACAGTACGTGAGTGCAAAAGACAAGGCTGAAGCCTTCGCAACCATCTTTAGCCACGAGTGCCAAGTGGATGATGCATTACAGCTCCTGAGGTCCCACCATCACAGAAGCCAGTCTTCCACCAATTTGCTTCACTGACATGATATCAAGAACGGTAGAGTGCACTGGATACAGCAAAGGCTCTGGGACCCGACAACATCCCCGATACAGAGCTGAAGACCTCTGCTCCAGAAATAGCTGCACCTCTAGCCCAGCTGTTCCAGTACTGGCTTCTACCCGACAAAGTGGTAAATTGCCCAGGTATGTCCAGTCCACATAAAGCTGGACTAATCCAACAGCCAGTTACCACCCCATTAACCACCTCTCCATCATCAGCAAAGTGATGGAAGCTGTCGTCGACAATGCTATCAAGCGGCACTAACTCACAAACAACCTCCTCACCGATGCCCAGTTTGGTTTCCGCCAGGGCCTCTTGGCTCCTGACCTCATTACAACCTTGGTCCAAACATGGACAAAAGAGCTGAGTTCCAGAGGTGAGGTGAGAGTGACTGTCCTCGACATCAAGGCAGCATTTGTCCGAGTGTGGCACCAAGGAGCCCTAATAAAACTGAAATCAATGGGGATCAGGGGAAAACTCTCCACTGGATGGTGTCATATCTAGCACAAAGGAAGATGGTTGTGGTTATTGGAGGCCAATCATCTCAGACCCAGGTCATCGCTGCAGCAGTTACTCAGGACAGTGTCCTAGGCCCAACATCTTAGCTGCTTTGTTAATGACCTTCAGAAGTGGGGTTGTTCGATACTGATTGCACAGTGTCAAGTTATATTCGCAATTCATCAGATAATGAGGCACTCTGTGTCCAGCACGACCTGGACAACATTCACGTTGGGGATGATAAGTGGCAAGTAACATTTGTGCCACACAAGTGCCAGACAATGACCATCTCCAACAAGAGAGAGTCTAACCACCACCCCATGACAGTCAATGGCATTACCATTGTTGAATTCCCCACCATCAACATCCTGGGGGTCACCATTGACCAGGAACTTAACTAGACCAGCCAAATAAATATTGTGGCTACAAGAGCTAGTCAGACACTGGGTAGTCTGCGTAAGTGACTCACCACCTCCTGACTCCCCAAAGCCTTTTCAGTCCCTACAAGGCACAAGTCAGGAGTGCGATGGAATATTCTCCACTTACCTGGACAGTTGCAGCTCCATCAATACTCACGAAGCTCGACAGAATCCAGGGGAAAGCCGGCCACTTAACCAGCCACCCATCCACCATCTTAAACATTTACTCCCTCCTCATCCATAGAAACATAGAAGATAGCAGCAGGAGTAGGCCAATCGGCCCCTCGAGTCTGATCCGCCATTTAATGAGATCATGACTGATCATGTAAATTCAGTACCCTGTCCCTGCTTTTTCCCCATATCCCTAGATCACTTTAGCCTTAAGAAATATATCTAACTCCTTCTTGAATATATTTAATGAATTGGCCACAACTGCCTTCTGTGGTAGAGAATTCCACAGGTTCACCACTCTCTGGGTGAAGAAATTCCTCCTCATCTCCGTCCTAAATGGCTTACCCCTTATCTTTAGACTGTAACCCCTGGTTCTGGACTCCCCCGCCATCGGGAACATCATTCCTGCATCTAGTCTGTCTAGCCCTGTTAGAATTTTATAAGTTTCAATGAGATCCCCTCTCATTCTTCTAAACTCCAGCCCAATCGACATCATTCCTGCCAACCCAGGTATCAACCTGGTGAATCTTCGCTGCACTCCCTCCATGGCAAGAACATCCTTCCTCAGATAAGGTGACCAAAATTGCACACAATACTCAAGGTGTGGTCTCACCAAGGCCCTGTACAACTGCAGCAAGATATCCTTGCTCCTGTACTCAAATCCTTTTGCTATGAAGGACAACGTAGCATTTGCCTTCTTAAGTGCCTGCTGCACCTGCATGCTTACCTTTAGCAACTGGTGCACAAGGACACCCAGGTCTCGTTGCGCTTCCCCTTCTCCCAATCTATTGCTGTTCAGACAATAATCTGCCTTCCTGTTTTTGCCACCAAAGTGGATAGCCTCGCATTTATCCACATTATATTGCATCTGCCATGCATCTGCCCAATCAGCCAACCTATCAAATCATACTGGAGTTTCTCGGCATCCTCCTCACAGCACACACGCCCACCCAGCTTTGTGTCGTCTGCAAACTTGGAGATATTACATCTAGTTCCCTCGTCTAGATCATTAATATATATTGTGAATAGCTGGGGTCCTAGCACCGATCCCTGCGGTACCCCACTAGTCACTGCCTGCCACTCGGAAAAAGAGCCGTTTATTCCAACTCTTTGCTTCCTGTCTGCCAACCAGTTCTCTATCCAAGTCAGTACCGTACCCCCCAATCCCACGTGCTTTAACTTTACACGCTAATCTCTTATCCAGCGCACTGTGGCGTCATGCCACAGAATGTCCTCTGGGCGGGGGACTTCAATGTCCATCACCAAGTGTGGCTCGGTTGTGGCTCGTGTTTATTCTCTCACTGCCGTGAGCCAGTCTGGCTGCTATGTCCTTCAGGACTCAGGCAGCTCGGTCAATCATGGTACTATTGAGTCACTGAGGACACCCCTTCATCGTGTCCTGTGCCCCTACCACCGTGCTAAATGGGATAGATTAAGAACACATCTAGCAGCTCAAAACTGGGCATCCATGAGGCGCTGGGCCCATCAGCAGCAACAGAATTTTATTCCACCATAATCTGTAACCTCATGGCCCGGCATATCCCTCATTCTACCATTACCATCAAACCAGCCCTGGTTCAATAAGGAGTGTTGAAGAGCATGCCAGGAGCTGCACCAAGTGTATCTGAAAACACAGGACTATATGCATGCTAAATAGCGAAAGCAGCATTTTATAGACAGAGCTAAGCGATCCGCACCCAATGGATCAGATCAAAGCTCTGCAGTCCTGCCACATCCAGTCGTGAATGGTGATGGACAATTAACAACTAACGGGAGGAGGAGGCTCCTTGAACATCCCCATCCTCAACGATGGCAGAGCACAGTACGTGAGTGCAAAAGACAAGGCTGAAGCCTTCGCAACCATCTTTAGCCACGAGTGCCAAGTGGATGATGCATTACAGCTCCTGAGGTCCCACCATCACAGAAGCCAGTCTTCAACCAATTTGCTTCACTGACATGATATCAAGAACGGTAGAGTGCACTGGATACAGCAAAGGCTCTGGGACCCGACAACATCCCCGATACAGAGCTGAAGACCTCTGCTCCAGAAATAGCTGCACCTCTAGCCCAGCTGTTCCAGTACTGGCTTCTACCCGACAAAGTGGTAAATTGCCCAGGTATGTCCAGTCCACATAAAGCTGGACTAATCCAACAGCCAGTTACCACCCCATTAACCACCTCTCCATCATCAGCAAAGTGATGGAAGCTGTCGTCGACAATGCTATCAAGCGGCACTAACTCACAAACAACCTCCTCACCGATGCCCAGTTTGGTTTCCGCCAGGGCCTCTTGGCTCCTGACCTCATTACAACCTTGGTCCAAACATGGACAAAAGAGCTGAGTTCCAGAGGTGAGGTGAGAGTGACTGTCCTCGACATCAAGGCAGCATTTGTCCGAGTGTGGCACCAAGGAGCCCTAATAAAACTGAAATCAATGGGGATCAGGGGAAAACTCTCCACTGGATGGTGTCATATCTAGCACAAAGGAAGATGGTTGTGGTTATTGGAGGCCAATCATCTCAGACCCAGGTCATCGCTGCAGCAGTTACTCAGGACAGTGTCCTAGGCCCAACATCTTAGCTGCTTTGTTAATGACCTTCAGAAGTGGGGTTGTTCGATACTGATTGCACAGTGTCAAGTTACATTCGCAATTCATCAGATAATGAGGCAGTCTGTGTCCAGCACGACCTGGACAACATTCAGGTTGGGGATGATAAGTGGCAAGTAACATTTGTGCCACACAAGTGCCAGACAATGACCATCTCCAACAAGAGAGAGTCTAACCACCACCCCATGACAGTCAATGGTATTACCATTGTTGAATTCCCCACCATCAACATCCTGGGGGTCACCATTGACCAGGAACTTAACTAGACCAGCCAAATAAATATTGTGGCTACAAGAGCTAGTCAGACACTGGGTAGTCTACGTAAGTGACTCACCACATCCTGACTCCCCAAAGCCTTTTCAGTCCCTACAAGGCACAAGTCAGGAGTGCGATGGAATATTCTCCACTTACCTGGACAGTTGCAGCTCCATCAATACTCACGAAGCTCGACAGAATCCAGGGGAAAGCCGGCCACTTAACCAGCCACCCATCCACCATCTTAAACATTTACTCCCTCCTCATCCATAGAAACATAGAAGATAGCAGCAGGAGTAGGCCAATCGGCCCCTCGAGTCTGATCCGCCATTTAATGAGATCATGACTGATCATGTAAATTCAGTACCCTGTCCCTGCTTTTTCCCCATATCCCTAGATCACTTTAGCCTTAAGAAATATATCTAACTCCTTCTTGAATATATTTAATGAATTGGCCACAACTGCCTTCTGTGGTAGAGAATTCCACAGGTTCACCACTCTCTGGGTGAAGAAATTCCTCCTCATCTCCGTCCTAAATGGCTTACCCCTTATCTTTAGACTGTAACCCCTGGTTCTGGACTCCCCCGCCATCGGGAACATCATTCCTGCATCTAGTCTGTCTAGCCCTGTTAGAATTTTATAAGTTTCAATGAGATCCCCTCTCATTCTTCTAAACTCCAGCCCAATCGACATCATTCCTGCCAACCCAGGTATCAACCTGGTGAATCTTCGCTGCACTCCCTCCATGGCAAGAACATCCTTCCTCAGATAAGGTGACCAAAATTGCACACAATACTCAAGGTGTGGTCTCACCAAGGCCCTGTACAACTGCAGCAAGATATCCTTGCTCCTGTACTCAAATCCTTTTGCTATGAAGGACAACGTAGCATTTGCCTTCTTAAGTGCCTGCTGCACCTGCATGCTTACCTTTAGCAACTGGTGCACAAGGACACCCAGGTCTCGTTGCACTTCCCCTTCTCCCAATCTATTGCTGTTCAGATAATAATCTGCCTTCCTGTTTTTGCCACCAAAGTGGATAGCCTCGCATTTATCCACATTATATTGCATCTGCCATGCATCTGCCCAATCAGCCAACCTGTCAAATCATACTGGAGTTTCTCGGCATCCTCCTCACAGCACACACGCCCACCCAGCTTTGTGTCGTCTGCAAACTTGGAGATATTACATCTAGTTCCCTCGTCTAGATCATTAATATATATTGTGAATAGCTGGGGTCCTAGCACCGATCCCTGCGGTACCCCACTAGTCACTGCCTGCCACTCGGAAAAAGAGCCGTTTATTCCAACTCTTTGCTTCCTGTCTGCCAACCAGTTCTCTATCCAAGTCAGTACCGTACCCCCCAATCCCACGTGCTTTAACTTTACACGCTAATCTCTTATCCAGCGCACTGTGGCGTCATGCCACAGAATGTCCTCTGGGCGGGGGACTTCAATGTCCATCACCAAGTGTGGCTCGGTTGTGGCTCGTGTTTATTCTCTCACTGCCGTGAGCCAGTCTGGCTGCTATGTCCTTCAGGACTCAGGCAGCTCGGTCAATCATGGTACTATTGAGTCACTGAGGACACCCCTTCATCGTGTCCTGTGCCCCTACCACCGTGCTAAATGGGATAGATTAAGAACACATCTAGCAGCTCAAAACTGGGCATCCATGAGGCGCTGGGCCCATCAGCAGCAACAGAATTTTATTCCACCATAATCTGTAACCTCATGGCCCGGCATATCCCTCATTCTACCATTACCATCAAACCAGCCCTGGTTCAATAAGGAGTGTTGAAGAGCATGCCAGGAGCTGCACCAAGTGTATCTGAAAACACAGGACTATATGCATGCTAAATAGCGAAAGCAGCATTTTATAGACAGAGCTAAGCGATCCGCACCCAATGGATCAGATCAAAGCTCTGCAGTCCTGCCACATCCAGTCGTGAATGGTGATGGACAATTAACAACTAACGGGAGGAGGAGGCTCCTTGAACATCCCCATCCTCAACGATGGCAGAGCACAGTACGTGAGTGCAAAAGACAAGGCTGAAGCCTTCGCAACCATCTTTAGCCACGAGTGCCAAGTGGATGATGCATTACAGCTCCTGAGGTCCCACCATCACAGAAGCCAGTCTTCAACCAATTTGCTTCACTGACATGATATCAAGAACGGTAGAGTGCACTGGATACAGCAAAGGCTCTGGGACCCGACAACATCCCCGATACAGAGCTGAAGACCTCTGCTCCAGAAATAGCTGCACCTCTAGCCCAGCTGTTCCAGTACTGGCTTCTACCCGACAAAGTGGTAAATTGCCCAGGTATGTCCAGTCCACATAAAGCTGGACTAATCCAACAGCCAGTTACCACCCCATTAACCACCTCTCCATCATCAGCAAAGTGATGGAAGCTGTCGTCGACAATGCTATCAAGCGGCACTAACTCACAAACAACCTCCTCACCGATGCCCAGTTTGGTTTCCGCCAGGGCCTCTTGGCTCCTGACCTCATTACAACCTTGGTCCAAACATGGACAAAAGAGCTGAGTTCCAGAGGTGAGGTGAGAGTGACTGTCCTCGACATCAAGGCAGCATTTGTCCGAGTGTGGCACCAAGGAGCCCTAATAAAACTGAAATCAATGGGGATCAGGGGAAAACTCTCCACTGGATGGTGTCATATCTAGCACAAAGGAAGATGGTTGTGGTTATTGGAGGCCAATCATCTCAGACCCAGGTCATCGCTGCAGCAGTTACTCAGGACAGTGTCCTAGGCCCAACATCTTAGCTGCTTTGTTAATGACCTTCAGAAGTGGGGTTGTTCGATACTGATTGCACAGTGTCAAGTTACATTCGCAATTCATCAGATAATGAGGCAGTCTGTGTCCAGCACGACCTGGACAACATTCAGGTTGGGGATGATAAGTGGCAAGTAACATTTGTGCCACACAAGTGCCAGACAATGACCATCTCCAACAAGAGAGAGTCTAACCACCACCCCATGACAGTCAATGGTATTACCATTGTTGAATTCCCCACCATCAACATCCTGGGGGTCACCATTGACCAGGAACTTAACTAGACCAGCCAAATAAATATTGTGGCTACAAGAGCTAGTCAGACACTGGGTAGTCTGCGTAAGTGACTCACCACATCCTGACTCCCCAAAGCCTTTTCAGTCCCTACAAGGCACAAGTCAGGAGTGCGATGGAATATTCTCCACTTACCTGGACAGTTGCAGCTCCATCAATACTCACGAAGCTCGACAGAATCCAGGGGAAAGCCGGCCACTTAACCAGCCACCCATCCACCATCTTAAACATTTACTCCCTCCTCATCCATAGAAACATAGAAGATAGCAGCAGGAGTAGGCCAATCAGCCCCTCGAGTCTGATCCGCCATTTAATGAGATCATGACTGATCATGTAAATTCAGTACCCTGTCCCTGCTTTTTCCCCATATCCCTAGATCACTTTAGCCTTAAGAAATATATCTAACTCCTTCTTGAATATATTTAATGAATTGGCCACAACTGCCTTCTGTGGTAGAGAATTCCACAGGTTCACCACTCTCTGGGTGAAGAAATTCCTCCTCATCTCCGTCCTAAATGGCTTACCCCTTATCTTTAGACTGTAACCCCTGGTTCTGGACTCCCCCGCCATCGGGAACATCATTCCTGCATCTAGTCTGTCTAGCCCTGTTAGAATTTTATAAGTTTCAATGAGATCCCCTCTCATTCTTCTAAGCTCCAGCCCAATCGACATCATTCCTGCCAACCCAGGTATCAACCTGGTGAATCTTCGCTGCACTCCCTCCATGGCAAGAACATCCTTCCTCAGATAAGGTGACCAAAATTGCACACAATACTCAAGGTGTGGTCTCACCAAGGCCCTGTACAACTGCAGCAAGATATCCTTGCTCCTGTACTCAAATCCTTTTGCTATGAAGGACAATGTAGCATTTGCCTTCTTAAGTGCCTGCTGCACCTGCATGCTTACCTTTAGCAACTGGTGCACAAGGACACCCAGGTCTCGTTGCACTTCCCCTTCTCCCAATCTATTGCTGTTCAGATAATAATCTGCCTTCCTGTTTTTGCCACCAAAGTGGATAGCCTCGCATTTATCCACATTATATTGCATCTGCCATGCATCTGCCCAATCAGCCAACCTGTCAAATCATACTGGAGTTTCTCGGCATCCTCCTCACAGCACACACGCCCACCCAGCTTTGTGTCGTCTGCAAACTTGGAGATATTACATCTAGTTCCCTCGTCTAGATCATTAATATATATTGTGAATAGCTGGGGTCCTAGCACCGATCCCTGCGGTACCCCACTAGTCACTGCCTGCCACTCGGAAAAAGGGCCGTTTATTCCAACTCTTTGCTTCCTGTCTGCCAACCAGTTCTCTATCCAAGTCAGTACCGTACCCCCCAATCCCACGTGCTTTAACTTTACACGCTAATCTCTTATCCAGCGCACTGTGGCGTCATGGCACAGAATGTCCTCTGGGCGGGGGACTTCAATGTCCATCACCAAGTGTGGCTCGGTAGTGGCTCGTGTTTATTCTCTCACTGCCGTGAGCCAGTCTGGCTGCTATGTCCTTCAGGACTCAAGCAGCTCGGTCAATCATGGTACTATTGAGTCACTGAGGACACCCCTTCATCGTGTCCTGCGCCCCTACCACCGTGCTAAATGGGATAGATTAAGAACACATCTAGCAGCTCAAAACTGGGCATCCATGAGGCGCTGGGCCCATCAGCAGCAACAGAATTTTATTCCACCATAATCTGTAACCTCATGGCCCGGCATATCCCTCATTCTACCATTACCATCAAACCAGCCCTGGTTAAATAAGGAGTGTTGAAGGGCATGCCAGGAGCTGCACCAAGTGTATCTGAAAACACAGGACTATATGCATGCTAAATAGCGAAAGCAGCATTTTATAGACAGAGCTAAGCGATCCGCACCCAATGGATCAGATCAAAGCTCTGCAGTCCTGCCACATCCAGTCGTGAATGGTGATGGATAATTAACAACTAACGGGAGGAGGAGGCTCCTTGAACATCCCCATCCTCAACGATGGCAGAGCACAGTACGTGAGTGCAAAAGACAAGGCTGAAGCCTTCGCAACCATCTTTAGCCACGAGTGCCAAGTGGATGATGCATTACAGCTCCTGAGGTCCCACCATCACAGAAGCCAGTCTTCAACCAATTTGCTTCACTGACATGATATCAAGAACGGTAGAGTGCACTGGATACAGCAAAGGCTCTGGGACCCGACAACATCCCCGATACAGAGCTGAAGACCTCTGCTCCAGAAATAGCTGCACCTCTAGCCCAGCTGTTCCAGTACTGGCTTCTACCCGACAAAGTGGTAAATTGCCCAGGTATGTCCAGTCCACATAAAGCTGGACTAATCCAACAGCCAGTTACCACCCCATTAACCACCTCTCCATCATCAGCAAAGTGATGGAAGCTGTCGTCGACAATGCTATCAAGCGGCACTAACTCACAAACAACCTCCTCACCGATGCCCAGTTTGGTTTCCGCCAGGGCCTCTTGGCTCCTGACCTCATTACAACCTTGGTCCAAACATGGACAAAAGAGCTGAGTTCCAGAGGTGAGGTGAGAGTGACTGTCCTCGACATCAAGGCAGCGTTTGTCCGAGTGTGGCACCAAGGAGCCCTAATAAAACTGAAATCAATGGGGATCAGGGGAAAACTCTCCACTGGATGGTGTCATATCTAGCACAAAGGAAGATGGTTGTGGTTATTGGAGGCCAATCATCTCAGACCCAGGTCATCGCTGCAGCAGTTACTCAGGACAGTGTCCTAGGCCCAACATCTTAGCTGCTTTGTTAATGACCTTCAGAAGTGGGGATGTTCGATACTGATTGCACAGTGTCAAGTTACATTCGCAATTCATCAGATAATGAGGCAGTCTGTGTCCAGCACGACCTGGACAACATTCAGGTTGGGGATGATAAGTGGCAAGTAACATTTGTGCCACACAAGTGCCAGACAATGACCATCTCCAACAAGAGAGAGTCTAACCACCACCCCATGACAGTCAATGGCATTACCATTGTTGAATTCCCCACCATCAACATCCTGGGGGTCACCATTGACCAGGAACTTAACTAGACCAGCCAAATAAATATTGTGGCTACAAGAGTTAGTCAGACACTGGGTAGTCTGCGTAAGTGACTCACCACCTCCTGACTCCCCAAAGCCTTTTCAGTCCCTACAAGGCACAAGTCAGGAGTGCGATGGAATATTCTCCACTTACCTGGACAGTTGCAGCTCCATCAATACTCACGAAGCTCGACAGAATCCAGGGGAAAGCCGGCCACTTAACCAGCCACCCATCCACCATCTTAAACATTTACTCCCTCCTCATCCATAGAAACATAGAAGATAGCAGCAGGAGCAGGCCAATCGGCCCCTCGAGTCTGATCCGCCATTTAATGAGATCATGACTGATCATGTAAATTCAGTACCCTGTCCCTGCTTTTTCCCCATATCCCTAGATCACTTTAGCCTTAAGAAATATATCTAACTCCTTCTTGAATATATTTAATGAATTGGCCACAACTGCCTTCTGTGGTAGAGAATTCCACAGGTTCACCACTCTCTGGGTGAAGAAATTCCTCCTCATCTCTGTCCTAAATGGCTTACCCCTTATCTTTAGACTGTAACCCCTGGTTCTGGACTCCCCCGCCATCGGGAACATCATTCCTGCATCTAGTCTGTCTAGCCCTGTTAGAATTTTATAAGTTTCAATGAGATCCCCTCTCATTCTTCTAAACTCCAGCCCAATCGACATCATTCCTGCCAACCCAGGTATCAACCTGGTGAATCTTTGCTGCACTCCCTCCATGGCAAGAACATCCTTCCTCAGATAAGGTGACCAAAATTGCACACAATACTCAAGGTGTGGTCTCACCAAGGCCCTGTACAACTGCAGCAAGATATCCTTGCTCCTGTACTCAAATCCTTTTGCTATGAAGGACAACGTAGCATTTGCCTTCTTAAGTGCCTGCTGCACCTGCATGCTTACCTTTAGCAACTGGTGCACAAGGACACCCAGGTCTCGTTGCACTTCCCCTTCTCCCAATCTATTGCTGTTCAGATAATAATCTGCCTTCCTGTTTTTGCCACCAAAGTGGATAGCCTCGCATTTATCCACATTATATTGCATCTGCCATGCATCTGCCCAATCAGCCAACCTGTCAAATCATACTGGAGTTTCTCAGCATCCTCCTCACAGCACACACGCCCACCCAGCTTTGTGTCGTCTGCAAACTTGGAGATATTACATCTAGTTCCCTCGTCTAGATCATTAATATATATTGTGAATAGCTGGGGTCCTAGCACCGATCCCTGCGGTACCCCACTAGTCACTGCCTGCCACTCGGAAAAAGGGCCGTTTATTCCAACTCTTTGCTTCCTGTCTGCCAACCAGTTCTCTATCCAAGTCAGTACCGTACCCCCCAATCCCACGTGCTTTAACTTTACACGCTAATCTCTTATCCAGCGCACTGTGGCGTCATGCCACAGAATGTCCTCTGGGCGGGGGGCTTCAATGTCCATCACCAAGTGTGGCTCGGTTGTGGCTCGTGTTTATTCTCTCACTGCCGTGAGCCAGTCTGGCTGCTATGTCCTTCAGGACTCAGGCAGCTCGGTCAATCATGGTACTATTGAGTCACTGAGGACACCCCTTCATCGTGTCCTGTGCCCCTACCACCGTGCTAAATGGGATAGATTAAGAACACATCTAGCAGCTCAAAACTGGGCATCCATGAGGCGCTGGGCCCATCAGCAGCAACAGAATTTTATTCCACCATAATCTGTAACCTCATGGCCCGGCATATCCCTCATTCTACCATTACCATCAAACCAGCCCTGGTTCAATAAGGAGTGTTGAAGAGCATGCCAGGAGCTGCACCAAGTGTATCTGAAAACACAGGACTATATGCATGCTAAATAGCGAAAGCAGCATTTTATAGACAGAGCTAAGCGATCCGCACCCAATGGATCAGATCAAAGCTCTGCAGTCCTGCCACATCCAGTCGTGAATGGTGATGGACAATTAACAACTAACGGGAGGAGGAGGCTCCTTGAACATCCCCATCCTCAACGATGGCAGAGCACAGTACGTGAGTGCAAAAGACAAGGCTGAAGCCTTCGTAACCATCTTTAGCCACGAGTGCCAAGTGGATGATGCATTACAGCTCCTGAGGTCCCACCATCACAGAAGCCAGTCTTCAACCAATTTGCTTCACTGACATGATATCAAGAACGGTAGAGTGCACTGGATACAGCAAAGGCTCTGGGACCCGACAACATCCCCGATACAGAGCTGAAGACCTCTGCTCCAGAAATAGCTGCACCTCTAGCCCAGCTGTTCCAGTACTGGCTTCTACCCGACAAAGTGGTAAATTGCCCAGGTATGTCCAGTCCACATAAAGCTGGACTAATCCAACAGCCAGTTACCACCCCATTAACCACCTCTCCATCATCAGCAAAGTGATGGAAGCTGTCGTCGACAATGCTATCAAGCGGCACTAACTCACAAACAACCTCCTCACCGATGCCCAGTTTGGTTTCCGCCAGGGCCTCTTGGCTCCTGACCTCATTACAACCTTGGTCCAAACATGGACAAAAGAGCTGAGTTCCAGAGGTGAGGTGAGAGTGACTGTCCTCGACATCAAGGCAGCATTTGTCCGAGTGTGGCACCAAGGAGCCCTAATAAAACTGAAATCAATGGGGATCAGGGGAAAACTCTCCACTGGATGGTGTCATATCTAGCACAAAGGAAGATGGTTGTGGTTATTGGAGGCCAATCATCTCAGACCCAGGTCATCGCTGCAGCAGTTACTCAGGACAGTGTCCTAGGCCCAACATCTTAGCTGCTTTGTTAATGACCTACAGAAGTGGGGTTGTTCGATACTGATTGCACAGTGTCAAGTTACATTCGCAATTCATCAGATAATGAGGCAGTCTGTGTCCAGCACGACCTGGACAACATTCAGGTTGGGGATGATAAGTGGCAAGTAACATTTGTGCCACACAAGTGCCAGACAATGACCATCTCCAACAAGAGAGAGTCTAACCACCACCCCATGACAGTCAATGGCATTACCATTGTTGAATTCCCCACCATCAACATCCTGGGGGTCACCATTGACCAGGAACTTAACTAGACCAGCCAAACAAATATTGTGGCTACAAGAGCTAGTCAGACACTGGGTAGTCTGCGTAAGTGACTCACCACCTCCTGACTCCCCAAAGCCTTTTCAGTCCCTACAAGGCACAAGTCAGGAGTGCGATGGAATATTCTCCACTTACCTGGACAGTTGCAGCTCCATCAATACTCACGAAGCTCGACAGAATCCAGGGGAAAGCCGGCCACTTAACCAGCCACCCATCCACCATCTTAAACATTTACTCCCTCCTCATCCATAGAAACATAGAAGATAGCAGCAGGAGTAGGCCAATCGGCCCCTCGAGTCTGATCCGCCATTTAATGAGATCATGACTGATCATGTAAATTCAGTACCCTGTCCCTGCTTTTTCCCCATATCCCTAGATCACTTTAGCCTTAAGAAATATATCTAACTCCTTCTTGAATATATTTAATGAATTGGCCACAACTGCCTTCTGTGGTAGAGAATTCCACAGGTTCACCACTCTCTGGGTGAAGAAATTCCTCCTCATCTCCGTCCTAAATGGCTTACTCCTTATCTTTAGACTGTAACCCCTGGTTCTGGACTCCCCCGCCATCGGGAACATCATTCCTGCATCTAGTCTGTCTAGCCCTGTTAGAATTTTATCAGTTTCAATGAGATCCCCTCTCATTCTTCTAAACTCCAGCCCAATCGACATCATTCCTGCCAACCCAGGTATCAACCTGGTGAATCTTCGCTGCACTCCCTCCATGGCAAGAACATCCTTCCTCAGATAAGGTGACCAAAATTGCACACAATGCTCAAGGTGTGGTCTCACCAAGGCCCTGTACAACTGCAGCAAGATATCCTTGCTCCTGTACTCAAATCCTTTTGCTATGAAGGACAACGTAGCATTTGCCTTCTTAAGTGCCTGCTGCACCTGCATGCTTACCTTTAGCAACTGGTGCACAAGGACACCCAGGTCTCGTTGCACTTCCCCTTCTCCCAATCCATTGCTGTTCAGATAATAATCTGCCTTCCTGTTTTTGCCACCAAAGTGGATAGCCTCGCATTTATCCACATTATATTGCATCTGCCATGCATCTGCCCAATCAGCCAACCTGTCAAATCATACTGGAGTTTCTCGGCATCCTCCTCACAGCGCACACGCCCACCCAGCTTTGTGTCGTCTCCAAACTTGGAGATATTACATCTAGTTCCCTCGTCTAGATCATTTATATTGTGAATAGCTGGGGTCCTAGCACCGATCCCTGCGGTACCCCACTAGTCACTGCCTGCCACTCGGAAAAAGAGCCGTTTATTCCAACTCTTTGCTTCCTGTCTGCCAACCAGTTCTCTATCCAAGTCAGTACCGTACCCCCCAATCCCACGTGCTTTAACTTTACACGCTAATCTCTTATCCAGCGCACTGTGGCGTCATGCCACAGAATGTCCTCTGGGCGGGGGACTTCAATGTCCATCACCAAGTGTGGCTCGGTTGTGGCTCGTGTTTATTCTCTCACTGCCGTGAGCCAGTCTGGCTGCTATGTCCTTCAGGACTCAGGCAGCTCGGTCAATCATGGTACTATTGAGTCACTGAGGACACCCCTTCATCGTGTCCTGTGCCCCTACCACCGTGCTAAATGGGATAGATTAAGAACACATCTAGCAGCTCAAAACTGGGCATCCATGAGGCGCTGGGCCCATCAGCAGCAACAGAATTTTATTCCACCATAATCTGTAACCTCATGGCCCGGCATATCCCTCATTCTACCATTACCATCAAACCAGCCCTGGTTCAATAAGGAGTGTTGAAGAGCATGCCAGGAGCTGCACCAAGTGTATCTGAAAACACAGGACTATATGCATGCTAAATAGCGAAAGCAGCATTTTATAGACAGAGCTAAGCGATCCGCACCCAATGGATCAGATCAAAGCTCTGCAGTCCTGCCACATCCAGTCGTGAATGGTGATGGACAATTAACAACTAACGGGAGGAGGAGGCTCCTTGAACATCCCCATCCTCAACGATGGCAGAGCACAGTACGTGAGTGCAAAAGACAAGGCTGAAGCCTTCGCAACCATCTTTAGCCACGAGTGCCAAGTGGATGATGCATTACAGCTCCTGAGGTCCCACCATCACAGAAGCCAGTCTTCAACCAATTTGCTTCACTGACATGATATCAAGAACGGTAGAGTGCACTGGATACAGCAAAGGCTCTGGGACCTGACAACATCCCCGATACAGAGCTGAAGACCTCTGCTCCAGAAATAGCTGCACCTCTAGCCCAGCTGTTCCAGTACTGGCTTCTACCCGACAAAGTGGTAAATTGTCCAGGTATGTCCAGTCCACATAAAGCTGGACTAATCCAACAGCCAGTTACCACCCCATTAACCACCTCTCCATCATCAGCAAAGTGATGGAAGCTGTCGTCGACAATGCTATCAAGCGGCACTAACTCACAAACAACCTCCTCACCGATGCCCAGTTTGGTTTCCGCCAGGGCCTCTTGGCTCCTGACCTCATTACAACCTTGGTCCAAACATGGACAAAAGAGCTGAGGTTCCAGAGGTGAGGTGAGAGTGACTGTCCTCGACATCAAGGCAGCATTTGTCCGAGTGTGGCACCAAGGAGCCCTAATAAAACTGAAATCAATGGGGATCAGGGGAAAACTCTCCACTGGATGGTGTCATATCTAGCACAAAGGAAGATGGTTGTGGTTATTGGAGGCCAATCATCTCAGACCCAGGTCATCGCTGCAGCAGTTACTCAGGACAGTGTCCTAGGCCCAACATCTTAGCTGCTTTGTTAATGACCTTCAGAAGTGGGGTTGTTCGATACTGATTGCACAGTGTCAAGTTACATTCGCAATTCATCAGATAATGAGGCAGTCTGTGTCCAGCACGACCTGGACAACATTCAGGTTGGGGATGATAAGTGGCAAGTAACATTTGTGCCACACAAGTGCCAGACAATGACCATCTCCAACAAGAGAGAGTCTAACCACCACCCCATGACAGTCAATGGCATTACCATTGTTGAATTCCCCACCATCAACATCCTGGGGGTCACCATTGACCAGGAACTTAACTAGACCAGCCAAATAAATATTGTGGCTACAAGAGCTAGTCAGACACTGGGTAGTCTGCGTAAGTGACTCACCACCTCCTGACTCCCCAAAGCCTTTTCAGTCCCTACAAGGCACAAGTCAGGAGTGCGATGGAATATTCTCCACTTACCTGGACAGTTGCAGCTCCATCAATACTCACGAAGCTCGACAGAATCCAGGGGAAAGCCGGCCACTTAACCAGCCACCCATCCACCATCTTAAACATTTACTCCCTCCTCATCCATAGAAACATAGAAGATAGCAGCAGGAGTAGGCCAATCGGCCCCTCGAGTCTGATCCGCCATTTAATGAGATCATGACTGATCATGTAAATTCAGTACCCTGTCCCTGCTTTTTCCCCATATCCCTAGATCACTTTAGCCTTAAGAAATATATCTAACTCCTTCTTGAATATATTTAATGAATTGGCCACAACTGCCTTCTGTGGTAGAGAATTCCACAGGTTCACCACTCTCTGGGTGAAGAAATTCCTCCTCATCTCCGTCCTAAATGGCTTACCCCTTATCTTTAGACTGTAACCCCTGGTTCTGGACTCCCCCGCCATCGGGAACATCATTCCTGCATCTAGTCTGTCTAGCCCTGTTAGAATTTTATAAGTTTCAATGAGATCCCCTCTCATTCTTCTAAACTCCAGCCCAATCGACATCATTCCTGCCAACCCAGGTATCAACCTGGTGAATCTTCGCTGCACTCCCTCCATGGCAAGAACATCCTTCCTCAGATAAGGTGACCAAAATTGCACACAATGCTCAAGGTGTGGTCTCACCAAGGCCCTGTACAACTGCAGCAAGATATCCTTGCTCCTGTACTCAAATCCTTTTGCTATGAAGGACAACGTAGCATTTGCCTTCTTAAGTACCTGCTGCACCTGCATGCTTACCTTTAGCAACTGGTGCACAAGGACACCCAGGTCTCGTTGCACTTCCCCTTCTCCCAATCCATTGCTGTTCAGATAATAATCTGCCTTCCTGTTTTTGCCACCAAAGTGGATAGCCTCGCATTTATCCACATTATATTGCATCTGCCATGCATCTGCCCAATCAGCCAACCTGTCAAATCATACTGGAGTTTCTCGGCATCCTCCTCACAGCACACACGCCCACCCAGCTTTGTGTCGTCTGCAAACTTGGAGATATTACATCTAGTTCCCTCGTCTAGATCATTAATATATATTGTGAATAGCTGGGGTCCTAGCACCGATCCCTGCGGTACCCCACTAGTCACTGCCTGCCACTCGGAAAAAGAGCCGTTTATTCCAACTCTTTGCTTCCTGTCTGCCAACCAGTTCTCTATCCAAGTCAGTACCGTACCCCCCAATCCCACGTGCTTTAACTTTACACGCTAATCTCTTATCCAGCGCACTGTGGCGTCATGCCACAGAATGTCCTCTGGGCGGGGGACTTCAATGTCCATCACCAAGTGTGGCTCGGTTGTGGCTCGTGTTTATTCTCTCACTGCCGTGAGCCAGTCTGGCTGCTATGTCCTTCAGGACTCAGGCAGCTCGGTCAATCACGGTACTATTGAGTCACTGAGGACACCCCTTCATCGTGTCCTGTGCCCCTACCACCGTGCTAAATGGGATAGATTAAGAACACATCTAGCAGCTCAAAACTGGGCATCCATGAGGCGCTGGGCCCATCAGCAGCAACAGAATTTTATTCCACCATAATCTGTAACCTCATGGCCCGGCATATCCCTCATTCTACCATTACCATCAAACCAGCCCTGGTTCAATAAGGAGTGTTGAAGAGCATGCCAGGAGCTGCACCAAGTGTATCTGAAAACACAGGACTATATGCATGCTAAATAGCGAAAGCAGCATTTTATAGACAGAGCTAAGCGATCCGCACCCAATGGATCAGATCAAAGCTCTGCAGTCCTGCCACATCCAGTCGTGAATGGTGATGGACAATTAACAACTAACGGGAGGAGGAGGCTCCTTGAACATCCCCATCCTCAACGATGGCAGAGCACAGTACGTGAGTGCAAAAGACAAGGCTGAAGCCTTCGCAACCATCTTTAGCCACGAGTGCCAAGTGGATGATGCATTACAGCTCCTGAGGTCCCACCATCACAGAAGCCAGTCTTCAACCAATTTGCTTCACTGACATGATATCAAGAACGGTAGAGTGCACTGGATACAGCAAAGGCTCTGGGACCCGACAACATCCCCGATACAGAGCTGAAGACCTCTGCTCCAGGAGTAGCTGCACCTCTAGCCCAGCTGTTCCAGTACTGGCTTCTACCCGACAAAGTGGTAAATTGCCCAGGTATGTCCAGTCCACATAAAGCTGGACTAATCCAACAGCCAGTTACCACCCCATTAACCACCTCTCCATCATCAGCAAAGTGATGGAAGCTGTCGTCGACAATGCTATCAAGCGGCACTAACTCACAAACAACCTCCTCACCGATGCCCAGTTTGGTTTCCGCCAGGGCCTCTTGGCTCCTGACCTCATTACAACCTTGGTCCAAACATGGACAAAAGAGCTGAGTTCCAGAGGTGAGGTGAGAGTGACTGTCCTCGACATCAAGGCAGCATTTGTCCGAGTGTGGCACCAAGGAGCCCTAATAAAACTGAAATCAATGGGGATCAGGGGAAAACTCTCCACTGGATGGTGTCATATCTAGCACAAAGGAAGATGGTTGTGGTTATTGGAGGCCAATCATCTCAGACCCAGGTCATCGCTGCAGCAGTTACTCAGGACAGTGTCCTAGGCCCAACATCTTAGCTGCTTTGTTAATGACCTTCAGAAGTGGGGTTGTTCGATACTGATTGCACAGTGTCAAGTTACATTCGCAATTCATCAGATAATGAGGCAGTCTGTGTCCAGCACGACCTGGACAACATTCAGGTTGGGGATGATAAGTGGCAAGTAACATTTGTGCCACACAAGTGCCAGACAATGACCATCTCCAACAAGAGAGAGTCTAACCACCACCCCATGACAGTCAATGGCATTACCATTGTTGAATTCCCCACCATCAACATCCTGGGGGTCACCATTGACCAGGAACTTAACTAGACCAGCCAAATAAATATTGTGGCTACAAGAGCTAGTCAGACACTGGGTAGTCTGCGTAAGTGACTCACCACCTCCTGACTCCCCAAAGCCTTTTCAGTCCCTACAAGGCACAAGTCAGGAGTGCGATGGAATATTCTCCACTTGCCTGGACAGTTGCAGCTCCATCAATACTCACAAAGCTCGACAGAATCCAGGGGAAAGCCGGCCACTTAACCAGCCACCCATCCACCATCTTAAACATTTACTCCCTCCTCATCCATAGAAACATAGAAGATAGCAGCAGGAGTAGGCCAATCGGCCCCTCGAGTCTGATCCGCCATTTAATGAGATCATGACTGATCATGTAAATTCAGTACCCTGTCCCTGCTTTTTCCCCATAGCCCTAGATCACTTTAGCCTTAAGAAATATATCTAACTCCTTCTTGAATATATTTAATGAATTGGCCACAACTGCCTTCTGTGGTAGAGAATTCCACAGGTTCACCACTCTCTGGGTGAAGAAATTCCTCCTCATCTCCGTCCTAAATGGCTTACCCCTTATCTTTAGACTGTAACCCCTGGTTCTGGACTCCCCCGCCATCGGGAACATCATTCCTGCATCTAGTCTGTCTAGCCCTGTTAGAATTTTATAAGTTTCAATGAGATCCCCTCTCATTCTTCTAAACTCCAGCCCAATCGACATCATTCCTGCCAACCCAGGTATCAACCTGGTGAATCTTCGCTGCACTCCCTCCATGGCAAGAACATCCTTCCTCAGATAAGGTGACCAAAATTGCACACAATACTCAAGGTGTGGTCTCACCAAGGCCCTGTACAACTGCAGCAAGATATCCTTGCTCCTGTACTCAAATCCTTTTGCTATGAAGGACAACGTAGCATTTGCCTTCTTAAGTGCCTGCTGCACCTGCATGCTTACCTTTAGCAACTGGTGCACAAGGACACCCAGGTCTCGTTGCACTTCCCCTTCTCCCAATCTATTGCTGTTCAGATAATAATCTGCCTTCCTGTTTTTGCCACCAAAGTGGATAGCCTCGCATTTATCCACATTATATTGCATCTGCCATGCATCTGCCCAATCAGCCAACCTGTCAAATCATACTGGAGTTTCTCGGCATCCTCCTCACAGCACACACGCCCACCCAGCTTTGTGTCGTCTGCAAACTTGGAGATATTACATCTAGTTCCCTCGTCTAGATCATTAATATATATTGTGAATAGCTGGGGTCCTAGCACCGATCCCTGCGGTACCCCACTAGTCACTGCCTGCCACTCGGAAAAAGAGCCGTTTATTCCAACTCTTTGCTTCCTGTCTGCCAACCAGTTCTCTATCCAAGTCAGTACCGTACCCCCCAATCCCACGTGCTTTAACTTTACACGCTAATCTCTTATCCAGCGCACTGTGGCGTCATGGCACAGAATGTCCTCTGGGCGGGGTGCTTCAATGTCCATCACCAAGTGTGGCTCGGTTGTGGCTCGTGTTTATTCTCTCACTGCCGTGAGCCAGTCTGGCTGCTATGTCCCTCAGGACTCAGGCAGCTCGGTCAATCATGGTACTATTGAGTCACTGAGGACACCCCTTCATCGTGTCCTGTGCCCCTACCACCGTGCTAAATGGGATAGATTAAGAACACATCTAGCAGCTCAAAACTGGGCATCCATGAGGCGCTGGGCCCATCAGCAGCAACAGAATTTTATTCCACCATAATCTGTAACCTCATGGCCCGGCATATCCCTCATTCTACCATTACCATCAAACCAGCCCTGGTTCAATAAGGAGTGTTGAAGAGCATGCCAGGAGCTGCACCAAGTGTATCTGAAAACACAGGACTATATGCATGCTAAATAGCGAAAGCAGCATTTTATAGACAGAGCTAAGCGATCCGCACCCAATGGATCAGATCAAAGCTCTGCAGTCCTGCCACATCCAGTCGTGAATGGTGATGGACAATTAACAACTAACGGGAGGAGGAGGCTCCTTGAACATCCCCATCCTCAACGATGGCAGAGCACAATACGTGAGTGCAAAAGACAAGGCTGAAGCCTTCGCAACCATCTTTAGCCACGAGTGCCAAGTGGATGATGCATTACAGCTCCTGAGGTCCCACCATCACAGAAGCCAGTCTTCAACCAATTTGCTTCACTGACATGATATCAAGAACGGTAGAGTGCACTGGATACAGCAAAGGCTCTGGGACCCGACAACATCCCCGATACAGAGCTGAAGACCTCTGCTCCAGAAATAGCTGCACCTCTAGCCCAGCTGTTCCAGTACTGGCTTCTACCCGACAAAGTGGTAAATTGCCCAGGTATGTCCAGTCCACATAAAGCTGGACTAATCCAACAGCCAGTTACCACCCCATTAACCACCTCTCCATCATCAGCAAAGTGATGGAAGCTGTCGTCGACAATGCTATCAAGCGGCACTAACTCACAAATAACCTCCTCACCGATGCCCAGTTTGGTTTCCGCCAGGGCCTCTTGGCTCCTGACCTCATTACAACCTTGGTCCAAACATGGACAAAAGAGCTGAGTTCCAGAGGTGAGGTGAGAGTGACTGTCCTCGACATCAAGGCAGCATTTGTCCGAGTGTGGCACCAAGGAGCCCTAATAAAACTGAAATCAATGGGGATCAGGGGAAAACTCTCCACTGGATGGTGTCATATCTAGCACAAAGGAAGATGGTTGTGGTTATTGGAGGCCAATCATCTCAGACCCAGGTCATCGCTGCAGCAGTTACTCAGGACAGTGTCCTAGGCCCAACATCTTAGCTGCTTTGTTAATGACCTTCAGAAGTGGGGATGTTCGATACTGATTGCACAGTGTCAAGTTACATTCGCAATTCATCAGATAATGAGGCAGTCTGTGTCCAGCATGACCTGGACAACATTCAGGTTGGGGATGATAAGTGGCAAGTAACATTTGTGCCACACAAGTGCCAGACAATGACCATCTCCAACAAGAGAGAGTCTAACCACCACCCCATGACAGTCAATGGCATTACCATTGTTGAATTCCCCACCATCAACATCCTGGGGGTCACCATTGACCAGGAACTTAACTAGACCAGCCAAATAAATATTGTGGCTACAAGAGCTAGTCAGACACTGGGTAGTCTGCGTAAGTGACTCACCACCTCCTGACTCCCCAAAGCCTTTTCACTCCCTACAAGGCACAAGTCAGGAGTGCGATGGAATATTCTCCACTTGCCTGGACAGTTGCAGCTCCATCAATACTCACGAAGCTCGACAGAATCCAGGGGAAAGCCGGCCACTTAACCATCCACCCATCCACCATCTTAAACATTTACTCCCTCCTCATCCATAGAAACATAGAAGATAGCAGCAGGAGCAGGCCATTCGGCCCCTCGAGTCTGCTCCGCCATTTAATGAGATCATGACTGATCATGTAAATTCAGTACCCTGTCCCTGCTTTTTCCCCATATCCCTAGATCACTTTAGCCTTAAGAAATATATCTAACTCCTTCTTGAATATATTTAATGAATTGGCCACAACTGCCTTCTGTGGTAGAGAATTCCACAGGTTCACCACTCTCTGGGTGAAGAAATTCCTCCTCATCTCCGTCCTAAATGGCTTACCCCTTATCTTTAGACTGTAACCCCTGGTTCTGGACTCCCCCGCCATCGGGAACATCATTCCTGCATCTAGTCTGTCTAGCCCTGTTAGAATTTTATAAGTTTCAATGAGATCCCCTCTCATTCTTCTAAACTCCAGCCCAATTGACATCATTCTTGCCAACCCAGGTATCAACCTGGTGAATCTTTGCTGCACTCCCTCCATGGCAAGAACATCCTTCCTCAGATAAGGTGACCAAAATTGCACACAATACTCAAGGTGTGGTCTCACCAAGGCCCTGTACAACTGCAGCAAGATATCCTTGCTCCTGTACTCAAATCCTTTTGCTATGAAGGACAACGTAGCATTTGCCTTCTTAAGTGCCTGCTGCACCTGCATGCTTACCTTTAGCAACTGGTGCACAAGGACACCCAGGTCTCGTTGCACTTCCCCTTCTCCCAATCTATTGCTGTTCAGATAATAATCTGCCTTCCTGTTTTTGCCACCAAAGTGGATAGCCTCGCATTTATCCACATTATATTGCATCTGCCATGCATCTGCCCAATCAGCCAACCTGTCAAATCATACTGGAGTTTCTCGGCATCCTCCTCACAGCACACACGCCCACCCAGCTTTGTGTCGTCTGCAAACTTGGAGATATTACATCTAGTTCCCTCGTCTAGATCATTAATATATATTGTGAATAGCTGGGGTCCTAGCACCGATCCCTGCGGTACCCCACTAGTCACTGCCTGCCACTCGGAAAAAGAGCCGTTTATTCCAACTCTTTGCTTCCTGTCTGCCAACCAGTTCTCTATCCAAGTCAGTACCGTACCCCCCAATCCCACGTGCTTTAACTTTACACGCTAATCTCTTATCCAGCGCACTGTGGCGTCATGGCACAGAATGTCCTCTGGGCGGGGGACTTCAATGTCCATCACCAAGTGTGGCTCGGTAGTGGCTCGTGTTTATTCTCTCACTGCCGTGAGCCAGTCTGGCTGCTATGTCCTTCAGGACTCAGGCAGCTCGGTCAATCATGGTACTATTGAGTCACTGAGGACACCCCTTCATCGTGTTCTGTGCCCCTACCACCGTGCTAAATGGGATAGATTAAGAACACATCTAGCAGCTCAAAACTGGGCATCCATGAGGCGCTGGGCCCATCAGCAGCAACAGAATTTTATTCCACCATAATCTGTAACCTCATGGCCCGGCATATCCCTCATTCTACCATTACCATCAAACCAGCCCTGGTTCAATAAGGAGTGTTGAAGAGCATGCCAGGAGCTGCACCAAGTGTATCTGAAGACACAGGACTATATGCATGCTAAATAGCGAAAGCAGCATTTTATAGACAGAGCTAAGCGATCCGCACCCAATGGATCAGATCAAAGCTCTGCAGTCCTGCCACATCCAGTCGTGAATGGTGATGGACAATTAACAACTAACGGGAGGAGGAGGCTCCTTGAACATCCCCATCCTCAACGATGGCAGAGCACAGTACGTGAGTGCAAAAGACAAGGCTGAAGCCTTCGCAACCATCTTTAGCCACGAGTGCCAAGTGGATGATGCATTACAGCTCCTGAGGTCCCACCATCACAGAAGCCAGTCTTCAACCAATTTGCTTCACTGACATGATATCAAGAACGGTAGAGTGCACTGGATACAGCAAAGGCTCTGGGACCCGACAACATCCCCGATACAGAGCTGAAGACCTCTGCTCCAGAAATAGCTGCACCTCTAGCCCAGCTGTTCCAGTACTGGCTTCTACCCGACAAAGTGGTAAATTGCCCAGGTATGTCCAGTCCACATAAAGCTGGACTAATCCAACAGCCAGTTACCACCCCATTAACCACCTCTCCATCATCAGCAAAGTGATGGAAGCTGTCGTCGACAATGCTATTAAGCGGCACTAACTCACAAACAACCTCCTCACCGATGCCCAGTTTGGTTTCCGCCAGGGCCTCTTGGCTCCTGACCTCATTACAACCTTGGTCCCAACATGGACAAAAGAGCTGAGTTCCAGAGGTGAGGTGAGAGTGACTGTCCTCGACATCAAGGCAGCGTTTGTCCGAGTGTGGCACCAAGGAGCCCTAATAAAACTGAAATCAATGGGGATCAGGGGAAAACTCTCCACTGGATGGTGTCATATCTAGCACAAAGGAAGATGGTTGTGGTTATTGGAGGCCAATCATCTCAGACCCAGGTCATCGCTGCAGCAGTTACTCAGGACAGTGTCCTAGGCCCAACATCTTAGCTGTTTTGTTAATGACCTTCAGAAGTGGGGTTGTTCGATACTGATTGCACAGTGTCAAGTTACATTCGCAATTCATCAGATAATGAGGCAGTCTGTGTCCAGCACGACCTGGACAACATTCAGGTTGGGGATGATAAGTGGCAAGTAACATTTGTGCCACACAAGTGCCAGACAATGACCATCTCCAACAAGAGAGAGTCTAACCACCGCCCCATGACAATCAATGGCATTACCATTGTTGAATTCCTCACCATCAACATCCTGGGGGTCACCATTGACCAGGAACTTAACTAGACCAGCGAAATAAATATTGTGGCTACAAGAGCTAGTCAGACACTGGGTAGTCTGCGTAAGTGACTCACCACCTCCTGACTCCCCAAAGCCTTTTCAGTCCCTACAAGGCACAAGTCAGGAGTGCGATGGAATATTCTCCACTTGCCTGGACAGTTGCAGCTCCATCAATACTCACGAAGCTCGACAGAATCCAGGGGAAAGCCGGCCACTTAACCAGCCACCCATCCACCATCTTAAACATTTACTCCCTCCTCATCCATAGAAACATAGAAGATAGCAGCAGGAGTAGGCCAATCGGCCCCTCGAGTCTGATCCGCCATTTAATGAGATCATGACTGATCATGTAAATTCAGTACCCTGTCCCTGCTTTTTCCCCATATCCCTAGATCACTTTAGCCTTAAGAAATATGTCTAACTCCTTCTTGAATATATTTAATGAATTGGCCACAACTGCCTTCTGTGGTAGAGAATTCCACAGGTTCACCACTCTCTGGGTGAAGAAATTCCTCCTCATCTCCGTCCTAAATGGCTTACCCCTTATCTTTAGACTGTAACCCCTGGTTCTGGACTCCCCCGCCATCGGGAACATCATTCCTGCATCTAGTCTGTCTAGCCCTGTTAGAATTTTATAAGTTTCAATGAGATCCCCTCTCATTCTTCTAAACTCCAGCCCAATCGACATCATTCCTGCCAACCCAGGTATCAACCTGGTGAATCTTCGCTGCACTCCCTCCATGGCAAGAACACCCTTCCTCAGATAAGGTGACCAAAATTGCACACAATACTCAAGGTGTGGTCTCACCAAGGCCCTGTACAACTGCAGCAAGATATCCTTGCTCCTGTACTCAAATCCTTTTGCTATGAAGGACAACGTAGCATTTGCCTTCTTAAGTGCCTGCTGCACCTGCATGCTTACCTTTAGCAACTGGTGCACAAGGACACCCAGGTCTCGTTGCACTTCCCCTTCTCCCAATCTATTGCTGTTCAGATAATAATCTGCCTTCCTGTTTTTGCCACCAAAGTGGATAGCCTCGCATTTATCCACATTATATTGCATCTGCCATGCATCTGCCCAATCAGCCAACCTGTCAAATCATACTGGAGTTTCTCGGCATCCTCCTCACAGCACACACGCCCACCCAGCTTTGTGTCGTCTGCAAACTTGGAGATATTACATCTAGTTCCCTCGTCTAGATCATTAATATATATTGTGAATAGCTGGGGTCCTAGCACCGATCCCTGCGGTACCCCACTAGTCACTGCCTGCCACTCGGAAAAAGAGCCGTTTATTCCAACTCTTTGCTTCCTGTCTGCCAACCAGTTCTCTATCCAAGTCAGTACCGTACCCCCCAATCCCACGTGCTTTAACTTTACACGCTAATCTCTTATCCAGCGCACTGTGGCGTCATGGCACAGAATGTCCTCTGGGCGGGGGACTTCAATGTCCATCACCAAGTGTGGCTCGGTTGTGGCTCGTGTTTATTCTCTCACTGCCGTGAGCCAGTCTGGCTGCTATGTCCTTCAGGACTCAGGCAGCTCGGTCAATCATGGTACTATTGAGTCACTGAGGACACCCCTTCATCGTGTCCTGTGCCCCTACCACCGTGCTAAATGGGATAGATTAAGAACACATCTAGCAGCTCAAAACTGGGCATCCATGAGGCGCTGGGCCCATCAGCAGCAACAGAATTTTATTCCACCATAATCTGTAACCTCATGGCCCGGCATATCCCTCATTCTACCATTACCATCAAACCAGCCCTGGTTCAATAAGGAGTGTTGAAGAGCATGCCAGGAGCTGCACCAAGTGTATCTGAAAACACAGGACTATATGCATGCTAAATAGCGAAAGCAGCATTTTATAGACAGAGCTAAGCGATCCGCACCCAATGGATCAGATCAAAGCTCTGCAGTCCTGCCACATCCAGTCGTGAATGGTGATGGACAATTAACAACTAACGGGAGGATGTGGTAAACCACTTTTATCGTTCACTATCGTTACACTATGGTTATCACTGTTTATATCGTTACACTATGGTTATCACTGTTTACACTGTTGTGTCACTGCACAAGGTCACCTCTTGTCGCGCTGTTATACCTGGGCTGACCACAGCTGACTCCGCCCATCGCTCCGCCTGCTTGCCCAGGTATAAAGGTGGTCGACTGGCTGGTATTCCTCCTTGTTGGACCCGATCGCCCACGAGGGTGGGCTCTGTTATTTAGCCAATAAAAGCCTATAGTTACTATCTTAACTCGTCGCTTTTCATTGGATGAATTGATAGGTATATCAATTTTATTGGCTAAAATTTGAAATGAGTGGATCGGAGCTGCAAAACGACCAGCCAAACAGCCAGCTACAACAGCCACAGCAGCCGGCCTGGCTGCGAGCCTTCCGACCGCCGTACCTGGATCTAAACCCACAGGCAGCGAACTCAGCCCTCGACTTCAAACACTGGCTGAGCTGTTTCGAATCCTACCTGGGAGAATCCGGCGTGCCTCCGGGATCCAAACTAAGAGTTCTGACCGCCCAAGTGAGCCCTAAAGTATTTGCATTCATCCAGGACCTTACTACATACGAGGACGCCCTCAACCTGCTGAAAGAGCAGTACCGGAGCCCGGTAAACTCTATGTATGCCAGACATCTCCTAAGATCCCGCTCGCAACAGCCAGGAGAGTCTGTAGATGAATTTTTACGGGCGCTACAAACACTCGGCAGGGACTGTGACTTTAAAGCTGTAACGGCTGCAGAAAATACTGAAGGGAATATCCGCGATGCCTTCGTGAAAGGCCTTCGGTCCGACTACTCACGGCAAAGACTGCTCGAATCAAAGGACCTCGACCTGAATACAACTGCAGCCCTCGCTCACTCTCTGGAAGTGGCCCATCGGGACCTCGAGGCGTACTCCAGGTACTGTGCTGCGCGACCCTGTGACTCCGGCCCGACCCCGGCCGCAATACCCCTTGCACCGCCGCCTCTGGGACCTACCTCAGCGTCGGCGTCCCAGAACCGATCGGGACCGCCACCCCCCGGTACCGGCTGCGACATTGGAGCCCCGCGATCGGGCCGCCGGCTGCTTCTTCTGTGGCCAGGCGAAACACCCGAGGACGCGCTGCCCTGCAAGAAACGCGACTTGCTCTGATTGCCACAAGAAAGGCCACTTCGCGAAGGCCTGCAGGGGGAGAGCCACAGACGCCAGCAGTGCCTCATGCGAGTTGTGGGGGCGGCCATCTTTCATCAAGGCCACAGATGCCAGTATCCCCTCGTGTGAGTCGTGGGGGCAGCCATCTTTGATCAAGGCCACCGACGCCAGCAATGCCTCATGTGAATTGTGGGGGCAGCCATCTTCTCCGCCATTTTATTCAACGTCGTGGGCGCCGCCATTTTGCCCACCACACTCGACCGCCACCTTGTCTCCAGACCCGACCACCGCCTCACCCGCAGACTACAGCAGCTCGCTCAGCCATACACTAGCCTCCGTCACACTGGACCAAGCTCGCCCGCATCACCTGTCCAAGTCCATGATGGACATCAAAGTAAACGGCCACGCCACGACCTGCCTGTTCGACAGCGGAAGCACGGAGAGTTTCATCCATCCAGACACGGTGAGCCACTACTCCCTCACTGTCCGGCCAACGCGCAACCGGATCTCGATGGCGTCGAGGTCCCATTCTAGAGACATCAGCGGCTACTGTGCTGTGACCCTGTTGGTTAGGGGCACGGAGTATAAAAATTTTAAACTCCTCGTCCTGCCCCAGCTCTGCGCTGCCGTCCTACTAGGGCTGGACTTCCAATCCCACCTTCAAAGTGTCACTTTGGCATACGGTGGACCCCTCCCTCCACTCACAGTCGACAACCATCAGCCTTTAAACCGCCCACCGCGTACCACCTGCGGCCTATCCACCCTCAAGGTCCCGCCCCCCTCCCTGTTCGCTAACCTCACCCGCGACTGTAAACCCGTCGCCACCAAGAGCAGGCGGTACAACGCCGGGGACAGGGCTTTTATTAGCTCTGAGGTGCAGCGTCTCCTGAAGGAGGGCATCATCGAGAGGAGCAACAGCCCCTGGCGTGCCCAGGTCGTAGTCATTAAGACCGGCAATAAAAACCGCCTGGTCATCGACTACAGCCAAACCATAAACCGGTACACCCAGCTGGACGCATACCCCCTTCCCCGCATAGCTGATATGGTCAATCAGATTGCACAGTACCGGGTATTCTCCACCATCGACCTTAAGTCGGCCTATCACCAACTCCCTATCCGCCCAGAGGACTGCCAGTATACCGCCTTCGAGGCGAATGGCCGCCTCTACCACTTCCTTAGGGTTTCCTTCGGCGTCACCAACGGGGTTTCGGTCTTCCAAAGGGAGATGGACCGGATGGTTGACCAGAACGGGCTGCAGGCCACGTTCCCTTATCTAGATAACGTCACCATCTGCGGCCGCGACCGGCAGGACCACGATGTTAATCTGGAGAAATTCCTCCGTACGGCCGAACGGCTGAACCTCACTTACAATAAGGAGAAATGCGTGTTTAACACCTCGCGTCTCGCCATCCTCGGCTGCGTAGTAGGGAACGGAGTCATCGGCCCCGACCCCGAAAGAATGCACCCCGTCTTGGAGCTTCCCCTCCCCCACTGTCCAAAGGCGCTGAAGAGAACCCTGTGGCTCTTCGCCTACTATGCCCAATGGGTGCCGAATTATGCGGACAAAGCCAGACCCCTCATGAAGTCAACCTCCTTCCCCCTGACGGCAGAAGCGTGCGCAGCCTTCTCCCTCATAAAGGGAGACATTACTAAGGCCACAATGCACGCGGTGGATGAGTCCATCCCTTTCCAAGTGGAGAGCGATGCATCCGACTTCGCCCTAGCAGCAACCCTTAACCAGGCGGGGAGAACTGTGGCCTTCTTCTCAAGGACCCTCCAGGGCCCTGAGATCCGACACTCTTCGGTCGAGAAGGAGGCCCAGGCGATCGTGGAGGCAGTAAGACGCTGGAGGCATTACCTGGCAGGCAAACGATTTACCCTCCTCACCGACCAGCGTTCGGTCGCTTTTATGTTTAATAACAAGCTGAGGGGCAAAATCAAGAACGACAAGACCTTGAGGTGGAGAATCGAGCTCTCCACCTATGATTATGATATCTTGTAACGGCCGGGTAAACTGAACGAACCCCCAGATGCTCTATCACGAAGTACATGCGCCAACGCGCAAATTGATAGACTGCAGACCCTCCACAACGACCTCTGCCACCCCGGGGTCACCAGACTTTACCACTTCATTAAGGCCCGCAACCTGCCCTACTCCATCGAGGAGGTCAGGACCATGACCAGGAACTGCCAAACCTGTGCCGAGTGCAAACCGCATTTCTTTAGGCCGGACAGAGCAAGCCTGATCAAGGCCACCCGCCCCTTCGAGCGCTTGAGCATCGATTTTAAGGGGCCCCTCCCGTCCTCTGACCGTAATGTGTACTTCCTCAACATCATTGATGAGTACTCCCGTTTCCCCTTTGTCTTCCCCTGCCCAGACATGACCAGTACCACGGTCATCAAATGCCTGAACGACCTCTTCGCCTTGTTCGGGTTCCCGAACTATATACATAGCGACCGGGGCTCATCCTTCATGAGCGAGGAACTTCGCCAGTTCCTACTAGCGAGAGGCATTGCTGCAAGCAGGACCACCAGCTACAACCCCCGAGGGAACGGCCAGGTGGAAAGAGAGAACGCGACTGTCTGGAAGGCCGTTCTCTTAGCCTTAAAGTCTAAGGGCCTGCCAACCTCTCGCTGGCAGGAAGTCCTCCCGGCAGCGCTGCATTCCATCCGGTCACTGCTTTGCACGGCCATTAACGCCACCCCCCATGAACGAATGTTTGTTTTCCCCAGGAAGTCGACTACGGGAACCTCGCTACCAACATGGCTGACTTCTCCGGGGCCCGTCTTGCTGCGAAAGCACGTGAGGGCCCATAAAACGGACCCCCTGGTCGAGAGGGTGGACCTCCTGCACGCCAACCCCCAGTACGCCTATGTGGCATACCCAGACGGGCGGGAGGACATAGTCTCCTTACGAGACCTTGCACCCTCGGGCACCCCTGAGACACCACCGTTACCCCCCACCTCCCCAAATCCAGCCCAGGTAGACGGCATGCCGGAACCCCACGAGCCTTCGCCGACCACGCGGACACCAGCATTAACATCGGATACTGCATCACCGCCGCCGCTGCTGCGCCGATCAGAAAGACTTACGAGGCCTCCGGACAGACTGACATACCCGAACTGGTAGTACACTTCACCCCACCGGACTCAAATCTAAACAAGGGGTGAATGTGGTAAACCACTTTTATCGTTCAATATCGTTACACTATGGTTATCACTGTTTATATCGTTACACTATGGTTATCACTGTTTACACTGTTGTGTCACTACACAAGGTCACCTCTTCTCACGCTGTTATACCTGGGCTGACCACAGCTGACTCCGCCCATGGCTCCGCCTGCTTGCCCAGGTATAAAGGTGGTCGACTGGCTGGTATTCGTCCTTGTTGGACCCGATCGCCCACGAGGGTGGGCTCTGTTATTTAGCCAATAAAAACCTATAGTTACTATCTTAACTCGTCGCTTTTCATTGGATGAATTGATAGGTATATCAGAGGAGGAGGCTCCTTGAACATCCCCATCCTCAACGATGGCAGAGCACAGTACGTGAGTGCAAAAGACAAGGCTGAAGCCTTCGCAACCATCTTTAGCCACGAGTGCCAAGTGGATGATGCATTACAGCTCCCGAGGTCCCACCATCACAGAAGCCAGTCTTCAACCAATTCGCTTCACTGACATGATATCAAGAACGGTAGAGCTCACTGGATACAGCAAAGGCTCTGGGACCCGACAACATCCCCGGTACAGAGCTGAAGACCTCTGCTTCAGAAATAGCTGCACCTCTAGTCCAGCTGTTCCAGTACTGGCTTCTACCCGACAAAGTGGTAAATTGCCCAGGTATGTCCAGTCCACATAAAGCTGGACTAATCCAACAGCCAGTTACCACCCCATTAACCTCCTCTCCATCATCAGCAAAGTGATGGAAGCTGTCATCGACAATGCTATCAAGCGGCACTAACTCACAAATAACCTCCTCACCGATGCCCAGTTTGGTTTCCGCCAGGACCTCTTGGCTCCTGACCTCATTACAACCTTGGTCCAAACATGGACAAAAGAGCTGAATTCCAGAGGTGAGGTGAGAGTGACTGTCCTCGACATCAAGGCAGCATTTGTCCGAGTGTGGCACCAAGGAGCCCTAATAAAACTGAAATCAATGGGGATCAGGGGAAAACTCTCCACTGGATGGTGTCATATCTAGCACAAAGGAAGATGGTTGTGGTTATTGGAGGCCAATCATCTCAGACCCAGGTCATCGCTGCAGCAGTTACTCAGGACAGTGTCCTAGGCTCAACATCTTAGCTGCTTTGTTAATGACCTTCAGAAGTGGGGATGTTCGCTACTGATTGCACAGTGTCAAGTTACATTCGCAATTCATCAGATAATGAGGCAGTCTGTGTCCAGCACGACCTGGACAACATTCAGGTTGGGGATGATAAGTGGCAAGTAACATTTGTGCCACACAAGTGCCAGACAATGACCATCTCCAACAAGAGAGAGTCTAACCACCACCCCATGACAATCAATGGCATTACCATTGTTGAATTCCCCACCATCAACATCCTGGGGGTCACCATTGACCAGGAACTTAACTAGATCAGCCAAATAAATATTGTGGCTACAAGAGCTAGTCAGACACTGGGTAGTCTGCGTAAGTGACTCACCACCTCCTGACTCCCCAAAGCCTTTTCACTCCCTACAAGGCACAAGTCAGGAGTGCGATGGAATATTCTCCACTTGCCTGGACAGTTGCAGCTCCATCAATACTCACGAAGCTCGACAGAATCCAGGGGAAAGCAGGCCGCTTAATCAGCCACCCATCCACCATCTTAAACATTTACTCCCTCCTCATCCATAGAAATATAGAAGATAGCAGCAGGAGTAGGCATTTCGGCCCCACGAGTCTGCTCCGCCATTTAATGAGATCATGGCTGATCATCCAAATTCAGTACCCTGTCCCTGCTTTTTCCCCATATCCCTTGATCCCTTTAGCCTTAAGAAATATATCTAACTCCTTCTTGAATATATTTAATGAATTGGCCTCAACTGCCTTCTGTGGTAGAGAATTCCACAGGTTCACCACTCTCTGGGTGAAGAAATTCCTCCTCATCTCAGTACTAAATGGCTTACCCCTTATCTTTAGACTGTAACACCTGGTTCTGGACTCCCCCGCCATCGGGAACATCCTTCCTGCATCTAGTCTGTCTAGCCCTGTTAGAATTTTATAAGTTTCAATGAGATCCCCTCTCATTCTTCTAAACTCCAGCCCAATCGACATCATTCCTGCTATCCCAGGTATCAATCTGGTGAATCTTCGCTGCACTCCCTCCATGGCAAGAACATCCTTCCTCAGATAAGGTGACCAAAATTGCACACAATACTCAAGGTGTGGTCTCACCAAGGCCCTGTACAACTGCAGCAAGACATTCTTGCTCCTGTACTCAAATCCTTTTGCTATGAAGGCCAACGTAGCATTTGCCTTTTTAAGTGCCTGCTGCACCTGCATGCTTACCTTTAGCAACTGGTGCACAAGGACACCCAGGTCTCGTTGCACTTCCCCTTCTCCCAATCTATTGCTGTTCAGATAATAATCTGCCTTCCTGTTTTTGCCATCAAAGTGGATAACCTCGCACTTATCCACATTATATTGCATCTGCCATGCATCTGCCCAATCAGCCAACCTGTCAAATCATACTGGAGTTTCTCGGCATCCTCCTCACAGCGCACACACCCACCCAGCTTTGTGTCATCTGCAAACTTGGAGATATTACATTTAGTTCCCTCGTCTAGATCATTAACATATATTGTGAATAGCTGGGGTCCTAGCACCGATCCCTGCGGTACCCCACTAGTCACTGCCTGCCACTCGGAAAAAGAGCCGTTTATTCCAACTCTTTGCCTCCTGTCTGCCAACCAGTTCTCTATCCAAGTCAGTACCTTACCCCCAATCCCATGTGCTTTAACTTTACACGCTAATCTCTTATCCAGCGCACTGTGGCGTCATGGCACAGAATGTCCTCTGGGCGGGGGACTTCAATGTCCATCACCAAGTGTGGCTCGGTAGTGGCTCGTGTTTATTCTCTCACTACCTGCCGTGAGCCAGTCTGGCTGCTATGTCCTTCAGGACTCAGGCAGCTCGGTCAATCATGGTACTATTGAGTCACTGAGGACACCCCTTCATCGTGTCCTGTGGCCCTACCACTGTGCTAAATGGGATAGATTAAGAACACGTCTAGCAGCTCAAAACTGGGCATCCATGAGGCGCTGGGCCCATCAGCAGCAACAGAATTTTATTCCACCATAATCTGTAACCTCATGGCCTGGCATATCCCTCATTCTACCATTACCATCAAACCAGCCCTGGTTGAATAAGGAGTGTTGAAGAGCATGCCAGGAGCTGCACCAGGTGTACCTGAAAATCAGAAACCAACTTGGTGAAGTTACAACACAGGACTATATGCATGTTGAACAGCAGAAGCAGCATGCTATAGACAGAGCTAAGCGATCCCACACCCAATCAATCAGATCAAAGCTCTGCAGTCCTGCCACATCCAGTCGTGAATGGTGATGGACAATTAACAACTAACGGGAGGAGGAGGCTCCTTGAACATCCCCATCCTCAACAATGGCGGAGCACAGCACGTGAGTGCAAAAGACAAGGCTGAAGCCTTCGCAACCATCTTCAGTCACAACTGCCAAGTGGATGATGCATCTCGGCCTGCTCCTGAGGTCCCCACCTTCACTGAAGCCAGTCTTCAGCCAATTCACTTCACTCCACATGATATCAAGAACAGTAGAGCGCACTGGAGACAGCAAAGACTGTGGGCCCCGGCAACATCCCAGCTGCAGAGCTGAAGACCTGTGCTCCAGAACTAGCTGCACCTCTAGCCAAGCTGATCCAGTACTGGCATCTACCCGACAACTTTACAATTCGTCAGAAAATAAAGCAGTCATGCAGCAAGACCTGGGCAATGTTCAGGTCGGGGATGATATGTGGCAAGTAACATTTGTACCACACAAGCACCAGACAATGATCATCGCCAACAAGAGAGAGTCTAACCAGCTCCCCGTGACGTTCAATGGCATTACCATCGTTGAATCCCCCACCATCAAATCCTGGGGTTCACCATTTACCAGACACTTAACTAGACCAGCCACTTAAATACTGTGGCTGCAAGAACTAGGCAGATGCTGGGTATTTAGCGGCGAGTGTCTCACCTCCTGACTTCCCAAACCTTTCCACCACCTACAAAGCACAAGTCAGGAGTGTGATGGAATACTCTCCATGTCCTTGGATGAGTGCAGCTCCAACAACACTCAAAAACCTCAACACCATCCAGGACAAAGCAGCCTGCTTGATTGGCATCCCACCCACCACCTTAAGCATTTACTGCCTCCTCCACCGGCACACTGTGGCTGCAGTGTGTTCAATCTACAAGATGCACTGCAGCAACTCAGCAAGGCTTCCACGACAGCACCTCCCAAACCTGCGGCCTCTATCACCCCAAAGGACAAGGGCAGCAGGTGCATGGGAACACCTCCACCTCCAAGTTCCCCTCCAAGTCTCACAGAATTCTGGAACTCCCTACCTAACAGCACTATGGGAGAACCTTCACAACACTGATTGCAGCGGTTCAAGAAGGCGGCTCACCACCACCTTCTCAAGGGTAACTAGGGATGGGCAATAAATGCTGGCCTTGCGAGTGATGCCCACATCCCGAGAATGAATAAATTAGAATTAAAAACGTGTCTTTTATATGTTGTGTTTCTTGTTTTTCTTAATTGTAACTTAATTTTGCTTTAACCTTTTCCCGTTCTCGTGTCCTCTTTTTCTATTTACTTTTTTAGCCTCCACAGTCATTCTATTCCTAAGTCCCAGAGATTTGTTCCAACAAATTTGCCTTCGGCCTCAATCACGCTCTGCTTCTACTGGGTCTGGGCCCTCCACCTGGGTTCACAATTACAAAAAATAAACAGCAGAAAAGTCTGTAAACTAAGGGAAGGAATCAAAGGAAGACCAGTCAGGTCAACCCGAGTTTTTGATACAGGAGATGGTAAAGGGATGTTCTGCTGCTGATGGGAGAAAAAGACGCAAGGGCAGTGCTGGTGACATTAGAGCAGATCCTCCTCCCACTCATGAAGTGCCAGAGACTGGATTCTACATCAGTCGAATGAAGCTTTCCATGGCTATGGAAATGTCATCTAAGTACTTCAGAGGGACAGGGCCTTGTGTCCCCAATCTGGCCCAGCATTAACAGGAATGGTGACTAACAGAGCCAGAAGTTACCACTTGTGTCTCCAAAGAGTTATGGGTGAGGTAAAAGAGGAGAAAATGTTCTCTATAAATTTCCCCACTGATTCAGCGTTGGCCAGTGTCTGTACATTGGTCAGCTCTGTACCATCAGCCTCTGGAGAGGAAACATAACAATAAACTGAACTTAAACAAATTGGATGTTAGAAACAAATGGCGCGATTCACTGTAAGCCCAGCTAATGGGGCCAACCCACTCCATAATCAGCAGTGGGAAAGTGAAAGTGGGAAATGTTGATACTCCTATTCAGTCCATGGCACAGCACATTCGTGCTTGTGTCCCGGTTATTACAGATTAGTATCTTCCTTCATTTTTTCCTTCCTTCCTGCAGGATCAAATTTAATCTGTCTATAATTCAGATCTTCCCATTAATCAATAGTTCAGTGTTATTTGTCTTTGTCCTGTTTGGTTTCCAATACCTTTGTAACAGGCCTCAATATGTGTTAATCTGGAATTGACTGTTACTCCTCTGGAGCTGGAGGCACTCAGGATTAATTGTGGACACAAACATTTCTGACACATGTATCTGGTATGAATACACCATGATCTGAGGAACCTCATTTTGTTCAGAATCCAGCTCCTCAAAGCTTTACATTTTCTGATTCTTTCCTTCACCATCTCTTGTGTCGAGTGACTGACTGTCTTTTGCAGCAGAGCTGCCGTTGCCTCCCTCCACAGGGGAACTCCAGCATTTCTCGATCTTTCACAGCACAGCAACAGGTGTGGGCAAGATGGATGTTGATGAGTGTGGCTGCACATGTCCTACCTCTTTGGTGTCACTCTCTTGTCACATGTCTAGTGCTGGAAATGCGCTGTCAGGAAATGCGTGACATCTGAAGGACAGCCCTGGTTTTCAAAGCTGAGCTGAAATAAAAAAATTGAAGAGGTCAAAGGTGGGAAATTCCTTAGGCTTGCCGTCACACACCCGCAATATTCCAACTGCAACCACAAGAAAATGATAAAGTAGGATGGGTGCGGACAGGGGTTCATCTCTAGAGGTTGTTAATGTACCTGCAGAGTTAGTGTCGCACCATCCCAGGGTCAGCTCCTGTGTTTGGGATGTTTTGTGCTCTCGTGCTGATCTCTGTGAGTATGCAGAAAGTATCTGAGTTCAGGCCAGTGCTGGGTAAATGAAAGAAATAGTCAATGAAAGTATCAGTCAATCTCAGTTAATGCAGAGTAAAGCTCCCTCTACACTGTCTCATCAAACACTCACAGGGAAGGTACAGCACGGGTTAGATACAGAGTAAAGTTCCTTCTACAGTGTCCCATCAAACACTCCCAGGCCTGGTATAGCACTGGTTAGATACAGAGTAAGGCCTCCCACTTTACATTACCATCTAACACTCCCAGGCCAGGTACAGTACAACTTAGATGAAGTGTAAAGCTCTCTCTAAATTGGTTGATCACACACAGCCAACTCAGGTCCAGCATGTTTTAAATTCAGCGTACAGCTCCTCTGACACTACCCAATGAAGCACACCAGCTCAGGTACAGCATGGGATGAACTTAGAATAAAAATCCCTCTACATGTAAGTGTCAGGCAGTCCCAGGTATGATTAGGCACTTTACAGCCTTCCGTACTCAATATCGAGTTCAACAATTTCAGATCATAACCTCGGCCCCCATTGCATTTTTATTTATATTTTTTATCCACACCTTTGTTTTGGCCCCCCCCTTTTTTTTCTTTCCCACATGGCAGCTGTCTCCCATTCTGCCAACGCATTTCACACCTAATCTAGAGCCGTCTTTTGTCTCCACTAGTCCTATCACCATCTCGTCTCGTTTTGAATACCTCTTTGGGTTGAGGCGCCAAACTGGCGCCAAGATCACCTGGGCGCTGGGTTTTGCGCGGCGTTCGAAGCTGTCGCGATCGTCAGAAATTCAGTTGAAGTGCCCCTAGAGGGAGACGGGGCGAGGCTCGAGGCTCTCCGCGTCCCTCTTAGGGCGCTGAAACTGAATATCGCAGCGCAACGTGCCGCAGCGCCATAGGCTGCGACATGGCATGCTGTGGTACTGCAGGCCTTCCTCCCACTGTTAAGGGGGAGGGGCCTGCAACAGCGCGAACCCCGATCGCGAATGCCGGCAAAAGAGCCCGGCACCAAGGAGAAGTGCCGGGCTCTTGGGAAACAGCCGGCAATGCCGCAGGGGGGGGGAACAGGAGGCCGGGGACGGAGGTGCTGGCAGGCGGCCGCCGAAAAAGCGGCCGCCCTGCACCTCCACCTTAACTTGCGCCTCTGCCGGCGCAAGAAGGCCCCGTGAACCGGGCGCGGGTAGAGAACAGCGCTACAGCGGCGTTCGCTACCAAATATCGCGTTCGGGGCGCGAATGGGGCGCTGCGCACACCGATGACGTCATCGGTGGTGGCGCAGCGCAAATGGCTAACGCCACCATTAGCGCCCCTGCTGAATATCGCGGGAGGCACAGCCAGTGGCGCTGCAGCCACTGACTGCCTCTTTAGGCGCTAACAGGTGGTGCTACTCACCCAATTTTTCCCCCAATGTCTCTTCACTTCTCTTTTGTTCTCTCCCAGCCCCCAAACTGGCCTTTTAATTTGTTTCATTTCCTGTGCTTTTTCAGTCTTGACAAAGGGTTTCGACCTGAAACGTTGACTCTATTTCTCTCTCCACAGATGTTGCCTGGCCTGCTGAGTTTTTCCAGCATTTTCTGTTGTTGTTCCAGGTATGGGCTAGCTTTACATACAAGTTGAGCTCAATTGTACTTGTCGTATCAAAGGCAGTCCCTTATGGCATTTGTCGAAGAAGCACCCAGTAGATGGTTAGACTCTCACCTTGGCAAAATCCTGGACTGATGGGATCCTCAGTAAAGTTCCTCACCTTTACAATCATTGTTGGGGCTTCTTGTTTCATCCCGTCTTTGACATTGAGGGTCTTGGTCCCACCAGACCTGCTCTGTGAATCCAGCGACATTTCTCCAGTCCCAGTTAGTGTGATGATGATTTGGCTCCACTCTCTCCACCCTCCTGAGATACTCTTCACTACATGAAACATTTAATATAAAAATTAATATTAATTCTAGAATCTGTAATTGGAATACATTCGGTCTATTTTTGTTACTATGATTATATTTAATTTGAATATGTTTGTAATGAATGACATTTGGTTGAATTACTTACCTTAATATTAAATTGTTCTTTCCATTCCCCTATTTATAAGGACTAAACTCACTGGCAGTGTCAGCTGCCAAGTCCAGCTCATCCCACAGTGACCCACTGATGCTGTGTAACCAGGGGTGTAAACCTGTCTCCAGGTGACATCACAAAGGAGCCAGGAAACATGTCACAAAGCAGCCCAAGCCCCTCCCACTCAAGGTATTACAGGGTCACATGACCAGTCTCTGCTCCTGGTGTGCAGTCTCACTGGGCATGAAAGCAGGTTGTACAATCAGTCCCTTCTCCAACCCTGGATATTACAGCCTCCTTTGTGCCTTGAAACAAGCCTATTCCCTGTAACAGGAAGGGTGCCACAGGCAATAAGTGGAGGGATCTTCATGGGTATCAAGTGGTGGGATCATCGGAGCACTGGTGTGCCGTCTCACTGGGCATGAACGCAGGTTATACAATCAATCCCGTCTCCAACCCTGCTCCCATGTACTGAGATTCCAGTCAGGGAGCACAGACTCCCAAAATTACCACTGATAAATTATCCCTCCCATCTTCCAAATGTGAGGTCCCACTATTCAAAGGCCCCCATGTCTACCTCTTGCTTTATACACCAGAAAGTCTCCCTTCTCTTTATATCAGCCAGTGTGTCTCCCTCCTGCTTTGGCAGAGTGAGGCAGTTTGTGGGAATGGTGTTTGGGATGAGGCAACGATATTACATCCTCCTTTGTGCTCTGAAACAAGTCTATTCCCTGTAACAGGAAGGGCATCATAGGCAATAAGTGGAGGGATCATCATGGTATCAAGTGGTGGGATCATCGAAGGATTAATTTGAGGGTGCATCATGGACAATAATGGGGTAAAGCTCCCTCTGTACTATCCCATAAGACACTCCCAGGCCAGGTACAGCACAGTTTAGGTACAGACTATAGCTCCCTCTACACTGTCCCATCAAACACTCCCTGGGCAGGCAGAGCACGGGATAGGTACAGAGTAAAGCTTGATCTACACGATCCCATCAAACACTCCCAGAGGCAGGTGCAGCATGGGTTAGATACAGAAGAAAGCTCCATCTACAATAGCCCATCAAACATGGCCAGGCTGTGCTCCTGCTGTGCCGTCTCACTGGGCATGAACGCAGGTTGTACATTCAGCTCCGTCTCCAACCCTGCTCCCATGTACTGAGACTCCAGTCAGGGAGCACAGACTCCCAAAATTACCACTGATAAGTTATCCCTCTAATCCACGAAATGTGAGGTCCCACTATTTAATGGCCCCCATGTCTACCTCTTGCTTTATACACCAGAAAGTCTCCCCTCTCTTTATATCAGCCAGTGTGTCTCCCTTCTGCTTTGGCAGAGAGAGGCAGTTTGTGGGAATGGTGTTTGGGATGAGGCAACGATATTACATCCTCCTTTGTGCTCTGAAATAAGTCTATTCCCTGTAACAAGAAGGGTGTCATAGGCAATAAGTGGAGGGATCTTCCGGGGTATCAAGTGGTGGGATCATCGGAGCATTAATTGGAGGGTGCATCATGGACAATAATGGGGTAAAGCTCCCTCTATACTATCCCATAACACACTCCCAGGCCAGGTACAGCACAGCTTAGGTACAGAGTATAGCTCCCTCTACACTGTCCCATCAAACACTCCCTGGGCAGGCAGAGCACAAGTTAGATACAGAGTAAAGCTTGATCTACACTATCCCATCAAATACTCCCAGAGCAGGTACAGTATGGGGTTAGATAGTGAGTAATGCTCCATCTACACTTTCCCATGAAACACTCCCAGCCAGGGCAGGCCGAGCACGGGTTAGATACAGAGTGAAGCTCTCTCTAAATTGGTTGACCAAGCACAGCCAACTCAGATCCAGCATGTGTTAAATGCAGCGTGCAGCTCCTCTGAAACTATCCAATGAAGCACACCAGCTCAGGTACTGCATTGTAAGAACACAGAATAAAACTTAATCTACATGTAAGTGTCAAGCTCTCCCAGCTGAGGTATTGGCGAGCTTCACACACGGGTTAAGCTCAGGTCAACTTGTCACAGCAAAGGCTGAGCCTTATGGCAACTGTCAGACAGCTCCCAGTAGTAGCTGGTTAGACTCTCACCTCTGGAGTTCTTGGTCCCACCAGGTCTGCTCTGTGAATCCAGCGACCATTTCCAGTCCCAGTTAGTGTGATGATGATTCGACTCCTCTCTTTCCACCTTCCAGAGATTCTCTTCACTCCAAGAATCTTTTAAAATATAAGTGATTAATATTTATTCTAGAATCTGTATTTGGAATACAGTGCGACTATTTTTGTGACTATGATTATATTTAATGTGAATATAATTGCAATTGATGACATTTGGTTGAATTACTTACTTTCATATTACATTGTACTTTCCCTTCCCCCTATTTATATGGACTAAACTCACTCGCAGTGTCAGCTGCCAAGTTCAGCTCCTCCAACAGTGACTCCCACTGATCCTGTGTAATCAGGGGCGTAAACCTGTCTCCAGGTGACATCACAAAGGAGCCAGGAACTGTTGTATCCGTGTGTTAATGGAGACACGGAATGCAGGAGTTGGTTTCACAGGTGTTTACTGAACAAAGTCTGGAGGTGAACTAACAGATACAAGACACTATACCGGCTTATATAGCCCGAATGGCCATTACCAGCATTACAGTACACAGGGGGCTCTTAAAGGCACATACACCACAATTCCTCCCCTTTTAGACAACCAGTACAGAACATTTTATGTAATCATTAATTAACATGTTACAAGAACAATAATCTACACATTTGCTGCAGTTAATCAATTATAAGTCAGTCTCTCTGGAGGCTTCCTGACTCGGTCCGGATAACGCCTTGGTGGTGTCGTAGTTTCTGGTGGTGTAGTAGGTTCTTTTGGCAAGGTCGATTCGGCTTGAATGCCAGTGTCGGGTTCATCTGATTCCAGTATCACCGGATCGGAGGTAGATACTATGGGTATCTCTGCTTCATCATTAGGCGTATAGAGTTGTGGTGTAGGTTGACTCTATGATCTGGTCAGTATGGCACCTTATTATGCTTTCTCCAATGTCCACGGTATACATCAGCGGTCCTAGTCGTGTGCAAATAGTTCCAGGCTGCCATTTCTCGGTACGGTAGTTCCGGGCCAAAACTTGTTGACCTCTCTGGAAGGTTCTAGTTGGCCTTTCATTCATGCCTTGAAATTGCCGGTTCTCCACGTCCCTTCTGATGTTTGGCTTGATCAAATCCAGCCGGCATCTTAGGCTTCTATTGAAGAACATCATGGCGGGAGTTTGGTTTGTAACCACATGTGTTGCATTCCTGTATGCAAACAAGAAGTTATCTACCTTATGCTGTAGATTTATGTCTTCATTACCCATGGCCTTTATGGCCTTCTTGAAGGTCTGGACAAACCTTTCAGCCAATCCATTGGTGGCGGGATGGTATGGGGCGGACGTGTAGTGCTTAACCCCATTGTTTTTTAAGAACTTCCTGAATTCTTCGGACACAAATTGCGGTCCATTATCAGAACAGATCTGTTCAGGCAGCCCATTCCTGGCAAATATGGTCCTTAATACTGTGATGGTTTTTTCCGTGGTGGTGGAGGACATCTTTATTACCTCCGGCCACTTGGAGTGTACATCAACTGCGATTAAGAACATTGAGTCCATAAATGGACCAGCAAAGTCGATGTGTACCCTTTGCCATGGAGATGAGGGCCACTCCCATTGATGTAGAGGGGCTTGTGGTGGGGCGTTTTGGACCTTCTGGCATCCTAGGCAGCTCTTGGTCATTTCTTCGATGTCTCCATCGATACCTGGCCACCACACAAACGCTCTGGCTAGGTTCTTCATTTTCACTCCACCCAGATGCCCCTCGTGAAGCTCTTTTAGCACTTTATCCTGGAGTTTGGGTGGAATCACCACTCTGGATCCACACATCAAGGTTCCTCGGCACACTGACAGCCGTTCTCTTCTTTGCGAGAATGCTGGCAACAGTGGTTCGCCATGTGCTGGCCATCCCTTCACCGTTAAATCATAGACTCGTGAGAGAGTCGGGTCATTCTCGTTTCCTTTTCAATGGCAGAATTTGTTACTGGTAGACATTCCACTATGGTTGAGTGGAACATCTCCACTGGGTCCACTGTAGGTGCCTCTTCTACCGTTGGCAACGGTAGGCGCGATAAACCGTCAGTATTCCCATGCTGTTTTGATCCTTTGTATTCTCTGTCATATTGGTGTGCCCCTAGGAAAAGGGACCACCTCTGTAGCCTTTGCGCTGTCATAATGGGAACACCCTTTTTAGGGTTAAATATGGAGACGAGGGGTTGATGGTCAGTCAACAAGGTAAATTTTTGTCCGTGTAGGTAATGGTTGAATTTCTTAACTCCCCATACCAGGCTGAGTGCTTCCCTGTCGATCTGGGCATAGTTACGCTCAGCTGAGTTCAATGAGCGTGACGCAAAAGCTATCGGCCGCTCCGAGCCATCAGGGAATCTAAGCGATAATACCGCTCCTACGCCGTAAGGGGATGCATCGCACGCCAGTCTGATTGGCAGTGATGGGTTGTAATGAGCCAAAACTTCCTTGGACGTGATCAAGCCTTTGCATTTATGGAAGGCACGTTTACAGTCTTCGCTCCATTTCCAAATTACTCCCGTTTGTAGCAGTTCGTTAAGAGGGTGCAGAACAGTTGACAAGTTCGGTAAAAATTTATGATAGTAATTTATCAATCCCAGGAACGACCTTAATGGTGAGACATTTTCAGGTGCTGGGGCTTTTATGACCGCTTCAATTTTTTCAGGTGACTTATGCAACCCTTCCTCGTTAATTATGTGGCCACGATATGATATTTGTTTCTGGAAAAATTCGCACTTGGGGCGATTTGCTCGTAGGCCTCGTTCTCTCAGCCTAGTGAGCACCTGCTCCAAATTGGCAAGGTGCTCATTGTCGTTTTCTCCTGTTATAAGGATGTCGTCTAGGTAGCATTGAGTCCCCGGAATGCCTTGGAGCACTTGCTCCATAGCGCTTTGCCAGATAGCTGGAGCTGATGCTACTCCGAAAACCATTCGATTGTACTGGTACAGGCCTTTGTGTGTATTAATCATGAGATACTTTTTAGAGGCCTCTTCTACCTCCATCTGTAGATATGCTTGTGCCAAGTCAATTTTGGTGAAACGTTTCCCTCCGGATAGTGAGGCGAAAATATCTTCTATCCTCGGAAGAGGATACTGTACCGTGTGAAGGACCGGGTTTACAGTCACCTTGAAGTCCCCACAGATGCAAATTTTTCTCTGTTCTTCAGATTTATCATTATTTAACGTTTTCTTCATGACCAGGACGATGGGTTTTGCCCACTCGCTCCAATCTATCTTGGATAATACGCCTGCCTTTTCCAAATTCTCCAGCTCTGCCTCGACTGCTGGACGAATTGCATATGCCACCAGCCATGCTTTAAAAAACTTGGGAATTGCCGCATCTTCCACTTTTATTGAGGCGGTGACGCCTTTCAAGGTTCCTAGTTCCTGTTGAAACACTTCCTTGGCGTTGGCCAAGATGTCTTTTAATCGTTCAGGTGTGACGTCATCATCATTTTCTTTCTTACTGGTCACCGTCAGTGCCTGAATGGAGTGCCAGTCTAAACGTATCTTCCTGACCCATTCACGTCTCAACAGCAGTGGTTGGTGAGTATTTCTCTCTTTTCTATACAAGTTTGACTTCTGTGGTGTTAAATTTCTAGGGTCTCTGGTGTAGTGGGGGCAGTTGGTAAATAAAGCGCCCTAGAGTATACCTGTAACTGGGGTATTGAATACATTTTTAAATTAATTAAAGGAGTAAGTCATGGCAGGAGAGCTCAGACCCGTGTTCTGCTCCTCTTGCTCCATGTGGGAAATCAGGGACGCTGCCAGTGTCCCTGATGACCATGTGTGCGGGAAATGCATCCAGCTGCAGCTACTTGCAGACCGCATTGCGGCGCTCGAGCTGCGGGTGGATGAATTTTGGAGCATGCGCGATGCTGAGCGGCTCGTGGATAGCACGTTTAGCGAGTTATTCACGCCTCAGGGTAGGGCAGCACAGGGGGTGACCATCAGGCGGAGCAACAAAGGCAGGCAGGTAGTGCAGGGAACCCCTGCGGACATCCCCCTTTCAAACAAGTATACCGCTTTGGATACTGTTGAGGGGGATGACTCACCAGGGGAAGGCAGCAGCAGCCAACTTCCTGGCACTGGGGGTGCTCCTGCTGCCCAGGAAGGGGGGAAAAAGAGTGGGAGAGCAATAGTGGTAGGGGATTCTATAGTAAGGGGAACAGATAGGCGTTTCTGTGGCCGTAGACGTGAATCCAGGATGGTTTGTTGCCTCCCTGGTGCCAGGGTCAAGGATGTCACTGAACGGCTGCAGGACATTCTGGAGGGGGATGGTGAACAGCCAGTGGTCATGGTCCACATTGGTACCAACGACATAGGTAAAAAGAGGGATGAGGTCCTGCATCAAGAATTTAGGGAGCTAGGTATCAGATTAAAGAGCAGGACCTCAAAGGTTGTAATCTCTGGATTACTCCCAGTGCCACGTGCTAGTAAGTATAGGAATGGGAGGATAGAGCAGATGAATGCGTGGCTAAAGAGTTGATGTAGGGGGGAGGGTTTTACTTTCCTGGATCACTGGGCCTGCTTCTGGGAAAGGTGGGACTTGTACAAGTCGGACGGGTTGCACCTGAACCAGAGCGGGACAAATATCCTTGCGGGGAGGTTTGCTAGCACTGTTGGGGGGGGTTTAAACTAACTTGGCAGGGGGATGGGATACAGAGGGGAGCTGAAATAGGGGGGGATGTGCTGCCAATTATAGAGAAAAAAACAAGTCAGCTTGGTAGACGGCAAATATATAAGGGCAAGGCTGGATGGCATCTATTTTAATGCAAGGAGTCTTGCAAATAAGGTGGATGAACTGAAGGTGTTGATAAACACATGGGAGTATGATATTGTTGCTATCACGGAGACATGGTTGAGGGAGGGGCAAGACTGGCAGCTCAATATTCCGGGGTACAGAATCTTCAGGCGAGACAGAGGGGGTGGTATAAGAGGAGGGGGTGTCGCAATATTAATTAAGGAGTCAATTACTGCAGTAAGGAGGGATGATATATTAGCAGGGTCCTCTAATGAGGCCATATGGCTGGAGCTTAAAAACAAAAAGGGGGCAAGCACTTTGCTGGGAGTGTACTATAGGCCTCCAAACAGTCAGGGGGAGATAGAGGAACAGATATGCAGGCAAATCTCAGAGAAATGTGCAAATAATAGGGTAATAATAATGGGGGATTTCAACTTCCCCAATATTAACTGGGATAGTCAGAGTGTGAAAGGCTCAGAGGGTGTAGAATTCTTAAAGTGCATCCAGGAGAGCTTTTTGAGCCAGCATGTAGAAAGTCCGACAAGAGAGAGGGCGGTACTGGACCTAATTCTAGGGAATGTGGCCGGCCAAGTGGAAAAAGTGCTGGTAGGTGAGCACTTTGGTGATAGTGACCATAATATGGTAAGATTTAAGGTGGTCATGGAAAAGGACAGGGATGGGCCGGAAATAAAGGTTCTAAATTGGGGGAAGGCCGATTTTAATAGGATAAGGCAGGATCTGGCCAAAATGGACTGGGATCAGCTACTTGTAGGAAAATCCGCATCGGAGCAATGGGAGGCTTTCAGAAGGGAGATTGAGATCATACAATGGCAACATGTTCCCGTAAAGGTCAAGAGTGGTTCCAAAAACCACAGGGAACCGTGGATGTCAGGGGATATACGAGAATGGATTAGGAAAAAAAGGAGGGCTTTTGGTAGATACAAAAGGCTAAAGACGGAGGAAGCCCTAGAGGAGTACAAAAAGTGCAGGGGGATACTTAAAAAAGAAATTAGGAGATCAAGGAGGGGCCATGAAATAACACTGGCGAGCAAAATAAAGGAAAATCCGAAGATGTTTTATAAGTATATTAAGGGTAAGAGGATAACTAGAGAAAAAATAGGGCCCATTAGGGACAAAAGTGGCAATCTGTGTGTGGAGCCGGAAGATGTAGGAGGGGTTCTAAATGAATTTTTTGCATCTGTTTTCACTATGGAGAAGGACGATGTGTAGACATAGAAATAGGGCGGGGGGACTGTGATATGCTCGAACATATTAACATCGAGAGGGAGGAGGTATTGGCGGTTTTAGCCGGCCTAAAAATGGATAAATCCCCAGGTCCGGATGAAATGTATCCCAGGCTGCTGTGTGAGGCAAAGGAGGAGATTGCGGGGGCTCTAACACATATATTCAGGACCTCTCTGGCCACAGGGGATGTGCCAGAGGACTGGAGAACCGCTAATGTAGTACCACTATTCAAGAAGGGTAGTAGGGAAAAACCGGGGAACTACAGGCCAGTGAGCCTAACATCAGTGGTAGGAAAATTATTGGAAAAAATCCTGAGGGACAAAATTTGTCTCCACTTGGAGAGGCAAGGATTAATCAGGGATAGTCAACATGGCTTTGTCAAGGGAAGATCATGTCTGACTAATTTGATTGAATTTTTTGAGGGGGTGACTAGGTGTGTGGATGAGGGTAACGCAGTGGATGTGGTATACATGGATTTCAGTAAGGCCTTCGATAAAGTCCCGCACAGGAGACTGGTCAAGAAGGTAAGAGCCCATGGAATCCAGGGTGCCTTGGCACATTGGATACAAAACTGGCTTAGTGGCAGAAGGCAGAGGGTGATGGTCGAAGGTTGTTTTTGTGACTGGAAGCCTGTGGCCAGTGGGGTACCACAGGGATCGGTGCTGGGTCCCTTGCTGTTTGTGGTCTACACTAATGACTTGGATATGAATGTAAAGGGTATGATCAGTAAGTTCGCGGATGATACAAAAATTGGTAGGGTGGTAAATAGCGAGGAGGATAGCCTCAGTCTGCAGGACGATATAGATGGGTTGGTCAGATGGGCGGAACAGTGGCAAATGGAATTTAACCTGGAAAATGGCGAGGTGATGCACTTTGGGGGGACTAACAAGGCAAGGGAACACACAATGCATGGAAAGACCCTAGGCAAGATGGAGGGTCAGAGGGATTTGGGTGTGCAAGTACACAGATCCCTGAAGGCGGGGGAACAGGTGGATAAGGTGGTAAAAAAGGCATATGGGATACTTGCCTTCATTAGCCGAGGCATTGAATATAAGAGCAAGGAGGTTATGATGGAGCTGTATAAAACACTGGTCAGGCCACAGCTGGAATACTGTGTGCAGTTCTGGTCGCCACACTACAGGAAGGATGTGATCGCGTTAGAGAGGGTGCAGAGGAGGTTCACCAGGATGTTACCAGGGCTGGAGCGCTTCAGCTATGAAGAGAGACTGGGCAGATTGGGTTTGTTTTCCTTGGAGCAGAGGAGGCTGAGGGGGGACATGATTGAGGTGTACAAAATTATGAGGGGCATAGATAGGATGGATGCTGAGGAGCTTTTTCCCTTAGTAGAGGGGTCAATAACTAGGGGGCATAGATTCAAGGTAAAGGGCGGGAGGTTTAGAGGGGATTTGAGAAAGAACTTTTTCACCCAGAGGGTGGTTGGAGTCTGGAACTCACTGCCTGAAAGGGTTGTGGAGGCAGAAACCCTCACAACATTTAAGAAGCATTTGGATGAGCACTTGAAATGCCATAGCATACAAGGCTACAGGCCAAATGCTGGAATATGGGATTAGATTAGACAGGGCTTAATGGCCGGCGCGGACACGATGGGCCGAAGTGCCTCTATCCGCGCTGTATTACTCTATGACTCTATGACTCTATGACTCTATGACACAGTACGTGAGTGCAAAAGACAAGGCTGAAGCCTTCGCAACCATCTTTAGCCACGAGTGCCAAGTGGATGATGCATTACAGCTCCTGATGTCCCACCATCACAGAAGCCAGTCTTCAACCAATTCGCTTCACTGACATGATATCAAGAACGGTAGAGCGCACTGGATACAGCAAAGGCTCTGGGACCCGACAACATCCCCGATACAGAGCTGAAGACCTCTGCTCCAGAAATGGCTGCACCTCTAGCCCAGCTGTTCCAGTACTGGCTTCTACCCGACAAAGTGGTAAATTGCCCAGGTATGTCCAGTCCACATAAAGCTGGACTAATCCAACAGCCAGTTACCACCCCATTAACCACCTCTCCATCATCAGCAAAGTGATGGAAGCTGTCATCGACAATGCTATCAAGCGGCACTAACTCACAAATAACCTCCTCACCGATGTTCAGTTTGGTTTCCGCCAGGACCTCTTGGCTCCTGACCTCATTACAACCTTGGTCCAAACATGGACAAAAGAGCTGAGTTCCAGAGGTGAGGTGAGAGTGACTGTCCTCGACATCAAGGCAGCATTTGTCCGAGTGTGGCACCAAGGAGCCCTAATAAAACTGAAATCAATGGGGATCAGGGGAAAACTCTCCACTGGATGGTGTCATATCTAGCACAAAGGAAGATGGTTGTGGATATTGGAGGCCAATCATCTCAGACCCAGGTCATCGCTGCAGCAGTTACTCAGGACAGTGTCCTAGGCCCAACATCTTAGCTGCTTTGTTAATGACCTTCAGATGTGGGGATGTTCGCTACTGATTGCACAGTGTCAAGTTACATTCGCAATTCATCAGATAATGAGGCAGTCTGTGTCCAGCACGACCTGGACAACATTCAGGTTGGGGATGATAAGTGGCAAGTAACATTTGTGCCACACAAGTGCCAGACAATGACCATCTCCAACAAGAGAGAGTCTAACCACCACCCCATGACAATCAATGGCATTACCATTGTTGAATTCCCCACCATCAACATCCTGGGGGTCACCATTGACCAGGAACTTAACTAGATCAGCCAAATAAATATTGTGGCTACAAGAGCTAGTCAGACACTGGGTAGTCTGCGTAAGTGACTCACCACCTCCTGACTCCCCAAAGCCTTTTCACTCCCTACAAGGCACAAGTCAGGAGTGCGATGGAATATTCTCCACTTGCCTGGACAGTTGCAGCTCCATCAATACTCACGAAGCTCGACAGAATCCAGGGGAAAGCAGGCCGCTTAATCAGCCACCCATCCACCATCTTAAACATTTACTCCCTCCTCATCCATAGAAATATAGAAGATAGCAGCAGGAGTAGGCCATTCGGCCCCTCGAGTCTGCTCCGCCATTTAATGAGATCATGGCTGATCATCCAAATTCAGTACCCTGTCCCTGCTTTTTCCCCATATCCCTTGATCCCTTTAGCCTTAAGAAATATATCTAACTCCTTCTTGAATATATTTAATGAATTGGCCTCAACTGCCTTCTGTGGTAGAGAATTCCACAGGTTCACCACTCTCTGGGTGAAGAAATTCCTCCTCATCTCAGTACTAAATGGCTTACCCCTTATCTTTAGACTGTAACCCCTGGTTCTGGACTCCCCCGCCATCGGGAACATCCTTCCTGCATCTAGTCTGTCTAGCCCTGTTAGAATTTTATAAGTTTCAATGAGATCCCCTCTCATTCTTCTAAACTCCAGCCCAATCGACATCATTCCTGCTATCCCAGGTATCAATCTGGTGAATCTTCGCTGCACTCCCTCCATGGCAAGAGCATCCTTCCTCAGATAAGGTGACCAAAATTGCACACAATACTCAAGGTGTGGTCTCACCAAGGCCCTGTACAACTGCAGCAAGACATTCTTGCTCCTGTACTCAAATCCTTTTGCTATGAAGGCCAACGTAGCATTTGCCTTCTTAACTGCCTGCTGCACCTGCATGCTTACCTTTAGCAACTGGTGCACAAGGACACCCAGGTCTCGTTGCACTTCCCCTTCTCCCAATCTATTGCTGTTCAGATAATAATCTGCCTTCCTGTTTTTGCCATCAAAGTGGATAACCTCGCACTTATCCACATTATATTGCATCTGCCATGCATCTGCCCAATCACCCAACCTGTCAAATCATACTGGAGTTTCTCGGCATCCTCCTCACAGCGCACACGCCCACCCAGCTTTGTGTCATCTGCAAACTTGGAGATATTACATCTAGTTCCCTCGTCTAGATCATTAACATATATTGTGAATAGCTGGGGTCCTAGCACCGATCCCTGCGGTACCCCACTAGTCACTGCCTGCCACTCGGAAAAAGAGCCGTTTATTCCAACTCTTTGCTTCCTGTCTGCCAACCAGTTCTCTATCCAAGTCAGTACCTTACCCCCAATCCCATGTGCTTTAACTTTACATGCTAATCTCTTATCCAGCGCACTGTGGCGTCATGGCACAGAATGTCCTCTGGGCGGGGGACTTCAATGTCCATCACCAAGTGTGGCTCGGTTGTGGCTCGTGTTTATTCTCTCACTACCTGCCGTGAGCCAGTCTGGCTGCTATGTCCTTCAGGACTCAGGCAGCTCGGTCAATCATGGTACTATTGAGTCACTGAGGACACCCCTTCATCGTGTCCTGTGGCCCTACCACCGTGCTAAATGGGATAGATTAAGAACACGTCTAGCAGCTCAAAACTGGGCATCCATGAGGCGCTGGGCCCATCAGCAGCAACAGAATTTTATTCCACCATAATCTGTAACCTCATGGCCTGGCATATCCCTCATTCTACCATTACCATCAAACCAGCCCTGGTTGAATAAGGAGTGTTGAAGAGCATGCCAGGAGCTGCACCAGGTGTACCTGAAAATCAGAAACCAACTTGGTGAAGTTACAACACAGGACTATATGCATGTTGAACAGCAGAAGCAGCATGCTATAGACAGAGCTAAGCGATCCCACACCCAATCAATCAGATCAAAGCTCTGCAGTCCTGCCACATCCAGTCGTGAATGGTGATGGACAATTAACAACTAACGGGAGGAGGAGACTCCTTGAACATCCCCATCCTCAACAATGGCGGAGCACAGCACGTGAGTGCAAAAGACAAGGCTGAAACCTTCGCAACCATCTTCAGTCACAACTGCCAAGTGGATGATGCATCTCGGCCTGCTCCTGAGGTCCCCACCTTCACTGAAGCCAGTCTTCAGCCAATTCACTTCACTCCACATGATATCAAGAACAGTAGAGCGCACTGGAGACAGCAAAGACTGTGGGCCCCGGCAACATCCCAGCTGCAGAGCTGAAGACCTGTGCTCCAGAACTAGCTGCACCTCTAGCCAAGCTGATCCAGTACTGGCATCTACCCGACAACTTTACAATTCGTCAGAAAATAAAGCAGTCATGCAGCAAGACCTGGGCAATGTTCAGGTCGGGGATGATATGTGGCAAGTAACATTTGTACCACACAAGCACCAGACAATGATCATCGCCAACAAGAGAGAGTCTAACCAGCTCCCCGTGACGTTCAATGGCATTACCATCGTTGAATCCCCCACCATCAAATCCTGGGGTTCACCATTTACCAGACACTTAACTAGACCAGCCACTTAAATACTGTGGCTGCAAGAACTAGGCAGATGCTGGGTATTTAGCGGCGAGTGTCTCACCTCCTGACTTCCCAAACCTTTCCACCACCTACAAAGCACAAGTCAGGAGTGTGATGGAATACTCTCCATGTCCTTGGATGAGTGCAGCTCCAACAACACTCAAAAACCTCAACACCATCCAGGACAAAGCAGCCTGCTTGATTGGCATCCCATCCACCACCTTAAGCATTTACTGCCTCCTCCACCGGCACACTGTGGCTGCAGTGTGTTCAATCTACAAGATGCACTGCAGCAACTCAGCAAGGCTTCCACGACAGCACCTCCCAAACCTGCGGCCTCTATCACCTCAAAGGACAAGGGCAGCAGGTGCATGGGAACACCACCACCTCCAAGTTCCCCTCCAAGTCTCACAGAATTCTGGAACTCCCTACCTAACAGCACTATGGGAGAACCTTCACAACACGGATTGCAGCGGTTCAAGAAGGCGGCTCACCACCACCTTCTCAAGGGTAACTAGGGATGGGCAATAAATGCTGGCCTTGCGAGTGATGCCCACATCCCGAGAATGAATAAATTAGAATTAAAAACGTGTCTTTTATATATTGTGTTTCTTGTTTTTCTAAATTGTAACTTAATTTTGCTTTAACCTTTTCCCGTTCTCGTGTCCTCTTTTTCTATTTACTTTTTTAGCCTCCACAGTCATTCTATTCCTAAGTCCCAGAGATTTGTTCCAACAAATTTGCCTTCGGCCTCAATCATGCTCTGCTTCTACTGGGTCTGGGCCCTCCACCTGGGTTCACAATTACAAAAAATAAACAGCAGAAAAGTCTGTAAACTAAGGGAAGGAATCAAAGGAAGACCAGTCAGGTCAACCCGAGTTTTTGATACAGGAGATGGTAAAGGGATGTTCTGCTGCTGATGGGAGAAAAAGACGCAAGGGCAGTGCTGGTGACATTAGAGCAGATCCTCCTCCCACTCATGAAGTGCCAGAGACTGGATTCTACATCAGTCGAATGAAGCTTTCCATGGCTATGGAAATGTCATCTAAGTACTTCAGAGGGACAGGGCCTTGTGTCCCCAATCTGGCCCAGCATTAACAGGAATGGTGACTAACAGAGCCAGAAGTTACCACTTGTGTCTCCAAAGAGTTATGGGTGAGGTAAAAGAGGAGAAAATGTTCTCTATAAATTTCCCCACTGATTCAGCGTTGGCCAGTGTCTGTACATTGGTCAGCTCTGTACCATCAGCCTCTGGAGAGGAAACATAACAATAAACTGAACTTAAACAAATTGGATGTTAGAAACAAATGGCGCGATTCACTGTAAGCCCAGCTAATGGGGCCAACCCACTCCATAATCAGCAGTGGGAAAGTGAAAGTGGGAAATGTTGATACTCCTATTCAGTCCATGGCACAGCACATTCGTGCTTGTGTCCCGGTTATTACAGATTAGTATCTTCCTTCCTTCATTTTTTCCTTCCTTCCTGCAGGATCAAATTTAATCTGTCTATAATTCAGATCTTCCCATTAATCAATAGTTCAGTGTTATTTGTCTTTGTCCTGTTTGGTTTCCAATACCTTTGTAACAGGCCTCAATATGTGTTAATCTGGAATTGACTGTTACTCCTCTGGAGCTGGAGGCACTCAGGATTAATTGTGGACACAAACATTTCTGACACATGTATCTGGTATGAATACACCATGATCTGAGGAACCTCATTTTGTTCAGAATCCAGCTCCTCAAAGCTTTACATTTTCTGATTCTTTCCTTCACCATCTCTTGTGTCGAGTGACTGACTGTCTTTTGCAGCAGAGCTGCCGTTGCCTCCCTCCACAGGGGAACTCCAGCATTTCTCGATCTTTCACAGCACAGCAACAGGTGTGGGCAAGATGGATGTTGATGAGTGTGGCTGCACATGTCCTACCTCTTTGGTGTCACTCTCTTGTCACATGTCTAGTGCTGGAAATGCGCTGTCAGGAAATGCGTGACATCTGAAGGACAGCCCTGGTTTTCAAAGCTGAGCTGAAATAAAAAAATTGAAGAGGTCAAAGGTGGGAAATTCCTTAGGCTTGCCGTCACACACCCGCAATATTCCAACTGCAACCACAAGAAAATGATAAAGTAGGATGGGTGCGGACAGGGGTTCATCTCTAGAGGTTGTTAATGTACCTGCAGAGTTAGTGTCGCACCATCCCAGGGTCAGCTCCTGTGTTTGGGATGTTTTGTGCTCTCGTGCTGATCTCTGTGAGTATGCAGAAAGTATCTGAGTTCAGGCCAGTGCTGGGTAAATGAAAGAAATAGTCAATGAAAGTATCAGTCAATCTCAGTTAATGCAGAGTAAAGCTCCCTCTACACTGTCTCATCAAACACTCACAGGGAAGGTACAGCACGGGTTAGATACAGAGTAAAGTTCCTTCTACAGTGTCCCATCAAACACTCCCAGGCCTGGTATAGCACTGGTTAGATACAGAGTAAGGCCTCCCACTTTACATTACCATCTAACACTCCCAGGCCAGGTACAGTACAACTTAGATGAAGTGTAAAGCTCTCTCTAAATTGGTTGATCACACACAGCCAACTCAGGTCCAGCATGTTTTAAATTCAGCGTACAGCTCCTCTGACAGTACCCAATGAAGCACACCAGCTCAGGTACAGCATGGGATGAACTTAGAATAAAAATCCCTCTACATGTAAGTGTCAGGCAGTCCCAGGTACGATTAGGCACTTTACAGCCTTCCGTACTCAATATCGAGTTCAACAATTTCAGATCATAACCTCGGCCCCCATTGCATTTTTATTTATATTTTTTATCCACACCTTTGTTTTGGCCCCCCCCTTTTTTTTCTTTCCCACATGGCAGCTGTCTCCCATTCTGCCAACGCATTTCACACCTAATCTAGAGCCGTCTTTTGTCTCCACTAGTCCTATCACCATCTCGTCTCGTTTTGAATACCTCTTTGGGTTGAGGCGCCAAACTGGCGCCAAGTTCGCCTGGGCGCTGGGTTTTGCGCGGCGTTCGAAGCTGTAGCGATCGTCAGAAATTCAGTTGAAGTGCCCCTAGAGGGAGGCGGGGCGAGGCTCGAGGCGCTCCGCGTCACTCTTAGGGCGCTGAAACTGAATATCGCAGCGCAACGTGCCGCAGCGCCATACGCTGCGACACGGCATGCTGTGGTACTGCAGGCCTTCCTCCCACTGTTAAGGGGGAGGGGCCTGCAACAGCACGAACCCCGATCGCGAATGCCGGCAAAAGAGCCCGGCACCAAGGAGAAGTGCCGGGCTCTCGGGAAACAGCCGGCAATGCCGCAGGGGGGGGGAACAGGAGGCCGGGGACGGAGGTGCTGGCAGGCGGTCGCCGAAAAAGCGGCCGCCCCGCACCTCCACCTTAACTTGCGCCTCTGCCGGCGCAAGAAGGCCCTGTGAACCGGGCGCGGGTAGAGAACAGCGCTACAGCGGCGTTCGCTACCAAATATCGCGTTCGGGGCGCGAATGGGGCGCTGCGCACACCGATGACGTCATCGGTGGTGGCGCAGCGCAAATGGCTAACGCCACCATTAGCGCCCCTGCTGAATATCGCGGGAGGCGCAGCCAGTGGCGCTACAGCCACTGACTGCCTCTTTAGGCGCTAACAGGTGGTGCTACTCACCCAATTTTTCCCTCAATGTCTCTTCACTTCTCTTTTGTTCTCTCCCAGCCCCCAAACTGGCCTTTTAATTTGTTTCATTTCCTGTGCTTTTTCAGTCTTGACAAAGGGTTTCGACCTGAAACGTTGACTCTATTTCTCTCTCCACAGATGTTGCCTGGCCTGCTGAGTTTTTCCAGCATTTTCTGTTGTTGTTCCAGGTATGGGCTAGCTTTACAAACAAGTTGAGCTCAATTGTACTTGTCGTATCAAAGGCAGTCCCTTATGGCATTTGTCGAAGAAGCACCCAGTAGGTGGTTAGACTCTCACCTTGGCAAAATCCTGGACTGATGGGATCATCAGTAAAGTTCCTCACCTTTACAATCATTGTTGGGGCTTCTTGTTTCATCCCGTCTTTGACATTGAGGGTCTTGGTCCCACCAGACCTGCTCTGTGAATCCAGCGACAGTTCTCCAGTCCCAGTTAGTGTGATGATGATTTGGCTCCACTCTCTCCACCCTCCTGAGATACTCTTCACTACATGAAACATTTAATATAAAAATTAATATTAATTCTAGAATCTGTAATTGGAATACATTCGGTCTATTTTTGTTACTATGATTATATTTAATTTGAATATGTTTGTAATGAATGACATTTGGTTGAATTACTTACCTTAAAATTAAATTGTTCTTTCCTTTCCCCTATTTATAAGGACTAAACTCACTGGCAGTGCCAGCTGCCAAGTCCAGCTCATCCCACAGTGACTCCCACTGATGCTCTGTAACCAGGGGTGTAAACCTGTCTCCAGGTGACATCACAAAGGAGCCAGGAAACATGTCACAAAGCAGCCCAAGCCCCTCCCACTCAAGGTATTACAGGGTCACATGACCAGTCTCTGCTCCTGGTGTGCAGTCTCACTGGGCATGAAAGCAGGTTGTACAATCAGTCCCTTCTCCAACCCTGGATATTACAGCCTCCTTTGTGCCTTGAAACAAGCCTATTCCCTGTAACAGGATGGGTGCCACAGGCAATAAGTGGAGGGATCTTCATGGGTATCAAGTGGTGGGATCATCGGAGCACTGGTGTGCAGTCTCACTGGGCATGAACGCAGGTTATACAATCAATCCCGTCTCCAACCCTGCTCCCATGTACTGAGATTCCAGTCAGGGAGCACAGACTCCCAAAATTACCACTGATAAATTATCCCTCCCATCTTCCAAATGTGAGGTCCCACTATTCAAAGGCCCCCATGTCTACCTCTTGCTTTATACACCAGAAAGTCTCCCTTCTCTTTATATCAGCCAGTGTGTCTCCCTCCTGCTTTGGCAGAGTGAGGCAGTTTGTGGGAATGGTGTTTGGGATGAGGCAACGATATTACATCCTCCTTTGTGCTCTGAAACAAGTCTATTCCCTGTAACAGGAAGGGCATCATAGGCAATAAGTGGAGGGATTTTCAGGGTATCAAGTGGTGGGATCATCGAAGGATTAATTTGAGGGCGCATCATGGACAATAATGGGGTAAAGCTCCCTCTGTACTATCCCATAAGACACTCCCAGGCCAGGTACAGCACAGTTTAGGTACAGACTATAGCTCCCTCTACACTGTCCCATCAAACACTCCCTGGGCAGGCAGAGCACAGGTTAGATACAGAGTAAAGCTTGATCTACACTATCCCATCAAACACTCCCAGAGCAGGTACAGTATGGGGTTAGATAGTGAGTAATGCTCCATCTACACTTTCCCATGAAACACTCCCAGCCAGGGCAGGCCGAGCACGGGTTAGATACAGAGTGAAGCTCTCTCTAAATTGGTTGACCAAGCACAGCCAACTCAGATCCAGCATGTGTTAAATGCAGCGTGCAGCTCCTCTGAAACTATCCAATGAAGCACACCAGCTCAGGTACTGCATTGTAAGAACACAGAATAAAACTTCATCTACATGTAAGTGTCAAGCACTCCCAGCTGAGGTATTGGCGAGCTTCACACACGGGTTAAGCTCAGGTCAACTTGTCACAGCAAAGGCTGAGCCTTATGGCAACTGTCAGACAGCTCCCAGTAGTAGCTGGTTAGACTCTCACCTCTGGAGTTCTTGGTCCCACCAGGTCTGCTCTGTGAATCCAGCGACCATTTCCAGTCCCAGTTAGTGTGATGATGATTCGACTCCTCTCTTTCCACCTTCCAGAGATTCTCTTCACTCCAAGAATCTTTTAAAATATAAGTGATTAATATTTATTCTAGAATCTGTATTTGGAATACAGTGCGACTATTTTTGTGACTGTGATTATATTTAATGTGAATATAATTGCAATTGATGACATTTGGTTGAATTACTTACTTTCATATTACATTGTACTTTCCCTTCCCCCTATTTATATGGACTAAACTCACTCGCAGTGTCAGCTGCCAAGTTCAGCTCCTCCAACAGTGACTCCCACTGATCCTGTGTAATCAGGGGCGTAAACCTGTCTCCAGGTGACATCACAAAGGAGCCAGGAACTGTTGTATCCGTGTGTTAATGGAGACACGGAATGCAGGAGTTGGTTTCACAGGTGTTTACTGAACAAAGCCTGGAGGTGAACTAACAGATACAAGAAACTATACAGGCTTATATAGCCCGAGTGGCCATTACCGGCATTACAGTACACAGGGCGCTCTTAAAGGCACATACGCCACAATTCCTCCCCTTTTAGACAACCAGTACAGAACATTTTAAGTAATCATTAATTAACATGTTACAAGACCAATAATCTACACATTTGCTGCAGTTAATCAATTATAAGTCAGTCTCTCTGGAGGCTTCCTGACTCTGTCCGGATAACGCCTTGGTGGTGTAGTAGTTTCTGGTGGTGTAGTAGGTTCTTTTGGCAAAGTCGATTCGGCTTGAATGCTAGTGTCGGGTTCATCTGGTTCCAGTATCACCGGATCGGAGGTAGATGCTATGGGTATCTCTGCTTCATCATTAGGCATATAGAGTTGTGGTGTAGGTTGTCCCTTTTCGGATGACTCTATGATCTGGTCAGCATGGCACCTTATTATGCTTTCTCCAATGTCCACGGTATACATCAGCGGTCCTAGTCGTGTGCAAATAGTTCCAGGCTGCCATTTCTCGGTACAGTAGTCCCGGGCCAAAACTTGTTGACCTATCTGGAAGGTTCTAGTTGGCCTTTCATTCATGCCTTTAAATTGCTGGTTCTCCACGTCCCTTCTGATGTTTGGCTTGATCAAATCCAGCCGGCATCTTAGGCTTCTACTGAATAACATCATGGCGGGAGTTTGGTTTGTAACCACGTGTTGCATTCCTGTATGCAAACAAGAAGTTATCTACCTTATGCTGTAGATTTATGTCTTCATTACCCATGGCCTTTATGGCCTTCTTGAAGGTCTGGACAAACCTTTCAGCCAATCCATTGGTGGCGGGATGGTATGGGGCGGACGTGTAGTGCTTAACCCCATTGTTTTTTAAGAACTTCCTGAATTCTTCGGACACAAATTGCGGTCCATTATCAGAACAGATCTGTTCAGGCAGCCCATTTCTGGCAAATATGGTCCTTAATACTGTGATGGTTTTTTCCGTGGTGGTGGAGGACATCTTTATTACCTCCGGCCACTTGGAGTGTGCATCAACCGCGATTAAGAACATTGAGTCCATAAATGGACCAGCAAAGTCGATGTGTACCCTTTGCCATGGAGATGAGGGCCACTCCCATTGATGTAGAGGGGCTTGTGGTGGGGCGTTTTGGACCTTCTGGCATCCTAGGCAGCTCTTGGTCATTTCTTCGATGTCTCCATCGATACCTGGCTACCACACAAACGCTCTGGCTCGGTTCTTCATTTTCACTCCACCCAGATGCCCCTCGTGAAGCTCTTTTAGCACTTTATCCTGGAGTTTGGGTGGAATCACCACTCTGGATCCACACATCAAGGTTCCTCGGCACACTGACAGCTGTTCTCTTCTTTGCGAGAATGCTGGCAACAGTGGTTCGCCATGTGCTGGCCATTCCTTCACCGTTAAATCGTAGACTCGTGAGAGAGTCGGGTCATTTCTTGTTTTCTTTTCAATGGCAGAATTTGTTACTGGTAGACATTCCACTATGGTTGAGTGGAACATCTCCACTGGGTCCACTGTAGGTGCCTCTTCTACCGTTGGCAACGGTAGGCACGATAAACCGTCAGCATTCCCATGCTGTTTTGATCCTTTGTATTCTATGTCACATTGGTGTGCCCCTAGGAAAAGGGACCACCTCTGTAGCCTTTGCGCTGTCATAATGGGAACACCCTTTTTAGGGTTAAATATGGAGACGAGGGGTTGATGGTCAGTCAACAGGGTAAATTTTTGTCCGTGTAGGTAATGGTTGAATTTCTTAACTCCCCATACCAGGCTGAGTGCTTCCCTGTCGATCTGGGCATAGTTACGCTCAGCTGAGTTCAATGAGCGTGACGCAAAAGCTATCGGCCGCTCCGAGCCATCAGGGAATCTATGCGATAATACCGCTCCTACGCCGTAAGGGGATGCATCGCACGCCACTCTGATTGGCAGTGATGGGTTGTAATGAGCCAAAACTTCCTTGGACGTGATCAAGCCTTTGCATTTATGGAAGGCACGTTTACAGTCTTCGCTCCATTTCCAAATTACTCCCGTTTGTAGCAGTTCGTTAAGAGGGTGCAGAACAGTTGACAAGTTCGGTAAAAATTTATGATAGTAATTTATCAATCCCAGGAACGACCTTAATTGTGAGACATTTTCAGGTGCTGGGGCTTTTATGACCGCTTCAATTTTTTCAGGTGACTTATGCAACCCTTCCTCGTTAATTATGTGGCCACAATATGATATTTGTTTCTGGAAAAATTCGCACTTGGGGCGATTTGCTCGTAGGCCCCGTTCTCTCAGCCTAGTGAGCACCTGCTCCAAATTGGCAAGGTGCTCATTGTCGTTTTCTCCTGTTATAAGGATGTCGTCTAGGTAGCATTGAGTCCCCGGAATCCCTTGGAGGACTTGCTCCATAGCTCTTTGCCAGATAGCTGGAGCTGATGCTACTCCGAAAACCAGTCGATTGTACTGGTACAGGCCTTTGTGTGTATTAATCGTGAGATACTTTTTAGAAGCCTCTTCAACCTCCATCTGTAGATATGCTTGTGCCAAGTCAATTTTGGTGAAACGTTTCCCTCCGGATAGTGAGGCGAAAATATCTTCTATCCTCGGAAGAGGATATTGTACCGTGTGAAGGACCGGGTTTACAGTCACCTTGAAGTCCCCACAGATGCGAATTTTTCTCTGTTCTTCAGATTTATCATTATTTAACGTTTTCTTCATGACCGGGACGATGGGTGTTGCCCACTCGCTCCAATCTATCTTGGATAATACGCCTGCCTTTTCCAAATTCTCCAGCTCTGCCTTGACTGCTGGATGAATTGCGTATGGCACCGGCCTTGCCTTAAAAAACTTGGGAATTGCCGCATCTTCCACTTTTATTGAGGTGGTGACGCCTTTCAAGGTTCCTAGTTCCTGTTGAAACACTTCCTTGGCGTTGGCCAAGATGTCTTTTAATCGTTCAGGTATGACATCATCATCATTTTTTTTCTTACTGGTCACCGTCAGTGCCTGAATGGAGTGCCAGTCTAAACGTATCTTCCTCATCCATTCATGTCTCAACAGCGGTGGACCACCATAGAGTCATAGAGTCATAGAGTTATACAGCACAGAAAGAGGCCCTTCGGCCCATCGTGTCTGCGCCGTCCATCAATCCCTGTCCAGTCTAATCCCATTTTCCAGCATTTGGTCCATAGCCTTGTATGCAATGGCATTTCAAGTGCTCATCCAAATGCTTCTTGAATGTATAAATACAACTTCTGTATTTCCTTGCCGTTGTATACAACAGGCACCCTTATTTTCCCTTTTGGGTATACGTTCTGCCCCGTATATGTTTTCAAGATAATGGATGTGTCTTTCAGAGGTATATGCGGAAATAGCCGCTCGTAATCCCGTCGACTTATGACGGTCAGAGCTGATCCTGTATCTAGCTCCATTTTAACTGGGGACCCTGCTATCGTGAGGGTAGCCCAAATGGTCTGGTAATCTTCTTTGGCAATTACATTGTGTAATTTGAGACACCTTAGTCTCTTGTTTCCGGAGTCGCTATCGCTCTTCTGGTATTCGGAGCTACTGTCCGTCATCATTTGTACCTTTCTGTACTTTTCCTTATTGATTTTTTTCCTGTCCGTGGATTTTTTTTTTCCAGATCAGCATACACGTGCAATGTGTCCAATCTTTCCGCATTTCCTGCATGTTTTGTCCTTGAACCAGCAGTCCCTCTGGTCATGGGTGGATCTGCCGCAGCGATAACATCTCTCGAAACCCTGTGTCATTTCATGGGTGCCGAAGTCCTGTGGCTTTTGCTGTATCTCTGCAGCTCCTCTTGCGGCTGCTTCGTATGATACAGCCACACTGAAAGCCTTGTCCAGTGTCAAATCTTTCTCAGAAAGTAGCCTTTTCTGTGTTCCTTCACTTAGGAGACCGCAGACGAATTTGTCTCGAAGAGAATCTGCCAGTCCTGCTCCGAATTGGCAGTGCTTTGACAGCTTCCTTAATTCGGTGAGGTAATCAGCGTTACTTTCACTCTTGTGCTGATTCCTCCTGAAGAATTTGAATCGTTCCGCTATCAGCAGCAGTGTTGGGTTTAAGTGCTCCTGTAGGGTATCAACAATCTCCTTAAAATTCTTGTCCCTCGGTTTGGCTGGAGTGATTAAGTTTCATAACAGCCCGTATGTCCTTGCGCCCATTAGATTTAGAAGTACTGATGCCTTTTTATCATCCTCTATTTCATTTGCTGTGCAATATACCTCCACTCTTTCCACATATGTGGTCCAATCCTCTATATCGCTATCGAAAGCAGTAATATTGCCAGTCGTAGGCATCCTGAAAAAAAAACGGCGCCTCCCGCGCTTTCCTTTCTTCCCCGCAGAAAAAAATGGTGCCTCCCGCGCTTTCCCACCGCTGCCGCTGCTGACAACGCTGTTCTCCGCGGTTTTTATTTACACAGGTATTTTTTTTTAATAGGTGGAGACTTGTTCCCGCCGGACTCTCTGGGACTTTTCCCTCCCTCTGCTTGGTCCGAACGCCGACCTGTGTTGCAGCGCCGGCCGTCTCCCGAGTGCTCCACCCTCTGTCTCTGTTTGCCTCCGCCTTCGCTGCTCGGCCCCGCTACAGAGCCAGCCGATGGAGCCCCAGCCCGCCGCCCAGGAAGGATTATTGCAGTACCTGCCACCAGCTCGGCTAGCTGGTGAAACCAGAGTTTTTTTTTTCTTTCTTGTTTTTCTTCGACTTTCGTCTGAGGAATCGATCTCCTTGAGGTGCTGCCGAATTGCAGGTAAGTCCGTTTCCAATTCGTCGCCACTGTTGTATCCGTGTGTTAATGGAGACACGGAATGCAGGAGTTGGTTTCACAGGTGTTTACTGAACAAAGTCTGGAGGTGAACTAACAGATACAAGACACTATACAGGCTTATATAGCCCAAATGGCCATTACCGGCATTACAGTACACAGGGGGCTCTTAAAGGCACATACACCACAGGAACCATGTCACAAATCAGCCCAGGCCCCTCCCACTCAAGGTATAACAGGGTCACATGACCAGGCTCTGCTCCTGGTCTGCAGTCTCACTGGGCATGAACACAGGTTTTACAATCAGTCCCATCTCCAACCTTGCTCCCAGGTACTGAGACTCCGAATAGGGAGAACAGACTTCCAAAATTACCACTGATAAATTATAACTCCCAATCTTCAAATGTGAGGTCCCACTATTCAATGGCTCTTGCTTTATACACCAGAAAGTCTCCCCTCTCTTTATATCAGCCATTGTGTCTCCCTCCTGCTTTGGCAGAGAGAGGCAGTTTGTGAAAATGGTGTTTGGGATGAAGCAAGGATATCACAACCTCCTCTGTGCTCTGAAACAAGTCTATTCCCTGTTAGAGGAATAGTGTCAGAAGCAATAAGTGGAGGGGCCTTCAGGGTATCAAAGAGAGGGACCATCAGAGCATTAATTGGAGGGTGCATCATGGGCAATAATGGGGTAAAGCATCCTCTGTACTAACCCATCAAACACTCCCAGGCAGGATATGATGTTTAATCAGTTGGTCACACCGCAGGTAAAGGCTGCACAGGCAGGAAGGGAATGGGTGACCACCAGGCAGAGTATTAGGCACAAGCAGGTAGTGCAGGGGTCCCCTGTGGCCATCCCCCTCTCAAACAGATATACCACTTTGGATATTGTTGAGGGAGATGAATGAGAGGTGATCTTATTGAAACATATAAGATTGTGAAGGGGCTTGATCGGGTGGATGCGGTGAGGATGTTCCCAATGATGGGTGAAACTAGAACTAGGGGGCATAATCTTAGAATAAGGGGCTGCTCTTTCAAAACTGAGATGAGGAGAAACTTCTTCACTCAGAGGGTAGTAGGTCTGTGGAATTTGCTGCCCCAGAAAGCTGTGGAAGCTACATCATTAAATACATTTAAAACAGAAATAGACAGTTTCCTAGAAGTAAAGGGAATTAGGGGTTACGGGGAGCGGGCAGGAAATTGGACATGAGTCTAGGTTCGGAACGGTCATGGCCCTGTGGGTAGCAGAGCGGGCCCAGGGGCCGTGTAGCCTGGTTCTGCTCCTACTTCTTGTGTTCTAATTCTGTGTTAGATTTCAGGAGATGTTCTATTCCTGTTCCTGGCTGGGGTGGAGATCACCTTTTACAGAAGGTAAGTACTGTAGAAAATATAGGGACAGAGTGATCTCCTGGACGAGTTTCGATCACCTAGATGGGTCGGAGAGGAATTTCCCAAATTTTTTCTCCCAAATTGGCCATTGGGTTTTTTATCTGTTTTTTTGCCTCTCCCAGGAGATCACATGGGTTCGGGTGGGCTGTAGAGTGATAGTAGATTTGAGGTTAGGATCAGATCAGCCATGATCTTATTGAATGGTGGAGCAGGCTCGAGGGGCCGATTGGCCTACTCCTGCTCCTATTTCTTATGTTCTTATGTTCTTATGGCTTATCGGGGGAAGGCAGCAGCAGCCAATGTCCTGGCACCATGGGTGGTTCTGCTGCACAGGACGGGAGGAAAAAGAGCGGGAGAGCTATAGTGATAGGGGATTCTATTGTAAGGGGAATAGATAGGAGTTTCTGTGGCCGCAAACGAGACTCCAGGATGGTATGTTGCCTCCCTGGTGCAAGGGTCAAGGATGTCTCGGAGTGGCTGCAGGGCATTCTGAAGGGGGAAGGTGAAAAGCCAGTTGTCGTGGTGCATGTAGGTACCAACAATATAGGTAAAAACCGGGATGAGGTCCTAAAAGCAGAATATAGGGAGTTAGGAGGTAAATTAAAAAATAGGACCTCAAAGGTAGTAATCTCAGGATTGCTACCTGTGCCACCTGCTAGTCATAGTAGAAATAGAAGGATATTTCAGATGAATACATGGCTAGAGGAATGGTGGAAGGGGGAGGGATTCAAATTCCTGGGACATTGGAACCGGTTCTGGGGGAGGTGGGACCAGTACAAACTGGACGGTTTGCACCTGGGCAGGACCGGGACCGATGTCCTAGGGGGAGTGTTTGCTAGTGCTGTTGGGGAAGGTTTAAACTAAAATGGCAGGGGGATGGGAACCTGTGCAGGGAGACAGAGGAAAGGGAAGCAAGGATAGAAGCAAAAGACAGGAAGGAGAAAAGCAAAACTGGCAGTCAGAGAAATCAAAGGTGTAAATCAAACATGGCCACAGTAAATAATAATTCTAAAAGGTCTAAGAGTGTTAAAAAAACAAGCCTGAAGGCTTTGTGTCTTAATGCGAGGAGCATTCGTAATAAGGTGGATGAATTAGCTGCGCAAATAGATGGAAAAGGATATGATATAATTGGGATTATGGAGACATGGCTCCAGGGTGACCAAGGCTGGGAATTCAACATCCAGGGTTATTCAATATTCTGGAAAGACAGGCAAAAAGGAAAAGGAGGTGGGGTAGCATTGCTGGTTAAAGAGGAGATTAACATAATAGTAAGGAAGGATATTAACTCTGATGATGTGGAATCCGTATGGGTAGAGCTGAGAAATGCCAAGGGGCAGAAAATATTAGTGGGAGTTGTATATAGACCCCCAAACAGTAATACTGAGGTTGGGGATGGCATTAAATGGGAAATTAGAGATGCATGCAATAAGAACACAGCAGTTATCATGGGTGACTTTAATCTACATATAGATTGGGCTAACCAAATTAGTAACAATACTATGGAGGAGGAATTCCTAGTGTGTATACGGGATGGTTTCTTGGACCAATATGTCGAGGAACCAACTAGACATCAGGCCATCTTAGACTGGGTATTATGTAATGAGAAAGGATTAATTAGCAATCTTGTTGTGCGAGGCCCCTTGGGGCGGAGCGATCATAATATGATCGAATTCTTCATTAAGATGGAGAGTGAAGTAGTTGACTCAGAGACTGGGGTCCTGAATTTAAATAAAGGAAACTACGATGGTATGAGGCGCGGGTTGGCTAGGATGGATTGGGGAATGTTACTTAAAGGATTGACGGTGGATAGGCAATGGCAAACATTTAAAGATCGCATGGATGAACTACAGAATTTGTTCAGCCCTGTTTGGCATAAAAATAAAACAAAAAAGGTGACTCAACCGTGGCTAACAAGGGAAATTAGGGATAGCATAAGATCCAAGGAGAGGACATATAAATTGGCCAGAAAAAGCAGCAAACCTGAGGATTGGGAGCAGTTTAGGATTCAGCAAAGGAGGACAAAGGGATTAATTAAAAGGGGGAAAATAGAGTATGAGAGTAAGCTTGCAGGGAACATAAAAATTGACTGTAAAAGCTTCTATACATATGTGAAGAGAAAAAGATTGGTGAAGTCAAGCGTAGGTCCCTTGTAGACAGAATCAGGGGAATTTATAATGGGGAACAAAGAAATGGCTGACCACTTAAATACATACTTTGGTTCTGTCTTCACAAAGGAGGACACAAATAACCTCCCAGAGATGTCGGGGAACATAGGATCTAATGGGAGGGAGGAACTGAAAGAAATCAGTATTTGTATGGAAATGGTGTTAGGGAAATTGACGGGATTGAAGGCCGATAAATCCCCAGGGCCTAATAATCTACATCCTAGGGTACTTAAGGAAGTGGCCCTAGAAATAGTAGATGCATTGCTGGTCATCTTCCAAAATTCTATAGATTCTGGAACAGTTCCCATGGATTGTAGGGTAGCTAATGTAACCCCACTATTTAAAAAAGCTGGTAGAGAGAAAACGGGGAATTATAGACCGGTAAGCCTGACATCGGTAGTGGGGAAAATGTTAGAGTCCATTATAAAAGATGTAATAGCAGAGCACTTGGAAAACAGTGACAGGATCGGACAAAGTCAACATGGATTTGCAAAAGGTAAATCGTGCTTGACTAATCTGCTGGAATTTTTTGAGGATGTAACTGGTAGAATAGATAAGGGAGAACCACTGCATGTGGTGTATTTGGACTTTCAGAAGGCTTTTAATAAGGTCGTGCATAAGAGATTAGCGTGCAAAGTTAAAGCACATGGGACTGGGGGTAAGGTACTGACTTGGATAGAGAACTGGTTGGCAGACAGGAAGCAAAGAGTTGGAATAAACGGGTCTTTTTCCAAGTGGCAGGCAGTGACTAGTGGGGTACCGCAGGGATCGGTGCTAGGACCCCAGTTATTCACAATATATATTAGTGATCTAGACGAGGGAACTAGATGTAATATCTCCAAGTTTGCAGATGACACAAAGGTGGGTGGGCGTGTGTGCTGTGAGGAGGATGCCAAGAAACTCCAGTATGATTTGGACAGGTTGGGTGATTGGGCAGATGCATGACAGATGCAGTATAATGTGGATAAATGAGAGGTTATCCACTTTGGTGGCAAAAACAGAAAGGCAGATTATTATCTGAACGGCAATAGATTGGGAAAAGGGGAAGTGCAACGAGACCTGGGTGTCCTTGTGCACCAGTCGCTGAAGGTAAGCATGCAGGTGCAGCAGGTGGTTAAGAAGGCAAATGGCCTTCGTAGCAAGAGGGTTCGAGTACAGTAACAAGGATGTCTTGCTGCAGTTGTACAGGGCCTTGGTGAGACCACACCTTGAGTATTGTGTGCAGTTTTGGTCGCCTTATCTGAGGAAGGATGTTCTTGCCATGGAGGGAGTGCAGCAAAGATTCACCAGGCTGATACCTGGAATGGCAGGAATGACAATGATGTAGTAAAACTCACTACGCACTTGGTTTGAGCATAAAGCAAGGCTTTAATCAACTTATTTCAGAACATGGAGGTCTAGTTGTATCCACTAGCTCCCTTGTCTTTACAAAACGTCCCTGGCAAGCTGGGGCCAGCGCCCGAGTATTTATACTCCTTGGATGGCGCCATCAGCTGGCCGTCCAGTGTTATTTCATAGTTAGTTTCTCGATGATGAGATTTATGACAGACGTATGAAGAGAGATTGGGTCGATTGGGCTTGTACTCGCTGGAGTTTAGAAGAATCACAGAATCACAGAAACCCCACAGTGCAGATCGAGGCCATTTCGGCCCATCGAGCCTGCACCGACACATATCCCACCCGATCCCCGTAACCCCCACACCAACACATATCCCACCCTATCCCTGTAACCCCATGTATTTAATCCCCCTAACACTAAGGGTCAATTTATCATAGCCAATCAACCTAACCCGCACATCTTTGGACTGTGGGAGGAAACCGGAGCACCCGGAGAAAACCCACGCAAACACGGGGAGAATGTGCAAACTCCACACAGACAGTCGCCCGAGGTCGGATTCGAACCCGGGTCTCTGGCGCTGTGAGGCAACAGTGCTAACCACAATGCCACCGTGAGAGGGGATCTCATTGAAACTTATAAAATTCTAACAGGACTAGACAGACTAGATGCAGGAAGGATGTTCCCGATGGCGGGGGAGTCCAGAACCAGGGGTCACAGTCTAAGGATAAGGGGTAAGCCATTTAGGACTGAGATGAGGAGGAATTTCTTCACCCAGAGAGTGGTGAACCTGTGTAATTCTCTACCACACAAGGCAGTTGAGGCCAATTCATTAATTATATTCAAGAAGGAGTTAGATATATTTCTTAAGGCTGAAGGGATCAAGGGATATGGGGAAAAAGCAGGGACAGGGTACTGAGTTTGGATGATCAGCCATGATCTCATTAATTGGCAGAATAGGCTCGAGGGGCCTACTCCTGCTCCTATCTTCTATGTTTCTATGTAACACAAGTTAGATACAGAGTAAAGCTCCCTCTACACTATCTCATCAAACACTCCCAAGGCAGGTACAGCATGAGTGAGATACAAAGTGTTGGCGTATGGAACTCGGTTAATTCAGCTTCTGAAAGGTGTTCATGTTTAGTTCATTGAATATAGGGAAAAAAGGTGGACGGCATCATTTGAGAGAGAGAGAGATAGAGTGAGAGAGAGAGATACAGATTTCACTTAGCAACTGCTGGTGTTCGCAACCAACCAGCCTTGGATATGTTTATTTATGGTAAGAATGTCTAGAAACTAGAAGGGTTAGGCTTACCACAGCAAGGCCATGGTATTTTTGTGTGCATCATGTTGAAGAAAATGTAGCCTTGAATCTCTGGACTATGCTGTAGCCAGAGACTAGCATATTATGCAATGCCAGTTCCAGTTTGATAAGAAAACAATGTATAAATATAAACTTTTTCATTTGTTCAAGCAGCTCGAGACAGGACCCATGCCTAAGTTCGTACACTCTATCTGTGACAATACTCAGGTTGTAAATTGCTTTTAATACTGAAGTTAAAGAATAAAATGATTATAACCAGATGACTGAATTTGTTACTACTCAAGTGCACAACAAAATGTGTTTTATAACAATATTTACTTTGACATTTGTGCTTTCAGTGTTCGACAGCATTGAGGTGCTGCAAACTCTGACAATCACTGCACAGAGGTGCACGGCTGCACCCAGGCTCTCCCATGACTCTCTCCATATGCTTATGGAGGGAGTCACAGCACACCGGGAGGTTCTCTTCCCTTCCAAAGTCGGAAGAGACCTCCCCAGGAGATCAACACAGCCTAGTTGCACATTGCATAGGAGGACACAAGCAGGAGCGTCATCAGGAGGACCAGGCTGCAGTGGCGCAAACCTTTCAATGATGTCAGTAAATCACAAAACGTTACTGCAAAGGCACACTCAACCTCATCCTGTTGTGCCACTCATTACATCCCCATCACTCTGCCTTCCCTACCCTACTGCTGCACATCATTACTCACACCAACTTACCTTGCACCTCCACCCGTCCCTCTCTATCTATATTATCACATCCCCATCTCACTAGTTATCCCTCACACTCACCCTCATCCTAGTCCAATCATACTAACAACACACAAGGGTAGGCACTTGTGTGTTTTAGCCAATGTTCATGTTAAGTTTCTGTTAATGTGCCGTCAAACATTGAAATCTTTATTTTCAACACTTTGCATTCTTGGACAGATTTGTGTGCATCTTTGGAAGTGGCTTAGTGTGTTGCAGTGAATGGTGAGACATAACGGTACCCCCTCCCCACAATGGTGATGAGTGTGAAAGAAATAAGAACATAAGAACATCAGAAACAGGAGCAGGAGTAAGCAATTCGGCCCTTTCAGCTTGCTCCGCCATTCAATAAGATCATGGCTGATCTTCTACCTCATCTCCACTTTCCTGCACTATCCCCATATCCCTTGATTCCCTTAATATTCAAAAATCTATCAATCTCTGTCTTGAATATACTCAATGACTGAACCTCCACAGCCCTCTGGGGTAGAGAATTCCAAAGATTCACCACCCTCTGAGTGAAGAAATTTCTCCTCATCTCAGTCCTAAATGGCCGACACACACTCTGAGACTGTGACTCCTGGTTCTAAACTCCCCAGCCAGCGGAAACATCCTCCCTGCAACTAACCTGTCAAGCCCTGTAAGTATTTTGTATGTTTCAATGAGATCGCCTCTCAGTCTTCTAAACCCTAGAGAATATAGGCCTAGTCTACTCAATCTCTCCTCATAGGACAATCCCCCCATCCCAGAACCAGTCTGGTGAACCTTCGTTGCACTCCCTCTATGGCAAGTATATCCTTCCTTAGGTAATGAGATCAAAACTGTACACAATACTCCAGGTTGGGTCTCACCAGGGCCCTATATAATTGCAGTAAGACGTCTTTACTCTTATACTCAAATCCTCTTGTAATAAAGGCCAACATACCATTTGCTTTCCTAATTACTTGCTGTACCTGCATGTTAACTTTCAATGATTCATGTACAAGGACACCCAGGTCCCTCTGAATACCAATATTTCCCAATCTCTCAACATTCAAAAAACACTCTGCTTTTCTATGGCTTGGGCATTGTAGGGATGCATTATGTTGTTGGTGTGGGATGGTGCCAACTTGGCACATCATGTGGCAGCCAGGGTGTGCAGCGTCAAGTGAAGTAAATGTGGCATTGTTGAGGCCATCCCTGGCGTCCCGGGCAGAAATCTGGTCGGGTGCTGATGCCCTCTGTTCTGTGCAGCATCCGGTGATTGCGGAGAAGGTTGGTGTGATTGTTGGTGCTGCTGGTGTGCCTGGTGATGCTGGTGTTGGGGCTGATCGTGGTCAGATTCTGAGGACCAAGGTGAGACAATATAAAGTACACCCATGCTGATGGAATAGATGGCAGGTGAAACAGAGATGACAGAAGCGATCTGTCAATGGTGGGAGAGGTAATGAAGTCAGACTGGATGGAGACTTGTGAATCTGTAGTGGAAATGCAGTTTAGAGAAGCTAGTGGTTAAGGGAACATTTCTCAATCAGCGGGGAGCTTTGACTTGACATCTGAAGCTGTCAACTCCACATCTGATTCAATGGCCAGTGACCTCCTGCCTCAGCTTCAAAGACAAGGTCTAGGCACTGCAGGAAACTGGTGGGCAACCTGTCAAATTCAAAAAGCTGGGGAAAAAAGCATTGTTAATGATTTGAATTGGGTCCCCCGCCGCTGCCTGTTGGGACGGCTCAGCGCTGGCAAACCTGACATCAGGAAATGCAGGTGGGGATGTTTTGACAGCAGGTTCCCGACCGTGAACTCTGTTTCTCTCTGCACGGATGTTGCCTGACCTACTGAGTATTTGCAGCATTTTTTGTCTTCTCAGAGGCCTTCCTTTGCAGGTAAGTCCGTTTCCAATTCGTCGCCACTGTTGTATCCGTGTGTTAATGGAGACACGGAATGCAGGAGTTGGTTTCACAGGTGTTTACTGAACAAAGTCTGGAGGTGAACTAACAGATACAAGACACTATACAGGCTTATATACCCGAGTGGTCACTACCAGTATTACAGTACACAGGGGCTCTTAAAGGTACATATACTACAATTTTTCAGCGCATGGAGCCCAGGCAGGTAAAGGCATAGCTTCCAATGGTGGGGCAAAGGGGAAGGGGATGAATAAAATGCCAGAGTCAGAGTAACGGAGAGTTTGGGTAGGGAAGAGGCTGTAGGGCTGGAGGAGGATACATAGAGAGGGAGAAGAAAGTCATCAATGGATTTAAACACAAGGATGAGAATATTAAATTGGAGGTAAAAACAGAAAAGGCTGGAAAAAAATATGCAGATGCAGGTCAGGCAGTTCTGACGAAGGGTCATCGACCTGAAACGTTAACTTGGTCTCTCTCTCCACAGATGCTGCCTGACCTGCTGAGTGTCTCCAGCATCTTCTGTTTTTATTTCAGATTTCCAGCATCCGCATATTTTGCTTTTAAATTGGAGGACTGGGAGCCAATGTAGGTAGACAAGGACAAGAGTGATGGCTGAGCGGGACTTGATACAGGATAGGACATGGGCAGCTGAAGTATACAAAGAGTGGAGGATTTGAGGGAGGCCGGCCAGCAGTGTATTGGAGCAATTAAGGCTGGAGGTGGCAAAGATATGGAATAGGGTTTCAGTGACAGGTGGGCTGAGTTAGGGCAGGAGGCAGGTATATGATGGAGGTGGAGATGGAGGTCAGCGGCGGTCTTTGCAATGGAGAGGATATGGGGTCAGAAGCTGAGCTTGGGAATCTGATGTTGCGAATAGTCCAGTTCAACCTGAGTCAGTGGCCTGGGAGGGGGTTGGAATTTGTGACAAGGGTACAGAAGTTCTGGTTGGGGGCCTAAGATGATGGCTTTGTTCCCAATGTTTAACTGGAGGAAATTAAGGCTTATCTAAGACTGGGTATTGGACAAGCAGTCTGACAACAGAGAGGCAGTGGAGGGGTCAAGAGCAATGTTCCCGTTAAACTGCGCGGCCCTGCAACGCTCTGGAGCTCCCGCGCAGCCGGCTCACTGGCTTTCAAATGGGAAAAACCACGCATGTGTGGTATTATGAATGGGCTGCGCAGCCCCTTAAAGGGCCCGCGCACCCCCAAAAAATTAAAGGGAACATTAGTCAAGAGAGGTGGTGGAGAAGAAGAATTGGGTGTCATCAGCTTACATGTGGAAGTTGATCCTATGGGGGTGATTTTCATTCAGAAGTCGAGAAGGAGGCGGGACTACAACTTTCGGGCCAATCCACGCGATTTTAACTTGATTGACCAGCGGGCTCAGAAGGCCAATTAAGGGCCACCCGGCAACAGGTGACATCACAGACTGAAATTTCATCTGTCAAGAGCTTTTGACAGATGAAATATCAGCATTTCACAGCTGTTTCAAGCTGTCAAACACTGACAGTCTTACTTCTAACCTGAGTCCTTCTACACAGACTCAGTTAGAAATCTCACCGGCACAGAAAGCTGCAGGCTGTCACTTTTGACAGATCGCAGCCATTCTTCTTTCTGTGCCGGTTAGATGATGGACTCCCGAAACCTAGAGGAAGGAAGGCTGTAAAGATAAGTACAGGTAATTTAAACTTCTTTACACACTTTAGACACACCAAACACACTTACCTTTGCACTCATGCACCCATCACTCACCTGAACACCGACATCTAGGACCCCAGCTGTTCACAATGGCCCTGAAATTAGATCGGGGGCTTGCCGCGCGTGCAAGCCCCCGATCTGCACTCGCCCTGCGCGCCGACATCTGAAGCCCGGGCCTGCTTGCATTTCCTTACACAGGCCCGATTCAGCTGTCGGCGCGCTGTGCTAACCTGATCCAGCGGCGTAGTTAGTGCGATGTGCCGGCTGGGATCAGGTGAGCACTGTGCAGCCAATCAGGGGAGGGGAAACTCATTCATGGGTTTGACAGTAAGAGCTGTCAAACTCATGAAAAGTATGGGCTGCCAAAACACTACTTTAACTTTAAATAAAATTTTAAAAAAACATCCCACTGATTATCTATATATATAAATCGGTACTTCTGTCTGTCATTCTGTCTGTCATTCTGTCATTCTGTCTGTCATTCTGTCATTCTGTCTGTCATCACGTGTGCGTCTGGCGGGCTAGGCGCTCGAAAGTTACAGGGCGTACCTACGCGCGCGTTACCTCCAAAGAAAGCTTACGCTTCCGAGACGGTTTTAAGCGTATTTACGTTTCGGCCGGGCTAAAATCGCGCCCGCGGTATCCCAAAAACCTTCAACATTCCGCTCATTAGCATCTCATTATCCGCTCATTAGCGACAGAGTGACCTCGAGCTCGACCAATCGTACGCCGGGTTGCTGGCGTGTGCCGCCGGGCCAATCGGTGCGTGTGTGGCCGGGCCTTATCGTTCTGAACCGACGTGAGTCGCCGCCATCTTGATTCCAAACTTTTCCTTTCTTTTTCCCGCTTTGTGCATCTTTAAAAAAAACGTTGCTTTTAAAACACATATTGTTTTTTAAAAAAATGATTTAGAAACGAATTAACTTATCTAATCTCATTAATTTTCCTACCTTTCCCCGTTTTTCCAGGTAGGGCCTCGAAGCCTCGGCTTCTCCTCCGCACCCACGGCCCGAGCTAGGCACCTCCCGGCCCCACTCGAAGGCTGCAGGGGTCGGGCCACAGCCCAGCGCCGCTACCTTACTAAAGGGTGCGCGCGCGCAGCAGGAGCTGAGACGCGGGCGTCTCTCTCTGGCTCGGCCCGGGGGGACGGGGCTTGCTGAGCGTCAACGGTTACCCTGGCAACCGGGGCCCCGCCGGGCCGTCTCGCACAGCCGCAATCGGCGGTCTTCACCTCGGGGGGGGGGCGCGACCCTCGGGGGGGGGGCCGCAACCCTCGGGGGGGGCGCGCGACCCTCTGCGGGGGGCCGCGACCCTCGGGGGGGGGGCGGCGACCCACGGGGGGGGGGGCCGTGACCCTCGGGGGGGGCCGCGACCCTCGGGGGGGGCCCGACCTCTCGGGGGGGGGGCTGGCCGACCCGTCGGGGGGGGCCGTGACCCTCGGGGGGGGCGCGACCCTCGGGGGGGCCCCCCCGCCCTCCCTCACCCCCCCCCCGCCTCCCCCCCCCCCGCCCCTCCCTTCCCCCACTCCCTTCCCCCCCCCACTCCCTTCCCCCCCTTCCCTCCCCCCCCGCCCTCCCCTTCCCCCCCGCCCCTCCGCCCCGCCCTCCCTCCCCCCCCCGCCCCTCCCTCCCTCCCGCCCCCGCCCTCCCTCCCCCCCCCAGTCGCTCTCTCTCTCTCTCTTCCAACAACAACATGCCCTCGAAAAAGCCTCGGCACCCGCCGGGCACTTCAGCTCATCTATATATATAAATCGGTCGATACTTCTGTCTGTCATTCTGTCTGTCATCCTGTCATTCTGTCTGTCATCGCGTGTGCGTCTGGCGGGCTATGCGCTCGAAAGTTACAGGGCGTACCTACGCGCGCGTTACCTCCAAAGAAAGCTTACGCTTCCGAGACGGTTTTAAGCGTATTTACGTTTCAGCCGGGCTAAAATCGCGCCCGCGGTATCCCAAAAACCTTCAACATTCCGCTCATTAGCATCTCAATATCCGCTCATTAGCGACAGAGTGACCTCGAGCTCGACCAATCGTACGGCGGCTTGCTGCCGCGTGCGGCCGGGCCAATCGGTGCGTGTGTGGGCGGGGCCTTATCGTTCTGAACCGAGGTGAGTCGCCGCCATCTTGATTCCAAACTTTTCCTTTCTTTTTCCCGCTTTCTGCGTCTTTCTTTTCAAATATACATTTCCAGCAAAATAAAATTCAATTTATTCAATTCTTTTGAAATAAATCACTCATTTGTAAATATTTTATCTAACCTGAACATTCTTTTTCCTACCTTTGCCCGTTTTTTTCTTAGCCTGAAAGCCTGGGCCTTTCTTGCCCAGCCAGGCCTGAGCTAGGTAACTGGGCTGCTGCTAAGCTCCTCACCGCCCCCCCCCGCCCCCCCGGTGTCACGTTACCCGGGCCCCTGC